>NC_090321.1:3750000-4375000 GCF_040869045.1 Eurosta solidaginis
AAGCAATCTGCATATGTGTTTGTGTGAGTGTTTGTGTATCACAGCATGAAGGATACAAATGAGGAGCACAGAGTAGATAAAACAAATTGTGAAGTGAAAATTTTTGTTTGTGCTGAAGTGGAGTGGTAAAGAAAATTTGACAGAAATTTTTCTATGAAAATTGAAAGTGAAAATTTCGCATGGCGAAAAAGGTGAAATTTCTGTGAAAATCAATGAAGAATTAAAGTTGTGCTGTGAAAAAGGCAGAGCGCCTGAAAGAAGACTAATAAATTTTCTAATGAATTGAAGAATGGAATAAAAATTCAATTTGAAATGTGTTCGTCAGATTCTGGTTCACGTTCAAGACTTCGTTTGCAATTTTTTCTATGAAGGCAATTGTGCAGTAAAAAGGCTACGCCTTAAACAGCGTTTGCACATTTCTCGATTTTTTCTAAAACAAAAACATCAAAACTATCTTTAAGCAAGTTGTCTACCTTTTGTAAAACGTGGTTACACCAAAAAAAAAGGAAAAAACCTATTTAATAGATAAAAAATTTCTAGAAAATATTTGCGTCATAAAGAAAACATATAAGTTTTCTGAGTATATGTATGCATGTATGTATGTGTACGTGTGGTTGTCTGCTGGATTAAATAAAAACTTGATTTAAACTTGACGGCAGTTTTTTGTTAATTTTTTGAATCGGTGCAAAGTCGAAATTATTTTTTGTCACCACATAATGCCATATTCAGAGCCACTTTTTTATTGTTTTTTTTTTTGAATTGGTGGCAGCAATGCAAACAAGTTATCACATGCGGATGGTGTTATGAGTTTGGTTTAGGACCCATAATGTCAAAGCATTGTAATCGCAAATATCAGCGAAGCTTGGATTATGCCATTCCTGTATCGAAAACTGATGGTGCGACATCGCTATACGGGTTTTATTATAGCACCTTAAGATCTTAAATATAACTTTTATAAAAAGTTTTCATTACACAGCGAATGTCACTTTTGTCCATTCCAAAGAGGTTTCCTATATGCTGTATATGAATTCGGTTCCCCGGTCAAATTGAAAAGCTTATAAGACTAGATTAAAATGGCCCCTTCGTAGCTTATCCCTACCTAGAAAACTTTTTAGCGGATGTGACTGCAGACACAATACTCAATCGACATCATCATTACTGTCGGTCCTTCTTAGCGGAACTGACCCCAATTGAGAGCACATAGTGAAATCAAGTTTTCATATTAAACTTTCTGTGCCGTCACATTGAGGTGTCGAAAGCAATATACCATGCCGAAATATATTTAAAGGTAATAAGTCTTTTCAAAAAAGTTGTATTTTAATATTGTTCGTAATTCTTAAAGATTGATAAAAGATACATGCCACACCCGATCACATCATTGTTGAACTCAAACTAGACTGCATTATTGCATATTTTTATACTCAGCGTGCCTTGCACACAGATTATGTTAACTTTGCTTGGATAACGGTTGGTTGTACAGGTATAAAGGAATCGAGATTGATATAGACTTCCATATATCAAAATCATCAGTATCGAAATAAAATCTGATTGAGCCATGTCCGCCCGTTCGTCCGTCCGTCTGTCCGTTAACACGATAACTTGAGTAAATATTGAGATATCTTCACCAAATTTGGTACACGAGCTTACCTCGACCCAGAATAGATTGGTATTGAAAATGAGCGAAATCGGATGACAACCACGCCCAATTTTTATATATATAACATTTTGGGAAACACAAAAAACCTGATTATTTAGTAAATAATGCACCGAGAATGTTGAAATTTGACGTGTGGACTGATATTTAGACTCTTGATCAAAATTAAAAAAAAAATTTAAATGGGCGTGGCACTGCCCACTTGTGATAAAATCAATTTTACAAATATTATTAATCATAAATCAAAAATCTGTTAAGCTATCGTAACAAAGTTCGGCAGAGAGGTTGCCTTTACTATAAGAAATGCTTTGACGAAAAATTAACGAAATTGGTTTAGGACCATGACCACTTTTATATAAAAGATTTTTAAAAGGGTCGTAGACGAAAATAATAAGATATATCTTAGCTTTGTATCAATACAATTTTACTTTCTAAATAGAATTATAACATTAAGTTGGAAAACATTTAAATTTTAAAAAATGGGTGTGGCACCGCCCCTTTTTTGTCTAAGCAATTTTCAATGTTTCGGGAGCCATAACTCGAAGAAAAATTCACATATCGTAACAAAATTGAGTACACAAATTTTCCCTATAGCAAAAAATATTTCTAGTAAAAATGGACGGGATCGGTTAAAAACCACGGCAACTTAGATATAAAAAAAGTTTAAAAGGGTCGCAGACTAGAATAATAACCTCCAACTTAGCAAAAATAGTTTTGAATCAATGATATTTCACTTAGCAAGTTTTATTGTAAGAGGAAATGGGGAGACATTTTTTTTTAAACGGGCGGTGCCACGTTTTATGTAGAAAAGTAATTTATCTGAAATGAAATGTGCAATTGAAGCTCCCGCTGAATATATAATGTTCGGTTACACCCAAACTTAGACACCTTTACTTTTTCTTCCTCACTTTGATTTCTCTTGATAGCATAGGTCTACATACTTGACACTTTATGTCGGTAGCTGCCACTCTGGATATTAGACAGTGATCATGCAGCCCTTATTGCAGCTTACAGCTTCAAACGAGCTACTCGCATCACTGCTCTCTCGTGGGTAGCAAATCGGCCTCAGTATTCTTTTTTACGATACATTCAATGAGGAAATGCATGAACTATCAGCTAGCTTATTCCTCTGGCTTGGAGTTTCAACGTGTTATTGAGTGGTTTTTGTTAGATGGCACTGTTACGCAGCGCAGTTAAATACTTTTATGGTTTATATGTATATTATTCGATAGGATTTGGGCTCAGGAAAAGAAGTTCCACTACGCATACCCAAAAAAATAATTATCGCGCCTGCGAAAAAAAAATGGCGAAAGGGTTAATGTTTAGACCAAAACACTCCCCAAAACCCAAAAAACAATTTTTTTTTTTCAAAAAACTGTTGTAAAAACGTTGGCGATAACAGTGTTTTGAAAAGAAAAATATTTTTTTGGGTTTTGGGGAGTGGTTTGGTCGAAAAATTGAACTTTTCGCCGTTTTTTTTTTTATTTTTTTTGGGTATGCGTAGTGGAACTTTTTTTCCTGAGCCCAAATACTATCAAAAAACCGATGGATGCGATATTGGTTAATAAATTGACCCAGTCTATTGCATATACCCTCATCGAAGCTAGATGACATGCGTCTTTTCTAGGTCGCGATTTCCTTCCTGTAGGTGGTACCTTAGCTGCGCTCTTCTAGCGGCTGTTGACAAAAGAGCTTACCTCCTTCAAATGTGGTTGAGAGTCAGCTTGTGCTCATTTGGATCAGATGCTTAGGCAATTCAGCAGATACTACTTATACAGCATTTTGTGGATCTATTTAACATTGGGAATTTTTATGAATTGAGCATCAGGAGGGGCCATAGTAAAGCATCCCTTGGGAGTACGCAATGCGGAGTTCAGGCAGGCTTATGAGCAGCCATACAATGACAATTTCAACGACCTGAATGTCTAATTGTTGCCGCAGCTGCAGTTTATACGTCGTGATTAGGTTTGCGGTAGTTTCTGTATATAATGTTGCCAAATAACGCGATTTGAAAGAATTGGGGATGTCATAGAAATTGCTGTTTACTTTTACGGTGCAACAAGCAGAAAGAGTAGTTCCCTTACATCAAAGATGTTCCTGCAATGGCAGGCCAATGTCATCAATGCCCACGGATGAGACAGGTTTTCATTAAAATTGTTCAATGACATTGTTTAGCTTTTTCTGATTGAGTCATCCAAACTTCTAAACCTAAATATGTATATGAAGGTGCCAGGTCCATCGGTAATAGCTGCGAATCACCTGGGGCATGTTTGGGATATTTTTGTATCTCCGTTATATGCAGCAACATGTTCAAATATTGTAACGAATTTACTGCAAATACTCTTATTTGCAACCTTCTGCTAAGTTCGAATCACTAAACTGTTGAATAAATAACTCCAATATTTAATAATGCAAAATGGCCTTTTTTCAAAATAACACTTCTATTGCTCGACTGATAGCGTGCTTAATCGAAACTGATTGTAGCACCTCTACTGTTGCTGCCTTTTATACTCTTTGATTTCCTCTTTGCATCTTCTAGGCGCTTCTGTTCTAGAATCTACTAGTTGGTTATCTGTTATAATTATAACTACAGATGTACGTGTATAGCTCTCATATGCGCGTGTGTTTGTGAGCGAGACTTCCACAATTATAACTGCATATCTCAGATAAGATATCTGCATGCGTTTGTGCGTTGCTTCTCCACTGCGTGTACGTACATATGTGTAGACATAAGGATTGAATTATTGATGTGCATTCACGTCACTGCTTAGCATCGGCTTAGAGATGACAGTACCCCCTTTTTTTTTTTTTGTTACGTGGAAGGAGGAAATGCTTTATGCATTAACCGGGTTATTAAGCCTCGGTGCTACTCTCTGTAGCAGCGAGCCTCTCCGAGTGTAGGACTCTCTTTCTTTTCCTTCATGGGCTACCCACTAAAACCTAACCTCCCACGGCCCGCGCATTTGCCGCACCTGGGACCGCGTTTAGCATAACTTCGGGTACGGAAGCACGCTATGTGAGCTCTCTGGCTACTCTCACGTTATTGGGCTATGCAACCATCTTGCCGTTTAGCGAGGAGAATATTCCTTGCATATCTGCTGACCATGTCCCATCTGTCATTTCCGCAGGTCATTTTATGGATGAAACTGCCCGGGGATAGGTCGCCTAGTGTTACTTCCACTCTTCTTCGTTGCTGTGCAAAGTGATCGCATTCGAAAAAGGTGTGGCGTACGTCGCCTATGAGCCCACAGTATAAGCAATTCGGATTTTCAACCTTGCCCATCCTGTGGAGGTATTCCCGGAAGTAACCGTGGCCACTTAAAAACTGTGCCAGGTAGAAGACGACCCCTCCATGTGGCCGTTCTAACCATGGCTCCAGCTCGGAAATCAGTTCCCTGGTCCATTTGCCTGCAGTACTACAGCTCCATTGCTGTTGCCAGCGTCGGATAGAATCTTTTCGCGGCTGCGCGGCAGCAACATATCTGCATACTTCTCCTCGGAGGTGATAAATTGATTTCCTCTCCTCATCGATAAGATGTATCGGTATGGTTCCTGCAATAACAAGAAATGCGTCTGCGGATATCGAGCGGTAGGCTGAGGCAATTCGTAGAGCCCCTCTGAGTTGGACAGAAGTAATAGCTGCTCGGTACTTTCGGAATTTCATTGCATCCGCCCAAATTTCTGCACCGTACAAGAGTATAGAATCCGAAGCGGAAGCATGCAGCTTTCTTATACATGGCCTTGGCCCGCCCGTGTTTGCCATTAATCGACTTAAGTATCCTATGGTCTGTGCAGTTTTCTCGCAGGCTCCTTGAAAGTGTTCCGATAAGGTTAGCTTGCTATCTAGCCTCACCCCAAGGTATTTCGTGGAGCTGCGTGTTTGGACTTGTTGTTCTCCAACCATCATATTAATAATGGTGGGAATTCATCTCTTCGTGAGGATTACGATCTCAGTTTTCGCTGCGAGCGCGAGCTGAAGTCCATAGTCACTCATCCATCTATTTACACTGCGCATTACTTGGTTTAATTAAAGCTGCGCCAAGTGTTGTTAATATTCGTTACAATATCATTCAGTGTTCGGGTAGAAATCTTAAAGAATAACGTTCGTTCAACAAAAGTTCCTACAGATATCTAATTTCCTTTTTTACTTCTCTTCTCTTTTGCACATTTTCTCATTTTTTAGCAACCATCATCAAAATGGTTTCACAAACAATACCAACAACAATAATAAGAACATACTAAAACCATGAAAAAACTACCGACCTAAGCTGAGCCAAACCTAAGGCGGTGGTAAACTACTAGAACTGTAATAACATAGAAAAGAGATGATAAAAGTAAACAAACAAAAAATGCTGAAAAATGTACCAACCGAGCCGGAACAAATTTTACCAAAGTGTTGGGGTAAACCTAAAAGTTAAACATAAAAAAACAATTCTCCAGTCAATGCAAAAGACTTGGAAATATTGAAATAAGGAACACCTATTTTTGGCAACTTGAAATAGCGGAAGGTAGAAGTAGCAGTAAAAAATTAAAAACAAACAAACAAAAAATAATACAACAATAACAAAAAAAACACATACTGCGCTCAAACAACAGTTACGCGCGCAACTTTTACTGACGCAACCCACACGATGATGCACTCGGCCAAGCACAAAATGCAACATTACGCATCAACAACGAGTTCTGCCTCTTCGTCAATGACACTTCTGCTACCAAAACCGCGATCACCACTCGATTGTCGTTCGCTACTCTCTACATTACTCATATATTTGATCCTATGTAGTTGGAGCCCAATAAAATCGGTCGAATGTCAACGGCCATTACTCAACCACACCGGCTACAATTCGATAGCAGCCGCACAACAACACAACTACTTGGGCAGCGGCAAACAATTGCGGAATGGCCGTACGCGTGATATGACAATGCCACAAGCGACAATGACTTCGATATTGCAGCGTGGCATGCCACTCTATGATGATTTCGATGGTACGGATGGTACACGTCTACCACCGATAGGCGGGCGCAACAATCGTCGCCGTTTAAGCCTTTCTGGGCTCGGTGCTACTATTGGGCGACCGGAACGTGGCGGTCGACGTGGCATGGAATCATTGCGCAAAGAATTAATGAAACCATCAATAGGAGGACCGGGTGGTGGTATAAGCGGCAGTAGTGCAGGTTATCCCTCGTACTCGGCGACATCTTCGATTGGTAAAATCGATGGATTAGGCAGTTTGGGTCCAGCAGAACGGTATGGTGATCAATTACGACCAGGTATACAAGGCGTTGTGTATGCAACACAACTTCCGCCACAATACAACGCCAATCTGCAGGGTAAGTGTGCGTGTGTGGATTTTGGCGGAAATGTGATGCTATTTGAACGACATTAACTCGATACTAAAAAAAAAATTTTTTTTGTTTATCTCTAACTTTTCAGGTACCATCGACGATAAGCCATTGCGTTTGAGTCCAAAAAAGTCGTACAATTCAATATCGGAAATACGGAAATTGAGTAAGCAACGTTTTCCGCCACAAGGGCAGGCCGATGAACCGGATGGTGGTGTCACTAATGGAAATATTGATGGCGAGGATGGCGAAGTGGATGAGCACAGAGATCCGTTGCAGGTGATCAAAGAGAAAATGCGCATCACAGCACCCAATTCGGTGAGTTGTTTGTGTGGAAATAATTAAGTCGTAGCAAATTTACAGTGGAAAGCATCTTTATATATATGCATGAGTGAATTAGTCAATTAGTTAAGGCGACGTTTTTCGACATTGTTCTTAACATCACATGTATCGATGTATTAGAGTAGCTCGTTTTTTTTTCCTAATCAAACGCGGTCAGGTCTCGCAATTATCTCATTCAGAATCTATCCTGGCCATCTAATCAGCACTTTTGTTCAACTCGATAATGTTGTTCGCGGGTCACAGAAAAGGAATATATTCATATAACCTAAGAAATCCAAAAAAGTATTCTTATCGGAACCCGCCTGTGAAAGCAGAGGAAAAGGGTGTCCCCCACTCTGCTAGAAGGAACAGGTGGAAAACGATTTAAATTCCGTTTATGTGACCAATTCCCGCCGGTTAGCCCAACGAAGAATAGAATGGCGCGTTGTTGAACAGTCACAACTGTAAATAAGTAAGGAATCCAGAAAGGCGCACAACAGTTAACACCATTTCTCAGGCATCTTTTTCCCAAGCGGCCAATGATATATTCGCGCCGTAATAGAAGACTAAAATTCAGTGGCCCAAGTATTAGAAAGGCAAATAGTAAGTTTCCGTGGTAGCTAGGCCAGTGGCAGAAGGTGCATGTATTCGGGTGTGCGCGGCTCATATCCAGCAAAGAACTTTCCACATCCATAATACTCGCTTAAACTTACGGGAAATTTTTTTGGTGTTACAACAGCAACCCTCTCTCTTCTTTTTTGTCTTAAAGAGTCCTGCATATCCTATGTTCGAAGGAGAGACGACAGAACCTCTATTTAAGGGGTGCCCATGCTAGTTATTTTTCGTACCGTGCCCATATCCAAAGATGAGTTCGAGGCCCATTCATGGCAATATTTTCATGCCAGTGTCCTGCAGATGAACTTCCTTTAAAAGTAATTGAAGACATATTCACCCCTACCAGGGTGTACTTCTCGCAGTTCAGAGACTTCAAGATAAGGCTGACAACCTCGTGAAAAGTGCTCTGAACTGATTAGTATTTTGTTTTGAGTCCAATCTTGTCTCTTCTTCTAAGTTCAGGGTAATTAGCTCCACTAGTATTTTCAGAAGAGAGAAAAAAGGGGCTTGCAGGTCTTTTGTGTTTGTCTCCTGTGTCACTATCGGCTGGCTTCGCTCTGAAAATTCACTAAAATCAAGGAGGTCTTGCAGAGGTAATGAAAATGTTGTATACAGGTAATATTCGAAAATGAGTTCCGTATTAAAAAAGTGTCGCAAACCTTCGCCAGCAAGAATTCTTATCAACGTCCGAAGCTCATCTTTCACTCAATCCAAATCCTGCTATGACCTGCTACATACCGCCATCCACTTGTCCATATATAAATAAGTTTGTATTCAAATCTCCGCGTGCAGCATCGTAATTACTTAACGGAAACAAACTTAAGGCATTTACCTCTTTTTCAACGCCAGCACATCACACTTCAGTACATGCAATAGGTCGCTGCTGTACATCTTGTTGTAACTGTCAATTTAATGAGCAACAGCCGCCGCGTGCCGTAGACAACAACATGAAAAAACCAAAAGCGAGCAGTGCTTAGTAAGAGTTGCATAAAAACCAATGTGCCCATACATTAGGGTGTTTCATCTTCATATATATTTCAAAAATTTACACAAATTACGATGTTACCATTTCGAGTACCGCCACCTTATCATCATCAGGCAATTTCGTAATGTTATCAAAGGTTTCATCGAGATTCGAACCACGAATCACACAGTGAAACTGCAGTTGCCTTAAACACTAGGCTGTCCTGCTTATATTTGTTCCCTTGCTTATTTCAGTTTATCTCACTTTTACGCTAACAACGCAATTTGAGACATTCTGTCTCGGTATTAATTTGAGAGTTGCGTATTTTTTTAGAATTTTCGAAACTTTTTGTTTTCTATAGTCTGTTTGGAATAGAAAAAAATCTGCGGATATTGAGACACCCTAAAGTACATATGTACAAAAGTACAAAAATAGTAGCAAAATTGAAGCAATATATATTCTTAATAGAGTCTGCCGCAACCTTTTGTGACAGCTGAAAGAAAATAGCAACAACAAAAACAGAAAATGACGTTTTCTCTATTTTAAATTAAAGCGCAAATTATTTACGCCTCCAGATTTATTGGCTTCCGCTCGACATTGCTTGCCATTAGCATGTCGTTGGTTTTGCCGCTACTAGATCCAGTCTCTGGATGTAGCAGTCGGTATTCCGTTTGTTTCCACGTTCAAGAAATGAACTTAATTCAATCAATTAGGTGATAGTAAAATTGTGGTGAGCTGTTAAGTGTAGTGGCTAGGGAAATTCATATTACGATGATGACAACGATAGTCGGATGAGATGAGATTCAATTGGTTAATAGTTGACGTACATTCCACCCTTAAATATGCAGGTAATTGCGCATAAAATTACTCCATGCTCATCAGCTGTAATCAAATAATTATAATAAGTGTTTAATGGAAATGAAAGTGGATGAAATAGAATAACGGATTCTTCGACTTGTTTGAAAGACGGTAAGGCTATAATGCTGTATAAAGCTTCCCACTCTTCCAAGTATCTACTCACACCAGTTAAAATCACCACTGTTGTGCTCCCGAAATCCATGCCACGTCTTGGGATCCTCTTGCTCTTTTGTAGTGTTACTCGGTAGGTTTCGGGAGAAAGCAGCAAGTACAATGTATAAGGAGGAATTCGAGAAAGGGAAGCAGAGAGTGAGGAAGAGGGAGAAGGACATAGTGATATGGAAAAGGAGAGGCACAGAGGGAGCGGGAGGGGCAGACGGACAGGGAGAGGGATGAAGAGAAGGAAAGGAAAAAAGAAAAGAAGACACCCAGCGGCCCGAAGGGGCTGAAAGATAATGAGACGAAGGCAGAGAGAGTTATAAGGATGAAGTACCCGAAAAGGATACAAAGAATAGACAAAGAAAAAAACGGGAGAAGAGGTAATGGGGAGGTGAGAGAACAGCGGAAGAGTGAACACTAGAAAATTCTTAAAATTCTTTATGGTTGGGCGAGTTAACCAAAGTTCGACCAAAACATTGTATGGATTCGTTAGAGCCCTAAAAACTGTCGAAGTCAAAGCCGGAAAATGTTAATATTATTTATGATCGCACTCCGCTTCGATATCAATTCCATCCTTTCATGTGACAAATGCAGGGAAACCCTTTTGCAACTCTTATTTGAGGAAGACATCTACCAAAACTGTCATCTATGCCATGTTCAAAAACTTGTCGCGATTTTTGCTTTGTAATTGTTAAGGCTGCTAAAATATATGCTGAAACACTTTTCGTGTATGAATCTGGGTCAAAACGGCTTTAAGACCCTACTGTCAATGAAACTGCTTTGTATAAAAAAAAACTTCGGGCTGCTTTCCTGGCAGAATTATGATCTACAAAGTTTTGAAACGCAGGTACCGTCTATTCTCCAAGCCATGAACCGCAAAATGATGAGATTTTCATATTATTTTCATGCAAAAATAGAGCAGTTCTTTATTTCTATGCGAAATTCAGCTTGTTATGTCTATCCATATGCTAAAATTACATTTTCGTTATTCTTACTTATAGAGCCCCTACGAAACTCAGACCGATTTCACACCTTCCTCGGAAATAGAAGATCAACTTGGAGTTAAATGCACATTCGAAACACCATGCGCTTGGAACTGGGCCGACGGTCTACAAGACGGTTTCCAAGTCATGAGCGGCACCGAACTATCTCAGAAAAATATGACCGGACAATTTCCAGGGCCAGTTGCAGACTCATCTGAAGACGCAAATGGTATGTTAACTTTAAATATAAATAACTATCTCAAAAGTCTAACACAATTCCCACACACAGGTCACTTTCTATACGCACGTCTATTACCAACCACGGAACAAGTGAATCTTACTTCACCACAATTTAGCACAACCATGGAAAAATGTTTCCTCGAAGTTTTTATGCATCAAGGCGATATGAGTCATGGACTATCGCGCGTAGTCGTCGAACCAATGCACTCGCAAGAGAGTTCATGGGTGCCAGCGGAAATAGTGGGCGACAATTATCGTCAATGGGGACGTAAATTTTATCGACTTGGACGTATATCACGCGACTTTCGCATTGTTTTTGAAATTGTTCCAAAATTAGCCGAAAATCAGCGTGCACATGTGGCTATCGATAATCTACGTATGGTAAATTGTTTCCCAGAGGGCACCAGAGCGGAAAAATGTAGTATATCACAAATTAAATGTATGATGAACAAAGTACCGGTTTGTATACCGTTACCGCGTATCTGCGACATCACCCGAGACTGTGATGATGGCGAGGATGAATTGCTCAATTGCGGTAAGTGTGATATTGGTTGAGAATAAGATGGAGCTTCGTACTATGTAAATATGCGGAGAGATTAAGATTACTTATGTATATGGGAAGTTTCAGTGACTGTCATTACTTAAACAATTTTAACACCTACATATACATGTACATTCTAAGGCACTAGGGATGTTACGAAAGTGAGGTTGATATAAAATGATTAAGACGCTATTAAGACTTGCGAAGATTAAGCATATAAATTTTCTGTTGATTTTTTGGAAACTTTTCTGAATATTTCACTTTTTTTAATTTACGCATTTTACCTTAAGAAAAAATTTTCTAAAAATTCTGAGTCACATTAGCCGACTTTAGAATTTAACTTTGTTGCACCAATAGCCAGTTACGAAAGAAACTTAAGTGAAAAAATTACTATCTACGTTTCGAAATCGAAGTCGATGCTCCGTAGCATCCCTAAAACATATACATACATACGCATCACTAAGCCAAGCAAAGGGTCAGTGACAATGTCAAGTTGATCACGGTCGAATGTCACTTAATGGGTGTGTAAGCCGAGCATGAGAATGGTCAACAAAGTTATTAGATAAGAAAGCTCACATCAAAATTGCTCATCCGCTTAAGTATACAACTACATAAAGATTTTAACTCAAACACTTTTTTTCTTTCACAGACAAAATTCCATACGGTGGACGTTGTGACTTTGAAAATGATTGGTGTGGTTGGCGTGATTCCGGACGTACGGTACTTACTTGGTCACGTCATACTGGGGCTTCGCCTACCCATGACACCGGTCCCGATGGTGATCATACAAAACAGCATTTGCTGAACGCCACCGGTGGCTATTATATGCTCGTCAATATGAATCAGCATATGAATAATTCGGAGAAGGCATCGCAGATTGGTTTTGCCAGCAATGCTTTTATGATTAGCAAAACTTTCAATCCTCCACCTCTGGTACATGGTAATCCAAATTCGCCATATAGAAATTCTTGTGTCGTACGCTTCTATGTACATCAGTTTGGCAAGAATCCTGGTAGTATAAATCTTTCTGTGGTTGAGATGAAGGAAAAGGAGAATATTACGACTACACTTTGGTGGAGCAGCAAGAATCAGGGTAGTGATTGGTTGCGAGCAGAGTATTTGTTGCCGAATATCACCTCAAGGTAAGTGACAAGTTTGTGTATAGTACGCTTAGTTTAAGTTTCAAGAGACGAACTGAAACCTTTAAAGTAAGACATTGTTTGCTGAGATATTGGGAGGAGCAAAATTAAGCGCTAAGCTTAACCGTTAGAAGAACTTTTGGCAGTAATGTTAGGCCTTTAACTGCTTGAGCTAGTGATTGAAAACAGGTGATTACTAAACGACGTTTTCTTATGTTGCACTGGTAGTCGGTTTTGGGAACGGGAAAGGTGTTGCGTTCTAAGGATTTTAAGCTCATTTTAGCAACATCTAGCACAGGTAAGCTTCGTTTCCAGTGCTACGGATGAGCTGGAAGTTCCTAAATTTAATGATATCAGTATATATTTCTTATGAGTATATATATGAGCCTACCGCTTGATTAGAAAAGTTCCGAAAGATAAATATTCGAAGTCAGCTATGGTGTAGTGGATGGAGTTCAGCAAATATCTACGCAAATTCATGTAGCCATATCAAGATTGGTTCATATAAGCTGCAGCTCCAAAGGGCGATCAAAGGGAGGAACTTTCGAAATCAATTTTCTTCCTCTAGTCTACTGGTGGGTGCCTGTAATATAACAAAAAACATCGAATCCTGCAGGAAAAACAGACTGAAATAGGGACAATTTCTGCAAATTCAACGAATCCAGCAATATATGTCCAAATGATTTCACTGGAATGAGGGGCCACTTTTGGTAGGACCTGTCAGTAACAGCCAGGCTCGTTTGTAGATACGGGTATTAGTGTTCGAATCTAGCTGGGAATTGCGGTAAGATCCTTGGATCTTGATGCTGTAGTGGGCCAACAGCATAGCCTTGAACTCGGCTTGGACGACTTCGCATAGCACGGCTTGAACGGCTTCGCCACACGTCCATGTCTAACGTGGTCATAGTAAATTTTTTCAGCAGAACTATTAAGGCGGAATGGAAAGGGCTTGTAATTAAAATAACGCGAAATGCTGTTCTCACATCTTTCCCTTTACATGATCATTAATTTGGTGTCCAAATCCGTATTTTCTTATTTCAACAGATACTATCTACACTTTGAAGCACGAATGGGCATGCGCATCTTCTCAGATGTCGCTGTCGACGATGTTTCCTTAAGTCCCGAATGTTTTGGCATAAACATACCGAAAGAGCACCTTGACGGATATAATTATTGGGATGTGCGTCATAACTTACGAAGTCCATCGCATCGAGACTACGAACATAAAAACTGTAAATGCAGAGATCGACGTCTAAGATCAATTAGTAACCTGTTTTCTTTCTTTATTACACAGATCTTGAGCTAACAACCTGCGACACACGCGGTATGATAGGACCGACTCAACAACAATGTGAAACAGCCTACAAAGGGAATAATCAAAGTCATGTGCTGCGAGAAGTCCGTGTTGTCGAAGAACAAAGTTCCTACAAGGGCATGCAGAAATGGAAGGTGCCACACGAGGGCTATTATACGTAAGTGTGCTATTTTTCTTGAAAATAAATTGACATTTTTGAACATGTACTATCTTGTTTTACTTTGCACAGCATTATTGTGAAGGGTGCTAGCGGGGGACTCGGTTCTGGTGGTGTCGGCTCATCCCGTGGTGCAATGGCCGTTTCAGTGCTAGAGCTGCACAAAAGTGAAGAGCTCTATATACTTGTAGGTCAGCAAGGCGAAAATGCGTGTATCAAGTCTTTGAGCATACGGGAAGAAGGCTGCGGCGCGGATACACCTGAACTAGATTTGAGCAAATATAGTTTTAGCTCGAAACAGCATATGGTAAAAAATATTTATATAGAAAATGGTGCTGGCGGTGGAGGAGGGGGCTCCTACATCTTCTTGGTAAGTTACGCAAATTTAAAGACTGAAGAGGCTCAGTTTTAATACAAAAGCAAACCGTTTCGCACGCACAGCTAAACTCGGCTAAAAATGAAGCCGTACCATTAGTAATTGCTGGCGGTGGTGGCGGTCTTGGTATTGGACAATATATCGATGAAGATTTTCAACATGGACAAAAGCCAAATGCGTTGCGGCCAGGCGTCACCGGTCAAATTCATGGCGATCAAGTGAACTTGAAAACGGCAGGTCCCGGTGGCGGTTGGCGTGCGAAAGCTGATCAAGCTTTGAGTCCAAAATATGGCGCTGCCTTATTGCAGGGTGGACGTGGCGGTCATTCGTGTTACGTCGAACTATTGGATAATAACGGCAGTACGGTAAATAAGCATGGCCAAGGCGGTTTTGGTGGTGGCGGGGGCGGTTGCAATACCGGAGGCGGTGGTGGTGGCTATGCGGGTGGTGATGTCTTCCTAAACGAATCTAATGGTGAGGGTGGTACATCCTTCATAAGCACCAGTCGCAGTTTGAAGGAGTTTAGTGTAGTTTATGAGGGTGCAAGCAGCGGTGCAGGTTCGGTAGTTATTATACCGGCGATAGAGGGATGTGGTTGTGATTATCGTTGCATTGCTTTGGATGAATATCGCTCGACGGTTCGTTGTATATGTCCGGATGGTTGGCGTTTGAAACGTGATAACCACACCGCTTGCGAGGGTAAGATTGATTAACAACAAAACGATCAGATAAAATGATATTTATTTATCTTCTTTCCTTGTTTTTCTTTTTTTGAACGACAGTGATTGCCGACGAGCGCCTACCATTCTCGTATCTCATCGGATTCTTTATTTTCCTAGTTGTACTATTAGGCGCTGCACTCACCGCGCTCATCATTATTTTGTGTAAGTAAAGAGAGGTGACAGTTTCAGATGTAAATTTCAGATTCTAAACCAACAGTCCGCAAAAATTAGGAGGAGAAAGTGAAAGAAGAGCATGTGCAGCCCAATGGGGAATAGAAAATAAATTTTTAGGATATGGTGCATCGATTACCTCATTCATATTCATATTGTTAGTAGAAATTGCGATTAAAAAAAAAAATAAATATATTCCAATAAATCAAATATTTAGTTAAATATGTTAGTTCTGATTAATCAAAAGGATTAAATTCCCGATAATTAACATTTTTGTTAACTAGAATATAGTTAATTTGATTATCCAGTAAACTGACTAATCACAATCTGCTTAATCAGAAAATCGAATTGGTATTATTCTATTTATTGACTGGTTTGTATGTAAGTTGTATCAATTACTCGAAAGAAATTAACAAAATTACTCAGATATTAATGAATATTATTTTTTAGGCTAACAGTTATGTATTTCTCAGCATCTAGTAAGTCAATCCCTTGATTAATCGAAAAAAGTATTATTCAAAATATTTTTACCGATTAATGGCACATTCCTTATCCTTAGGGTTTTCAATGAACAACAAGCGGGAAGCGAAATTACGTAGTTATTGAAAATATATATTCCAAATTTAGCATTTGGCTCTCAAAATTTGTTACATACATTTTATCAATTTTCTTATCCCCAATTTTCTTTTCAGACAATCGCTATCAGCGTAAAAAACAAGCAAAACTTCGTCATAAAATGTTACTAGAACAGGATCTGCAGCTCAGTCGTTTGCGTCACAACCTCGACGACACTAATCTAACCAATTTCAATCCCAACTATGGCTGCGACGGCATACTCAATGGACATGTTGATGTTAAGCAGCTGCCACAAATCGCGCGCGAAAGTTTAAGGCTTGTAAAGTAAGTGTAAAAGTTCAAGCTTGAGAATGGGGCCAACTATTACTCATCTTCATCTTGATCGAATTTCCCAATTCCATCTCTCAATTTGTATATATCCCTGAACTCCTATAATGCATCTATTGTCCTCTATCATCCATTTTCTCTTCCCCCCCTTAATACTTCATTTGTCTTTTATCTTTATCAATGACTCTCTCTGCTTAACTCACTTATTCAATCTTTTGTTTCCTTGCTCTCTTACTCTCCGATTTACAGAGCGCTCGGTCAAGGTGCTTTTGGTGAAGTTTATCAAGGCTTCTATCGTGTGCATGAAAATGACCTGGTAGAAATGCCTGTGGCAGTCAAAACACTACCGGAAATGTCTACTCGTCAAGCAGAAGAAGACTTTTTAATGGAAGCAGCTATCATGTCGAAATTTCATCACAGCAATATGGTACACCTACTAGGTGTTTGCTTCGATCGTCATCCACGTTTCATTGTGCTCGAACTACTGGCTGGTGGCGATTTGAAAAATTTCTTACGTGAAGGACGGAATAAGCCCGGTCGTCCTTCGTCGCTGTTGATGGGTGATCTCTTAATGTGCGCACGTGATGTAGCATGTGGTTGTGAATATATGGAGAGTAAACGTTTTATACATCGCGATATAGCGGCCCGTAATTGTCTGCTAACCAGCAAGGGTCCGGGACGAGTTGTGAAGATTGCGGATTTTGGCATGGCTCGTGATATTTATCGTAGTGACTACTATCGCAAAGGTGGAAAGGCTATGCTGCCAATTAAATGGATGCCACCAGAGGCATATGTCGATGGCATATTTACAGCAAAAACTGATGTGTGGTCCTTTGGTGTGCTGCTGTGGGAGGTGAGTGTAGGAGGCAAAGAAGTTGTGGGGCTTTAAGATTTGATGTTATTTTTTCCTGTTGCAGATCTTTAGCATGGGCATGATGCCTTATCCTGGTTTACAGAATCCCGAAGTAATGAAATTGGTCGCCAATGGTGGTCGTTTGGGTGCACCACCTGGCTGTCCAACAGTGATGTACCGCATTATGGCAGATTGCTGGAACCCGACGCCAGAAGATCGTCCCAACTTTACTTCACTGTTAGCGCGCATCGAGCCGTTAACGAGGGTAAATTGAACAGACTTACTTTTATCGCTAAACTTCTCTATGCCAAAAGTTAATATCTTTCTATTTTTGTAACATGCAGCAGGATAACCCTTTGATGACGGCTCCTCTACCGCCAAGCATATTTCGTCCGATGACAAATGAACGTGATCAAATAGGTGGTATCGGACAAGCGGGGGCTGATGAGTTCTACCTCCCCATGCCGCACAATTCGGACTATCTTATACCGCTACCCAGCGGTGCAGGTATCGGTATTATTACCAACATTGACTATGACAGTGTAGCTGGTGGAAGCACCGTGGTCGCAACTACTTCGACAGCATGTAGCGCTAATATCTGCACGCCACCAGCTATCGTTTCACCAGATGCACCCAATTTCGTCGGCGTTAATTTGGATCAAGGTACGATGAGTGGAAATGATTGTTGGGAGACATCTTTCATTTTACCCAATTCCAAAAGTGATCAGCCCTTGCTGAGTGGCGCAGTAGGAGCGGCAGGCGTTGTGTCCACGACCGCTGCTGTTACAGCTGCATCCAGTGCTCCTGCCACTGCTACTACTTCTATCAACGATTCACAGCGTAGCATTAATGGTAATGGTACATCGAATGCGTCAAATTCATCGGCGACGTCAGGTGCTGCGATCAATTTGAATAATGGGCATGGCAGTAATAGCGGTAGTAATCAGCATTCCCCATTATTGCATAATGGTCTTAACGGCATCAAGATGAATAAACTCAATCATAACAATAACAACAACAACAATAATAATCATAATAACAATATCGTAAAAGAGGCAGCAGAGGCAAAACTAATTAGTTTGGACACACCACAACCGACTCCGACCACCATACAACCGCCACTGTCATTCTCGTCGCAGCTAGATGGTATTACGCTCGATCCAGCGGCGCTTAGCAAAAGTCTGCAACAGCACAAAATTGGTGCAGGTGCCAGTTCTAGTGGTGGTGTTGCTGGCAAAGCCATCACCTCCTCATCTTATGCGAACGTACAGATGATGGCGCCACATAAAATCGCTGGCACCAAGAATATACATACAGTTAAGGAATTGCCAAATGGTGGTGAGAAGATAAATGGTATAGTCGAGACAGCGCTGCATAATGGACCGACAAGCTTGTCAAATGGTGTGCCCTCTGTAAATGGTGACGCAACAACGCCAGCTAGCGATGCAACAGCGCCATTTACAATTCAAGGCTACAGTGAACGTTACAAGGATAATCATGCTGAAATCAGTTGTTAAACATCTGAGGAAGTGTGTTAAAACAGCTGTTTAAATGCTGATAGTAATGCAACTGTTATACCTAACAGTTTTTGGTTGGCGCAGATCGCTATCAAGCATAGGAACGTCAAACGTTGCTCTGATACGGTCTTGCGGTGTACAGGGTGTGTTGGTTGTATTGTATTTAATTTTCACACATAAAAATTTATATTACGTATGAAATTTTAAAATTAAAAGGTATTTATGTAAGACAACAAAATATTTAGTCATAGCTTAAAGTATAATACATATGGCATACAAGATAACGGAACAAAATAAAAAAATTAACACATATAAAATACAAAGAAACAGAACTGGCTGATTTTTACAAGAACCAATTAAAAAGAAATATTAAAATAAGTAATTTATGTAAAAGACACATGAAAAAACTTGAAATGACCGTGTATTTATGAAAATAAATTTAATTTAAGGAAAAAGATAATAAAATATCAATAAAAGAAGAAATATACTAGTAAAGCTGAACTAGTTTAAATGAAAACTAAATAACTAAAAAATAAAAAATAGCTCTTAACTAACATTAAAAAAGAAAACCAAATTTTGAATTTGAAACTATTAAATATAAATAAAAAAGATTCATTAAAACACGTATATTACAAAAATAAAATAAAAAATAAACCCAATTGACTCAAAAAATTTAGTTGTAAATAAAACAAAAATGTATTTAAGTAGTCTTAAATATTGAAAGCGGTGTCTATAATGCTGTATATTTTTAAATTTTATTTATTATGTGTATATATATCGTATATTAATTTGAAATATGTGTAAAAAGAAAAAAATATTACATAAAAAATAATATTTAAGAATAAAAATAGATATATAAAGGTGTAAAAATTATTTGCATAAAATTTTTAGAATGAAAGCGAGATAAGCAAGCATGCAGGATTTTTTTAAAAGTAGAAAAAATATTTATTTATTTAGACTAACAATTGTCAAGGCACAACGGTTTTTTCGAAATTTAAATTGCATAATTTGTAGAAGCATAAGCTTATACCGTGTTTAGATGCAGTTCAAATTATGGATATTTGATATTAAAATTGAACGTAATAACACAAACAGTGAATGCAATATTTTAAGTGTTTCTTAGACATTTGTGTGTTCAATTTACGTCCGACCGCGGAATACAACAGACCAAATCGGTGCTACTGGACTCTGGCTAAGTACGATCCACGAAAATTTTAAAATTGCAAAATATTGAATACGTCTTCATAATCTTTTGCGAGCCCTCTACAAGTTGAGATCAAATCCGTTCAGCCTGTATAATATAATAGAAAAACAAAGCTCAAAGAAATATAATCCGAAAAAAGAGCTAAAAATGTTCAAGAAAAAGTACTAGCTTGTTCTAAAAATAATTGCAAAAGACTAGCTTGTTCTAAAAATAATTGCAAAAGGAGTCTGCGAGGGCTTCAATAGTATACTTTCAACATGCACCACGGTTATCCCTGAGGTGAAATATTATCTGGTGCCAAAAACTAATAAAAAATATTTACGTTGTTCGGTTACTTGGCAAATAAAATTCTATCATACTTGGTGTGCAGTAGTCCTTATGAGACCAATGCACAAAAAAATTGTTCAATAGTGTCCAAGAGTTGAGAGATAACAAGATCTTCTTACAAGCAAACCTACGTAAATACCCCAACTATGACGAAATGCAAAATAGACCACTGATATACTGGCTTATTGACAGATCCTCATCAATAAATTTCCTTCCTTCCACGTAGTTGACATCACAATAAGGTCCATAAATATGTTTTACTATTATTTTAAAAAATTATTTTATTATCGAATTAACTTTATTTGCACTGTGCTAAAACATATAACAATATGAAAGGATGTCAAGTAATTGCTAAAGTAATATACATATGTATATACATACATATATATCTGTGAATAAAGAGCAAAAATTTATAATTTTAAAAGTGGATTGGAAGTTTTTAACAAATTGTTGATAGATAAAAATGTATGACAAAGAAAAGAAAAGCTTTTTCCGTGAAGAATACGGATAAATAAAAAAATAAATAACAAAAATTTAACAACAGCTTGTAAAAAGTATATGTGCGTTTGTAATAAATATGTATACATTAATTTATGTATGTATGTTGATGCATTAAATGCTCAAGGGGAAAAAACAATACAAAAAAATATAAAAAATAAAATAAAATAAATTTACGTTGTGTATAATTTAATTATATAATGACAAAAGTAAAATAGTAAAATGTACTAACGGTTCAAATATTAAAAGCTGATAAGTAAACAAAATAAATTAATGAACTAAAAGATTATTAAAAACATCTAACAACTAACACTTAAATATTTAAAAAAAAACCCGTATAATTGTCACTAAAAATATATCAATAAAAAATCTTGAACAATAATAATTAAGTTGAATTTTAATTTAAAAAGCTTTTAAGCTATGAGTGAGACGGTCTTAGGAAAAAATCTTTAAAATAAATTAATTAAATAAAACACAAATTTAATGACTTAAGTCTGAGTTGAAAATAACATAACGGAATTTTAAAAACCGATGGCAAAATTTAAGGCTCTCCCTTTTCGTTCGAAAAATTTAGCACAAAAGTTCACTATTTGTATTGTATTTTTTCCGCATTTTTGAAATTTAACACAAAAAATTTACAAACACCAAAATTGTGTTGCGAACATAAAATTGTATGTATGTAAACAACAAAATCTGCAATATTTCTTTTAAATATAAATAAGTATTTTGGTATTATTTTCGTTATTGTTTTAAGAAAAATTACACATGGGAGCACAGAATTAGAGCAGGGTATATATTTTCTCCAATAACCGAATTCTGAATAATAGGTAAAATTTCATTGCCTTAAAGCACAAAATATAATTAAAATTTGGAAATTACTACTAAGGGACACCGTTTAAAAAACTGTTTTTTTTTTATATTTTTATGTAATCAAAGTGAATTTAACAAAGTGTGATTGATGGTTGAATAAGATTCTCGTGTAAGGGAATAATAGTCGCTACCTACCCGAGGGAATAACAAATAAAAAAAATATAATACAACAAGTTCCTCATGGAAGTATTGCCGAAAGGTTCAATGTGGTCATGTTGTTGTTCTTGTAACGATATGAAGGTTTTGGGGAGAGATCGATATAAAGATCCAATACGTTCCGGCAACAAGCACCATTAAGGTACTAGCCCGACGATTTCGGGAACGATTTTATATAACCACATTGTATCTTCTATGTTATCCCTTCCCCACCCCCTATTTCCATGAGGAACTTGGGGTTGCCAGAGCCTCGCCTACTAAATATGTGTAGGTAAGGTTGACAATTAAGTTGCGGAAGCTGCAAGGCTATTAAGCTTTTTTTGCTCTTATCAACCCTTGAATCCTCTTACAATTCCATTTCAATTATAGAAGGTAGAAGAAGCATGAAAAGGAGCGCACGGTATGAACATTGCGGTGTGTGTTACATCATCGAGAGCAGCAAAGTAGTGGCGCTGCTAAGCAGTGGAACTAATATTTAATAGAGTATACTGATCGCTAGTTATTGAATTGGGGAACCCGTTATTCAGATTTGTTGACATACATAGCTCCCTATTAATCGAGGTGTGCGTTGTATGAAGACTGCCATGTAGTTTGGAACAGAAACATATATTTCTGGAAAATCATTTAATTTTTAATTTGTTTGCCATCGTTTTATAAATTTATTATCCATAAACACAAAAACAATGCATATAGTGTACACGTATTCTTTATTTAATAATGTTAATTTGAAGAATATACATAATTTCAATATAAACACAGTAAGTTAATGAAATATAGATTTTGTTTAGTATTGAATAGGTTTTTTACGTATTTAGGCTGGGTGCGAGTTCGCCTAAATTTTAGGTACTTAAACTAATATTCCACTGGAACTTTCCAGCACTGCAATAATTTAGGAAAAAGCTGTCAAAACTGTGCGAGTTGATTTGAAAACCTAAATTGTTTATTTCTGCTAAGAAAATAATAACAATACGGAAAATTTGGTATTTTTGATGCGTTTTCACGCTTAAAAAGAACAGAGGTCAATTAGGGTCCGCGGTAAGTACCTATCCCAAGATAGCAGTTCAAGAAAATGCAGTGGCTCCGTTTTATAAGGCTTTTTTTCGGACATAGTGGAGCACGTGCACAATAGCCTTTTCCCCAATCTCGAATTCAATACTGTGATGTTGGTTCTCCTCCAATAACTTCTTTAGGCCAATTAGTGCATTTGGCTGCCAAATATATTCAGATTGCGGTCCATATTTGAGAAGGATCCAATTCTTGTATCGCCAACATCAGCTTGAACAAAAATGAGCTCACCATCATGTACAATCGATCGGACCTTAATCGCAGCAGGGATCACCGATCTATGATTTATGATTTACTTAATGGACAACAGCCATTTATTTGCATATGCAATATTGCAAAATCAATATTTTTGTTTTTGAAATTTAACATTTGAATTTAGGTTGAAAAGGTTGCTCATAAAAGTTCTAAATTTTTATTTTGCACTGCCTTACCGACAGTTTCCAGTGATTTAGGTTGTTTCTCTATTTAGGTAGAACATTAGGTCAACACAGTCTTAATATTGAAAAAAATGTTCGGTACTCAAACTCAATTTGTATTTGATATGATATTTTATGCCACTATTGTAACTTTTTTTCTATACTTTCAAATTATTTGAATTTGTTTGCTAAAATTTCTAATTTTCACAAATGCAGTCCTTTTCAATATAAAATCACACATTCTTGGCACTCATCGCAAAAAAATGCTCATAAGCAACAAAAAAAAAGTTATATTTGAATAAAAAAAAATGTTACGATAAAGTTTTATCAAATATGTACATTATAAGATATTTGAAAAGGTAATATTAAGCTAAATAAGAATGATCATAAATAAATTCCGTCGTAGTTTATATACTAAGTACATTCTAATAACAAACAAAAAAAACTGAAATAATTGTAAGCTTAAAATAAAACAAAAAAAAAACAAAACGTTACTGCAAATGTTGCATGTAGTGAAATTTTTTTTTTAAATCCCGTAGAATGAAATTTTTTTGTTAAAGCATTGTTATTATGAATTAGTAATTAAAATTATGTATGTATTGTGCAGATAACAGGGTAATTTATGCATATTTTATTAAAAAAAATATATTAAAAAGGGGAATATTCAAACTGTAAATTTTAATTTTTCAAACTTGCATAGTTATTCAAAGAATTAAAGTTTTTGTTGTAAAAAAAAATGTTCGCAATACTTTTCAATCGAAACTTTTTGGCAAATTATTTTGCAACTCTGTTTGAACTCGTGAGAAATACAATAAAAAATTAATAAATAAACCAACCTTAAATTTTTTATTAAGATCGTTTTCATTATTAAAATTTTTTGTTTAATGAACGTCAGCAAATGAGCAAAAAGCTTTTGAAATTATGATTTTTTTTTAAATAACGTAAATCATACACAATTCTTTGTTAAAAGACATTTCGATAAATAAAACAATTAAAATTGATATTTTTTTAATCATATCTCACATAGAAACATGGATATGTATACATCCATAAATTAAGTAATAATGGTGCGCTACGCGCGTGCTGAACAAGGTGACCATCACACGAAATTGTTTAATAAGAATCGCTCAAAATTCCAGAAAAAATATTTTTTACCTTTTTGCAGTAAATTAAAATCTTGAATTACTTATGAAGCGTAATCGCTAAAAACGTTGTAAGTTCCAATTTGGGCGTGCTTACACTTACTCATATCAACTCAGCCAATATAATATTTCCCGTCATATATAAATATTTGTGAGAAGCTGAAAAATATATAAAAAATCTATCTATCCACACCATAACAAAGGGTTCTTTTCCGCTTTACTGAAAAATTCTGATAGGCGCGTACAACGTTTTTCGCGATTACTTGTCATACGCTCACAATAAAAAGTGCGATACCAAGAAAATTTCAGCGTTCTTAATTATTTAAGCGTTATCTTCTTTACCAGAACAACGTTTCCCTTTTGAGACGCTTTTTATATATTAAAACAGTAGGCGTTTCTAAAAACTGATACCGGGTTAATGTAATCAAAAACTTGGAGAAGAGGTAATCTTTAAAATGTATTCATCCTCATTTTGAATCTTGTAACATTGAAGTTTGGGATTTGGATGCTTCTTCTAGGGTGGCTTTAATAATGATTTTGAACAAAAAAAATGGCTTAGATGGCTTTACAAATTTGCTAGACCCAACCTTTTAACGTTGATATGTCCTCCCCATCCATAAATTGAAATTAATGATTTTCCTAAGGGCTAATCGGTTGTCGGAAACTAAAATTTTTTTGTTAAAAAAATAAAAATAAATGTAAGGCGCAATAACCTCCGAAGAGATTTTAGGCCGAGCTTTTCTTCCAATTTGCGTCGTGCTCCTTTTAGTTTTTCCTAAAAGTTGGCGGGAAGGAACCTACTTGCTTTATGCCGACTCCGAACGGCATCTGCAAGGTAGGCGAGTTTTCACTGAGAAGCTTTTCAGTGCTTGCCAAACACAACACTGCCGAGGGGCGACCCCAGGATATTCGGTGTGGTAAGCGGAGCACACTACCATTACATACGGCGACCGCATTGGCGATAGATAGATAGACCGTTCTAGATGAAAACGAGTAATCTTTTTCATTTTTTTGTTAGTTATTACTCATTCACTCCAGCGCATTTGCTATGTTTTTTTTTTCTTGATCAGCGTAATCATACTCTTTCGATATTATTTGATACATCCACTTCCGGCTCAGAACTATTTTGACATTAGTTCATTTAATTACAAAACCAAAGTACCTATATAAAATGTTTATTTATGTTTGTATGTATGTCGCCAGTTTGTTGGATCCGCTATGGATATACTAAAGAGCTAGACAAAAATTTAAAGTTATCGCTAACATATTAAATTTAAATCTCACCGAACAAAATAACACAAAAAATAAAAAAAAATGAGGGCGCGATAACCTCCGAAGAGATCTAGGCCGAGCTTCTCTTCTCTTCCAATTTGCGTCGTGCTCCTCTCGATTTTCCCTACAAATTGGCCGGACGGGACCTACATGTTTTATGCCAACTCCGAACGGCGTCTGCAAGGCAGATGAGTTTTCACTGAGAGCTTTTTATGGCAGAAATACACCCGGAGCGCTTGCCAAACCTTATTTCTAAAATTTTGATGTTGCTTTGCCCGGGGTGTGAACGGTGTGGTGGGTGTGGTACCATCACACCACGGTGGCCGCCAACAATAGCACAACAACAAAAATTATATAAATTGGCTAAAATAGCTATGCATTGCTTATTGGTATGGTTTCTGGTATGACATTTTGACATTTATAATGGGCTGCATGTTTTTCCTAAAAAGTCGGTTGTATCAGTTATCTATTATGGTTACCTTGAGTAAACTTTTTTAACCATCTTCAGTTAACGCCAAATCGCATTTAAATCGGCATATCTACGACACATTTCCATCAAATGAAGAGTCAGTTAGCGTTAACCAAATATAGTGAAAACGGCAACTTAATGTAAAAGTGAAGTCATAATGAAGAGTACGCGCGTAAGTAAAATATTTTAAGCAAATACTAATAAAATATATTAGCAACGAAATTTTATACAAACAACACTTTTTAAAATAAAAACACAAGATAAAAAAAATTGTATTTGCTAATAAGGTAAAGTAAATATGTATATTGAATGCTTACTTAAATTTTTTTTATAATTTATGAGCGCATGTAAATTCAAAACTGGTAAATTTTTAAACAAAAAAGCCGCAACGGCATGAAATATTTTTGTTAAAGACTAGAAAAAATATAATTAAGTGCTTAAAATGAAAAGGTTAGAGTTTAAAGACATAAATTCAATATGAAAATATGAATGTTTATGTCAAGAGCAAGAAAAAATATTAAAATGAAGTAAAAAAAGAAAAAATAAAACAAGTAACGCAAAGACTAGATTTATTTTTTATTTTTCAACTAAAAAAGTTGTATGTTTGAAAGTGTGAGTCTTAGATAACAACTTCAAAAGAGAAATTCAATTTGCTCAAAGTAGATTTAATAAAAAAGAGAGACCGATTATAACAAAAAATGGCAAATAAAAACAAGAAAGAAGAACTAAATAATACGCGAAAAAAAAAAGATTTTTTCTTTTTTTTTAACTTCTCAAAAATCAGTTTAATAATAAGTATCACCGTTAAATAAAATATTTTGAGAAAACTGCAGATGCTGGTAACTTTTTAAATAGCTTCAGCTTTATTCAGAGTTTATTTTTACGGTGACTTTTTTCAAAAAATATTTTTCTCAAGCGTTGAGGCCCACGCTCAAAACGTTTATGTAAATACGCCTAACCGACTTATTCAGAACGCTTTGGTTTACTTGGATAACAAAAATCGTTACCCGTGCATGTAAACGCGTTTTGAACCACATGATTTCTCTTTCAAAATATAAAAAAAGCCAAAAAGCTGCATATATCGTCGCCCGCTGGCCAGAAGGATGAATGTGCCAAAATGAAAATGTTGGGAAATCGAGTTTCAAAGTTTATTGCTCTCTCAAAATTACAAGAATTAGTTTCTAGTCTAAAAGTGTACTTATATATTATACTCACACTATGCTCTTTTAACTGAGATAATTGTTCTGCTCGCATCCCTTCTATTCTCCGAGATTTAGCACATTCATTTTTCTAGCACAACAAAAATTTAAAAAGCTGATATATTTTTTGTTAACACAAAACAACAACAATACAAGAAATTAAAAGTAGTTGAATCAGGTTAATCTGCTCATGCTTTCTATGCATTTTGATGCGCTATGACCGAATAAGCTATAAGAATTGTCATGGTATGGCCTTAACCTCAAAAGATGTAAAAAAAATCACTGCAAACTGATTTTTAAATAACGTTAGAGCCAAGCTAAGACCTGCTAGGCCAATTCCGTTTGCGGATTGGGATTCGGAGCATCACAGTACTTGGGAAAACATCCGCGGCTTTGACTTATGAAAAGCATGTATGTAAATGAAAAAAGTTGCACATTCAATTAAATTTCATATACACTAATGTTTATTTATTTAAGATATTATTGCAAACATATAATTAGTTCTTATTCTCAACAGAATCAGAATATTCTGAAATGTTGGGTTCGGGAAAAGCGTTGCCCTCAAGATTTTTATAAAAATAAAGATATTATTTTGGTATAACCAGTTTTTCACACAATTTCCAATTTTCCAAGTATTTTAGTTTTGATTCGAGAAGAGGCAACGGCTTTGAATAAACCGGGTTGCCCTCATTTAAACAACTATTTTTTAGGAAATTAAGCTATTAAAAATTCTTGATCGGTGTAATTTTTTTTTTTTTGAAGAATACCAGCACGTATACCCGAACATTCGAACATATGAATATGTGCTGTTCTTATTTTTTTCAAAAATTGTTTAGCCATATCAACGAATGTGTCATACAATATGCCACATTCATTTTTCTGGCTCAACTTTGTGGATTGAATTATACATTCGTGAAAATGGCATTGCAAATTATTGGGGTTTCCATGTACGTAGGAAGCTCTAGATTTAAGCAGAACCTAGAGAATCTAAAGGGTAATCTAAAGAGGCCTCTAACAAAAAATCGGAAAAATTGCACATTCATGCTTCTGGCTAGCGGGCGACGATATTATTTTTTAATTCGAATATGGACACAGAATTTGTGGGCTTTGTTTCGTTACCGGTAATAAAACAAAACTGGAATAGAGGTGTTATAATAAAGAGCCTACCTACATGGTACATAGTTCGCCCTCGAAATAGTTATCTAGTGACGTTTTCTTTTTTGAAAATAATGCCGCCCTGTTTATTCTTCTTCTCTCTCTCGTGAGTTTGTTTGTTCCTTTCACAAATTGTTCTCCACTGAGTTTGAAGAGATGTCTCATTGCCTACAAATGATTATTTCGTTATGTTTTTGAATAATTGTGCTTTTCATTATTCAAAATAATTTTGCTTTATAAGATCATCTGAAAGTGGAATTTATTTCGTGTACACCTTAATTGCATATCGACGGTAACTCAGAGTTGTTTACCTTCAGTGGAAATTTTTTATGGAAACTTTTTATGAGACGTAATTCGGGCCTTTTGTAATTTTGAAGGTCCAGTCCTGATACGAATCACAGTCGGAATTACGTACCGTGTATGCATCATGTTACTGGAAGCCAAGAGAATACCGACAACATAACATGTTGAGCCTGAAGGCCTGGAGTGTAGAGATAAAAAAACATTCGCCTGTAAATTTAGTCTTAACCATCTAGGGTTGCTATGTTGAGCTATAAACAATAAATTTTGAAACAGAGCTTCTTTAGGCTCACTTTCTGGACGGTAATTTATTTATTTTTTGGTCAGATTTAATTTAAAATATTTCTCAAAAATTTATGACTTTAACCCCTCATGTCAGTTTAAAACTGATTTAAAAGGTTAACTTGCCGTTCTGCAAGTGGGCCTTAAATTTAAATTTGTATAAGAAAAATATATAAATAGCCAGGGCTGCTCAGCCCCTATACACTTGTAGCACTTTTGTTTTTGTTTTGCCTGAGTCGTAGGCACAGATACAAATTCACACTTCAAATATAAACAAAAATTTTCATAGCACTCCCATAAGCCCTCACATATAATTTGAAATCATATGAAAATTCTCGTATTTCTTATGAAAGTTCCAAGAAAAAGCACTCCCGTATGATGTAAAAAATGTACACTAACAATTTGACAACTAAAAATTATTAAAAATATGATAGTACTGAAAAAAATTTGTAAATAAAATTGATTTATAAACAAAATTAAAATAGATAACTGACTGCAGAGCTGATATATATGGGACCATATGACCAAAGAATATAAGCAAAACTGTACTAAAAGAATATGCGCCTCTTCTAACTTCATATGATAACAGTTAATTATCCTCAAGGAAAGTCAGTAGGTAGTGCTACAAATTGCTGATTCGGAACTAGACCCAGAGTGCCAAATAAGTAATATTTTGTTAGTAGATATATTTGCAATTATAAAATCGATAGTTAACATATATTTAAAAATAGGCCACCAACAAAAGTACTGCTACTAGCTTTAACAAGCTACGACTACTTATGATTATGCTTTTTTCTCAACACTATTCCACCATTCCGGAACTATCGATAAATGCGATAATATCATACTAGAAGCAACATGTAGAATTTCGCTCCGGTTCGGGGCCAACGAAATATTACCAAGAAAGAACTAGATATCGGCTGAAAATTGTACACTAGTTCGTAACTATCCAAAAAGTGCCAATTAAGAACTAGTTCCAAAATGGATATTTGTATGTAATTAGGAACTAGTGAAAAGGTAATGCAGCTAGGCCAGTTTCCGTCGCCTAGGACATCGCAATGTTAAATTCGCCAGTTGAAAGCATGTAAAAAACATAGATTGCGAACTATTAGTTGTTCAGAATGCAATAGAAGTGCACTAGTTTTGAACTACAGATTCTCTTACAGTGTAGTTTCTGTGATTTTCTATTTTATTTCGGTATATTATTTTTCGTGGTTATGAGCCATTTTTTGACTGAAAGCATTAAGCAACCCTACCTATCATTTACTTGTTAAACATTTTATTAAATTCAGATGGTATTTGAGCACCTCAGTAATCTCTGTTGATCAATGTAATTTTTCGCAACTTTCAGTATTAAATTTTTTGGTTCTTGAATGTTGACGATATAACTATTTACGTAATATTCTAAGCAAACATTTTGTAACTTGAAACCAAATTTTCAACTTTTCCCGACCTCAAACAATTAAAATTAAAATTTTTTTTTTTTAAATACAAAAATTTTTCAGTGCACATACAATTTTGTACATGTAGGTTTTTGTGTTTTGCACTTCAATATAAAAAATTTTGAGCAGCTCTGTAAATAGCAAACCAGAGTTATCAAAGCTAAACAAACCAAGTCCATCTAGTAATTTAACGGTATGTCAGAATGCATGAAAAAGAGAGCGAGAAATTTTGAGTATATAATTTTATATTTAAAAAATACGTACGTAGGCTTACAGAGTAAATATATAAGTAGAAGTAGAAAAAACTAATAGGAAAACGCATAAAAAAAACTAAAATAAACCAAATATAACCATGAAAAATAAAACAAAGAAAAATAATAAATGAAAAATTAAAAAGTAAAATAAAATTAAAATACACAAAGCCAAGTAATATACAATGAAAGTATATAAAATAATAAACGGCTGAAAAAAAACAGACAAAAACATTCAAAATAACAACTAAACGAAAACCAGCTTAAAACAATAGATCGGCGCAAAAGTAAAAAAGGTACTTCAAATTAACTGTAAATTAATATAAGGGCATATTAAAACTAAAAAAAACACCACATGCAAGTTGTAAAATAAAAGACAGCATAGCAAATTCAAAATAAACTTGCTGATTTCAGCTGCAGTATTAATACACTGTGAAAAAAGTACTGCAATCTAACACATCACTTAGTCATTCATTTTCTCACGAAAATCCACTGTGTATATATACATCTGAACAAAAATACGCCCATATAACATAACAGATACAGTTAGCATACATATAAGTAGGCAATTCACAAGGTATCTTACTGTCTTATGGAGTATTTTTTTTTTAAATAGGACCCTTGCGGTCACTACCCTTGAGTTGTATGTCGTATTCAAATACATCCATAAGAAAAGCTCTCAGGAAAAAGCTTCTTAAAATCTAAGTTTATGCAATCGCTGATCTTTTCATCACTATTTGACATTCTTTCGTTGTTTTCTTGCAGTTTGTTACCAAAATTCTTTGAAATCTTTTAAAATAAATAAATACTTTTTTTGACAATAACTTAGCACACTTGATACATATACATACATACATAGGCTGCTGAATGGTATTTTTTACAAAATTTTTATATGAGAAATAACCACAAAGCACACATGACAATTTTCAAATCGTAGCACATGCATTTAATAGGACAGCTTGTGAATTGCCTTACTCACCTTTAAGATGTGTTTTTTTATTTAAATTTAATTGAAAATATTTCAAAAGCCACACTGTGCAATATCAAATAAAATTCAATGCTCATAGCATATTAATATTATACAAGTGTGCTATTGAAATAAAATGTAGAATAAAAAAATTATATACTATGCAAAAGAAAAGGAAAATGAAAATTACAGTCAAAAACTGTACTATATTTACAGGTATTTATTTGTATTAATGAAACAGAAAGAATTTACACATTTTTAGTTCAAAAAATGAATAAAATATAAAAAAAAAATATACAAAATATTAAAATATTTTAAGCTCATAACATATGACCATACATATGTACATACATTCAGAAAATGATAATGTGAGTAATAAACATACATATTTATGTAAGGAATAATTAAAGATTGTATCAAAAATTACATCTAAATGTGAAAGAGGAAAATAAATATAAATAAACAGAAAGTAATCATAATGTATAACCAAAATAGTTTTATTTCTCATAATTTTTCTATTTAATTAACTTTCCGTAGATGTTTAACAGAGGTGGATTCTATGCAATGCTGTTAAATCTTCAGAATAATATTAGGTATGTGGTGAGAAGGATGTATAGGATTAGAAAGAAGAGTGACGATAGATTTGAAGGCTACGTGACAGCCTTTACGTGTTGGCACAGAATCACCCAAAAATCGAATTTATCATAGTCACAAACCTACCACGAATACATAAATTCCATGGAAGCTTTCGAATTTTGATAAATATTCATGATCATGACGGAAATATATTGCGTTTATCGAAATTTTTAACGAAATTCTATTCCAGTTGTTGCACGTTTAAAAGTTTGAGCCCAAATCTGAGACTTCTTGGTACTCCATATATGACCAGCGTTGGATTTAGATACCGATTTACGTGAAAATTAGTGCAGAGAGCTCGGATTAAATTTTAAACCAGAGGAGCCTACACTTGTATTTAAAAAGTAAACCTATGCGGTCCGTCGACAGATTTCGAGTTGAAATTTTTTATTTTGAGATTTTTGGCAGTAAAAGTTTTTATTATAAATTTTTTAAACTTTTTGAGGTTTGTTTTAAAAGAATTTTGAAAATTTTAACTTAGTGCTCAGTTAAGTTTAAACTTCTTACCAAATAGAATTAATAACTTATTACTAAACTGCGAGACTTCGGTCGAAAATTAATGGTTTAATATTAAATGTTTGGTAGTGGATGCAATAAATCATTATAAGTCGTTGTAATTTCGGGTCGACCTTACAAAAGCGGGGCAGCAAATCATAGATGGATGCAATAAATCATTATAGTGGTCCGTCATACATTTAACAGGAAATGGATTGTCTGATATTTTGAACCTGATTTGAACTTACACACTGCAATGCCCTGTCTGCACGGTTATTCAAAATTTGTTTAAAAAACGTCTCAAAACTCGGTTTAAGAAAGTCCTATCAGCAATTTTTGTACTACATATATGACCAAACCAAATTCGGTTTCAAATATATATTAAACCGGTTTTCCTGAAATTGAATGCAAAGAACTGGATCTCAATTTGAAACGATACCAAAATATAAATCTAGTGGGCGGTGGCTCCCTTTCGAACCGACGTGTCACGGATTCTAGTAGTTTGCTCTACTTACTGAGCTATCACATCATAATACATCATAAGAATTACAAAATGTTTCGAAAAGAGCTTAAGTTTTCAGCACCATGTTTAAACTCTTGGGGTTTGTTTTGAAATCATATTTTTACAAACAAACTTTTTGTCTTTGTTTCAAACCCAATAGTGGCTACAAATTTCCATTTTTTGATTTTTTTTTTTAATTTTTTTGGTTTTGTTTAAAAACAATTTTTAGTTTCCAAAATTGCTTAAACCGTAATTGCTAATCGTATTTTCGTTTTCTCCATGTTAACTATAGTTTCGCGCCTCCGTTAAGTGCATTTTGAGCTCATACAAGTGGCAAATGTTTGAAAAAACCTTAAAAATAGTAAACAGCCTCGATCACTTGTTAAACCGCTGTTCGATTAATCACATCATTTGGTGAATGGTGTTTTTCAAACATTTTGTGAAAGACTGGTATAGGTACTGCGTTATTTATGTATTTTAAAAAGTTTACTTAACTGGCTGCTCATATTATCTTTATCAACTAGATTTTAAAAATGAATATTAATATCTAGTCTGATATTCTGTAGACACATATTAAAGAAAACTTGGTTTGAAACACAAATGGGCAATTTATGGCAACTCAATTTATTTAACACGTGCAAACAAACAAATTAGAAAGATTTGCTGGCAATTCATAACAGCCATTCTCCCTCTCAGCCTTATTTGACAGGTAATGGCAATGGAAGATTAGAAAGATACTTCATCATATGCAGGGCCGCAGAGAGCCGAACCGGGCCCCTGGGACAGTTCGCGTTAACGGGTCCCCTAAAAAATGAACTCAATCCAGTAAAAAAATAACATAACATACATAAATTTTTCAATTCACATTTTCAGTTTCATTTCATATAAAATAAGATTTACTGGAGCACTTACATAAATGAAATGTTAGATTTCATTGTTTGATTGTAAATATGTACATTTTAAGAGCTTGAATCAGCCAAGGAAAACCTTCCGTGCTTTGTGATCTGCGAATATGGAAATTACCGATTCAAAACTAATGCTGCGGGCAAGGCTGGACTCCAACTCCATTGTTCCAAGGCTTGTCAAGCGATTTTGGCTCATAGTAGAACGTAAAAAATTTTTCACGCGAGACAATAGACTAAAAGAACGCTCCCCTTCAGCCACACTGACTGGAAGTGTGCAAAATATTCTTAATGCTATGCAGATGTTAGGAAATAATACTTCCATCTTCAAGTCATGAAATTTGTTCAGAAGTTGAAATGGTGGCAGCGAATCACATCCCAAATTTGCTATCTGGATGGCTTTGTGATGAATGATTTCATCTATCAGATCCGTAGAAATATCGATGCCATAAATCGTGCAGAATGCCGCTGCCTTCTCTCTGAGCTATTCTTCCGTCAGATCCTGATACTTCCACAAAAAACTAAATTTAATCGCAATGTCATTTACGGCTTCGAAACGTCTTGTCCTGTTACCAATCAAGCAGACCAAAAGAACGTAAAAAACTTGCTGTTTGAATTGAGTTTCGGAATCACACTCAGGTGATTCGCCAGGTAATTCATCGAACTGACGATTTCTTATCTTCCTTCTTTTCTCTGCGAATGTATTCACAACTCCTATACTCCCAGCCAGAATCTTACATTCTTGAAGTATAATCGACCCTTGATCCCTGAACTTCTTCAACTCATCAATAACCTATGTAAGCTTATCCACGGCATACTCATATGTTTGCACAAATTTGCGCTTCGCGAAACAAGTCAAGTGTACTAATTTTTTCAAATTAACGCTCTAGTTTATTATCAGCTTGTATTTACAGATGTCGCTGGCTTTTACAAAAATGAAAAAGCAATACGACCAAACCGATAGGGGCATAGTTAAGCCGGAGTCATTGGTGCCGTATGTCGTATCGCTGTATCCGTATCCCTAACGTAATCAGCTGTTTATCGTTACGACGGTAAACCAAAACCCAGTTGGTTGGCTACGATACGGTTACGACCTTAGCGGCACCAATAATCGATTGCATTGATTCTCATAAGGTAGGTCGAATCAGCTGATAAAAGGTTATCGATACGGTTACCGATAAAGCACCAATGTCTCCAGCTTTATAGTCGAAATAAAATGTGACTTTAAGTTAGTTGAAGCATTTTGACAGATAGCGCTTATAAAATTGTGTCAAAAACGTTTATCTTACTTAAAATCACATTTTATTTCAACTATGACTATGCCCCAGAGTATTTGATTGGATGCTTATGATTTTAGTTTAGTGATTTTCAATTTTAAAACAATTTTTTGTAGCAACAAATATGTATCTATGAAATCCTAGTTAGAGTACTGTCAATACTGCTTTGCCTTGTTGGGCCCCAGGGCAATTGCTCTGGATGTACCGCCGTCCCCCGCCCCCTCCCCCCCTCCATAACCATGATCATATGTAGGTATTCGCAATGGTTAAGGGCAACGAAAAGGCATGGTACACAATGGGAAAAAGTGTAAACAAAAGTCAGCTGTTTCGCTAGATTTATTGTATTCACAATAGATTTTTGCGATTTGTTCTACAAAATATTCACAATTATAGATAACATCAGGGCTGGTCACCATCAGTGTTGACGTTTCTGGTTACTTGTAACCAAATTTTGTTACCGAAATTTCTTTTGGTTACGTGGTTATCGCTTGCCTATTTTGGTTACCGTTTAAACTGTCCACTTTGAAACTTATAAATTATATTTTCGAGCTTTATTTTACAACAAGTAACATGTACAGTGATTTTGATATATTAAGGGAAATTTGATTTAAAGTGCAATGGTGTAGTGTCTATGTAAAGCGGCGGCACCACCATCTATAGATATTCATTGTCGTCCGTCTTTGCCAAAATCTTGTCATAGCTGGTTATTATCGCTTTTTTGAGAAAAATATTGCATGTGATTGGGAGAGACCTGTTTTGTCTTACGCAATTTGTAATGAAGTTATTGTCCTTGCCACATTCCGACTTAGCTTTAATTAAAACGAAGCTAAGAAACAATATAAACTATAAACAGCATAATTCCATATAAAGAGTTGTGTCCAAAAGGAAATGAAAAGAATTACGTATGGTCGGCTAAAAATTATTTTTAATCGAATATATTCTTAATTTTTTTCCAACTGTTTTTACGTTACATATACGCTAAAATAAAATAAATATCAATGCTGCCAGCAAAACGCAAACTTTTTCGGTTCGGTTACCATTTTCCACTTTTGCACCCCTATTATGAACTCGTACGATACACGATAAACGCTTGCAATCTGTTCTACCGTATTATGAAATAAATTCTAGCGTGTGAAACTCAATCGTTAGCGTTTATCGTTTATCGTGGTATTGCCATACGCTAACTATCGCATACGCTGTTCAATTTTCGACGCTAGCTATCGCTGATAAATTTTTCCACGATACGTTGTGAACTATTTAAATAAAAGTAAATATATAATTATTACATAATCCAAAATAATCCAACTACAGCCTCATTCCCAACACTCTGTTGCAACACCCTGGGCAAGAAGCCTTAAAGTGGCACAAACCTTCAAAATATTTGGGATGGATGGCCTATTTTTACAGGCGCGCAAACTGCCTTCTATTTCTGTTAAGACATACTTTGACATCAATTTTGTTTATTAAACTTTTTTTACTTTTAGTATGTCAAGTACTTACAGTGTAGAGTTCATTTCAAGAAGATTGGAATGATCTCTCAATTTTCTTCTTTCTGTGGAATCTATGCAAGTTCCGTCAATTTGTTCATTTGAGTTTATATAAAAGGTAACAGAGGTTGCATAAAACATTTTATTATAACAGCTTTTAAAAACTTTTGCCACTTTTACGTACAAGACAAATGAATTGTTAGTATTTACGTTTTGTTTTGCTATCTGTTTCGTATAGATTCACAAAAATTTGTAAACAAAACTCTGCTGTCATTCACAATAGTACATCTATCGGGCGTGTGGAAATCGCAATATGAAAGCTGATTTTTTACGATACGCTAGGAAGCGTTTATCTTCTATCGGATGAAAATTCATAATAGGGGTGTTGGTTACATTTTGGGAAAATTCTGGTTACTAAAAGTTTGAATAAGCGGCAACACTGGTCACCATGTGCTGGTGAAAACGAAAATGTCAAAAGAAGCAAGGTTTTACACCATACAATTCTTGAACCCAAAACTGTTGGCGTTACCTTTTGCTTTCAATTCCCGTTTGTGCTTTCAATTCCCGTTTACTTGGATCAATTTATCTTGACAGCGAGTGTAAAACAAAAAATGGCATACAAGCAGAGAGAGGAAGAAATATAAAGAAAAAAATTAAACGACTTAACAGCACGGCTACTGTTGTACTCTTATCCTCTCTTCTCACCCCCTGCAACATTCTTGCGCCAGACATGAGTTCCAACCAAGGCGAATTTAGTACCAGGTGTTGTTATCCCAAAAGCTAATTGCTTCTTCTTGATTATTTTCCATACAAGGCCTTGTACTACAATATGTCAGTTAATCGAAATCAATGAAAATTTCTTTTGACTTGACATTCTTAGGCACGGTTAGAGGTGGTGTTATCGCACCAGCTGATTGCTTCTTCTTGATAATTTTCCATACAAAGCCTTGTACAACAATGTGTCAGTTAATCGAAATCAATGAAAGTTTTCTTTTGATTTGAAATTCTTCTGCACGACGAATTGGTTCAATTCGCTTTGCCATCACCTGGTATGGATTCGCCTTGGTCCCAACCAAGGCGAATTCAGTAGAGGTGGTGTTATCGCAACAGCTGATTGCTTCTTCTTGATAATTTTCCAAACAAAGCCTTGTACAACAAAATGTCACTTAATCGGGTAATAGTCTAGTTGAGGGGTCGACTGCTAATACGCTACCAAAAATATCGAGAGAGGTGTCAAACGACGCGTATTAATCTCGAGAACAATAATCCGATGGCGGAAAAGAAAAATTTTATCTATATCCGGAGATATTTGCAGTTGAAGTTGGCGATTTTCATGTGGTTGTTGTTGTGTTAGTACCCACAAAAAAATTTGTGCATCACCGTGGCGGTAGCCACGGTTATACCACACACCCGGACTTGGCATGACGTAGCCCAGGGTTATTTTTTATAAGCGCGGCAGAAGGCCGCCCATTCAAAACGGTATCCTGCGCAAAAATACTATGGATCCCACCACCGGTTTCGGACGTACCCGCGGGTCTTTTTCGGGGTTTTTCGTTAATATCTTTTGAACGGGCTAATATTTTTATTTTCCGCCTTCGGGTTATTAATACTGATGTCAGGACGCGTCGTTTGACACCTCTCTAGATATTTTTGGTAGCGTATTAGCAGTCGACCCCTCAACTAGACTATTACCGTTAATCGAATTCTATGAAAATTTTCTTTTGACATGAAATTCATCTGCACGGCGAATTGATTGACTTCGCTTTGCCACCACCTAGTATAGATTCGCTTCTTCGTCCTGAAAATATAATCTGGTGTTATGGCATAACACCAATAGAGGGATAATTTGGTGTTTCAATAAGCTTACGCTTTAACCATTTAAACTAATATTCCAAAAAAAAAAAGACTTGAGTTAAAGAATTGTATGGTGGTAATAAATATACCCTGCAAAAAACGCTCTCGTCATTCCACGTCATTTGACTAGTCATTTTACAGCCATAGGTTATATTCATAGTCACATTTGCATGGTCGTGGGTAAGTTTTATGACCAAATTTTTTTGTAGGGTAAATATTCCCTTATTTGGGTACTTTTCGAATAAACCAAGAAACCCGAGTACCAATGACACTAACACGTCACTGTTGTGACTGGATTTTACAGAAAGAAGAAGCACTCGGCTAAATTAATTAATTTTTCAGATGAGTAGGACAATTAATTAAGTAATAAGCGTAAAATATTCCAAAACTAATGCTAATAGGGACCGCAAAATAACGTTAAATATTTTTAAGCTGTGGATTAAAGATAGCCGATGGATTTCACAAAGCGTAAGTAAAGCTGTGGAGGAAGAGCTGAGGTGTTGCATATTTTTCTTCTGCCTTTAATATGTACTAATTTAATTTATTTGTTTCGTAGTTAAGTCAAATTATTACTTCTTAGATGATAAAGCATACACCGAAGATGACCTTCTCGTTTATAATGTCACAGCATATCAACTGCATGGCAAAGTAAGTAAAGTGTACCTATGGTTAGCGTGTCCCAATGACAATGCATTCATGTAATATTTATCAGGTGTTTTCTTAAATTAATCATACAAATTATTTGCAGGTCACTGAAACAGAGCTTATCAAATACTTTAAACAATTTGGTGATGTAGTCAAAGTGTATTTAATGCGCGATAAATATGCGACAGGCACGTCAGAACCACCAATTGGTGTAATACATTTCGCGCAACCAGTAGCCGCAGCAAGGTTGGTAAAGCACTAATTTAAAATGCGTAGTTGTTTATTTATATAATTTTCTTTACCTTACAAGAGCTCTTCAACGTTCTAGTCATGAATTGCAGAAAAAGCGTTTCTTTGTGAATGCCTGCGAGAGTTGGCAACAACCTGAGGCATATAAAGGTAGCGTTGATTTCAATGCACGTATTGTTGCACTGAATCTAAATGGAGATTTGATTGATTTCTATTCACCCATGCGTACAAATATTTTGCAATTGAACGATGAATGCTTGGAAAGCATATGTTTGCACTTACCCTTACGCGATCAGATACGCTTTTCGCGTGTATGTCGACGTTTTCGTGATATCTTCAAGCATATCTGCAAGTGTGCATCTAAAACCTTCAACATGAACCAATTGATTGGTATGACTCTATGGGATATACGAGAATTTTTTGAAATGGCTGGTGCTAATATAGAGGAATTAATTGGTGCGGTGCCTTACAACTATCAAGATCGCATTGATTTCATTAGCGAGTTTAGTCCACGTATACGGCGTGTTAATCTCAATTGTAATAATGTTGAATCGGCTAGCTTGTTGCGTTTGCTGGAATGTTTTCATGCTGTCACCTATGTGAAATTGCACAACTTTTCGTTGAATGATAGTGCTGTGTTGGCCTTTAAAAATTTGCCTAACTTACGTGCACTGGTGCTAGACCAGATTTGTGAGTTGTCAGGTAAGTTGGCTTATATTAAATGCATACTTACGTAAATTTTCACAGATTTAAATTTTACGGACTGTCTGCTAGTGTTTTGCTGTAAAAACACCCACAGTTCAATATATTTTGTGACAGAAAGAAATGTAGTTACGGAAAATTTGCTCGGCAAGATCTCTTCGTGTTTACGGTGGTGTTATTGCGGTAAAGACAGCTCCAACATCCAAAGGGACTGTTTCTGAAGAGGGCCGGATATGAATTCCGTACCAACACCTTCTGATACTGGAGTGGGAGTAATTTTTTATGACTACTTGAACTTTTGGGTGGACTCACCCTGCTTATCTGCTCTGTAACGCAACCTGAAGAAAAGCAGAAGATCGCTGGTGAGACCCCCCAGCGGGTAAGGGGGTCAGAATATACCCGCGGTAGGTATGCCTGTCGTAAGAGGCGACTAAAATACCAGATTCAAGGGGTGTGCAGCGCAACCCTTCAGGTTGCCAGCGCAATATATAGCTTCTCCAAACCCAATTGTCAACCTCACCTATCCGCGGCGAATCCTGTTTCACTAACAGACGAGGTTCTGGCGACCCCAAGCTCCTCATGGAACTTGGTGGTGAGGAGGGAGGGAATGGCCTGAAGGTTTAATGTGGCCACATAAATCGTTCCCGAGATGGTCGGGCCTGCACCTTAATGGTGCTGTGGTACCGGAGCGTACCGGATCTGTATCCGGCAAAGGACCATCACATCGATAACACTCCCCAAAGCCTTCGGGGAGCAACCTTATCGCTACAACAACAACAACAACAACATCGCTGGTGAGAAGTGAGAGACATCATATCCGTATATCAGTAATCAAAACATTTTGTTTAAAAGCTCATGGCGGAACTACTATACAAGGTGACAGCACGGCACAGCTGATTATTTTTTGATTTGATTTGATACATCAACTTCCGGCGCAGTACGATTTGTACATTAGTCCATCGAATTTACAAAAACTAAGCACATGTAACTTTTATTTATGTTTGTAGCTATCTCACCATGCTGCCACCTTGTATGGTTCCACTATGAGAACGCCCTATTTTTATATATATTGACAACTCATTCAAATCGGTCGTTTTTTGACAAGGTATTTTCTAGAGAGAGATGGAGATATGCCGATTTTCTAACAATATTTACTAATTGTAGTCGGTTTGCCCGTTAACGAATAAACAAAATATAAGTTTCTAACATTTTCGCAGTAAAAAGCAATAAACAACTCATTCTGCAGTCCCTTCATTTTAAATTTGTGCTGCATTATTTGCTAGTATCCACCGCTAATTCGCATTTTTTTCATTTAGGAAAAAATCTAAATAAATTATATCAACTCCATGAACTCAGTCTTTATGGCTGCGAAAATTTGCAAAACGACCATTTCATCGACATTTGCAAGTGTTTGTTCAATTTACGTAGCCTCGATATACGTCATTGCAAAATGCTTTCATCGCGTGCCTATACTGAAATGAAACGATACTGCCGACAATTAGAGCAATTGAAAATCTCCTGTGAAAAGGAGGTTAACTATGATTGTGTAGCACAACTACACGCCTTACGCGATCTTTCGATGCACTCTTTTGGTGCTGTACGCGAAACATTTTTCATTGCTTTAGCAGCGCATAAAGCGCAACAACTCGAACGACTGGAGATATCTGCTAGAAATTGCTTAACACACGAACGTGCCATTTACCTATCAAAGCTGCAGCAATTGCGCAGTCTTATTTGTCCAAATAATGACAATCTAATCGATGAATGTCTATTCGAATTCGCTGAACGTTTAACTCTTTTGGAGCACCTTGATATAAGAAATTGTCGCGCTGTAACAAATATCGGGCTTCTTGTACTATTGCGCCGTTGTACACACCTCAAGAGTGTCAATGTTGAACAGTGTGAAGGTATAAACGATGATTTCGTGTTCGATGCCTGTGACATGTTGAAGCAGCGTATACGGGACTGTAAGGAGCAAGTACTGCTTTATGTAGCAGGCACAGGACTGCATGAGAGTGTAGTAAAGGTTTGTGGAGAAAGGTTGAAAATATTAAATTACTAAACAATTATTTATTTACAGAATATATACGATTTCGAAATAGGACGTTTATTGCGATTTTCGTTTGCAGAAGCGACTTCCTAGTGATTCCCACTAAATGCGAATAGGTAGTAAGTAATACGTGAGAGACAAGAAAATACGTATAAGAAATAACAAACTCGATATTACCGAAAAAGCATTTAAAAGACATTTTGTATTAACACTGAAAAATCTTAAAACAAAGCACAACGCACATACCTACGCGAGTTTTACTTTCAATTAAAATAATGTTAACACAGAATCATTAATGTCTTTTAAAATATTGGATATTTTAACTATTTATATCATAGTATGTATGTATAATGTTTCAGTATCTACTATATAAAACCTTTGGTTGTATGTAAACAAACAATATGTGATCATTCCGTAGAATTGGTTAAATCTTTATCAGCTTTTATGTTCGGTTGGTATTCTGTTAGTTTTCTATGCTCTGTAAATAAGAAAATCCAATTTTCCAAATTAAAACTTTAAAATTTAAATATATATAATACTACTCCTACATATATTTAATTGTGATGAAACTATTTTATGTGCTAAAAATCTGCAATATATTCAAATATTTATCATTATTTGAAATTAGTTTATAAGTAGTGTTTGTTTACATGCATACATCACAATTAAAATGTGTAGATATTCTAATATGAAATTATATAACTTTTATGCATAAGCAAATATGCAGTAATATTTCTTATATCTAAGCCCAAAAAAGATATACATATATGAATAACAAAAAAAAATTTATCCCCGTTATTTGCAAGTTATCAAACAACTGCGAAATATATTTTACATGAAAAAAAGATAAAAGAATTTTCAACTTAGTATTTAAACGTGTTGAAGATATTCCCCCCTATTGCGAGTGTCGATCGAAATAGAATCGAAAATTTGTCGATTCCATTTTTTGCATTAAAATTATTACTATGCAAATTAATCGCCAAATCTTTGGACTATTATAAACAGTTATTTTATACAAGACAAATTTTGCTATTTTTTCAACTTTTCGATGTATATAACATAATTTGCTCAGCGGTCGACTATCTACTGCAATCGACACTCGCAATAGGGGGGATTAAATCCTGCATGATTAGATATTACTTATTATCGATTATATTCTAATAGTCAATAAGTGTTACTGTATTTTACAATATTTACATTATACTTACTCGACCTGTATATTCTCTTTGAATTAAAATAAATGCGATAGTTTTTGAAACTACGAGGTTCAAAAAGTAATATACTTAGAGTTAGTGAGCTTATATGGTATGTCCTGCCTGTCTTTTAAACTTGTACTCTTAATTAGGCTGATTTCATGGATAAAGTATAACGATCATTTGCAGCACTGCTTTATTTTTTGGCAACTATTTTACATGCGCATCGGTTGTAATTTTTACGGTTGATATATTTTTATTCATGCATTTGTGATAGCGGCCGCCGTGGTGTCTTGGTAGCGTGATCCGCCTACCATACCGAAGATCCTGGGTTCAAGCCCCGAGCCGCAAGAGAACTTTTTTCCATTAAAAATTTCTTCGGAGGTTAACGCGCCTTGCATTGATTTTTATTTATTTATGATGGAACTGGTGAATTTATCACCAATTTTTTCACAACTTTTTTGTGATACTAAAAATTGTATGAATTTTTTTTAATATATTTTTTTTAAGATTGCGTGCCTTGTTGATTGGTCAGAACACTTTCAATCTAGAGGAATGTAGTTCGCATACTGACTCTTTGTTTGTATAGTCAGTTCGTCATCCCTCTCAATCTAGCAATGATGAGAGTGGCCTGTCTTCTACCGGAAGTCTATGAACAGTTGCATTTGAAAGTACTTATCTCTGCAGCAAAAAGCACCAGTTTCGCTTTACTGATGATTATCTTTGTTCTTTTAATATACGTAAATGGCTGAAAGACTCAGAAACTATTTCATATTACTTGGTATAGCATTTTTTATAATAACAGCCATCCCACAAAAATAAAACACGCATTTCTATTTTTTATTTTTATTTTGTCATTTTCAATTTTATCTCCATAATTTTAATGCATAAATTTAGTTCGCTATTACATTTGTGGTTTTCATTATTTCATTTTTTTATTGTTAAATGTAAAGTAATTGATAACAAGCAATTTATTTATTTTGTATTTCTATTTTGTTTTTCATCTCTCACTTCTATCATTTTTGTTTGTCTACTTAGTATACTTGCAAACGATCGCTTACTTAATTTACTGCTTATGCACATTTGTTGCGTTTCTTTTAGACATTTGCAATCTAATTTTATATAATTTGTTTAAATTTAAATTTTGTTTAATCATAATAAATCTTCTAAATTTTTGTATCAATTGTTTTAGGTATAATTTTTATGCTACATATTTTATTATTATTTTGTAGTTTAAGATGTTTTTTTGTTTTGTTAGTATTTTATCGTTAAATCTTTAAACAAATGCTCATTACATAATATACATATATGTATGTATATATATATATATACATATATTAATTTGTTTGTAAACCTACTAATGCTATTTGACTTATAATGCGCCTTAAAAACTAATTATAATTTTATTGTTGTTTAATTTTTTTCTTTTAAACTAATTTATTTCACTTGCTAATTTCATTATTGCAAATATTTTTTTAATTATGTATATATGTACGTACGTATAGTTATATTTGCGTATGTATGTATGCTTGTATATATGCATAAATGTATGTATAATAGTTGGTTTGTAACTTCACCTATGTATGTATATTTGTATTAATAAAATTGCTTTTGTTGCTTTGCATGGCAAACAAAGAAAGAAATAAGCAAACAAAAATCTAATGATTTTAAAATGAAGAAATTTTCAAATTTGCTTAAATATTTTTTTTTTTTTGCTTTAAATAACTATAAATACAAATTTCTGCAGTTGTTTTTTATGTGAAATATGTTTGTATATAGTAAGAGTTTATTAAAATCGTGTGTAGCCTAAATATCGGGAATGAAATGAACCGCAAAAGACATAAATACATAAATTGCAATGCGTAGCATAAATATCATACAAATTTTATTTATTGGAAAAAGAAAATGTTTTTTTTTTTTTTGTATTTATTTTTTTTATTCCTTTAATTTTATTTGGTAGCAAATTATACTTAATATGTATATATTTATATTAGAGTGGTTAAAAAAATGCAATTTTTGAATATTCGCACACGTCACACTCTAAATTGTTCCTTGTGAAAAATGAAGACATGTATTTTTTATTTCAAAAAAAAAAAAAAAAAAAAAATCATGTTAGTGCTCGCGCACGTCGTTTTTATAAAAGAATTGTAATGCTCTTAATTTTCATATATCCTTTAAATTTTTTTTGCATGACAAGTTCATGGTTTTTCATTGGGTAATATTTATATTAGCTCGCAGCTGCCTTGAATGCTTAGAATGAGTGTAGCGCCTAAAAATATATTGCGAAATTTACAACGGTGAAACGGAAACGTTTGTTCTGACCAACTCCTCATTATATTATGGGATTTCTAGTTATACTATTGGTTATATTTCCAATCGTCAAAGAAAAATATTCACCGTATTTTTGGATCCGAAATTGTGAATTTGGAAAAACTGCCATCGAATTCGTCATAAGCGTTATGGACCCCATAATGGTGATTTTGAACCCAAAACAATACGCAATATAATCAGAACTACCGTTTGAGTTTCACCGAATTCAATATCGCAACATAAATTTAGGCGCTACGCTCATTCTAACCGTCCCAGGCTGTGAACTATTAGAAATATTTCGCAATGAAACACGAGTTTTAGAATGCAAAAAAAACTTGTGAGCATTCAAGAAAATATGAAAGCTGACATCGCGACCTCTAATCTAAGATCACTTATTTTGCAATAAAATTAAAGAAAAAAAAACTTTTGAAAATAAGCTTTATTATTGGTTAATAAAATTAACTAAAAAGTAAAAAATAAATTGATTAAAGAAATGTAACACTTTATAAGTTCACTGTAACCTTTAACGATAATTAGGCTTCTTCATCTGCGACAAAAAAACAAACCAGTGTTTTATTAAAATTGACCTTGAGCCGGCTAAATAAATAAATACTTTAGACATGTAATTATGTACAATATGGAATTTTTTTGTCGCAGACGAAGAAGCCTAATTATCGTTAAAGGTTACAGTGAACTTATAAAGTGTTACATTTCTTTACAGTCAATTTATTTTTTACTTTTTAGTTAATTTTATTAACCAATAATAAAAGCTTATTTTAAAAAAAAAAATTGTTTTCTTAAATTTTATTTTTACTTTTTAGTTCGCGAAGTTACCTGCGTGAGGAAATACGGCACCTGAGAACTCAGCCGTATGAAGCAAAAAAACACAAGCAGATCCTCAGTGAACTCCACAAACAGGCGTCGGACCTTTATGCCAGGAATTGCCCGGTAAATCCAGTACTCAAAGAACAGTACCCAAAACTTGCGGAAGAAGAACGCATACTCCCCACGGAAACGCGAGTCACTCTAGCTCAACTTCGTTCTGGATACTGTAACAGGTTAAACTCTTATCTATCCAGAATCAACCCCAACATACAAAATGTATGCCCGCTTCTCTGTAATTGTAATGTGGAACCAACGCCTCTAACACCCCTTTCATTACGGTCCACCCCTGTTGAAACAGCAAGTTTCCTTGGATTCCCGTTAGAGGATATTGACGACAATTTGTGATTGGTCGCACCTATTAGGTGGGGCGAAGCACTGCTACAACAACAACAACAACAACCTGCGTTCTTGAGGACTTAGGCTTTTATTATCGCCAAAAATCTGTAAAACAAAATGAATTGCGCAGAACAGTATGCAACATTTAGCGATAACAGCCTAACTTCTACGTTCGTGTATACACAAACAAAGCGAAGTTACCTGCGTTCTTGAGGACTTGGGCTTTTATGCCAAAGTAAACACAAATCTTTACCGATAACGCTGTTATCAATTAATTTATCGAATTCTCGCAAAGTAATATTGCATTGTCATCGGAGTTACACATGCGTGCAAAATTTCAGCTCAATCGGACACCGGGAAGTGTATCCAATTTAACTTGCAAGATTTGATTACAGACAACAGCCAAGTGAAACTAAATAAAAGCTTATAAAAAAAACCTGTCTCTTCTTTTCTCATAAAGAAAAATATCGGGCGGTGATTTGCGAATGTCCCAAAAAAAATTTTCTTTAACCATTTTAATGTATATTCTTTAGTGTAATTTTAATTGCAAATGTTTATTACTTTTTATATAATTTTCTTTTAATCTCACGCACTAATATTTCTACGCAATAGTTTTTTTGTTTCTTATTATTTATTTATTCTTATTTTTTTTACTACAAATAATCCTTGTGATACAATTTTTTTAAATTAAATTATTTTTCTCGCATTTTCGTTCGATTACAACATTTTACAAATATAAAAATAATCAATGCAAATAATTACGTTTATTTTTTTTAAATTTAACTGTCGTAAAATATAACAAAACAATAACAAAAACTATTTTTATATGTATATATGTATGTATAAATTGTATTTAATTATTTAAAACAGCACTTTCTGTCCTCACCTGCTGCTCTTCCTTTTTTCAATTGTATATTACAAAAATGGTATTAATCGCATTAAATTTAAGACGTTTTGCAAAAATGCCGTCCACAATGCATTCAAACGCTTTGAATGCGCCATTAGGAAGCGCCAAGTGAAAATCACTGTCACCACTTTAGTCAGCTGGTGCAGATAGTATAATCTATTGTGAATGATGAAAGTTTGTGAGTTAACATTAAATTATTATTTCAAATTTGAATTTCATACACTTACCGCATCATGCGCTTTCGACACGCAGGTAGCGATTCTGGACGTTGCTTAAATAAGAATTCCCTAAAGCCCAACACATAACGTTCCACATAATTTTCCCAATCAATTGTGCGCACATCAAATACGAACGTATCGCGATCCTTCTGACTTAGCACATTGAGCAGTGCGTGCACATTGTCATCTTTGAATCGCCATTGGTGCGTAGCAAAATATTCCAAACAACCAACAGCTTTGGCAATTTTATTTTGGATACTTGCCATGCTACAAAAAAAATGAGGTTAGGAATAATATATTCTTTTAAAGAAAAAAAAAAACACGAAAAATTTATTGAAAACAAAAAAACGTTAGTGAATGCGAGTTGGAGTAATTTCTTTGTTAATGACATTAAATTGTTTCCATTAACAGCGTTGCGTAAACTTACAATGGCTTCTTGCCCATTAGTCGCGCTAAAATATCCAACACATAGGCTGGTATGTAGTGTACGATGAAGCCATGTACGGCATTCAATGGACGATTCATGCGTAACACACCCGTCGGATACCACAGACAGCCCTCTGGAATAAATAATAATAAAGGAAAAAAAAAATATAAAAATAAATAATTGATGTAGCAGTATAAAGAATATGTGATGAAAAATAAAAAAATTATGCGAGTGAAACAAAACCAAACGTACCCAATGGATGTTTTCGCACATGTTTCATGGCATATTTAACAAATTCACCCCATTGTATGGGATGTCGTTGTCCAGTACAACAATTATATATCGCTAAAGCATCAGATTTGCTCGTCGCTGTGCGCCATGCTGCGGCAATCATTAAATTAATCACAATATCAACAGGTACCATATCGGCAACATAATTCTTTTCACACATTATTGTACGAAACAGACCTTTACCGACGGCGGCCACCAAACCGGTTGGTCCATTGAAATTGTCAACCCAACCGGCGAAAGGTTCATTTAAGCTGGCAATTACTGCAATTACAAATATAAACACAATTTAAAATAGTTTTACTCTATACTTACAGCAGTGAACACGAAAATGGCAGTGTCAATATTTAATAAATTTCGAAAATATTTTTTTTTTTATTTTCCATGATTTAAGAAAAACCTTCCATGCACTGTTTAAATAAAGCTATCCAAATCAGTATCAAAAGCATTTTCGAAAAAATTCGAATATGCGAGAAAAATTTACGAAAATTTCGATAATTTTAGTTAGTTTTCAAAATTGTTTTTAGTATGCAGTTTTACGGTCCAATCAAGTACAAGTTATAAGTCGCTCAAAATTTGCATAGATTATTGACATTTTTTTTTTGCAGAAGGAGAAGAAAATTTCAACACCCTTTTGAGAAAAAAATTCAAAAACAACCAATTTTAAGACCAAAATTGACTCAAGAACAAGTTAAGATTTCTCGAGTTTTTTCGAAAACGTTTTGAGATTAATTGGCATAGTTTCATTAACAGAATTCATCGAAGTTTTTTATATATTTATCGAAAATAAAAGAAGAAAAATTTAATTGAAGTTTAATAAAAATTTTCACTGCTGTTTGAGCTCGATTCGAACCTTGAATGATTTTCACTGCTATTTTGGTATTCTCACCTGTATGCCAAATTTGTCTACAGTTAAAGCTAAGCTCAGCTTAACCTAGACATTTTGGCCATTTACGTGCTATTAGTCACAATTTAAGTTGACAAACTAGAGAAGGTTAAGCTCCAGCCAACTTTAAAAAGAATGTTTTGAAATCACTCACCTATGGATGGCCGTACAATGGCAACAGGCAGATTACCAGCTTCTTTTAGTAGCATATGCTCCGCTAAGGCTTTCGTAAATGTATACGTATTTGGGCGTTTACCAATCAGTGATGGTGTCAGCTGGAAGAGAAGAGTATATGATTTCAAACTTTTCGAACGTATTTATAGAGACCACTGTTTTGAGAAAATCTAGCGAAGAATAATTGGGAAATGCTTCTGACAAATATAGAAGATAAATAGATAAGTTTGTATTGCTGGTTAATTTGTTCCAACCGCCCTTGAAATGAAAATACTTATTAAGCTTTCAAGTACAATTTGTAGTTGTCCAGTTCAACAATTATTTTCAAAACGAACAACGAAACCACATTATGCTCTTGCGCTAGATTAAGATACTATTACTTATTCATTGCATTCTGTCACTAAGTTAAAATCTTGGGGTTTCAATTTCAAGAGTTGGTACAAATATAAATTGATAAGAACTGAATTTCTAAGAGCAGACATCTCTGAAAAACCCATGGTCTTCCCGAGCTGAATATAATGAAACTAAAATTCGAGGGAAGTTATACAGTTATGGTGGCGCTGTTTCACTTTCAACACTTCGTTACTTCAAAACTAACAGTATATCGAAGCTTTTATGTAACTTAAACTGGTAGTTTTTTTTTTTTTTTTTTATTATTAAGACTCCCGTTTCCGGTGTTTTCCGAGTTAAACGTGACTCGCCAGTTCTATTAATGTTAGCTTCTTTTTTTTTATAGCTTTTCATAATTTACCCTTTCAACGACTATTACGCTTTTGTAAACCTTCTCACTGAGCTTTCTTCTGAATGCACAAAATAGTAATTCTCCAAGGCAAACTAGTTAGTACGCCATGAGATAAATTACTGTCTTTTTGTCTGTTCATTTACCCAATTTGTTGTACGGCTCGCTTTTCCAATTGATCGAGCTTCGAGATACATATTAACCTATCATAAAAAACCACCTTAGTCGGCCCTAAACAGTTTTTCTTAATATCGCGAGTATAACAACAAAAATAGTTTTTCTTAATTATATAAATATATTTACCTGATCGAGCATATCTTCAGGAAGCCAATTGATAAATGAAATAATATCGTCGGGATTATAGGGTGGTGCGTATATAACTTCTGATACTTCGGTTCTATCGCAATTGCAGTAGGCAGTGGAGACGTGTATAAGTGCCTTTGAGTATGTTATTTTTATTATTAAAGTTTTGTATAAATTGCAACGTAAAATTTTAATAACTTACATCTAAGGACATCATGCGATGACACAACTCAACTAAACGCTTCGTTCCAAGCATATTTATTGTGACTGATAATTTGAGCTTTTCGTCGAATTTTACTGTGGCAGCTGAATGGAATACAATGGATACTGTGCGACAGAGAAGCGCCTGCAAAATAAAAATTAAATAAATATGTTTGCTATTACAAAAAATATTTAAGTTCCAATGCGAGCTAACTGGCTCTAGCTGGATATCAGCATCAATAAAGCAAAGCTATTACCCTCAGTGCTAAAGTTAAAGCTTTGTAGATTTTACCTGATCACTTTCGCAGATGCCCAATTCCTCGGCTGTTATATCACCAGATATAGGAATCACTTTGCTCAATTCCTTTGGTTTTTCTCTTCGTAATGTTTCGAAAAGCTGTGGAAAAGAAGAAAATCAAAACTTTACTACATTCAACATATAAAAATTGTATCCATGGCGTATGAGTTCTTAGTGAATATGAAGGTGAAACAGGACAAAATAGTTTACCAATATATCTACAGTGGTGGAAAAAAGCATACGGAGGTTTTGGGCGTTGTGCAAAAATGCACGTCAATTATTCGTTTTCCGCTGTAACTGTCGCCAATTGGGAACACCATGAACGATCGAGACTTAGTTCTCTCCCATCGAGGTGAAGGATTCCATTTTCCTCTGTTTCCTAATACGTATGTCGATATGGGTCAACGCGTCTAATAACTTCACCCAGTCAGCGAACGTTTTAGGCTTTTTTTATTCGTTGCATTATGTTCATATCTTGACGGCCGCAATGATGTGGTGGTGACGTGCTGGTGACGTGCTGGCCTACCACACCGAAACTCTTGGACTCAAGGCCCGAGAAAAGCAACATCAAAGTACTTGGCAAACACTCCGAGTGTATTTTCGCAATGAAAAGCTTTTCAGCGAAAATTTATCTGCCGATCTCCACGCAGTTACTCTTTTACCGAATACTCCTGTCCTGAACATAGACTCGAAAAACGACGGAGTCACGAGTACCTGTTATAGCTTCGTACTCAAACACGCGTTTGAAGGAAATCGTCAGCGAAAGAAAACAACTTAAAAAACAATATATGTTGACTTTGCAGCCCTGGATTACACCAAAAGCAGTAGAAATGGCCATGGCGTATGAGCAACATTTACATAGCGCAATTTCTAGCTTCTCAAAACCAACTGTGGCGAATCCTCTTTCTTTAGCAGCCGTGGCTCTGGCTATCCCAAATTCCTCATGGAATTAGGGAGTGGGGGCGATGGCCTGGACGTCTCAATGTATCCATATTAACTCGTTCCGGAGATGGGGGGCCTTGTACGTTAATGGTGCTTGTACCATCAATATCGAAACCTTCGGGGAGTGTCTTTATCACACAACAACAACAGTGACATTTACGTGTTTTAAATTAAAGCCAGGCTTCTGTTTATTTGACATAAAACTTTCCATGGTCTGTCAAATAAACCGCCGGTTAGTTTTAACTCCACAGGGACAAGCGGCCCTAAGTTGCTTAAGTGCAGTACTTTTTTTTAATAAACTTAATATCTTACTTACCGGTGCACTAAGCAGCTCATTTAGACGCGCCGACACTTCTTGACCCCGTTTTGGTCGTATTAACAGATAAATATTTTTTATGTCTGGACATGAGCGTAATAGCTTTTCAACAAGAACCTGAAAAGAAGAATAAGAAGGAAAAAGAAATAAATGAACGAGAAATGATATATACAAAATTAAGGGTCTGTGGTAAGCAGTTTCATGAATGAATAAAAAGTCAATACAAACTTTTTAACGCTGCCTTCATATAAATGGATCAAAACGAGACAGAAAATGTGTCCTAATACCATGGGTATTCAAAAACTGAAAGTGATTGCCCTTTGTATTTTCAATAGAAACACCTGGAAGCTATTAAAACCGAATTTCCTTATCACCTCGACCAGTGCGCCACCGGGCGAAATGTATTTCTTTCTTTGTTTCAGTATGACGATGCCCTGACGTAAATGTAAGATTTAAGTTCGTAGCTCAATGGAAAGTTATGTCGAGTATCTAGCACACCGGAAAGTAACTTTAAATATTCCGGAGCCACCCAGCAACAATTTTCATTATTTTATAAAAGTCGTAATATTCTTTTGGGGCTACTGACAGATGTTCGTTAATGAAATTAAAAAAAAATTAATTGTGACTCCTTAAAGTTTCTGTGTGAAGTCATGCACATTTTAAGCACTTTAGGTGGATAAACCTTAGAAGTTAGAAAGTAGGAGCGTGCAAATCGAATTGATGACTAATTAAGTAGTGATCAGAGAAAGTACGTACGCTAATCATAAAGAATAGACATAGAAGTTGTTTTGCTGTGAAGATGAAAAGTAGGTTTGAAAGTATGTTTGAAGTTTCGGTGGCCTACTGGGCAATAGAAAGTCACTCATTACATATGCATACATTTTGGTTCAATATTTTCATTACACCTACATACATATATACACAAAAAAAATACTTCACTTATCACATGCTTAATTACAACATGAACCTTCATCAATAATCATAATGCGTTAAGTAATGACCTATGTTCATATGATCTGAGGTGGCAGAGGAAACTAAAAAAAACAGCAAAGAGGGAAATGTGAAAATGACATTTTCATATTTAACTAATAGTATTAATTGATTAATAGATATGTGGGGATATTATGATTAATTCTTTTTAATATAACTGTTGTTGGGAAAGGAAAAGGGTTATTAAATTTATTTTTAAACTAATAACGAAGTTGTAGACGGATGGAAATTTTATATAAATATATTTCTTTCAGCACTTACAATATGATTTCATTTCAATTTCACTTTATCTGTATACGCAAACAACCGGACCTGAGGCTAAAGATAGATTTTAGCCTTTTAGACCATTGTAACTATGTGAAGGAAAATTTTGAGCTTATGAGTCTATGGCTAAGAGTTTAGATATTTATTTATTTTCACATGCAGCCAGGCTACACTTTTGGTATTAGAGTCATGGTTGACAACACAAATTCGATCACTGAATGCCGCAGATTTCTCAATGAAAGATGATCGATTTTCGATTTTCCCGAAGGGGATAAAGGTCCTGGGCTCACGGCCTGAGAAAAGCACAAAAAAGTTGTTTCAGTTAGAAAAAAAATTGTCTAAGCTTGGATGTCCCCGGCATTCGTTTCTGCCATAAAAAGCTTCGCAGCGAAAATTATCTTTCTCGCAGATGGCCCGTTTATTCGTTAGCACCGTAATAACACTTTCGTAGAAAATCGAGTTTTTATGTGAAAACACTCTTCAGACATCTACAAGGATGTCAATAGTTAGTTTTTTTTTTTTAATTATTACCGTCACGGTTTAACTAAGCTCCTTCATTTACCACGTATTTGTGTTTTGAGTTAGTTTTTTTTTCGATATCCAAACACTTTCTTAACTTTAGATATATGGCTAACGAAGACACGGGACAAGATGCCGTTCGGAGTCCGCATAAAACACGTAGGTACCGCCCCGCTAATTTTTAGGAAAAATTCAATAGTATCAAAATGCAAATTGGAAGAAAAGCTCTGGTTAAAGTCCTCGGTGGTATATGGCGCCTTGTATTGGTTTTTTCATTCGGATAAAAACATCTCTCATTCAAACTTTCCTTCAATAAACACATTCTGAGGTCATCAGGCACAATATGCTGCCAAATAATCCCGCACACACACCCGTTTCATGTCAAACATAAATATTCTTATAAATGACTAGGTATATGAGCTTCAATATATACAAATATTCTGCTCATCTAAGGCGGTGGACTGTGGGGTATTTTACTGAATCTTGTCTCAAAATCGAATACTTCGGCCGATTGGAACAAGTACAACAAACAATATTTTTGAATTTGAAATTAATCGAATTCTAAAAAATGTTTTAAAACTGAAAAACAATTTTTGAGATTACAATTATTCTTTGTTTTTGCGTTTTTCATTTGTGAACAGAAAACTGATTATTATTTTAATTAAAGGTTCAAATCTATATATATAAAAAGAAGTGTACATTTTGATTGTCACTTCATAACCCGAGAACGGATAGAATGATTGCCATGAAATTTTTAGGAAAGATACAGGAAGGAGAGATGATGGTTAGTTGATTTTGAAATCCCAAATCGGTTTAGCCATTCTTGAGTTATGATTTTTTTTTAGAAAAAATTCAATTCTATATGAAAATAAGTCGGGTTTTCCTTCCTGACGCTATAACTCCAGAACGCACGAACCGATTTCCACGGTTTTGCATTCGTAGGAAAGGTCTCGGGCTCCGTGAGGTTTATAGCAAAGAAAATTCAGGATCGACGCACAGGGTCTCGAGATATAGGCCAAAACGTGGACCCGGGCACCCCTAGAATGTGTGTGTATTATGGATATCAAATGAAAGCTGTTACTGAGATCTTTAAAATAATTTTCATGGTGATATTCAATTTAGTCGCATCAACTTGGCAAAACTGATAAATGTGCATGCGAAGCCGAAATAAAGACATGAACTAATAATACCCACATACCTATTGACATACGTCCTATTCAGTTTGCCTGAAATTTGGTATATAAATTTGCCTATATTAGTATTTACGATGCTTTTTTCTGGGAAGTAGACCAGAGACGGACTGGGACTGGGATTAGGACTAGGACTGGTACTGAGACTCGGAGTGGGACTGGGACTGAGACTCGAAATGGGACTGGAACAAAATACATACCACCCTCTGGGATTGGCAATAAGATATGAAGAAGAATGAGAAAAACTTGAGAGAAGAGAGAAGGAGACTGAGAAAGAGATAGAACGAGACGAAGATGGAGATAGATGAAGCGAAAAATACGGAGGGAGGAGTGAATACAAAGATTAGGAAAGTGTAGAGAGGCGAGCGCAGAGTTAGACGGAAAAAGCTTATTAAAATGTATGCAGATTAGAGGTTTACGCCGATCACTTTATCGGCGGCGGCGGCGTAGGCTCTTTTATATACCGATGGCGGCGGCGTGGGCGGCGCGCCGGCATACGCTGGTGTTCTTACTTTAAAAAGCTTGATTTTTCGATTTAAAAAAATAGTATTTAGGAAAGGTTTTGTTCGTATGTATTTAAGGAAATCAACGTGTTGGCCATTTCGGAAAGATCGGAGGTTTTTGCCTCAAGATCTCGCAGACTGTTCAAAAATTTTCAGGAGTAGCGCCTTGCGGAGGGATTGTCCCTCGTTCACTTGATCCAGAGAGGCTTCGAACCCAGCCCCGGTCTTTGGAATTGGTACCGCTGCGTCTGCTGAAAAGAAATATATACATAAAATAGCCACACTTTTGTCTGCATATCCCGTGCAAAGCGTAGTTTCACCTAGAGTTAACTCCTAATAATCGTCGCGAACACAATTTCTTTAAATCATTTGTGGCTCCTTGGCGGTCACGCACAAAGGTGACTTACGGTTGCTATTAATGGTCTATTAATACTCATAACACTCGTGGCACAGGGCGCCTCCTGTTTTTTCGGCTGTTTTTAAGAGCTGCAATTCCCGATGTGCGAACAGTAGCAATCCCGACCACCAGTCGCTACCAGTCCTCCTGACACTCACACCATATGCCAGCACAGAAGCTATAGGACTGCGACTTTGAACTCATACCTTCGTCGACGTCATTTTCCTAGAAGCTCTAGGTGTAGCTCCGAAGACTTTCCAACGGATGCTTTTGTCGCGCTATGCTGCCGAGCTACACCAGAGAAACACATTGAAACGTTAGGGGGTTCGGCCAAGGATGCCGTCATTGAAAATCGTATAATCCTCGGCGCATCTACATATTTAAAATTTTACAAGGACCCTCGATAAAATTTTTAAAATGTAGACCAGAGTTTGTGTTCACATCATTAATTTCAATAGTCATTGTTAAATCAAGACGATATTTTAGAATGAAAGTCGACCGATTTTAGGTTAAAAGATGTTTACTGCTGTTTTCCGGCCTAATGATATAAGAGCTCATTATGGATGATCGCTTAGCTTGAGTTTTCAGACAAGTTCGACTGTCCACTACGTTAGGGTAGTAGCACACACGGTAATTTTTTCGACTGTCTTGGGAAAGCTTTTGCTTCGCCACTTTGAGTGTTCTTGCGAAGGAAAAAGCCTCACCTGGTAAATATATGTGCCTACGTATTCGTAACGTGTAGTTGATATTTAAACTTGGTTGATAGGCTATACTCAATGTAATTCCCTCCAAAGGACTAGTTTTGGATAGGACCGCCAACTTTAGGAAATGTCTAACCGGGAGACTTGTGTTGAAGGATGAAGTGTGAACATCAAAATTAACATTTCAGATGCTATTTTTAAGTTTCGTAAATAAACTAAATAAATAAAATAAAATAATTGGCGGCCACCGTGGTGTGATGGTAGCGTGCTCCGCCTACCACACCGGATGCCCTGGGTTCAAACCCCGGGCAAAGAAAAACAAAAATTTTAGAAATAAGGTTTTTCAATTAGAAAAAAATTTTTCTAAGCGGGGTCGCCCCTCCGCAAGTTTTGGCAAGCGCTCCGGGTGTATTTCTGCCATGAAAAGCTCTCAGTGAAAACTCATCTGCCTTGCAGATGCCGTTCGGAGTCGGCATAAAATCATGTAGGTCCCGTCCGGCCAATTTGTAGGGAAAATCAAGAGGAGCACGGCGCAAATTGGAAGAGAAGCTCGGCCTTAGATCTCTTCGGAGGTTATCGCGCCTTACATTTATTTTTTTTTTTTTTAAATAAACAACAGATTTTTGAATGTAAGCCCAAATGATTTTCCAAAACCTTCTCATACGTACATACATATATCCTCAACTTAAGTATGAGTTAAGAATCATTTTAAAGGAGTGTTTATGCCCCTAGAACCTACTAAAGGATTTTGCATCACTAATTTGGCTTATTCTTTCAGCCAATCGCAATATAAAATAAAAAAAAAAATCTGAACTTTTTTTTTTTTGCTTTTTTTAACAACTTGATAACAATTGGAAACGCCTTGGGTAATTTTATTTGAATTTAGTGTTCATTATTTTTTGTAAAAAATATGCAAATTGATCATATAAATTTATTATATAACGTTATTTGTAGTGTTTTGTTTTAATAACTTGGTGAATTGGCTGATGCAAAGGCCGTGTTAAGCTGACATCGAAAACGCCTGTTTTTTTAAATAACTTTTGAACAGTTAGAAAGTTAAATTTCGCAATTAGTTTCTTATAATATGCGCCTCCCGTTGATACCACTTTCGACCATATCCGACCAATTTTCGACATGACCAATAAATGGCCTATACAGTCTTAAACGAGTAGAAAATATTGTAACGCGCCGGACGCCGCCGCCGCCGCCGCCGCGCCGATATTTTTGACATTCGGCGGCGGCTTGCAAAAAACGACCCTAATCGGCGGCGGCGGCGGCGTATATCTCTAATGCAGATAGACCAAATCTAGGGCAGAACAACGTCTACCGGGTCTGCTAGTTTCGTATAAATTATTGAATGCTGCACTGGAATATGGAGAGAAACTTACTTTGTGTGAAAGTAGCGATAATTAACGATTTTTAATAATACGAAGGAAATTTTTAAAATATGTTAGCTTTTTGAGATGCAGTTTTGTAGCTCGTGCGTTTTAAGTAACAAAAAAATCAGGCTAAAAATTGCAAAAAAGTGAATGAGAGAAATATAAGGTGAGAGTTTTACGTTTGATGTAACTAAACAAATCGTTTTATTTGGAACGCAACAAAAACTAATGAATATGACCCACTAAATGTTTTTATATAATTCTGGTACATAACTTTTTCGGAGCCCGAAATATCACGCGAGTCGCCTTCATGTCTTGTAAATCTGAAATTTACTGCTTACTTATTCTTTTGTTCATAGAACAGTTTGACTTAAACAGTTTTTATACTTTGAAATCATTCTCACAATTAAATTTAACATTTCTATGTATAATAAATTTTCAGGGAACAGAAGCAGTATTATTTTATTTTATAATTATTTTATACTGCTTTCTTGCCTCAGAAAGTTGATTTACTGCTTTTTTCGTTTAAAACCAAATGTTGAATCTTTTTTATCTTCGAGTTTAAGTTTTTAACTATTACTACTATTATTATTAAATTGGTGTCAGAATTATATTGGCACTAAAATTCCTAAAAGGCAATAAGTGAACTTTACTGCATTTTTGCTATGGACGGCAGTATAATTCTGTAACCGTGATTTGACTTTTATACAAATTTCTTCAAAACATTCCATTGTGCGGCGGTAACCAGGCAAACGACAGGAGAAGCCTAGAATATGTCAGAAATGAAATAATATGAACAACATGTAGTCAGAAACAATTACCCCCAACCCCCAGCTATTGCATGTGGCATAAATTTATGTAGAAGGCTTGAGTACAACAGCAACAAGGTAATTAAATATATAAACCATACACATTCGGTAAACGCCTAAAGATATGCTACACGCATAGAGCATGATTAGGACAACTGTGTTATTGCACGTCCACAATTCTATTCGCTGCTCTCTCTCCCATTTTTTCTCTTTACATTTTTGTAGCTATCCTTTTTATCGATTTACTTCCCTCTTCATGTTACCTATGATAGTGGATATGATCCCGTAACTGATTGCGGTAAGTGCTCAACGGAAAAAGTAATGATGAGGTTATTTTATTACTATTTCTGTGATAATAAATGCATATGTTAGTAATTACAACGCTATTTACAGCTTACAGCCGTAGGGCGTGAGTACGAGTTGGTAAGCATATTATATGGCCGTGGTTGTACGATGCTTAGTCACGTGCCGCAAGTAAAGATGTAACCGAGCGGGGCAGCATATTTATAATTTACTGTGTACTGACGCTGCGGCCATGAAAGAGTTCCAGCATACCAGCAGAAGCATTCCTGGAACGAATGTAGGACACAGTCATCCAGATCCGCACTATAGTTCCAAACTTATCGATACGCTACAGGGATCTTATATGAGAGATGAAAAACAGACGCCGAATACAGGACGTTGTCGTGGCGGAAAAGGGAAGGGAAAGGGCTAGATAAAAAAAACCTAGATAAGAACAATGGCCGAACATTTTTCTTGCAAATTCATCGGGAGGCGGATAATTATATGCAATTACTGTCGCATGCTGATGATATTTACTCTTTGCCCTGAATCAAGAGGCGGAGGAGTAGGTGCTGTAGTAAACAATTTGAAGGCGAAGTATTTCCTGTCATCAAAGAAAGATTTATGTTGATTTTGGGCTGACTAGGCAATTCAAAATTTCAGTCTTCTCGACGAGCACAGTTCTTAACATGAAAATCTTTCAGGAGTCTGCTGTATCTTTGTGTGATCAAACATGGTAATGCAGATGGCCATATAATATACATTATTATTCCTACTTATTAATTACAACTGGAAATATCTATTTACTTATTTTCTGTTAAAATACTCTTACTGACCCCCCCCCCCCCCCCCCCCCCCCTTACTCTCACACTTAAAACTATTGTTTTAGAGCATGTGATTGTTATACGAGTATAAACGGACATCATTTTCAAGAAGATTGCTCGCCGACATTCGGCAAAATTTGTCAATTGTGAATCACATTTTTTGTCATTGTATTACATAGACATCATATTTTCCTGAGCGTACATGAGCCCTTCTCCCTCTTATTGCAGAGTACTTTTTTCTGTCTCAGCTCAATAAAAACTCCTTTACGATCCGTTTATACTTTAAAATTCTAACTGGAAACGGAACATACCTTATAGGATTTGGAACCGAAATTGAAGGTCGACACAGGACGCGAAAGATAAATTTCTTCGTAGTCTATTCGATTGAATGGTTCCGATATGATTTATGTCCACTCTCTGACTCTTTTCAATGGTATCTAATTTCTCTCATACAAACGCAACCATCGTAATTCGTAACCACTAACAAATAAATTGTGTCTAGCTCTCTGGCTGCCATCATAATGTGAGAAATGATGTCTACACATCAAGAAATTAAAAACAAAATAATATCGTACCGCATGGCCTAATGCAGATATGCATATTCAAGACCGACGAATGGTCGATAATATACGCAAACCCATAACCACTGTCGCCGTCCTGAATATAGAGCATACCAACCTACTGAGAATATCACCGCATCACTGACGGGCATGGCATGTTACTTAAATAATTTACTTACATGTTGTCCTAAATGTTTTTGCTTTATGACTCTCATTACATTTGTGGCCAGACTTGGACATCAAATTGCACAATAAATACTACCCAACATTAAATACAAGGGATGAATATACCTAAAACAAACAAACTTGGGCACCTATGACTATTTTACGTATAACATTATTTTTCGCTTTGCTCCAGAGCTCGCTTTGACACACGATTTTCTTGTTAGGAATTGTGCTTCATTTTGTTTTACGTTCCACGTAAGAAAATCGTACCTAAAGCATAGATTGTACATTTCGCAATGAACTCAATTGCGGTTTTATAATTTTTTACAAAGGCATGTGTTTTCTTATAGCGCTTAAACAATGGTGCATAAACCGAAACTATTTAATGTATGTGGAAACCTTTCTTTTCTACGCCCCACCAAAGTTAGCTAAAGGGCCCATTACTCATACTTAGCATAGACTTGACTTGACTTGAGAACTGTCACTTACAGTTCTGTTAAATGAACATTGCATGTTACTGATTACTCCAAACTTAGCAACACTTGACTTAGAAGTCTGTTGAATTTTGACTTTCTATGTAAGTTCTAAGTGACGTTTACATTTTTAGATGCCATTTGTTTGTTTCCATTTCATTTTGACATTTTGTCATACAAATTGACATTTATTTTTATTTTATTTATTAATTTTTACACTCATAAATTAATTGTAGTACTCAAACTTAACTTTGTTTAAAAACCACCACTTTTTGTAGCAAATATTTCACAATAACATGACAGCTGGAAAACAGCTGATTATGATGTCAGATTGTATGCGCTAAGTGAAGTATAATCGTGGCTAAGTTGCGAAGTTTACGCCAAGTCAAGTCAAGTCTATGCTAGGTATCAGTAATGGGCCCTTAAGTCCTTGATAGTTTTGTTTGTTTGATTTTTAGAAAACCTGGGCGAAAGTGGAAATTCTGCAATGGTTTTTGACTTAACTTGAAATCAAAACCATAGTTCAGAACCTGGTAGCAATCCAAAGTGTGGCATGTGGAAAACAACTTCCTCAAATTGACGACCGGATCGACTTATATTGATAATTCGTTCAAAGCTGATGGAATCTTACGTCAAAATCTCAGGACATCTCCCGTTTAGCTATAGCTTTGAAGCTTGGAAGATAACAGTGGCAATGGTATGAAATTTTGCCAAATAAGCCCTTCGTTGGTTTTCGCATTTTGTAACTGAAACTTTGCAAACCAATCGAATTTTTTATTTAGAGCTTTCAGAATATTTTTAGGCTGTCAAGGCGCAAGTTATAAATATCTCAAAATTTGTAGTGACAATTTTTTTTTTACCGAAGGGTGTTTTAGATCAAAGAGCCCTATACAGTTCTTAAGAAAACAACAAAATCCATATAAAATTACCCTTTTTTTAAGTAATTTATGAAACCTACTATGGGTTTTATAATAAAAACTATGCAATAAAATCTGAAAAGCGTTTTAGAAAATTCGAGAATATTTTATGATTTTATAGCATAGTTTTTATTATAAAAGTCATAGTAAGTTTCTTAAATTACTTTAAAAAAAAAAAGTAAGATTTAATTGACAAAATTTCATAAAAACTGTCACTTCGATTTTATGGTTGTTGTAGCTTCACCAAAGGTTTTGGGGTGTGTTATCGATGTTGATGTTCCTTTGCCAGATATAGATCTTGTACGTTCCGGTATCAAGCCCCATTAAGGTACAACCCCGACTATATCAGGAACGATTTAATATAATATTGTGACGAATATTAACAATAATAAGGGATACTATCATCTCTAAGCCAATACTAAGTAGTGACTTGTATGCACATCAATAAATCAATCATTATGTCTATACCTATGTCCATACAAGCAGCGGAGAGCAACGCACAAACACATGCATATATCTGAGATACTCCCAAAAGTAGGCAATAATTTGTGCAAGTATCACTCACATATACACGCGCATATGAGAAGCTATAAACGTAGTTATAGCTGGTAATTTTATAGCTGGTAACTAACTAGTAAATTCTAGAAATAGGAACGCCTAGAAATATGCCAACGAGGAAACCACGGCTGTGTGAGGTCGAAGGTTGGGTTGCAGAAGCTATATATTGGTATTTTAGCCACCTCTTACGACAGGCATACCTGCCACGGGTATATTCTTTTACATATACTTGGAAATTATTAAACAACGGATTTTATTGTTCGCTGCTGTATATAAAAACAAGGAATTGGCCACAGTGTGCATTGAAATCATCTGACAATGGGCTCTCTCCGAGCACACTATTTTTGCTGATACGTTGCAAAAATGTTTCCGCAGCTGAGTGATAAAAATTTCGTTTTATGAACGGCGAGTTGAGCCTATGTATATAAATATTATTAAGTTTGAAAGAAAAGGTCTTCTTAGACTATTTTTTACACTTCACCATAATATTAAGAGGAACAATTTTATTCATAACCAACACTTTAAAATGTCAAAGAACTGCCAAACAGCCGAATAAAAGTTGAGAAAATGTAGCGAAAAAAACGTCTGCTAATTAATTTGACGTAAAATTCCAACCGTTCAGTGGATCGTAACTACTCAACGGTGCGTTCAGAAAGTTGTCACTCAACATTTTTGTTTTCTGAAAGCGCGAGATTTCAATGTTTGAGCAAAAACTCTGCGTATATAAATGAGCCTTAAGTTCTCTTAGGGATGCCACCCAATCAATATGTACCCACATTTCTGGTTAATCATTCTAGGTCTATTATGCATGTCTTTCCTTTTTTTTTGAGTACATATATATATACCTACGATGTGTTAAGTAAAATAAGATATCCTGCTCTATCCTGCTCGTGGGCGCATCATATCCGTATGCTCAGTCCCATATCCGACTTGGTTTATAAGCATATTTTGAATTCATTGAATCACATTTTCGTAGGTATTTGAAATGTAAATAAAACAAGTAAGGAAGGTTAAGTTCGGGTGTAACCGAACATTACATACTCAGTTGAGAGCTATGGTAACAACATAAGGGAAAATAACCATGTAGGAAAATGAACCGAGGGAAACCCTGGAATGTGTTTGTATGACATGTGTATCAAATGAAAGGCATTAAAGAGTATTTTATAAGGGAGTGGGCCATAGTTCTATAGGTGGACGCCATTTAGGGATATAGCCATAAAGGTGGATCAGGGTTGACTCTAGAATGCGTTTGTACGATATGGGTATCAAATGAAAGGTATTAATGAGTATTTTAAAAGGGCGTGGACCTAAGTTCTATAGATGGACGCCTTTTCGAGATATCGCCGTAAAGATGGACCAGGGGTGACTCTAGAATGCGTTTGAACAATATGGGTATCAAATGAAAGGTGTTAATGAGCATTTTAAAAGGGAGTGGGCCTTCGTTTTATAGGTGTTCGCCTTTTCGAGATATCGCCATAAAGGTGGACCAGGGGTGACTCTAGAATTCGTTTGTGCAATATGGGTATCAAACGAAAGGAGTTAATGAGTATTTTAAGAGGGAGTGGGCCTTAGTTCTATAGGTGGACGCCTTTTCGAGGTATCGCCATAAAGATGGACCAGGTGTGACTCTAGAATGCGCTTGTACGATATGGGTATCAAATGAAAGGTGTTAATGAGTATTTTAAAAGGGAGTAATCCTTAGTTCCATAGGTGGACGCCGTTTCGAGATATCGCCATAAAGGTGGGCCAGGGGTGACTCTAGAATTCGTTTGTGCAATATGGGTATCAAACGAAAGGAGTTAATGAGTATTTTAAGAGGGAGTGGGCCTTTCTGGACCAGGGGTGACTCTAGACTTTGTTTGTACGATATGGGTATCAAATGAAAGGTGTTAATGAGTATTTTTAAAAGGGAGTGGGCCTTCGTTCTATAGGTGTTCGCCTTTTCGAAATATCGCCATAAAGGTGGACCAGGGGTGACTCTAGAATGCGTTTGTACGATATGGGTATCAAATTAAAGGTATTAATGAGAGTTTTAAAAGGGAGAGGTGGTAGTTGTATATGTGAAGACGTTTTCCAGATATTGCCAAAATGTGGACCAGGGTGACCCAGAACATCATCTGTTGGATACCGCTAATTTATTTATATATGTAATACCTGCCAAGATTTTAAGGGTTTTTTATTTCGCCCTGCAGAACTTTTTCATTTTCTTCTACTTAATATGGTAGGTGTCACAACCATTTTATAAAGTTTTTTCTAAAGTTATATTTCGCGTCAATAAAGCAATCCAATTACCTTACCATATTTCATCCCTTTTTTCGTATTTGGTATAGAATTATGGCATTTTTTTCATTTTTCGTAATTTTCGATATCGAAAAAGTGGGCGTGGTCATAGTCGGATTTCGTTCATTTTTCATGCCAAGATAAAGTGAGTTCAGATAAGTACGTGAACTGAGTTTAGTAAAGATATATCAATTTTTGCTCAAGTTATCTTGTTAACGGCCATGCGGAAGGACAGACGGACGACTGTGTATAAAAACTGGGCGTGACATCAACCGATTTCGCCCATTTTCACAGAAAACAGTTAACGCCATAAAATCTATGCCCCTACCAAATTTCAAAAGGATTGGTTAATTTTTGTTCGACTTATGGCGTTAAAAGTATCCTAGACAAATTAAATGAAAAAGGGCGGAGCCACGCCCATTTTTAAATTTTCTTTTATTTTTGTATTTTGTTGCACCATATCATTACTGGAGTTGCATCTTGACATAATTTACTTATATACTGTAAAGATATTAAATTTTTTGTTAAAATTTTACTTTAAAAAAAATTTTTTTTTAAAAGTGGGCGCGGTCCTTCTCCGATTTTGCTAATTTTTATTAAGCGTACATATAGTAATAAGAGTAACGTTCCTGCCAAATTTCATCATGATATCTTCAACGACTGCCAAATTACAGCTTGCAAAAGTTTTAAATTACCTTCTTTTAAACGTGGGCGGTGCCACGCCCATTGTCCAAAATTTTACTAATTTTCTATTTTGTGTCATAAGTTCAACTCATCTACCAAGTTTCGTCGCTTTATCGGTCTTTTGTAATGTATTATCGCACTTTTTCGGTTTTTCGAAATTTTCGATATCGAAAAAATGGGCGTGGTTATAGTCCGATATCGTTCATTTTAAATAGCGATCTGAGATGAGTGCTCAGGAATCTACATACCAAATTTCATCAAGATACCTCAAAATTTACTCAAGTTATCGTGTTAACGGACGGACGGACGGACGGACATGGCTCAAACAAATTTTTTTTCGATCCTGATTATTTTGATATATCGAAGTCTATATCTATCTCGATTCCTTTATATATGTACAACCAACCGTTATCCAATCAAACTTAATATACTCTGTGAGCTCTGCTTAACTGAGTATAAAAAAATAAGCATTTATTAAGGAATGTTAAATGTTCTGTTATAGGCTTATCGTTTTGAAAGAAGAAAATTTCCTACGTTAACGTGTTGAAAATTTCAGTTGTCGATGCAGCGACAATTGGACTTTTTGATGCCAAAACAACTTAGTTTATTTAATGTTCCATCCTAGGCTGTGAGTATTTAAAGTAGTTATCTATAATATAAAATCAAGTCGGGTTTTCCTTCTCCACGGTTTTGCATTCGTTGGAAAGGTCTCGGGCTCCATGAGGTTTAGTTATAGCAAAGAAAATTCAGGATCGATGCACAGGGTCTCGAGATATAGGCCAAAACGTGGATCAGGGTAGCACTAAGATGTATTTATAGAATATGGATATCAACTAAAAGCTGTTGAGGCGTGCTTTAGTAGAGGGTAATTTTCATACACCTGGGTGACTAGGGTCTCGAGATATAGGCCAAAACGTGGATCAGGGTAACACTAGGATGTGTTTTTACATTATGGATATCAAATTGAAGCTGTTGATGTGTGCTTTAGTACAGAGTAAGTTTTATTTCGCGGGGTGACTAGGGTCTCGACATATAGGCCAAAACGTGGACTTGGATACACCTAGAATGCCTTTTTACATTATTGGTATCAAATTGAAGCTGTTGATGTGTGCTTCAGTACAGAGTAAGTTTTATGCCGCGGGGTGACTAGGGTCTCGACATATAGGCCAAAACGTGGACCCGGATACACCTAGAATGTATTTTTACATTATGGGTATCAAATTGAAGTTGTTGATGTGTGCTTTAGTACAGAGTAAGTTTTATGCCGCTGGGTGACTAGGGTCTCGAGATGTAGGCCAAAACATGGACTCGATACACCTAGAATGTCTTTTTACATTATGGGTATCAAATTGAACTGTTGATGTGTGCTTTAGTACAGAGTAAGTTTTACACCGCTGGGTGACTAGGGTCCCGAGATATAGGCCAAAACATGGACCCGGATACCCCTACAATGTGTGTGTGTTATGGATATCAAATGAAAGCTGTTTCTGAGAGCTTTAAAGTAATTTTGATTGTGACATTCGATTTAGTCGCATAAACCTTGCAAAACTGATAAATATGCATGCGAAGCCGAAATAAACACATGAATTAATAATACCCACATACCTATTTATATACGTCCTTTTCGATTTGCCTGAAAATTGGTATATAAATTTGCCTATATTAGTATTTACGATGCTTTTTTCGGGCAAGAAGACCAGAGGCGGACTGAGATTGAGACTCGGAGTGGGACTGGGACTGAGACTCGGAATGGGACTGGAACAAAATACCTACCACCCTCTGGGACTGGCAATAAAATATGAAGAAGAATGAGAAAAACTTGAGAGAAGAGAAAAGAGAGGAGAAGGAGACTGAGAAAGAGATGAAATGAGACGAAAATGGAGATAGATGAAGCGAAAAATATGGAGGGAGGAGTGAATACAAAGATTAGGAAAAAGTGTAGAGGAGCGAGGGCAGAGTTAGACGGAAAAAGCTTATTAAAATGTATGCAGATAGACCAAATTTTGGGCAGAACAACGTCTGCCGGGTCTACTAGTGTACTTATAATTCGTAATATTTTGCTGGCTGTAAATGCTTTGTTTGATCCGAGTTTCAAATTCTACTACCTTTAAACTGTGTCACTCTCTTGCTTTCCCTTCTTTCTATTGAGGTCGATTTGCAGATACCCTTTTTACTTTTTGACAGTTTATTTTTTATCGCAATGGGTTATTTGTAAAAAGATATGAATGGCAACTTTTTTTTTCAAAAGGTATGTGTGGCACCATAATCGAAAGCGAAATGTTAAAAGTCATATCATTGGGATTACGATTGGCACTCATTTAAAATTTTTAAAAACACATTCCTATAACTTCGATATACATTGGAATGAACAGAGATATGTTTGAGAAACTGATCATGATCACGAGAGCGACCCATAGAAGAGGAACGAAACAAAAAACTGTGAACAAGGGGGAATAGCTTAAAAATGATCAGGCAGGAAAAATTGGGAAGGATAAACTGAAAATGTGATAAAGCAAAGCAGAATGCGAAAGAAAAACACTTCATAGAAGAAAAATGAATGGAGGAGGAAGACACAACAACAAGGACAATCGGAAAGAGAGTTGGGCTAGAGGCAGCGCGAGAGGGAAAGAAAACTGAAGGGAGGTGCATAGAGCGATAGGGAGTGCAAGGGGAGAAAAAATTAAAATAAAATAAGATGTAGAGGAAATGTAACGAAATAAGCAGGAAACATGGAAGAAGGATGAAGAGAGCGCGAGTAGGCGAGAGATTAATAGTAGAACTTACATACAATTTCTAATCATAACCGATACCTTGGACTCGACTAGAATATCGAATAGAAGTGCCAAGAATACGAGTCATGAGTCTAATGTTGTGATGAAAATTTTGATTATGATTTTGATATTATTGTTTTCCAATGCACATTAAACTACTTAAATGGTTAACAAGGAAATTTCAAAACAATGAATGTGTTGAAATCAGAACGAGTGGAACCCCATTTGAAGCGCAATAAAACACATACATCAACAACTACAATTCGCTAACTACATAATATGTATATTATAAGCAAAATTGAGTAGCCAAATGTCAGGGGTCGTCGGCATTGCAAGTTCTATTTTTAATACTTTACCTAACCAACTACTAGGCTAACCTTAAACTACGTTTGCATAAACTTTAGCCAAACTTAAACTCCAGTTAAACTGCAAAGCAGTTCCGTGGTGGAAACTATATTTGTAAATCACAATAGCTCTGAAATGGTAGATCGGATTGATAACATATGTAAACAATGGACAAATTGTACCCCAGAGGGTTAGGGGGCTTAGAATATACCTGCTATAGGTATGCCTGTCATAAGAGCCGACTAAAATACCAAACTGATTCAAGGGGTTATGTAGCGCAACCCTCTTAGCGCAATATATAGCTTGTCCAACCCAATTGTCAACCTCACCTGCCCTTGGCGAATCCTTTTTCATTAACAGCCGAGGCTCTGGCGACCCCGAACTCCTGAAGGATCTAGGGGCTGGGAGGGCGGTATGGACTAGAACGTATCATGTGGTCATACCAAATCGTTCCCGAGAGGGTCCGGCTAGACCCTTTATGGTGCTTGTTACCGGAACGTACCGGATCTGCATCCGGCAAAGGACCATCAACAGCGATAACGCTCCCCAAATCCTTCGGGGAGTATCCTTATCGCTACAACAACAACAACAAAAACAAGGGATAAATTGTACTTTTTGTTGTCCCTTAACTTATTATAATTTTTAGAAATAGTTTGACAGTGGCATATTATTATTTGAGTGAGAATGGTTTTATGTCATTTTTATGTCACTGATCCTAAAACGTAATGGAGGCCCAGTAGTTCAATCACTCTTTAAGGCCGGCTTTGGGGTAGGCTTTTTTTACGGCAACATTTGTTTTTTATTATCTAGATGATTTGTGGATACGGCAACAGCTGGTTTTTGTTTACCTAACAAACATGAAAAAAAATATTTCCGCAGCCTTCGAGAAATATATATCAAATACTGAAGTTGATATCCAATGTCATTCTCTAATCAGTGTCCAACGTTTGAGAGATTATGAGACACTTTTAGTTCTCAAATGAATATCTAGCACATTTCTCCAGTTGTTATCTTATATTGGATATCGAGTTGAGGTGGAGTTGAAAAACAATGTGTTTCAAGGTAGTACCACCAAAGGCAACAGCTTTTTATTGAGAGAAGTATTTTGGTTTGTAGCATTAATGAAGCGTTATAAATTAAAAACAAGTAAGGCAGTCTAAGTTCGGGTGAAACCGAACACTACTACCCAGCTGTACACTTGAAATGTTGTGTAGTGATACAAGGCTGCGCAATAAAACATATATGTATATATGGGGTATTCCATCCCATTTCGACCAATTTTGAACCCGACCCTTTTAGAATTGGCTGAAAGTTTTTCTTCTTTTTCTAGCTTACGAAAGACGTTTTTCAGAAGTTTTTCAAATTTTTTCATCCAACTCAAAAAAACTAATGAATTTTTAAAAAACACCGTTTTTATTTTCAAAATGCTATAACTTTTTCAAAAATTTACCGTTTGGGATCTTTTTTTTTCAAAAAAAAAATATGTTTTTAAATGTACTTTTCGGAAAAAATTCAAAAAAATTTTTTAAGTTTTTTTAGCTTCTTTTATTCGTCCACGACCCTCTTAGAAATCTTTTATATAAAAGTGGGCGTGGTTCTTAACCGGTTTCGTTAATTTTTCTTTAAAGCATTCCCTATAGTAAAGACAACCTCTCTGCCGAATTTTGTTATGATAGGTTTAACGACTTTTGATATATGATTAATATTATTTGTAAAATTGATTTCATCGCAAATGGGCGGTGCCACGCCCATTTTAAGACATTTTTTCAAATTTTTATCAAGAGTCTCAATATCAGTCCACATGTCAAATTTCAACATTCTAGGTGTATTATTTACTAAATAATCAGGTTTTTGTGTTTTCCAAAATGTTATATATATAAAAAGTGGGGGTGGTTATCATCCGATTTCGCTCATTTTCAATACCAGTCTATTCTGGGTCCAGAAAAGCTCGTGTACCAAATTTAGTGCAGATATCTCAATATTTACTCAAGTTATCGTGTTAACGGACAGGCGGACGGACGGACGAACGGGCGGACATGGCTCAATCAAATTTTTTTTCGATACTGATGATTTTGATATATGGAAGTCTATATCTATCTCGATTCCTTTATACCTGTACAACCAACCGTTATCCAATCAAAGTTATAATACCCTGCGTACAAGTACAGCGGGTATAATAAATTATACGTGTTTTATTTTATTTTCGTGAGAATACTATAGTATTGGAATAGTAAATTTGAGGCCAATTTGAGAAACACACTTGAGTACAAGTTGAGAACTATCTGTTTCTCTACATAAGTAACAGCACAAAAATTTCCTTTTTTGTTGAGAACGCTTCTAAAGTTTTAGAATCATCCTAGTTTTTTACATGAGCTATAACGGTACTCAAACCCAAATGCTTTTTGGATATATTCGCCGCCATTTCGAACGAGCTTAAATATCTGATAGATTAATTAGATTTTAACCCTGCCAACTGCAAAATAAGTTTAAGCGTAGTTTAGCTGACAAACTGAGTTGAACTTAAACTGAAAAACCGGTGCTTAAAAGGCTTGTCGCACCACTGCCGAGTGGTGACCCCGTTAAGAAAAAGTGTCAGTAGTATTCGTAAATGGCATGGAGAGGCCATGCAGAAAAAAGGCATTGCAAATATATAAAACACCTAACCGATACTGAAAGTCTTTGCTTTTGTTTCTGAAGTGATTTAATAAAAAATTAGATATAAAAAAATCTCTACACAAAAAAAGTTACATCACAAAATTGATGAGCCCGATATGCGCAACAAATGTCTCAGTGTTATTAATCATTTCTCTAACCAAGGCGAATTCAGTACCAGGTATTGTTATCCCAACACAAGGCGAATTCAATACCAGGTGGTGTTATCCCAACAGCTGATTGCTTCTTCTTGATAATTTTCCATACAAGGCCTTGTACAACAATATGTCAGTTAAACGAAATCAATTAAAATTTCCTTTTGACTTGACATTCTTCTGCACGCCGAATTGGTTGAATTCGCTTTGCCACCACCTTGTATAGATTCGCATTGTGTCTAAATATAATTTCTGTTTACTTTTTGAAGACGCGAGCTTGTCACTGAAATTTGCCCTAAATTTTGTTTATTTAAGTTTCATTAAGTTGTCTATAGAAATTTTTCTTTGTCACGCGAAACTTACAGCAATGTTCTAACAACAAAATAATCCCAAAATTAATGTAAACAAATGACAACAATGGAGGTAATCAATGAATGAATAAATGAATGTACGAGGAAATAAATAAAGGGAAATAAATGTTGCAACATTAAAGCCAATACAATGGCATGCGAGTATATAAAGAATTTAGAAGCGCATATTATATGGTGAAAATTACGTAATCAACAACCGTCAGAAATATATGGAGATACTCTTTTGGAAGTAAATACTACGTAACCGATTAAAGGAGTGGGTGTTTTGAGAAAAAGGTCTCATAATAAAGAATGAACTTAAAATTGCATTTCGACTGTCCTCAAATGAGTGATTTGAAGGCGTTTACATTGAGCGCTTTCAGTGAATCCAAATGTTGACCAATCGTTCAGTGATAACTTTCTGTACTGACAATTGATTATTTTAGATGCACTCAACGGTTGGGATTTCATCAAGGCGAATTCATTACAGGTGGTGTTATCCCATCAGCTGATTGCTTCTTCTTGATAATTTTCCATACAGCGCCTTGTACACCATGTCAGTTAATCGAAATCAATGAGAATTTTCTTTTGACTTGACATTCTTCCGCACGGCGAATTGGTTGAATTCGCTTTGCCACCACCTGGTATAGATTCGCCTTGGGATTTCAAGTTAAATTACTGAGCAGAAATTGTATGCGCTTCATTCGCTCAACGTGCTTATTCGGTTGCCAGACAGCTCTTAGAAATTTTAAAGTGTAGGTTATGAAAAAGTTTCTATCACTCAACTCACGGAAATATGTTTCCAACGTATCAACAAAAATAGTGCTCGCTTAAGGCGCCCATTGACCTCCTTCGAATTCCGTTTAACCTGCCTTGCATGACTCGACTGCGAGGACACCCAACCATCGCGAGAAAATGCACAGACGTAATTGATTAAGCAAAAGTACGATAAAAATTAGAAGCAAATATCAAATATTACCAAGCAGTTTCTAGTCAAATTGTCAGTTTGGCTTTAAAAAATAAGAAGAAATTATTATTTATGACTCTGGTACAGCACAAAGATTATGACAAGTCATTTAACCATTGCCTTCTTGCCGGTTTTTTTTTTAGTGAGAAAATGTCAATAGCTTGTATGGTTCGGATGTGTGGGTTGTATTTGCAGGCCAAATGCGATCAAATGCAATCAAATGAGCTATTTCGTATATGCGATTTGTAAAAGGAAATGCGTCGGTTTTGGAATTTTCGCCCAAGATGGCGCGTTTAGTGCAGTGTAAATGTGAGATAAGACTATCCTAAAAAATTTTCGAGCTACATACGTTTTCATAAAGCTTTCACAATAATATAGAAAGCATACAAAGAATACAGTCGAGCTTTTGCTTAAACAAAGTTTTATTTGTAGGCGTTTTTGCAGCTTCTTCTTAAGTTACAATTAAATTTAAAGTTCTTAAAATTTTCTAAAGAGTTTTCTTAAACTTTTGAGCGCCAAGCTTCAATTTCCACAAAAATTACTGTTTTGATTTTTAAAGGGAAAATCAACGGAAATCAATACTGCAAGTTCTTTAACAAAAGCATCCCCCAAAGAAAAACCGGAAACAATATCATAATGACACACCAGAAAATCAACGAAATCAAGAAGCTTTTTTGGAGCTTTCAGGTTTAGTTTTCACGCAAATTTAGGTTTAAATTATAAAGTTAATAGTTATTTGATATTTTCTAAACTCTTCCTATGATTATGATTATATTCCGTGCTTCAAGTGTATAGGGAGAACTTTCGAAATGTTTCGGAGAGCTTTTAAACTTTTAGTAGTTCGGAAAAGTTTTATAAGTGCGCTTTTAGAGTTTCCCACGGTGTTTTTTCTTTTTAATTTTTTAAAAAGTTTTTGCGAATTTCCTGCCTAACTTTTGTAAAAACTGTATAAAAAAATTGTGTTATTAAGTAATACTTAATTTTGTTTCTTTTATTATTTGTCTTTTTTTTTCAATGGTCATTTCCAACTCATACTTCATCCAAACTATGTTTTAGTGTAAGAACACTTTTTCCGCTACTTTTTGGCTTTTTTATATAAAGGTAGTGTCAAAAAATGTATCTTCCTTTTATTTTGAAATAAATATTTTCAAAAGTACTTACCTTTCCCATAAAACCAGTTCCGCCTGTTATAAAAACACTGCGCCCCGCATAAAATTGTGGAATGGACATATAACCGCTGGACAGCACATCGCCACCACCATTAAAGTGATCTATTTTCACATTATTCGCAGTTAATTTACTGCTGCCACCACTGTTAGCAGTGCCACCCAATAGATGTCCAGCACCTTCGGCATGCCCGTTGAGTAGCAGCATTTCATGTGAACTATTATTCGAACTTTCCATTATATATTTTTATTTACTTTAATTTAGTTTTTTACTTAAGTGGAGTTACAATAAGAATATTTTAAGTTTGGTAAGTATGGGATAAATTTTTTTTTTATGTGATTAATAGTTAGGTAAGTAGTTATTAGAACTAGATTTTTTGTTTTAATGTAATGGAATGATTTAGGACTTTATTTGTTCGTTTTTTGCTTATAGTATTGAATGGCGAAATTTCGGTTCTATTTTTTGGAAAGTCGATTTTCTATTTGGATGAGTTCTTCGATTTTGCCGTTTTTTTATAGCTGAGAGGATAGAAGACTTGAAGTTGAGAGTATTTAAAGCAAAGATTATACTCGTAATTTAATTTTGAAATTATAAGCTGTTTTTTTTTCTAGTAAATAATTAATTGCTAACTTTATTTTATTTTACACAATTTTTCTTTTTACAATTATGTTTATTTAACTTTTTACTAAATTAGGAAGCAGTAATTTGTTTGAATGTGCGCGGTTTCTATTCTTGTTTTAGTTTATTCTTATTCTGTTTTTCTTTTTGCTTATTTTATGCTTTAGTTAATGCTTTAATTGTTTGCTCAATTATTTTATTGCTTGGCTTAAAAAGCTCGCGAATAAGTCGGTTTTAAGAACTAATTATTGCTCAGCAGCTTATTACAAACAATTTCATAAAAATCTATTTTTAGATTTTTTCTTTCTTTGGAGGGGCTTTTGTCAACTTTTTCTTTGCTTTACAAAAAACAAATTCTTCTTTTGTCAATGAAGAAACTTATTTCTATATTCAACTTTTTGTTTAGATATTCTTAATCTTTGTTTATGTTTTTTCTTCTTTTTTTTGTGGCGTTGGAAGCGTACGGGAAGATGTAAGTGACAGAGTTGCCAGAAAATTTTTCCCACGATCGATTGTTTATTTTTACTAAAGAGAAACGTAGAATTGCTAGAGCCTTTAATATAGATTTAAATAATAAAGTACATTCTTCCTCTAATAATTAATTTTCATTTCCTTTCGTTTCCTTTTCTTTTATTTTCCTCATGGAAAATGTTATTCGTTCGTAGATTTTTCTTCTTCTTTAATTATAGTTTTGTTATTTATTTTTTATTTAGTAGAATGTATGAACATTTTTTCTGCTTCTTTATCAACTGCTTACGTAGTTTGTCGTTTCTTCTTTTGAGCGTTTATTCATGTTGTTCGTATTTCATAATTGCATTCATTTCGTTTCGAATATATTGAAGAGTATTCGGTGTACAAAATTAGTGCAATTAACTGTAACGAGAAAGAAACACAAATCGGATTAAATTTTGTGTTCAGGTGTAAAGTAAAAAAAATTGAAATTTATTTCTCTTAACTTAAATATATAAATACAAGGCGGGAGCTCATCTTCCCATTTGCGTCGTGCTCCTTTTTAATTTTTCCTACAACTTGGCGGGACGGGACCTACATGTTTTGCGCCGACTCCGAATGGCATACGCAAGGCAGATGAGTTTTCACTGAGTAGCTTTCCGCGCTTAGAAACCTTTTCTTCTAATTGAAAAAAACCTCCTAATTTGTAAAGCGCGTAACCTAGACTCTTGAAAAGTATGAACAGCAGCAAACAGGCAAATTGTGAGTGGCAATTTTTATCAAATTTCGAAGTTTTCGAAAAATTTCGAAAATTCTAGAAAATTTTACGAAAGTTTCGAAGTTTTAATTTGGAAATTTCTGAAATTGCAGTATGTCTGCAGTTTTGTAGCCCAATCAATTTTAGTACAACAAAGTACAAATTATAGTTCGCTTAAATTGGCACTGATTTTTTACCATTTCTTTTATCCGAAGGGTGTTTCAGATTTTCTTCCATATAAAGTGCGCATAATTATAGTTTTTATATGGAAGCAAGTCTGAAAAGCCCCCCGAAAAAAGAATTGTCGAAAAGCAATATGAATTTTGATACTTTGGCAGACTAAATTTTGGGCTACAAAACTGAAGACTCAAACAAAAAAATTCAGAGAACTCTGAATAAAAAGTTTGAAAATTTCGTAAGAGTTTTTCGCAAAACGATTTGAGATCGGTTTTATTAATTTTATTTACAAAACTCATAGCACTAAAAAATAAATTTTCGTCACCCTGTTAGTGCAGCAAAACGGGACTTTTTTAAATATTTTCTGTATCTTATTATCCATTTTAAATTCTGCACTGTGGTAAATACTAAAAAATAGGCAACTTGTTTGCTCAGATAAGGATGTACATATAAGCGATATCTGTATATATTCTTACTTTATTTAAAAATTTTAATTTTCTTTATTTTTGGATATATGGCTTGAGCAAAGGCTGCCTTTTTTAGGAAACCGTCGATAAAAGCTAAACGCTGCCAGATGGGTGAATGACTACTTGGAACGAATAATGCTCTTTGCACTAAATAATAATTCATTCAAATCAATGATCAAATAGATAAATTATAAGGAACAAGCTAATTACGCTATTTTTACAGGGTCTGATATTTTTTGTAAATATTTTATTAATCTTCAGGAGGTAAGTATTCGAAGTATTCCAACTGATCCCATTTTTAACTTCTTTTTGTTATACGCTCTTATACAGATTGAGTGACACCACAGCAAAATGTACCTAGGGAACACTTTAGGAGTTGCATCGGTTAAGGCTTGGTTTCCTCCAAAAGCGGTGCCGCTATGGTACGACCGCTACAGAGCGGCCGCTTTACTCACCGTTTTCAGTGGCACCGCTTTGTTGGAGACTACGAACTGTTACGGCAGACGATTCGCAAAATTAAATTTTGCATTTTTGCGTGTTTTTTTTTTTTTTGGTATTATTTTTTTTTTTAAATAAACGGACAAGAAAAGCATTTTAACTCAAAAATGTTTTTTTTTATTAATAATTTCAATTATTTGACAAAATTTTCACCGCTTTGACAATAGCGGCCTCAAAAAACTGTGATGAACTAGTTTCTACCGTCATGGCGGCAGTAATATTTTAAGCCCATCCGCTATATTACGTTACGGTGAACTTCACCGTCTTCTTAGTTTCCACTTTTACACTGCAACATTTTTGACAACATACTCTACCGCTATGTAACGGCTGCTATATAGCGGCACCGCTTCCGAGGAAACCAAGCCTTTAGTTATACAGGAAAGCTCTTCCTTTGCCTGCATAATTGAGTTATGTAATATAGCCGTATTCGGGTATCTGGTCGAATCTGTTCTATGTTCTGTTCTTGGTAATGATCCAGAACACTCATATTCTTAGTTTATTGATCTAAAATATGGACACTTAAATAAAAATATGTTTTCAAATTTTCCTCACAAACTCGTACATAATTCTATAACCCGTTTCCAAAAAACTAAGCATATTTTATCTGAAAAGAAATTTCTCATCGCCGCCAATGATAAATTCAAACTATAGCTTTCTCCGCCACTAAGACATGACTTAATTAGCTTTTTGACTTGAACTTAAGAACAACACTTGTACACTTTTTTTTCAACCACAGTATAATCGAGTTATAATTATTATTTAAACACGAAATTCTTCTTTTTTAAGATACATATATTAATTAAGGTCCTTTCTGACCATACTTATAAGCATACGCAGTTTTATTTTGACAATATAAGTTCCACACTCACTTGAACACGCTGTTCGCGTACCAGCAATATCTCTTAACTTATTCAAATTAATGAATGAATTGCAAAGGAAACTTGCCGAAGGACTTGGTGGGCGTATACAAAAACACGTACGAGTACATAAATTTTAATTCACCAAGAAATCCACAACCGAGACTGAGCGCCGTGTAAATTTGCATATGCACTTTAGAACATAATCTTTGTAGCAGATATAAGTACAGTTAGGAAGAGTGTATGTAAGTAAGTAGGCAGCAATTACGACTAAGTAAGCAAGTAGTCAAGACGTTATGTAAGTAAGTAGATAAGCACACTTAGTAATGCCGGGTGGCTCGTTCGTCTTAAACCGCGCGTTAGAAAACCAAAGCTGCGAATGCGATGAGACGCTATAAAGTCGCAGATATTTGTAGCTTCCGCATTAAACTCGAAAATCAAATTTTTATTTAAAAAATATAGACAAGTAAGTAAAAAGTATGCAAACACAAAAAAACAAGCTGCGAAAAAGGCCGGAAGAGCTTGCAACAAAACTAGCTGAGGGCTGAGGGTGTCGGGGGACCTCAGAACATTAGCAAAATATAATGAGCATTGTGAAGGTACAAAGGGCAGTTAAATAAGAAAAGCAGAGAGTGAAAGGTTTATACAACAACAACAATAACAAGTAGGATTAAAGCAACAGTTGTACATAATAATAATTGTACAGAGTGTAAGCCGGCATTGCGGGTGCTTACAAGTACAGTCTCCCAACAAACATTTAGGTTAGAAAACGATTAGAAGACGAATCGAATTCTAATGTATTTCTCTAATGTAGAAGGTTAGAGGACTGCGAAACTGTCGCGAATTATAGCATTCTCGACAAAAAGGGGACTTCGTTCTCGATATCGATAAAAGGGTTAGAATTCTAATCAGAGAAATTTTCATTGTTTCATTACATCAAATACGTTTATCTGGTTATAATCCTATGTATTAAGAATAAACATATTTCAAAGGCTTTTTCTATTATAATAAATTAAAACCGTACCTAAATATTGAGGTCAGCATTGGTTTGAGGTACGGATGAGGAAGCGTTTTCTTCATGTCGTGCAAATAATCGATAACTGTGACAATAATCATAACATCGGATTTCTAGTGGTAGTCGAATCGTTTCACAGTCGAATTCTAACCTAGTTCACTAACCTAGTTTTCGATTCGAATTGCATTAGAATTCTAATGTAAAATTACAATATTTCTCTAACGTTAGAAACTATGTTTGCTGGGCTCAGCCCATTTGCACACACTCGCATTATTTGTTTATGTGCAGGCTAAGTAGTGTGTTTTTGGGGTTTGGGGGTGCTCACAAGCGTAGTCATATTTTTATACTCAGTTGAGCAGAGCTCACAGAGTATATTAAGTTTGATTGGATAACGGTTGGTTGTACATATATAAAGGAATCGAGATAGATATAATCAGGATCGAAAAAAAATTTGATTGAGCCATGTCCGTCCGTCCGTCCGTTAACACGATAACTTGAGTAAATTTTGAGGTATCTTGATGAAATTTGGTATGTAGGTTCCTGAGCACTCATCTCAGATCGCTATTTAAAATGATCGATATCGGACTATAACCACACCCACTTTTTCGATATCGAAAATTTCGAAAAACCGAAAAAGTGGGATAATTCATTACAAAAAACCGATAAAGCGACGAAACTTGGTAGATGAGTTGAACTTATGACGCAAAATAGAAAATTAGTAAAATTTTGGACAATGGGCGTGGCACCGCCCACTTTTAAAAGAAGGTAATTTAAAACTTTTGCAAGCTGTAATTTGGCAGTCGTTGAAGATATCATGATGAAATTTGGCAGGAACGTTACTCTTATTACTATATGTACGCTTAATAAAAATTAGCAAAATCGGAGAAGGACCACGCCCACTTTAAAAAAAAATGTTTTTTAAAGTAAAATTTTAACAAAAAATTTAATATCTTTACAGTATTTAAGTAAATTATGTCAAGATTCAACTCCAGTAATGATATGGTGCAACAAAATACAAAAATAAAAGAAAATTTAAAAACGGCCGTGGCTCCGCCCTTTTTCATTTAATTTGTCTAGGATACTTTTAACGCCATAAGTCGAACAAAAATTAACCAATCCTTTTGAAATTTGGTAGCGGCATAGATTTTATGGCGTTAACTGTTTTCTGTGCAAATGGGCGAAATAGGTTGGTGTCACGCCCAGTTTTTATACACAGTCGTCCGTCTGTCCTTCCGCATGGCCGTTAACACGATAACTTGAGCAAAAATCGATATATCTTTACTAAACTCAGTTCACGTACTTATCTGAACTCACTTTATCTTGGTATGAAAAATGAACGAAATCCGACTATGAACACGCCCACTTTTTCGATATCGAAAATTACGAAAAATGAAAAAAATGCCATAATTCTATACCAAATAAGAAAAAAGGGATGAAATATGGTAAGGTAATTGGATTGTTTTATTGACGCGAAATATAACTTTAGAAAAAACTTTATAAAATGGTTGTGACACCTACCATATTAAGTAGAAGAAAATGAAAAAGTTCTGCAGGGCGAAATAAAAAACCCGTAAAATCTTGGCAGGTATTACATATATAAATAAATTAGCGGTATCCAACAGATGATGTTCTGGGTCACCCTGGTCCACATTTTGGTCGATATCTGGAAAACGCCTTCACATATACAACTACCACCACTCCCTTTTAAAACTCTCATTAATACCTTTAATTTGATACCCATATCGTACAAACATATTCTAAAGTCACCCCTGGTCCACCTTTATGGCGATATCTCGAAACGGCGTCCACCTATGGAACTAAGGATTACTCCCTTTTAAAATGCTCATTAACACCTTTCATTTGATACCCATATCCTACAAACGCATTCTAGAGTCACCCCTGGTCCATCTTTACGGCGATATCTCGAAAAGGCGTCCATCTATAGAACTTAGGTCCACGCCCTTTTGAAATACTCATTAATACCTTTCATTTGATACCCATATCGTACAAACGCATTCTAGAGTCAACCCTGATCCACCTTTATGGCTATATCCCTAAATGGCGTCCACCTATATAACTATGGCCCACTCCCTCATAAAATACTCTTTAATGCCTTTCATTTGATACACATGTCATACAAACATATTCCAGGGTTTCCCTCGGTTCATTTTCCTACATGGTTATTTTCCCTTATGTTGTCACCATAGCTCTCAACTGAGTATGTAATGTTCGGTTACACCCGAACTTAACCTTCCTTACTTGTTTATTATAGGCTTTTTATTTTATTTATTTTTTCTTTAGTGTTTTTTATTTTCTGTTTTTATTTATTTATTTAGATCAATGATGCGCTGCAATTATTTGTGGGTGAGTAAATCTCAGTTATAGACAATGCTTCTATCAATTTTAATTTTAAAGTTCAACTTAAAACATTATAACAGTTTAAACCTCTTAGAAATGGGCTATTCACAATGTCCCCCATTCGCCGTATGTGCTATGCTGCAATAAACTTTTATACCGGAAACCATGGAATCAACTCAATACACTCTTGTGAGTTGCCCAAATATGTACTTGTGAATAAGCCTTAATTTTACTCGCAATTGATTTTATTGGCCTATTGATAAAGGATTCCAGGTTCGATTCGAACTCAAGGGCAGAATAATAATTTTTATGATAATTATAATTTTTTTTAAATTTTTCTATAATTGCAAAATTCATTTCACTGGAATTTTATAGGATCTAGAACTTTCCCTTACACTTAACTAGGTCGGTTTTTTTGTTTGCATTGTGCTGAGCAAACATTTTGAAATTTCAATGAGTAGAGATCGTTCAAACAGATTTTTAGCGATTGAGTATAGGTACATATTTAACATCATTGTTTTAAATTATTCTTATGTGACCCTTTATGCCTCTTATTCACTACTAACTATTCAGTAATCTGGTTAGCTGGTGCTCTGTTAATATCATATCACTCAGCCTAAATAAATTCAAATCCCTTTCTAGGAGATCGTTGCATATCCATAATTACACTATGGGTCACTATAAAGTTTAACAACTTACTACCTTTATTCACTAAGGTGTAACCATAGACTCTTAACTGGACTTTATATTACATACTAAAAGCTGTGTGAACAGGCCTGAGTTGACACTTTTCACCTTATTAGTAAAACTTATTTTGCAAAATGCTTCAACCACGAAACAATTTTAAGCATCTAATTCAGGCCGTCTAGACATTTTCAATCACTTTCCTCAAACACGTGCAGATGAGAACATTAGAACTCATTTGGATACCTCTTTTTCAATTTTAATAATTAAAAAGTGTATACTTGTTGCCTTAAATTATTGAAAACAAAAAATCGGGCAGGAGGCGTGGAAATAAGTCCTTTCCAACTTCCCACACAGTGTTTTCTAGCTGTTGTGTGATAGTTGTACATCTGCTGTGCGAAATCACGTCCACTCCGACCGCATACTCTTACAATTAATTACGTACGTTGAGAGTTTCAAACTACGAGAAAAATATAATAAATTGAAAACTTATCTTTCGAGCCAAACACGTACTATTGTGCGGAGTACCGTGTATCCCGACATCATTAAAAAGCAATTAAGCAAGTGGGGGGAAGAGGAACCTATCAACAAACTTCTACTATGGTGCTCGGTATGACATCCACCCCGACATCGACAACAATAAAATTCTGAATTCATGTAAACAACATAGTATCTCAAAACTAAGTCCAATAAATCTGTAATATTGTTTTTATTTTCTTATAAAGTTGTCTAAACAGAATATCTTTAAATATATTAAGGGAGTTCAGAGTTTTGTGTATTTGATGTGATTTGGTGGAAACGTTGCTAGAGCAAATGAAAACTACGGATCGTAAACAATTTTTTTCGTTTTCGATTTTTTTCTTTGCATATTTTGTTTTGTTTTAAACAGTTGTTGATTTGCTAATCAAAATTGAAAAAAAAGCTCCGGTTTTGGATGTTGCGTATTTGCGATGACGTAGCAAATGCATAGACGTGTGAGTGTATTGTAAAAAATATGCTACACATTGTAATGCAAAGATGCTAGGCCATTTGAGCAGAATCGTGAACTCCCTTAATGAACGTCTAGCTTCTAAGATTTGATGAAGCTACAGATAAAATAATTAAATTAAATAAAGCAGTTATTTTACTGAAATACTTCTTACTAGTATATGTGTATTTATATGTAACTCATATTTTTCCAAAATGGACATTTTGTTTATTATTAAAATCATAAAGAATATCTGCAAATTAACCGATACTTGATGAATGCAAAATATTGATACTACTCACTTAGTATTGACATCAATCACTATTTGTGTATAAGGTACAATCGAAACTTTACATTTTCATAGTTAAATATTTGACAATTCAAGCAAATGCAAATTTTTGTATTTGAGCGTTAACATAAACATATTTGTAGGCTTTTTACGTCAAAGCAATACATTTATTATTCTAAAACAAAACATTTACATACACAAATGGCACTTTTTTAGTTACACAAATATGTACAAATGCTGTCTTCCCAACTTAGGGCGTTCCTTGCTCAAATGTACAGCAGCGCACACGAAAATAGCAGTGGAAATTTTTATCAAATTTCGTTAGTCAAGTTCTTCTTTTTATCTTCTGATAAATATTTCAAGAAAATCTTATGAAAATTTCGAAGTTTTTCTTTAGAGTTTCCCGAAATTTTTTGAGTTACGTACTGCAGTCCAATCCATATTAGTTTAAAATTCGTATTGATTTTTGGAAACTTTTTTTTCGAAAGTTATTTTTTATTTCTTCCATTGCTTCATATTTTGTATGGAAGAAAATCTGAAATAACCGTCGTAAAGGGGACAAATCAAATATTAATGCGAATTTCGATAGACTGATTACTTGTATTTTATTAAACTAGAATTGATTGGGCCACAAAATTGCATACATAAAATAATTAAGAGAGCTCTACACAAAAATTTCGTAATTTTTGTAAAATTTATAGAAGTTTTCAAATTCTTCCGAAAAGTTTTTTGAGATTGGTTTTTATGCTTTCAGTTACAAAATAGAAGTTTTTTATCGAACTATCGAGAATTAAAAAGAAGTATAGTTTGAACGACGGAATCTGCTAAAAAATTACACTGCTTATTTCGTGTTTGCTGATGTAAGAAGGTAACTTTTTCTTTGTGTAGTTTATGTTGAATTAATGGTTTTCTGATAGACTTAATTGGCATAAGAAAGTACGCTATGCAATTACGTTAAAAATAGCAAGTTTCGAGAGTAAAATGGAAAACTTTCTAGGTTTTCTATGGTTTCTAGAGAGCGAGAATGACCCTATTGTAATAAACGTAAAATATTAAATATACTTTCATTTAAATATTATCTGAGCACATAAATATGTTATTCGTGTTTTACGTACATTTAGATAAGCTTTGTGAAATTAGACTTTTTTTAATTTAGCAACAAAAGCCCAGCATGGGAAAAAACTTCAGCTCATGCAAATGACATTTCAAAGAAATTTTTGAGTATGCAAATATTTATGTTTACTTAAGCAGGTGCATGTTTAAATATATTAAATGCATGTAGCTTTTTGTTTATATACATACATGTGTACATACATACATATGCACATGGGGCATTCCATGGTTCGGAAGTCATACGATTTTTACAGTGCATTGGACGTATGGAAAATATATATTTTTGTCATAGAAAATTCCGAAATAACCATGCATTTGCATGGGACATAATATTTCAAAAATAATTACATTGTTTTATTTAAAACCAATACTGAAAATAAGGGACCGGTGCGTATACGTAACATTTTTCTTATTACTTGGTATTAAAGAGATCTCCATACGTACATACATACAAATATAAAAGGGTAGCTAATATAAGCTTGTTAAAAAATCAAACAGGTAGGTAGACGTTTTATAATGACTTTGTCCCGCACGTCACCGGTAAAAATTTGTTACCGCAGTATTTTATTACCGAAAATCGTTACCAGTTCATGTAACCGCGATTCTGGCGTGTACCGTTATACTGTTTACTGTCAAAAGATGCGCAATTGAGAATTTAATGAAAATGTGAACTTTTGTTAAATTTTATGTTAAAACGTATTGTTTGAAAATTCTTTAACACTAATATGGATAAAAATTTTTTTTTTTTTTTTTTTTTTGTTCAAATAAATATTTATCAAACACGTGCAATTTTGCATGGTAACAAGACATTGCCACCTATTTTGCTGGTACGTATGTAACGTTATTATCCGCAATCAGAAGACAAAAAGTAGGTTCTCATTTTCGTAAACGGTAAGAAGAATTTTGTTACCAGTTTGGAATAAGAGCGTAAAACAACAAAAATATTATTACATTTATTTAATACAAGTTTTCAGCGTCGTGAAACTGTTTGCGTAAGACACGTACCAAATTCAGTTTTTAAATTTTGATCCACCTATACAAAAAAAGTAATTCTTTGGTTATATCAAATATATAGTTTATGCATTTAAATTCTCTCAAATTTGATGAAATTACGGGCACAGGATTAGTCGAATTTTTGCAGGTCTTTAGGACTCAAAAATTTCACTAAACTTTTTATGATATTTTTTTGATACATTTTTTTTTCTACTAAACTTTTTATGATATATTTTTGATAAATTTTTTTTTCTATTATTGCATCAATTTTGAATTATTCTGCCTCTTGGGGATGAGATCGAGAATCGGATCACTTTAAAAAATAAAGGCCACCGTAATGTGCATATGTTATGTATGCAATAAACCATATAAATTATACAGCCTATTAAATGTTTTATGTGGTTTTGCATTTCTATATTTCTGTCTACTAGTTACATATGGGGCATTCCATGCTACGACATCTACGGCCAATCTAATGAAATTTTCAAATGCAACTTAAAACAAGTCAAGGTGTCTAAGTTCGGATGTAACCGAACATTATATACTCAGCGTAAGCTTCAATTGCACATTTCATTTAAGATAAATTACTTTTCTACATAAAACGTGGCACCTCCTCACATTGGGGATTAAGCACTAATTTCATTGAAAACCACTTAAAGGTTCGAAAAGTCAACCGATTGCAACAATGCTTACACAGAAATTTTCGTAATTGAATTCTGAAGAGACTCACATCGCTTAATTCTTCAAATTAATTTGTTTATTAAACAATTTGTTGCAAAATAGCCTATTCTTTGCAGAACTTTATATTATAATACGTATTTATGTATCACTTTCATGACATACAATTTTTGCTCAATACTTAAGAGAATGATATACACTTTAAGAGATAGTAGGTATTGCTAATTGACATTCGTTTTGCAAAATTAATTTGTTTAAACATTTTTTTTAAGAACATTTTGCAAAATTGTTTTTTTTTTTTTCAAAAATTTTTTTTTCTAATTAATTTTAAAAATTGGGCGATGTGAGTATCTTCAGAATTCAATTACAAAAATTTCTGTACAAAAATTATTAAAATCGTTTAATATTTGTGATATGTAGGTGTTTTTGAAAAGTTCGTCCCCAATGTGCGCCCATTTAAAAAAAATGTCTCCCCATTTCCTCTTACAATAAAACTCGATAAGTGAAATATCATTGATTCAAAATTATTTTTTGCTAAGTTATAGCTTATTATTCTAGTCTACGACCCTTTTAAACCTTTTAAACATGTATTATATATAAGTTGCCATGGTCTTTAACCGATCCCGTCCATTTTTACTAGAAATATTTTCTGCTATAAGGAAAATATATGTACACAATTTCATTACCGTTAATTTTTCTTCGAGTTATGGCTCCCAAAACATAGAAAATTGCTTAGTCATAAAAGGGGCGGTGCCATTTTCAAAAATTTTAGTGTTTTCCAATTTAATGTTATAATTTAATTTATAAAGTAAAATTCTATTGATACAAAGCTCTTTTTCGCTAAGATATAGCTTATTATTTTCGTCTACGACCCTTTTTTTTTTTAAGGGACGTTGTGGCAGCGCGCTGCCCTCAAGTGGCCCAATGAAACCAGGCTAATCCTGTTCACGCGATCGATTTTTATATATATATAATAACTTTTTCATTCTTTTTTTATTTTGCCGAGTCTTTGATGGGCAGCGGTTTGTCAAGCGTCACGATCTGAGACTGCTCAGCTACAGAAGAAATTTCATCAGCCAAGCGTAATACTTAAAGAGAACAGAAGCAAACGTATTATACATTAATTAAGAGAGGTGAGAACAATCTTTTTTATAGAAATGTGTTTGAGTGAGAGTTATAATCTTGGCATATACGCCGAAAAGGTTCATTTTGTTCGAAATTCGTTCTACATTGTTTCAGCAGAAGAGGTTTGAAGTGTCTCGATGTCCGAGAGGGAACGCAAAAGTTCACTTCATTCAGAAGGAATGTGCTCGAAATTGATCCATTTAAAAGTTTTGTCATAAATATTACACCAAGCATTTCCCTTCGACTAGCAAGAGTTGGAAGAATGATAAGCTTTAATCGATTAGTATAAGGTGGAAGATTAGTTAAAGAGTCCCATTGAAAATTTCTTAAGGCAAATAGTAAAAATTGTTTTTGTATTGATTCGAGACTGTCTGCATGGACTTGATAACGCGGATTCCAAATTATCGAGCCGTATTCTAATATTGGCCTAACTAATGTTGTAAAAAGTGCTTAAGTTGTTTAAGGGTCGTTAAATTCTTTTGACCACCGTTTAACAAATGCAAAAACACCTTTGCCTTTATTCACTGTAGCATTAATATGAAGATTGAAACTAAGTTTGGAATCCATCATGACTCCCAAGTCAATAAAATTATTTACAGTTTCTAGACTATAGTTGTTAATTGTATATGAAGCTGGTGGCGAAACTCTCCGAGAAAAACACATGAATTTACATTTTTTGAGATTGAGCGGCATATAATTTACATTGCACCAGGTAACCAAGTGATTTAAATCCATTTGATGCAAGGAATGTTCCTCAACGGAGGAACATGATTTGAAAAGTTTTACATCGTCCGCGTACATCAAGATTTTTGAGTATTTAATTGTACCAGATATATCGTTTATGAACAACAAGAACAGAGTCAGACCAAGATGGCTGCCCTGAGGAGCACCAGAAGAAACATTGATGACCCCAGAAAGTGTAGTTTTAAAGATTACTTTTTGCGTACGATAACCAAGATACGAAGAAATCCAACATATAAGACGGGGTTGAAAACCGAGTTGACTGACCTTATGAATAAGTAATGGGTGTGATACTTTGTCGAAAGCTTTACTGAAATCGGTGTAAATTACATCAGTATGAAGGCCTTTTCTAAATCCATTAGAAACGTGGGTGGTAAATTCTAGTAAATTGGTGATAGGTGATTTGCCCTTACAGAACCCATGCTGCGAGCTTGCAATTATGGGGGAAATAGAGAATGTTAGGTCGTGGGTAACAATAGCCTCAAATAACTTTGGGATAGCGGATAAATTTGCTATGCCCCGGTAGTTTTCTATTGAAGACCTGCTTCCATTTTTATGAAGCGGAATAAGAAAAGATTACTTCCATATTGTTGGGAAAACGCCATAAATTAAAGATAAATTAAATAAATCTGTTAGCGGCTGATAGTTGTTTGGAGCACATTTTTTAAGAAAGTGTGTCGGGATCCTGTCTGGACCGTATGAATATGATACTTTTAAAGTTTTTAAATAAGATAATACAACTTCTGAAGATATAAATGGAGCTCTGATTGAATAACATGAATCAATATGGTATGGGTAGTCATTAGGTGAAACGTTAGTCTCAATAAAGTAATTTGATTTGAAAAATTCCGCAAAGAAGTCGGCGATCTCTTGATCATCGCCGGAAATATTATCTTGGAATTTCATGGATGATGGAAACCCTTTCACTCTGCGTTTAGAGTTTACGAATCCGTTATATTTCTTTTCATTTTACAAAGATAAGCTTTGTAACACTTTTTGTTCAATTGAAAATACTTGCAGCGTAGAATCGAGTACTGTAACGAATGGTTATGTAAACCCGTCTTTTTGAACAACTTGAAAGATCGAGACTTTTTATTCTTTAAAATTTTCAGCTTTAGTGAACCATACTTGGCTTGTATCGGAATGTACACAAATCCGCTTAGGTACGTATTTTTTAAAAAGACAGTAAATGGTATTGTAACTTCGTAAACTATTTTGAGGGAAGGGTGGTAAGCATCTTCAGGTTCAATAATGGGTTTGCATCGACTAATGGAATATTTAGAGTCATCATCCACAAAGGCTAAATCTAACACTCTGCCGAATTTATTCGATTGAATGTTGACTTGTTGAAGGCACAGCTCAGACATTCCGTCTAGAAATTCATTGTTGGAAGACTTTGACGAATCTGGTACGATATTAAAGTCAGAGATGCACCATGATATGTGTGGCATATTGAAGTCACCCAAGACAATAATGGAATCGGAAGGCTTTAGCATCGAATTAACAGTTCTTAGCAAGGAAATGTGATGCATATAAACGGACAGTTCAGAAGATGGCGGGATATAACAGATGGCCAAATAAATTTGGATATTTGCTAGTTGTGTGCGTATGCACAAGAACTCAGTTGTATCGGTGGCGGCTACGCAGATCTCTTCAGATGGCATTGAAGAGTGTACAGCAAGCATAACTCCACATCCAACCCTGTTCAGGCGGTCATTTCGATATATTTGGTAGTCATTACAGAGGATCTCTGAGTTAAAAACATGAGGTTTCAGCCAGGTTTCGGTTAAAGCAATTATATCGTAGCTTAACTTAAATGATTTTAAAAACAGTTCTGTTAACTTGGTGTTTAAGCCTCTAACATTTTGGTAAAGTATATCTAAAGCAGATTTTTCGTTCAGTTTTTTGACTCAGTGTTATTAACAGGGATCTTTGCTAAGTTTGGAACACTCTTATTCCGCCTATATTCAAATTCCCGCACAAGTGCCCCAGAGGGCCAAAAATCGTTACTCAAGATAGTGTCAAAATGTTCAATAGGTACATCTAATCTAAAGGAAGATACGTTTCTTTCATAACTAAAATTAAATTTCCGAAATGTTACGTCATGGGTTTTCCTTTTTGAGAAGATATACGATTTCAGATCCTCCTCAGTAGTATCCCTCTCGAATCTTGACACGAATATCGATTTTTTAGGAGGGACTACAACCAACTTCCTAGTTCCAGGCTCAGTCGTTAAAAATATTTTACATAAAAGTGGGCGTGGTCCGTAACTGTTTTCGTTAATTTTTCTTCAAAGCATTCCTTATAGTAAAGGCAACCTCTCTGCCGAATTTTGTTACGATAGGTTTAACGATTTTTGATTTATGATTAATAATATTTGTAAAATTGATTTTATCACAAGTGGGCGGTGCCACGCCCATTAAAAATTTTTTTTTTTTTTAATTTTTATCAGAAGTCTCAATATCATACCGCGTGTCAAATTTGAGCATTCTAGGTGTATTATTTACTAAATAATCAGGTTTTTGAGTTTTCCAAAATGTTATATATATAACAAGTGGGCGTGGTTATCATCCGTTTTCGCTTATTTTCAATACCAATCTATTCTGGGTCCAGATAAGCTCGTGTACCAAATGTGGTGAAGATATCTCAATATTTACTCAAGTTATCATGTTAACGGACAGACGGACGGACGGACATGGCTCAATCAAATTTTTTTCGATACTGATGATTTTGATATATGGAAGTCTATATCTCTCTCGATTCCTTTATACCTGTACAACCAACCGTTATCCAATCAAAGTTAATATACTCTGTGTGCAAAGCACGGTGAGTATAAAAAAAGCTGCTAGCCCCCCTTTTTACTTAAAATAAATCTCTATTAATGATGGAATGGGAAACATTTTTAACCCACGGTAGTAAAAGAAAAGTGTATTTTAATGTTCAGAAACGCTACATTTTACTCAAAATAAATCTTGCTAATTTCAACAAAATTATGAAAAGCTACTAACTCTATAGGGGAGTTCAGTGTGCAAATGGTCTCCTTACTCCTTTTTTCGAATTACTTAATTTCGTAAAGAAATTTATTTCATTACCAATTATTTTAATTTTGTTTACCATTGTAATAACGTCGATGTTTCAAAACCTCATATCACGCAATTGATTGTATCAAAAAAATCTTTTTAGCTGGGTAGCGAAAAATGTCAAAATTTTCGTGAAATCGTGATACAAAACTGATCGTTCTGATTAGTTAGCGTCGAATGCCCCATATATACTTTTTTGCATATGAGCATGAGCATATCTGCAATGTTCTGACTCTTGCCAAGATTGCCATGGCTGAAAAATGTAGTTAAATGAAGAAAAAGGCGACATTATTATGAAAAATTGAAATGTCCGTATCACGTCTTAGCTGCGCAGCCACAAACAGACAAGACTAAGAATATTAATGCAAGTGTGTATGCCATAATCATACAAAAAACTACCACTCTTCATTTAATAAGGATGCCCTTTGGGTTTGAATATTTTTTAAGTAAATTTGTATGCCGTGCCAGGCCCTCAAATCGTGTAAAAAGTTCCATTTGCATATTTATCTACTCAGTTTTTTTTTTTTTTTTGTGAGAAGTTAATATTTGGTAACATGTTCACATTCATTACATACTAAGATAGTCATGCTTAGCATCACCGGATCGACTGAAGCCAATGCTACCCAGGAAGGACATCATATTTTGGCGTCATAATGCTCTACAGACCGTTCTCCAAGAATTTCTTCAGACGAAGTTCACTTAACCAACAATACAACAACTGCACCTTAAGCCACACAAATGAAAGAAAATATTTAAATTTTGATAGTGTTTAGAAGCATCCACTTAACATCAATAGGAATACATACTCGAGCTCTAAGCTCAGCACCTAAAAAGCGAGCTAATATGGAGTGAAATTCAATAATGGGTAATACTGTTTTCACACAGAAACTTGATGATCTCATTTCACCTGCTAATGAAATCGTAAATTTTTTGCTTTCACACAGAAGTAACTGCTCGATTAGTATGAAGGATGAGACAGACAATCATGGCGGAACGATACAAGGTGGGAGCATTTTGACATACCTACAAACAAAAAAAATTCTATGTACTTGTAAATTCGATGGACAAATGTCAAAATCGTACTGCGCCGGTAGTTGATGTATCAAATCAAATAAAAAAGGTTATAATCAGCTGTTCGATGCGGCCACCTTGTATCGTTCCGCCATGCAGACAATGACATTTGCTTTGAAGACTAAGAAACGGAAACGGAAGCGGAACGCTGCCAACAGAGTTGCATTGTGCTTTTGACTTCATTAGGCATTCGATTAGCTACTAATGAAATAATAATAGATTCGAATTTTGTAGGGAAGATTGAGCTCAATAAGCGTCTTATACTGTTTTCACACAGAAACTTAATGAACTCATTTCACCTGCTAATGAAATCGTAAATTGTTTGCTTTCACACAGAAGTAACTGCTCGATTAGTATGAAGGATGAGACAGACAGTCATGGCGGAACGATACAAGGTGGGAGCATGTTGACATACCTACAAACAAAAAAAATTCCATGTACTTGTAAATTCGTTGACAAATGTCAAAATCGTACTGCGCCGGTAGTTGATGTATCAAATCAAATAAAAAAGGTTATAATCAGCTGTTCGATGCGGCCACCTTGTATCGTTCCGCCATGCAGACAATGACATTTGCTTTGAAAACTAAGAAACGGAAACGGAAGCGGAACGCTGCCAACAGAGTTGCATTGTGCTTTTGACTTCATTTGGCATTCGATTAGCTACTAATGAAATAATAATAGATTCGAATTTTGTAGGCAAGATTGAGCTCAATAAGCGTCTTAATGTAGAAAATTGCCTTTATTATTCAATAAGCCGTCTGTGTGAAATTAGTATTATATTTGGTCTAGAGAATCAACGTATGTACTTATAAGAGAATTCAGGTGAGGGACTTGGACGGACACAGGAGGACTTGTCATGTTCAGGCTTCGCTTAACTTTTGCTTTGATTGGGGTTGTATGATTGTAGTCTTACGAAGTCGATGCCAATAGGTGGTTCCTCATGCTAGCAATAATACAAGCAACGACTCTCAAATAGCAAACAAATAAGCCTTGATTATTTTGCCCGGTATGAATTCCTCGTCTGTGTATATTTAGGTTAGATTGATAATACGAGGTAGCTGCAAAAATAACAATGTAAGCCTTGTATTGCATTATCTAGCAATGTACATTAAAAGGTTACAGGGTCCTACCAGCCAGTGAGTTAAGCCTAGCTTCTAATTGTTATTCGTATTTTACGCTTGCAGCAAAAGTACTTTAAAATATAAAATGCTGTAGAGGTCATCGCCTAATTAACTCCATAATTCCGACGGGCTTAGAGTGTAAACCTGTTAAGTAACACTTTTTGATTCAATTACAAATGGATTGCAAGGCTGATGAAATTTTTGACAATTGCAGCCATCTTGCTCACAAATCGAATTGACATCCATTAACTTTGTTGTTTCTTTGGCAAACTTATGAAATATATCAGTAATATAAAAAGGATATATACAACTTACAATTGCCAAATAAGATCTGAAGTGCAAAATTCTTTAGTACAATTTTCTAATATTATTGTAAATTTGCTAAAAGTCTAGAAGAACTGCCGACTGCCAGTACGAGTCCAAAAAGATCGGGAGAGGTGTCAAAAGTCGCGTTTAACCTCGACAACAACAATCCGAAGGCGGAAATTTTTAACTCCGTCCCGAGATATTTGTAGTTGAAGTTGACGCTTTTCATGTGGTTGTTGTAATTTTATTGTACACAGGATTGTTGACATATATATTGTTACGAATATTAGCAAAACTAAGGGGTGCTGCTATTTCTAAGCCGATGCTAAACAGTGATATCATGCACATCCATAGATCAATCATTATGTATCTACATAAACGAAACAATAATTGCGTCTACACATATGTACCATGTACGTATACGAGCAGCGGAGAATCAATGCAGATATTTTATCTGAGATATCCAATCATAATTGTGGAAGTGTCGCTCACAAACACACGCGCATATGAGAGCTATTCACGTACATCTGCAGTTATAATTATAACTGATAACCAACTAGCACAGAAGGCACATATTGCAGAAATGTCGTCAGAAATAACATCGAAGATTGAAGCACAAGAAACGCGTATGTCGGAAATGTCGACACAGATTACATCCAATATGGCATCCCAACTGGAATCGCAGGAGACACGCATAACATGCAAGATGGAAGAACAAGATGAGCGCTTATCATTGCAGGTTGCACAAATGTCTTCACAGTTAGAAGCACAGGAAGCAAGGGTAACATCAAAGCTGGAAGCGCAGGATGCAAAAATCGCTCAATTTCAGGTAGAAGTTAATGATTTGAAGGGTCGTATGGAGCAGTTACAATTAAATCGCCCAGCTGTTTCAGCGAGTAATCCAAAGGTAAAAACACCATCCTTTGACGGGTCTGTTCCTTTCCAGGTCTTTAAGCTACAGTTTGAGAAGACCGCAACAGTGAACAACTGGAGTGTTGAAGATAAAGTTGCTGCACTGTTCATGGCCTTGAAAGGGCCTGCAGCTGAGATTTTACAAATCATTCCAGAGGGCGAACGGAACTGTTATGAAGCACTGATGGGCGCTCTAGAGAGACGATACGGAACTGAGCATAGGAGACAGATATACCAAATGGATTTGCTGAACCGCTTCCAGAGGCCTGGTGAAACATTGCAAGAGTTTGCGTCGGATATTGAAAGGCTAGCACATTTAGCGAATGCGGACGCACCCGTGGAATACACTGAAAGGGTAAAGATTCAGAGCTTTATAAATGGCATACGGGACGTCGAAACAAAGCGAGCTACATACGCAAACCCAAAGCCAACATTCGCAGAAACGGTGTCACAAGCTCTAAATCAGGGAACAGCGTCGCTTCTGTGTAAGCCAGTTTTCAAAGCACGCCGTGTGGAAGTAGAAAGGCCAGAGTGGGTAGATGCAATATTTGAGGCGCTGAAAGGATCGCAAAAGCGGAGTGAAAAAGTTATCAAATGCTTCAAATGCGGGAAGTCCGGTCACATTGCACGTCATTGCGACCTTGGTCCTAATAGTTCCAACAATGTGGGTGGCCGTAAACGCAAAGCTGGAGGAGATGAGCAAGAGCGTGTCAGTTGTAAAGAACGAAAACTTGCCCCAGCTATTGAATGTCCTGTGATATCTGTGTCGCAAATTGGTAGAAAATCGAGCAGTCTTACCGTCAGAGGGAATGTGGATGGCAAGGAACGTGTACCGACTGTAGATACGGGCGCATCCCATTCCTTGATCAGATCTGATTTGCTTAACAGGAGAGTAAAAACGTTACCTAGAGCAAGGTTGCGTACGGTCACTGGCGAGTATAACCAAGTCCAGGGAGAAGTGATATGTGAAGTCTTGATTGGAAAGGTCATGGTTCTACACAAATTCGTTGTGGCAAAGATCGTTGAGGAAGCCATATTGGGAGTGGACTTCTTGGTTGACCATGACATGAAGATCGATATGCAGAGAAGGGTGATGCGTTATGAGAACCAGGATATACCACTTAACTTCAAGTTGGAGAAAGGGTTCAGTAGTAATCGAGTAATGGTGGAGAAGACTTGACAAAGGCCACGAAAGTCAAAAGAAAAGGTTGATGGATCGAATGGGCCAAATAAAGCGAAATTAAAAGTACCTGCGAGAAAAAGACCAGCATCGACAAACCCTAATGGACGCACTAAAACGACTGAAAGAATTTTTCATAAAGAATGCAAGGGTGGTTTCAAGCCAGCGCGCACTACTGTTGTGAAACGTCCAGACGATAATGATGATGCAAAGTCAATCTGTCAAGTGCAAGCTCTGCGAAGAAGTTCATTGGCCAAACAACAGAGTGCGAGGGAACGATCAAGAATAGAAGAAGTGAAAGCCAGATACGATAAAGCAATTAATTCGGAAGGTTTTCAGGAAGGAGATTTGGTGCTGTTATACAACCCACAACGTAAAAAATTGCAGTGTAATTGGGAAGGCCCATACAAAGTTGTAAAACGGATCAACGATGTAGTGTACCGCATACAAACCATCGGTAAACCACGAACCAAAATGAAGGTGGTCTATTTGGAAAGGCTGGAAACGTTTAGATCGGCAGATTTGTCTAATCGGGACGATCAGACTTAGGTGGAGGGCAGTGTTACGAATATTAGCAAAACTAAGGGGTGCTGCTATCTCTAAGCCGATGCTAAACAGTGATATCATGCACATCCATAGATCAATCATTATGTATCTACATAAACGAAACAATAATTACGTCTACACATATGTACCATGTACGTATACGAGCAGCGGAGAATCAGTGCACAAACACATCCATATATCTGAAGTACTCCTGAAAGTATGCTATGAGAGAAGCTATAAAATCTTGCAATTGTATTTACAGCTGAGAAGTTTGAGAGCTGATGGCAATTAGTAGATTCTGGAAATGGAAGCGCCTAGAAGATGCGAACGTTGAAATGAGAGAGTATAAAAGGCAGCAAATGTAGTGGCGCTGGAATTCAGTTTGATTTGAGCTATCAATCAGTTTCGATTAAGTACACTATCTGTCGGGCAATAGTAGAGTTATTTATTGTGAAGTACTTTAATAAAGGCCATTTTAAATTATTAAATATTGGAGTTATTTATTCAACAGTTTAGTGATTCGAACTTAGCAGAAGGTTGCAAATAAGAGGATTTGCAGTAAATTCGTTACAAGATTTTCCGATACCTTTTAAGGAGTATAAGCAGTCGAGCGCTGTTTTTTTTTTTTGTGAAATCATGTCGACTACTGAGTGGAGTATTAAAGTATCGCCATATATCGGCTGTCAGTTCTAACTCGCTTTATTTCAAAGTATTTTTCAAAAATTTCCAATCCCAGGATTTTCTTCAAAGGCACCCTATCTGAGAGTTAGGTTGAATAATACCCCATCTCATAATTTTTTTCATAAACCTCTTAACTCATCTCAAAATGTATTGAATTTAAGCTCAGAGAGAGACATATTCTAAGATAGTGTGCTTTTGAATAAAATTTTCAAGTACGAAGTTTTTCAAACAAATTCTGAAAAAATGGATAATTTTCCCAAACCCTTTTGGCATTTACAAAACTGCTATCGCTACAAATATACTAACTAAGGTACTTCTCTACTACAATATTTGCTGAAGGGGATTGACTTTACTTGACTTTACTTCGTAATTTTTGCAAACTTTTCGACTAAGTTTCAAATTCGTGTGCTCAAAACTATCAGTTGTACACATTTTCGTTTCTGTCAAAAGGGTGACAATATGCAAAGGTATGCAGTTCAAATGTGACTTAACTTTGGACAATATTTGAAGATCGTCTACTGCTAATGATGGTTCAAAAGTACAAAACTTAGATAAAGATAAAGCAAAAATTTTATATTAGCTTGACATAAAATAGAAGTGAAACTTCTTTTCGCATAGTTTGTTTTGTGCATGTACGGTTTCTGGCTGAAATAAACTGCATAAAACCAGCAGGGGCAGGGTTTAACAAAACATATATGCAAGTATTGTAATACAAATGAATTTCTGCTGAAAAAAAAAATTGTCAGAATAAATTCACTTGTACCACAAATAAAAAAAAATAATTGTAAGGCACGATAACCTCCGAAGAGATCTGAGGCCGAGCTTCTCTTCCAATTTGCGTCGTGCTCCTCTTGATTTGGCCGGACGGGACCTACATGTTTTATGCCGACTCCGAACGGCATCTGCAAGGCAGATGAGTTTTCACTGAGAGCTTTTTATGGCAGAAATACACTCGGAGCGCTTGCCAAACACTGCCGAGGGACGACCCCGCTTAGAAAAATTTTCTTCTAATTGAAAAATTTTATTTCTAAAATTTTGATTTTGCTTTGCCCGGGGTGCGAACCTAGGGCATACGGTGTGGCAGGCGGAGCACGCTACCATCACACCACGGTGGCTGCCGTATTGTACCACAAGCTTTGCTATTTTTGTGAAACGTACCTGATGGAGAGAAAAAGTTTATAAATTTTTCAGTAAAAGAAAAACTTGAAAAAAGAACAATGAGCTTCTACGAACGAAAAACAATCAGATTTATTAAACAGATTTCATTGTTTCTCTCTGTAGTGAGGGAAATGAATAAATATCAGTTAAACAACGTGACATCAGTACGGACAAGGCGACAGCTTTTTCGATTATACCTTCTCAATCTCCTCACAGCCTTTTCTCCAGGGAGTGGGATTTGAACCCGCCCTCCTACAATGAGCCATTCTGTACACAATGGATCATCGCTTAAATCAGTGTTTTTACTTCTAAAACCTGTTTAGGGGTATATTTAAAAAAAAAAATGCTGTGGAAGTTCTCTAAAAACAGGAATTTCAACCCTGAACGCACAAATATGCTTTCAATGTGATTTTAAATACGTAAAACTAACCCTTAAACTGCTTTGGTTGGCTAAAATAATATTTTGGAAATCGTATTGTGACGAATATTAGTTTCACTAAGCGAAACTACCACCACTAAGCCGATACTAAGCAGTATGTACGTAAACAAAACAATCATCTACACACATACATACAAGGCAGCAGAGAGATACTCAGAAACGCATGTCATCAGCGAAGTATTACTCACATATACACACGCATATGGATACAACCTACAAATATGCATGTATATAGCTAATTACAAGTAGGAGATGTGTACAGCAGTTCTAGCAGGCGAAACGTCTAGACTGTAGTAGAAATATGCGAATTAAGCAGCAGAGAGCATAAAAGAGCGCAAACTGAGCAATCATGAAGAAATTTGATTTAAGCAGGCTATCAGTTGCAAAGTGAAGCTTAATTGCGAAGTACTTTCAAAGTAGTCTAATAAAGACCATTTTGTAATACAGAATATTGGAGTGTTTAATTCAACAGTTTAGCGATACGAACATAAGCAGAAGGTTGCAAATAAGCGAACTTTCCCTTAATTCGTTACATTATTAACGAAAGCACTTTGTTTTTGTAAATTTATGGTATTAAAATATTGGTAGATTTGTAGAAAATGAGGTAGATGAGGAGAAAGGAAAGTTTGCCAAAAATGTGGTAAAGTGCTCTGCTGGCATTGTTCGTCTCTACTTATGGTCGTCTCACTTGCTTACTTAATGGTTAAGCAACTTTAAGAATAAGCTCTGCTCGCACGCCCTCGGATTTCTATAAACAAACTTAATTTGGTTCGTACTATTTCATCTCTAGCATAAAACAAGAAGTATTTACTTCACAAAAGTTTTGATGCACAAAAAAATTTCACAACCATTGTGTACCAATTTTTTTTGCTGTCTGTTTGTCACATCTTTTAACTTAGTTCACTTATTCATACGTTAGTCATCGTTGTAGTTGTGACGGTATGGAAAAATTAACTTAAGTCGAAAATAAGTCGAAAGCGAAATTCAATTTCAAAAGACTAAACGAAGATAAACTGAAAATGTTAAATGATGCAGATGGGCACGACAGATTGGATTGGTCATTTGTTGGAACGGAGTTGAGCTAGGTAAAACAAACAATAGTCGATTATGTACTAACAAAATAAGGCAAAGTGTGAATCAAACAAGTCTTTAAGCAAACAAATGATAATATGGGCGCGAGCTTGAAGGTATAGTTAAGCGGGCGCATGCGCAAACTAATAAAATCTAAAAAACTAAAAATAATGTTAATAAATTACACTTCATTGATGCAAATGGCGATTTACGTATAAGCAACAAATAAAGAAAGAGAAATAATAAATGGCTTAGCTCGCAATCGACAAAAAAGCTGAACACTCAATCTAAAGTAGTTCAGGAGAAAAACAGAGAGAGTGCAGCTGAAAGAGAAAAAGAGCTGTGGCAACTTAAGATCTCTGAAGGCCGAAATCAAATATTTTTTTAATATTTGAAGACTTTTGGTAGCTCTTCCCTCATTTATTCGCTCATTCATTATGTTATTATTACGAGTACAAGGTCATGTCATAACAAAAGCACAATTTATGTTTATTAGTTTTTGGTAAAAGATAAAATTTTGCGTTATCAACTTCACAAACAACTATTCTTTTGACAATTTTATCGGCATATGCGTACAGGTTTCAACTAATAATCAATTTTTGTCTTGAGTTTTTTCATTCGTTTTGATTGATTTCGCAAGTTTTTTGTTTGCCCTTTTAACTCTTGCGCACAAAACAAAATTTATGCGAAATAAATCATGGCGAGGCCGTTGCTGGAGAAGTCAGTCATGTACTGCAATTTTAATGCTCGGTTATTGTTAACTTAATTTTTTATTAATTTTTCATATTATTTCTTAATGCTTGCATGTATTTATGTATGTGTATATGAATAAAAGCCTTGTTAAAATTGTACAACAATCTTTGAAAGGTCGCTCATTTTATATTATGTGCGAAACTCAATTTTGTTTTATACCTCACGAATCCAATCCATTATTTAAGTTCACAGGTCAATTCTTGTAATGCAAAACTTCATTTTAAAAGGATACTTTTATACAAACATGGTTGGGTATATTATCTGGTAATTATACCGACAGATCTAGTTATCACCCTATTGTGGTAGTATTAAGCTAAGGATGCCACCATATCCGACTCAAGTTCCATGGCAGATAAAATGAAAACTTCAGCAAGGACTTGTGAGACAGAACAGCATATAAGCAATATTTGGAGTAACTCTTTCTTTCCCTTGTTTAATGTAATTTGAAACTTGTTGTTGGTGTTGCTGTAAAGATAAGTACACTCCCCGAAGGCCTTGGGGAGTGTTATCAATGTTTATGGTCCTTTGCCGAATGGGGAATCGGCACGGGAATGGTCTCGGGCCATCCCGTCCTCCCATCCACTAGATTTATGAGGAGTTTGGGGTCGCCAGAGCCCCGGCTGTTAATGAAACAGGATTCGCCACGGATAGGTGATGTTGACAATTGGGTTGGAGAGGCTATATATTGCGCTGGCAATCTCTTGAAAGGGTTGCGCTACACAACCCCTATTCCTATTTGGTATTTTAGTCGCCTCTTACAACAGGCATACCTACCGCGGGTATATTCTAACCTTCTAACCGGCTGGGGGAATTTAAAACTTCTTTAGGTGCGTTTAAATAAATAAATAAGAAAATTCGCACTAGTAAATTTGAGTTGTTTTTGGAATTTAAGATTACGTCAACACTCCTTTATAAGTAGACAATTTCCTCTATTCGGAAGATACTGGCTGAGTTTGGTCCATTTTGGACCCGTCAATGTATAATGAGGTGACGCCCTCCTAGCTACCCAAGTCGACTGATCAATCAATAAAATTTTTGGTTATAGGCTGTTGTTAAATTCAGGGCGGGCAGCATTCTTACAACTTTTATCATTCTGCTTTTCGTTCCAGCATCTAAACTCCCTTAGGCTGATGGTCAAGCTTGCAGCTGTTAGGCGTATACGAGGTGTGTTCAAATAATATCGCGAATTCATAACTTTCGCGGATTACGTATATTCGAATTTCGATTTTTTTTTTTGTGGTGTTATGTTGGTACTCATGTCTCCCACTTATGCCGACAAGCTGAATGTTCACTTAATTGGTGACAGCTGCTTTGCTTGCATGTGTTTTGGCTCGTCTTCGATTTTTACCTATTCAAAAAAAAAATGGATCAAAGAACTTGTAACCAATTTTGTGTGAAGAACGAAATTAAGCGGATGCATTCCGAATGTTGACTGTGGCATAAGGAGAAGTTACCTTTGACCGAAGCAACGTTTGTCGGTGGTAAAAAATGTCCTCAGAAGGCCGAGAAGATGTGAACGACGAAGAGCGTGCCGGACGCCCGAGCACTTCACCAACGGGCGAAAAAATTGACGAAGTGAAGAAAATTGGCCAATTGTCGAATCACCGCTATAGAAGTTGCTGAGGACCTAGACATACCGATTGGCTCGTGCCATTCGATTTTTATCAATGATTTGGGCATGAGACTTGTCGCCACGAAATTCGTACCAAAATTGCTCAATTTCGACCGACTTTTTGGCCAAAAACAGCATAATTAGTGCCGCAGCCATCGTATTCCCCAGATCTGGCCCCCTGTGACTTTTTCTTGTTCCATAAACTGAAGAGGCCCATGAAAGGATGGCGCTACACTACGATTGATGGATAAAGACGGCATCGAAAGAGGAACTGAACAAGATAAAAAAAATTATTCTTTGAAGTGCTTCGGAGATTGGAAAAACCGTTGGCACAAGTGTATAATATCTCATGAGGATTACTTTGAAGGGGACAAAATAATATTTATGAATAAATGAATAATTTTTGAAAAACACACAAAATTCGCGATACTTTTTGAACACACCTCGTAAGCAGATAGACAATCAAGATTTGTGGCACAATATTTTCTGTTCGGAAGGATTACCCTTATCACTCACTCCATTTAATCCCTCACGCATTTGTTTGCCTTCTTCTTACCCCTATTTTCCCCGTTTCACAATTTTTGTATAAGAATATATTTTTTAGCGAAAACAAATTCAACTAATACTTAATCATAAATCTGTATCTAACACCTATTAAAATAGGACGAATGGCGGCCTCCTCTTCAACTTCGAAATAGCTTATAACTTTTTCCAAAAATGTATAAACGTAAAAGCAATTTGTGTATCAAATGTTATAGCAAACACTCTTTAGTAGAGAGAGACAGACTATCGACATGTGATACAGAATTTACAAAGGCCGTGAGACCTAGATTGACATAAAATAGGCTGAACATCCGATACCGCCACTAACCACTGAGACATTCTGACACATAACAAATAGCGATCACAATTTGAGGGCTATGTTTGACTGATGAATCATCGTGACACAACCAGAAGGAGTAATGAGAACCAGAACTGAAGAACGAAGGAGAACATGCTTACAACAATGACTAGCAGAACGCAACACACAATGACTACAGCAACAATAATGGCATTAACAACAACAACAAATATAAAAAATTTACTTCAGCTAAACAGTAGTTTGTTAATTGTTGCTTGCATGCAGCCAACAAAATTGGGTCAATAAGCACGGCCACGCCAACTAAATAAAAAGGAGGCGATGACGTACGAGTATGTACTACAAAAGCTATTGACGGTCTCAATGAACGCAATATGCTTATTTATAATGCGATGATGAATTACGAAAGAACACACTGGTGGAGAAGTAGAAGGAAAGCAGTCATAATCGGCGCATTGGGGATAGGAAAGTGAAAGAGGGGTGAGGGCTGAGGGGTCACTACCCCCGGGCCCGGGCTTTGGAGGGGCACGGGAATCTCAAAATGCTATCCAAGCTTTTTGCTTACAGAAAATAAACAAAACACACCTTTAATCACCTTTCGTATATAGCAATCATTTTAAAGTTCAACAAATTTTAAAAATCTCTTAACGTGTCTGCACCCCGCATAAGGTGTTGTTGGTTTTTGGCGTTGGCTTTGTAGCATAAAGTTGAATTCGTTTTCTGTTCCAGAAGAAAAATTCGGTATGATGCAAATTCTTATACAGCGATATACATGTATGTTTGTATGTAAAAACGTTGGCGAAAAACAGTTTAAAAAAAAAAAAAAAACAAGTAATCTTTTGGGTTTTGGGGAGTATTTTGTTTGAAAAATTGACCCTTTCGCTATTTTTTTCCGCAGGATCGAAAATTATTTTTTTGGGTATGCATAGTGGAACTTTTTCTTCCTAAGCCCAAATCATATCGAAATTCGATGGCGCGATATCGGTTAATAAATAGACGCAGCCTAATACCTATACATGTATACGCTTAAATATACTTTGTATATACAAATGCATATAAATATGTAAAAGATGGTAATTTTGATTTTGAGAATTCGTTCATTTTAGTATGGGGCCCGTATCTTTTTTTTTTTTTGCCCCGGGCGCGGATTTTCTCTCGGCGGCCCTGGTTATGAAGTTCTTTTGTGTTTCAAACTCAAAATAAAATATATATAACCGAATAAATTAAGAGTTTATCTCGTATATACAACTGTTGTATTCATTGGAGAGCATTTATTTTGTATGACAAACAAAACGAATATCTTATATATATAAATAGACAAACTGAAAAAATGTGGAACCGTTTTCTGCTAAACTATAATTCTAAGGTATACAAATTATATATATATTGATAGGAAATTTTGAGCTGCACTGTTATGCATAAATAAAAAAAATTTGAAAAATCATTTTAATATAAAAAATTTAACTTAAAAGTCACACCACTACACATACACTTATTCATACTATAGACACGCTGTGTGTGTGTACTTGCTTTTTGTGTACTATGCTGAATCGTGAGCATGGCCGAGGAGTTGCTTTGCACACAATAAAAATGAAACAAAAATACATAGCTGATCATGAATCAAGTCTATTTCTTTTCTTTCCTTTGCTTTCCTTTCTTTTCCTTTCTATTCTTTTATTTTCCTTTCCTTTGTTTTCTTTTCTTTGCTTTCCTTTCCTTTACTTTTCTTTCCTTTCCTTCCTTTCTTTTCTTTTCCTTTCCTTTCCTTTCCATTCCTTTCATTTCCTTTTCTTTCCTTTCCTTTCCTTTCTTTTCCTTTCCTTTCTTTTCCTTTCCTTTCCATTCCATTCCTTTCCTTTCCTGTCCTTTCCTTTCCTTTCCTTTCTTTTTCTTTATTTTCCTTTCTTTTAATTTTCTTTTTATTTCCTTTCTTTTACTTTCATTTCTTTTCCATTCATATTACTTCCTTTCCTTTCCTTCATTTCTTTTCCTTTCCTTTCCTTTTCTATCCTTTCCTTTCCATTCCTCTACTTTTCTTTTCTTTCATTTCTTTTATTTTCATTTCCCTTCCATTGCTTTTCCTTCCTTTCCTTTCTTTTCCTTTCCTTTCCTTACCTTTCCTTTTCCTACCTTTTGTTTACGAGAAGCAGATTGATTAATTCATACCCTTCCGGCCAGAGCAATATAAAATTTCACTATTTTGAGCTTACTTATTCATTATATTACCCATGGAATGTTCCTATTATTATATTAAAATGATAAATTACTTTCACTTCAGTATTGAAATTGTTAAATATAGCAACATATTAATATTACTAAAAAATTTTAACGTTTTTAAATAACTCTTTTTCTTACTAAGGTAAATATCGTTAAGTATGAACAATAAAAATTGTATATGAGCCGTTTATTTTGAAAGTGGCATAAGTCATTTCATGTAGTTTAGGTTCAGTGATAATTTGTTTGTATCTCTCCTCGCCTCCAGTTTGTTAGAGTCCAATATCCAAAAGATGCAATTCTTATTATTATTTTATAATTGTAGAACCATCTATATATGCATTCGTTCAAAAATAACAATGCATTTAAGACCATGAGTTGGAAATGACTTATGCCACTTTCAAAATAAACGGCTCATATATTATTTTAACTGACTATGTGGTTGAATTTCAACCACTGGGCGAACTCTAGTGAGGTTTTATAAGAGAAATACAAAAAATTTTGAACAACAAAAGCTTCATATTAGCGTTCAAAGTCCAACTTTGTTGATAGCCAACTATGCGTACCGTATGCAGCAAGTGGTATGTAGGTAGTATACAACAAAAAAACTCAAAAGAAATTTTCACTTTTCGAATTCCAATGTCGTTATGTCTTAATGTTAAAAGTAGTAGGTGTTAATCGAAATAATATTTTAATTACAAAAATGGAAATCCAATAGAAAACAAAATGAAATAAATTCCTAAAAAATGCACTAATTGTACGGTAAGCTACGGAGGAATTTGTTGAATTTTTACAGGGTTGAACCTACTGATTTAAGACATTTTAAAGTAGTCAAAATACCTACGGAGGCCTATTAGGTCGGCGAACGGAATATTGAATTGCCTCCCCGAAAGCTTAACTACTAAATCTGGCGTATGAGGGAAGGTTTCAATACGTATTATTTATAAGTAGCGAAGTGATATGCATTGGAATCCCTAATGACAAAAATTACACTTCACTATCCGACAAAATAAAAAAAATATCAACACAAATTTTAAAGAGGTTTAAGCCGCTCGCCGACCACGCAACAACCCTTATTCAAAATTTAAAATATGTATTAGACTTGTTATTAATTAATGCAAAGATATTTCTAAGTGTTTCAACAAGGCTCTAAGAGTCGTAATAAATAAATAAATAAAATATGGTCGGACGAGCCCATGCTCCCATATTGTTATGTGAGTCTGCTCTACCCAGTCCAGTGTTTTTCCAGCAAATTACTGAAGACCGTACTGATTGGATGCTACCAATATGGCTTCAATGTTGGTAAGACTACCATAGTTTCACTCTAAACTAAATTTTGAAGAAGACCAGTGCTCAAGATAAGAAATTCGGCACATATCACCTCTCTGTTGACTTCAGGGAAGCTTTCGACAGCGGAAAAAGGGTTGTGTTTAAGCTGTGGTGATTCGGCGGGGTTTTTTTATAGTTAGATTATTTCGTTATTTTTAGTGAACTGTATATTATATTATTGTTTAAAGAGAGGTCGCTATGCCCCTTTTACACCTTGTATGTATTCATTGGGGCGAGCACGGGGGGCTCCAAGGTATTGTTTGCGGGTTAAGCCAGCTTGTTTTGCTTTGAAAACCCCCACTTTGGGATAAAGAATTTAAACTATATCTTTGGAATATTTCACTAACCAGTTGAGAATTACAAGCACACTCAATGGCTACTGAAACACACGAACGAAAAATGTTCATAGTTTAAGTCACTTAAACAGGTTGCCTAATAATTCTTTCTCTATTTGATTATACTATAAAGGTTATACGACAATCCCAAATGCGCTTATAAAGAAAACATTAACCCTAAGATCTTAAGTTCATTTGCACTAAAAATGTGTACTCTGCGCTTTAGCAGATCGTAGATAGAGCATCAGGAAACAGTTGCCGTCGAAGTAGAGGTTTACGCCGATCGATTTATCGGCGGCGGCGGCGTAGGCGGCGCGCCGGCGTACGCCGGTATTCTTACTTTAAAAAGCTTGATTTTTCTATTTAAAAAAATAATATTTAGGAAAGGTTTTGTTTGTATGTATTTAAGGAAATCAACGTGTTGGCCATTTCGGAAAGATCCGGGGTTTTTGCCTCAAGATCTCGTAAACCGTTCAACAATTTTCAGGAGTATATCCTTGCGGAGGGATTGTCCCTCGTTCACTTACTCCAGAGAGGCTTCGAACCTAACCCCGGTCTTTGGAATTGGTACTGCTGCGTCGGCTGAAAAGAAATAGAGATACATAAAATAGCCACATTTTTGTCTGCATATCTCGTGCAAAGCGTAGTTTCATCTAGGGTTAACTCCTAATAATCGTCGCGAACACAATTTCTTTAAATAATTTGTGGCTGCTTGGCGGTCACGCACAAATGCGACTTACGGTTGCTATTAATGGGCTATTAATACTCATGACTCTCGTAGCACAGGGCGCCTCCAGTGTTTTCGGCTGTTTTTAAGAGCAATCCCTACAACCAGTCGCTACCACGCCTCCTGACCCTCACACCATATGCCAGTACAGAAGCTATAGGACTGCGACTTCGTACTCATACCTTCGTCGACTTCACCTTCCTAGAAGCTCTAAGTGTAGCCCCGAAGACTTTCCAATGGATACTTTTGTCGCGCTATGCTGCCGAGCTACACCAGAGAAACGCCATGAAACGTTAGGGAGTGACTATTCGGCCAAGGATGCCGCCTTCGAAATCATAGGCAATCTAAGTGGAAGTCATTGCGTAAGGGGTGAAAATCGTATAATCCTCGGCACATCTGCATGATTAAAATTTTACAAGGATCCTCTATAAAATTTTTAAAATGTAGACCAAAGTTTGCAGACGTTTGTGTTCACAACATTGATTTCAATAGTCTTCCTTAAATCAAAACGATATTTTAGAATGAGAGTCGACCGATTTTAAGTTGAAAATGTTTACTGCTGTTTTCCGGCCTTATGATATAACAGCTCATTATGGATGACCGCGTAGCTTCAGTTTTCAGACTAGTTCGAATGTCCACTACGTTAGGGTAGTAGCACACACGGTCATTAGTTCGACTGTCTTCGGAAAGATTTTGCTTCACGACTTTGAGTGTTCTTGCGAAGGAAAAAGCCTCACCTGGTAAATATATGTGCCTACGTATTCACATTTGTAAAAGGAGCCGTAACGTGTAGTTGATATTTAAACTTGGTTGATAGGCTATAATCAATGTAATTCACTCCAAAGGACTAGTTTTGGATAGGACCGCCAACTTTAGGAAATGTCTAACCGGGAGACTTGGGTGTTGAAGGATGAAGTGTGAACATCAAAATTAACATTTCAGATGCTAATGTATAATTTCGCAAATAAACAACAGATGTTTGAATGTAAGCCCAAGCGATTCTTCAAACCCTTCTCATACATACATATATCCTCAACTTAAGTATGAGGTAAGAATCATTTCAATTGACCGTTTATGCCCCTAGAACCTACTAAAGGATTTTGCATCACTAATTTGGCTTATTCTTTCAGCCAATCGCAATATATTATTTAAAAAAAACATCGGCATCTTTTTTGGGTATTTTGGTTTTTTTTACAACTTGAGGACAATTTGAAAACAAGTTGAAACGCCTTGGGTCATTTTATTTGAATTCATTGTTCATTATTAATTTTTTGAAAAAAATATGCAAAGTGAGCATATAAATTTATTATATAACTTTTCTTTCAGTGTTTTGTTTTAATAACTTGGTGAATTGGGTGATGGAAAGTCCGTGTTAAGTAGACATCGAAAACGCCTGTTTTGTAAATAACTTTTGAAATTTTTAAAACGAGTTAAATTTCGCAATTAGTTTCTTATAACTGGCAGTTATGCGCATCCGTTGAAACCACTTTCGACCATGTCCGGCCAATTTTCTACATGAACAATAAATGGCATAAACAGTCTTAAACGGTTAGAAAATATAGTAACGCGCCGGACGCTGCCGCCGCGCCGGTATTTTTGACTTTCGGCTGCGGCGTGCGAAAAACGACCCTAATCGGCGGCGGCGGTGGCGTTTTTTTACGGCGGTGTATATCTCTACGTCGAAGCCCATCCAACAAGCTGAACCTTACTATAATTTGTTTTTTAATATAATTGTACGTATGTAGTTCGTGGTATATTGTTATGTAATGTTTGTATTTTTTCAATTTGATCGTCTTTTATTTTTCCATTTCATTTACGATAACTATGTGTGTATGTATGTAAGTAGTTGGTCTGGTCCTCAAGAGTGCAGTTATATTTAACCTGTTTAATGGGCGATTTTTACAACGTGGTCATCATAACACATACACTCATATATATGTAGATATATTTATGTATATATATGTACCTTCGCACCGGGTCATGGCCACACAGAGCGGTCATACTAACACTTCAAGCAATAAGACAGATTTACTTGCATTTTCTCTTTCACGTATTTTACCGTATATCTCTTTTGATTTTCTGAGTGTGCGCTAACACACATACATATGTAGGTATCAATGTATACTTGAATTAATAAGTGCACAAATATAAGTTCATATGGATGTATGTATGTATTCCTCCTACTTAAATGAAATTCTGCATTAAAAGCGCTTTGAATTGGATGTCCCTAAGGTCTTGCTTAGCACCAGCTAAGTGGAAAATTATCATGAAAGTAAGAAACAATTTCTTAAAGTCTCAACTTATAAGTAGATTGACTATATTTAGGGCAACTTTAAATATTTACGACTATATTTATACTTTGTATTGCATTTGTTGTATGACATTTAAAGCGGATTGCCTTAGCTTGCATTTACATACAAATGAATAAAACTTAATTGTTCTCGACTCTTGAACGTCACTCTATTTAGCAATATACATTAACCTGGGTCGATTTGTATGGACGAAAGTTAGCCGATATCGCGCCATCGATTTTTCGATAGTATTTGGCCTCAGGAAAAAAAGTTCCACTATGCATAGCCAAAAAAATAATTTTCTAGTCTGCGAAAAAAAATGGCGAAAGGGTAAATTTTTCGACCAAAACACTCCCCAAAACCCAAAAAAAATTTTTTTTTTTTTGTCAAAAAACTGTTGTAAAAACGTTGGCGTTAATAAGCCCAAATCCTATCGAAAAATCGATGGCGCGATATCGGTTAATAAATCGACCCAGTCTAATATACATACATTGACGCATAGTAAATACGTGAGTGGACAGATTTTTCTTTTTCACTTTTCCCCGTAGAATCGCCATTCTCCACGTAATTAGCCATCCATAACCGTTTCAAGTAAATCGTCTGTCCATTAACGTACTTACAGTCGTACATCCATCCATATGTGGTATTGAGACACTTTCATGCATAACAAAAATAATAATAACATCACGGGCACGGATTGAGTACAAAGAAAGCAAAGAACGTGAAAATAAAAAAAAATTTGAAGAGGCCGAATAAAAAGTCAAAAATGTTTATCAAACATATCACGTTTAAATAATACTTTTTTGGTCATTGACACTTTCATACGCATTTGAATATGCAGACATTGCATATGTGCGGGTGTACATTAGACTGACCCGATTTTACATCATATCTTTAGATTTTTGATGCTGAATGCTAAAAATCTTCGAACAGGTCTCAGAAGTCATTTCCCAAAGTTTGTCGAGCATGCCGAAACCAAGCAATAAAGCCGTGTTGCAGGAACTGTTCTACAACATTCGAGCAGGCCAGACAATATCGATAGGTCATATAACTAGACAAATATTTTAAGGTAGGAACAGTTTTTAAATTCATGTATGACAAATGTTTTTTTAAAGATTTTCAAATTTGAATTTTTATTGCCAAACGTGAGTAAAATAAAAAAGGTATCAAATAAGAATATTCAGATATGTTTTTACATTATAGAACATGTGAAAATGTATGTGTTTAATTCAAAAATGTAAATTTGTTTCTGGCTGAAAAACTTTACAAAAGCTGAAACCATGATACAAGAAAGAAGGTAGTTCCACTCAAATTTTTTTGATGTATTTGGGGATTTTTGAAGTTTCATAATGTTTGTTGTTTTGCCAGAAGCGTTGCCATACCGTTACAGTTTAAGGCGGAATTGTGGTTTATCGAGATGGAAATTTCCTTTAGGATAAAAACGCAATGGTCATCTGAGACAATAATAATACGCTTTAGCACGATTTATGTGCATATATATCGATTGAGAATACAGTAAAACATGCAATTTCATTGAAAAATAGTGGATAATACTCATATCTTTATACACGAAAAATCATGTTGCTCTAGCATGGCCCTGTTATCATGTTACAGTGGATATTTCTCAAGGCATGTTGAGAAAAAGTGTACCTCCAAAGTCTGCACATCTATGTCAATGCTAAAAGGGCACAGAATGTGTATAGGCGGGGCTGCCCAAAGGTGACCCCTGGTACAACGGGCAATAGCTCTGGCTAATCTACAGAGCTACAAGGTAATGTTCTCCCTAAAAAATGGTTGAACAATTCCGTCCTTAAGGGCAACGCTTGAATTATGCAACAAATAAAAATTGTGGGCTTGTAGCCAATTTATCAAGAAATTGCGGTGTCGGTTTATAAGGACCTCCTTTGAGCAAGCAATTGACAAACGTGTATATTTTCTCAAAATGTTCTGAGCAAACGTACGGACACTTAAGAAGGCTAGATTACCTTGCTTTGCAAACTTCGATCCATGTTTCTTCCACCAAAACATTTTTCGGGAGCTCCAGAAACCTATTAAAACCCTTCTTTTCTAGGCTGATATTCCGTATTAAAATATTTCCATGGCATGGGGCTCATTTTTTTTTTTTTTTTTTATTTAAAATAACTATGAAAGTAATTTAGTATTATTCGTTAATATGAAATCCATCAAAATTAGAAAAATTCGTAACATTTTCTAATCTGGTAGCTTGTTTTTGGTGAAATTGTCATGGTCCCCGCAAAAGTCAAGTGGCTAACGTCACACTAAATGGAACTACCTCCATTTTTTGTATCATGGCTGAATCTGTGCATGTGGCCCCACTTTATTGTTTTTTCAATATGAAAGCTATGCATCTATGTCCCAAAAGTATTTCCGAAAAAATTACTAAATACTAAATCCCATTCCGTCCACACGCTGTGCTCTCAACTGACACTTTTAACATTGTGATGTCCTACGAATTCCCAATTGTCCCCTTTGTAGATCTTTTGAAGGCGTTCGTAAGTGGCACAGCAGTAGTTGGTTCTAAAATAGCCGCTGCTTTAAATAATTAATTTTATTTTATATAGCTCAGACTTAACCACTGTTGGTACAAGTGTGGCTACCAACTGTCCCAGTCATTATTCGATTAGCACCAGTGCGTAGGTAGTTATTAAACCTGTAGTGCGAAACTAGCGCTTTGCATGACAGTCTCCTATTTTTACTTTAAAGCTTCTATCATAATTAATAATACAGGCCGACAAAATTTAACCAACATTCAGACCCAGAAACCAGACTATATATTTCCTAAGGTTTATGATGCGCTGAATCCAAATCTGGCCTCGGAATTGCTCTATCAGCTCCGAGATATCCTTACCTAAAAGTGCAAAAAACATCGTTTTTGCCCATATTTGAGGTTATGTAACCTTGCAGATGTTTTCTTTCACCAAAATTAAAGGACGGTATGTTTAAATACAAGTCGTCTTCTTTCAATTGTCGTTCAGTTTGCTCAAATACAATTTTTTTTCGCTGAGATATCGCATTTTAAAATTTTCATGTTTCTTTAGAAGATACGTGGGAGTTGGTGGATTAGGAGTTAAGTTGGTTAGTCTACTTTTGGTGGGAGATATCTAGATAAATAAGACTTATTTTAAGAAAAATATGCGAATAAACGTTGTCCCCAGGGTTAAGTGGGTTAGTCTGCTTGCGGTATGATAGGGTTGGTTTCTAGGGTTCAGGGCTGTGTGTGACTCGGTACCCGACTGTTAGATAGTGTAGAGGTGTGCTGAGTTAGCACACTTATGGCGTGAGACAAGATTTTACGAAAAATAAGACTCAATTCAAGAAAATTAGTAATCGATTATATCATGTCTATGCTATCTCATTGATTTTCAGGTGTAGAAAAATTTAGAAACATGAAAATTTCAAAATGTGATATCTCAGCGAAAAAAATGATATTTGTGCAAACTCAACGCCATTTAAAAGAAGGAGACTTGTATTTAATGAAGCCATCCTTTTATTTTGGTGAAAGAAAACATCTGCAAGGCTACATAACCTCAAATATGGGTAAAAACGGTGTTTTTCCACTTTTAGGTTAGGATATCTCGAAAACCAGAGCTGCTATAGCAATTTTGAGGCCAGATTTCGATTCATCGCATCAAAATACTTCGAAAATATATAGTCCGGTTTCTGGGTCTGAGATGCTGTCGGCCTGTGTAATTCATTGCTTGGGAAACTCTCATCAGAGAACTGCAACTGTACCAAAGGAAGCCCATTGCCGTGTACAACATAATGGCTTGTAAATGTTCGACGTTACGGTTTCCTGAAATCACACCTTTCAAACCGGAGTATTTTGCAATATTCTTTCTAGTTCTTGTAAACTTTAAAAAAAAGGATATTTTGCCAACGCTGCGTATGAGCAACAAACTTGGTCTTATGCATAAAAAGCAAGCATTCGGTAATAAAATGAGCTTCAAAGAGAGCTATGCTGCTCATTTTTGCCCCCTACTACACACATCTCTTAATATCTCAGATTTCTCATAATCTTAATGTTTTAATATCATCTGTTCACTAAACATACTGTTACGAATATTAGCAACACTAAGAGGTACTGTCATCTCTAAGCCGATACTAAGCAGTGACTTGTATGCACATCAACAAATGAATCATTATGTCTACCCATATGTCCATACAAGCAGGGGAGAGAAAACGCACAAACACATGCATATATCTGATATGCTCCCAAAAGCAGGCAATGGTTTGTGCAAGTGTATTTGTGAGTGATACAAATACACGCGCATATGAGAAGCTATAAACGTAGTAATTTTATAGCAGATAAATAACTAGTAAATTCTAGAAATGGAAGCGCCTAGAAGTATGCGAACGAGAAAACAGAGTATAAAAGGCAGCGACAGTGGAGGTACGACAATCAGTTTGATTTAAGACGCTATCTGGCGAGCAATAGTAGTGTTATTGTGAATTACTTTAATAAAGGCCATTTTGCATTATTGAAAAGTGGAGTTATTTATTCAACAGTTTAGTGTTTCGAACGTTAGAAGAAAGTTGCAAATAAGAGGAATTGCAGTAGATTTGTTACAATATTTAATGTCCTTGCTTCAATAGTGATGTTGTGTTAGAAAAAGGCGCCTTTAATATATGTAGAATATATCGTTGCACAAATGACCCTGAGAGAGAAAAACAAACTTCCGGCTTCAATTATGTTTTAATTAGATTTTTATCGCATGAATGCTACAGAACGAAAACTGGATTCATATAAAGCTCAGGCCTATAAAAATCTGTTTCACAGCTGTATCAGCCCACTACAGTTCAGGGTTGGAAGCGGTGGCGATATCACATCGCTATTGCAACTTGCAATTTTAATGGCTTGCAACAGAGAAGAAGAGAACAAATATGACACTTAGCAATTAGCACCATACACTTAAACAGCTCTTCCTTTGCAACAAAAACAAGTAAGCAAATTAACTTGCTTATTTAACTACCACACCTCGTATTAGTTTAAATTGTTTTGCATTCCAAATTGATTTCTTCCTGACTATCCGGCTTGTATTTGAACTCAAACGGTATCTAAATTAACTTCATTTGCCGCTAACTAGTTAACAGGTTATTTTTAAGGCTATATTAACCGTTAAACTGAAGTAGGCCATATCATCATTTTACGTATTTATTTCTAAACTGAAGTAGGGATGCATATAAGTGATATATGAGATCCCGGAACCGGATTTGGCTAGCCGGATACTTTGAAGTTGAAGTAGGTAGTGCTCAGCAGTTTAAGTCTTTTGGATTATTTTTGTGTATTTTTTGTTCATATTCATGGTTAAGAATTTCTCCAGCTGCGTGTTTGATTGTCTTTTTTTTTTTTGGTAAATCGTTTTCAAGGTTCAAGTATTTCGTCAGAGTTAGTGTTTGTTTGTTTATTACTCTGTCGTCCAAGGTTTCTTCTTTGTGCTGTTCCATGTTTTCACCTTTCTTCAGACATCGGCAATTTCCTTTTGCATTAAAAGCTCTGACTATTAAGGGCCAATCATAAAATCCCAATCCAATTGTAAGCGAGTCCAACAGACTCGGTTTCTAAAAAAAAACTCGCAATATTCACATCACTACCGCAAAAATATATTTACTAATCAAAAATGTTATAAAAAAAATCACCGTTAATGCGCCACAACACGTCAGTGAGTCTAATGAAATGATTTTTTTAGTTGAGTGTGTGCTGTATACTGGATTGCCGAACTTGTTGCGGCAAGAACGTATGACAAAAGAGAACACAAAAAGAGCTTGAAATGGGAACTGATAAATGGTGGTGTAGCAAAGAAAGTTTGTACGGGAAGCAGTTTAAAAGCTCTATAAACTAAGCACGCACTCGCATAACTGCACGATTGGCAGAAAAAGAGCTGCAATGGTAAATGGAGCTACACACGCGCATGCGCAAACGTTGATTTCAATGTCTTGGGCGACGAGAGCGACGTCAACTTTTGGACCCATTAACAAAAGCTGGTAAAGCGACTGACAACAACAAATGCCAATAAATAAGGAACAACAAACATGCGCAACAGGTGGAAGTGGGTCAATTGCGTACAAACACATACATAAACACAAGCATATGTTAGAGTACATGTGTAATAACTCTGCCGCGGAAGGTACTAGTACTGAACTACTATGTTGATCAGATTTTTGGGAAAAACTGCAAGTTCGGAACTTGTATCATGCATATAAGCAATAGCTGGCAACTTTTCTTTCATTTAGAAATGAAAATGCTTAATCTAGTACCGTAACTAGTACTGTAAGCGGCAATTTTTTATTATTGTTACCAAATACATTAAAATAATTTATGTATTTTTTGCTGTCAAAGTTAAGCCGTTGAACTTGTCTTGGCTGAAAGCTTGGCTCACCTTTGGTTAGTTGACTGATTAGCGCCGAATAATTTTGTGGTCCACTCATTGTGTATGACTGATGAATGGTTGATTCTGTTTAGTAGTTGTAGTTGTTTTTTCATCGCTAAATATTTTGCTCCGTTTAGGTGGCGTTGAAGCAGATGCGTAACTATTGATTCATTTCATCAACAATATGACGTGCGCATGCGCAGAAAATACCTTGAATTGGCACATTCATAAAAACAGGTTTTCTTATGAGAAATTTTTCGAAGCGCTAAAATGTGTTATGAAATTTCACAAATTTGGTTAACATTCCTTATATTGCTTTTGAAATATGTGCATATTTGAGAAAATAAATGAAGCACATATAAATAAACAGCGTGGATGCTACTAAGTTGGGTTAGGTTGGGTGGCAGCTCTTCAGTTGGAAACTTTTATGTTGGCCCATTGTGCCGTTGTCCTGTCCATAAGCAGAAATAATGTGGCCAGCGGAGTCCCAAAGCGTCCACGAGATCAGCCTGACAGTTTCTAGTTATATTCTTAAGTCCTGCCACCCCGATAATTTTTATCAGAAAGTAGTTAGATGCTACCACAAGTGAGGTCAATCTCGCACAGCACACGGTGGGAGAGCTTTGCGCTTTTATAGCCGCTTGACTATCCGAGTTGATGTTAATTTTCTTAACAGTTACAACGGCGGAGAGCAACCTATTTACCGTATCCTTTATAGTGGCGATCTCCGTTTGGGCATTTTGGGGACAGTGCAATGATAAATATACTCCACCCCAACCTTTCCGTCCAGCCCGGATCCACCCGTGAACAGGTTCACCACACATACTATATTGATTCCGCACTCCATTCCTCCCTTGAAGGAATATGAGATATGCATGTGGCAACATGAGTAGAAGCCGGCGCACATTACTCTATCCTGCCTAGGATAAAGGCGAAGACGGTCAGAATGCTAGAGTGTCCGAGACTCACAAACTTATATACCCATGTTGCCATGCTGCCAGTGATGTCAATCGGGTACATATTCAGCATTGCGTTTAGTGCCTGTGTGGGTGTTGTACAAAGGGCCCCGTTTGTGTGTGTTATTTTTTATTTTTATTTTTTGCAGGACTATAATTCTTCGAGTTGAACTTTCTGATTACCATATTCGTAACATGAATAGTTGAGAATATGAAGGGAAAGCTCTTTTCAAAATACAATTTAGGCACCTGCGTATAAGGCTGGGTCTTTCTTGAATAAAAATATTTAAGAACTTGAGGCGAATTGTTCCGAAATTAAGTGGCATAAAAAAGTTTCCCGAGGATAACATATCAAAACGACTTTAGTTCGAGAACAATATATTAAAACTAGTATGATACAAAGTTAAGATATAAGATCCATACTTTCATAAAAGCAACCAAGCATCTTTTAAATTTGCGCGTACACGAAATTAACTTTAAAACAAGCTCTAGAGGCCTTTTTTTCTTAGAATTTGTTCAAATACTTCAAGCCATTTTTGAATTCTGTGGGTGTGACTTTGATATCCATCCATGCTGCAGGTTTGCCACCAGGCATGAACATTTTTACACCGATTGTGGCAGGAGCTACCCCCGCCTATACACGTCTTTGGACCCTTTATTACATTTCATTTCACGTCCTGCTAGCAAACTAAGGATCTTGAGATACATCACACAAAAGGGTAAGGGCAAGGGAGTTCTGCCAAATACAGCAGACTTGTCTCCTTTCCTCACGATATCCAACACTGTAGACTAAATGTCTTGTGAAAAAGCTACAGGCCACGGGAAAGTGCTGGTCAAATTGGGTGTCTTACCACTGCTATCACAACAGGAAATCTTATTATTGTTTGCCAACCCACTGTCGAGGGGCAGCATCGCTTTAGAAAAACTTTTTTTCTAAATGTAAATTTTTGATTGAATTGAACCCAGCACTGTCGGGGTGGTAGGCTGGACACGCTACCATCACAGCATAGAGGCCGCACTTTCAGCTTAATTGTAAAATACTTATTTCCGCAGATATTCATAGTTTTTTCATTTCTCCCTTCTCTTGATTACATCTCCTTCCCTATATTCCACACATTTGCCGCTGAATCATTGGGCCGTTCTAAGATTGCATAATTCAAGTCGACTGTGAGTGGACGATCACTCCTTTGTTTACAAAATGAGCGCATAAAAATGTACTTAAAGCCTCACTTTTTTTCTTAAATCACATCACACATGCGCAACGAGGTATATACACAAATGAGTCTTGGAGTTATGAGTAAGTATAATGGACGTAGATACCCCAGGAGAAAAATGTTGAGCTTTTCCCTAAATTAACTGTAACAGAAATGATTTATGTCAAGGGAGGTGCATATCACTACAGAGTTCTCCCAGTGCCCTTATTGAATGGTGAGTGGACATGTTTTTGCAAGCGAGCTTAAAAAAACGCTTCAACTAGCTAAAAAGTTTCGTTATGGCGGAACCATGCAGGTGCTTGAAGGAAATCAGCTAAACTTCTGGAACAGTACTTTTTTGACACCAAACCATATTTGCAAGACCAAACTACACAGTTCGTGTGTTTATTTGAATGTGTATAACCCTGCCGTTTCGTTTATCTGCTCGTTCACAATAGTGCCCTTTTTTGGTTGCTTAAGCGATTTCATCTCACACTGCTTTGTCACCTCAACTAGCTTAGTTTGTGTTGTTGCCTGCAGAACCGAAGATTGCATTATATTATCCTTCTTTTTCGAACTTCTTTATCAATCACTTTTCTCTGCATAACTAATGCTTTAGTATATTTTTACGTGGGGCATCAAAGCTCAGTATTACGGGCTTAAATAATGATTTACATAATTTGACGAAAACAAAATCACATTTTTTTTTAGCCAAGATAATTTGGCGCTTGAAGGTTATTTTTACTGAGAAGTGCATGAAAACTGTTTGTTACCTGCAGTAAAAAGGGAAAAAGTGACAGTTTCGAACTAAAGGTTTAATGACTACCTACGAACTAGTGCTAATCGGTGCAGAGCGGATACAGTTGGTAAACATACTCGTACCAACAGGGCATACGTCTGAGATATTTGGATTTAAACTTATCAGCCAAGATTAGCGACTATCTCAGAACCAACTACAACTGAACCAGCTAAGCGCGCGTTCAAAATGTCTGCAAAGGGGGGAAATTGTCTTTTCGTCACATCACAATGCTACAAGAGCTAGTTGGAAGCAGCGAGAGGTGACAGAATTGGAACTAGTACCGTTTCTTAATACCACAGTTTTGCGTCAGCTCAATTCTAGTGCGATACGCTGCAAACAAGTAAATGACACCACAAATTATATAATTAGTTTAGATACAAAAATTTTTTAGAGGACTAAGTAGGCGCTCTATTGAAGAACTTAAGTAATACTTCCTATTCTATGGGGACTGTATCCTTCAGCTGTTGCTAACGCTATTTATGAGTTAACAAACATATTCCTAGACACTACATAAATAGTACGTAAGTTCGTATAATTTCTCTCAAGTACAATTGACTGTGTAAATTTTAATAACAAATAAATCAAAAATGTGTTAAATTTATCATTTCCGTAGTCACCAGCTGTTTTATAAAATTTCGTTGCTATTTGATTTATGAAATCATCTTTATGCTTAACTAAATGACTAAGCGCGAATATTTCCAAAAACAAATTTTGTAGAAGTGTGCGCACTTGTTAAATTGGCAGTTTCAAAAAAAACTGTCTCTGATCATTCATATCTTCGGCATTTAGCATAAGGTATCAATATACAGATATGTCATGTTTTCTCGTGAAAAGATGAAATTTTTATTTATTTTTGTTGGCAGCCAATCTTCGTGATTTGGACCAGCTACTTATTTAAGCGAAGTGTGGCAGAATGTCGATTAGGTTACGACAGAATACCGCATTGGTTACCCAAAAACTTTTCTCTCGCAATATTCACCACTCAATTTAGCTCCTTCCAAACCCCTGTTTCCAATATTTTCACAACCCTCTATGATTCACATTGGCTTCTTCACTTCTTCAATATTTGTGCTCGAAACACTCTCATATGACCGGCTAGCATTGAAAGTGAGACTTAAGTATATTAGGAGTGAGTAAAAGTGAAACCTATAAATTTATCCGTAAGGCTAGGCTATAACCAACGAGCGCTTAAAAGGATACAACTAATTGAAACCTCATACGAAAGCTGTATATGATATCTTCTCTTTCAAGTCTCTCTTAATAGAACTAGTGTACTTCTTTCTTGGTTGGAAAACATAAATTGTAAAAGTTCGCGCCTAAATTTGAAGAAAATGTTGGTAGGGTATCAGAATTCTTTTAAGAGAGAACTTCCTTGAGTTTCGTAACTTAACTAAGCCAACCAATTTAAAAATCGTTTCCGAATATTCGGAAGATTTACGAAATTTTTACTAAGAGTTTTCTGAATTTTTTCAAGTATACAATTTTATAGCCCAATCAATTAAATTGAAGTAAAGTACAAGGTATCAATGGCTCTCAAAATTCAAATTGAATTTTTGACAGTTTTTTGATCGGGCTACAAAAGTTCATATCCAAACAAATTTCAGAAAACTCTTAATTTATATTGTGATGAATACTAGCAACCCCTTAGTGTACTATTATCTCTAAGCCGATACTGAGCAGTGACTTGTATGCACATAACCAAATTAATCATTATGTCTACACATATGTACGTACACGCAGCGGAGAAGCAACGCACAACCACATGCATATATCTGAGATACTCCTGAAAGTATGCAGTAATTGAGCAAGTATTACTCGCATATACACGCGCATGGGCTATGAGAGAAGCTATAAAAACTGTGCATCTGTAGTTATAGCTAAGAAATTTATAGTTGATAACTAACTAGTAAGTTCTGGAAACAGAAGCGCCTAGAAATTTACCGGCGAGGAAACCGGACAGTATAAAAGTGGCAACAGTAGAGGCACGACAAGTAGTTTGATTTAAGACGCTATCTGGCGAGCAATAGTAGTGTTATTGTAAAGTACTTTAATAAAGGTCATTATGCATTATTGAAAAGTGGAGTTATTTATTCAACAGTTTAGTGTTTCGAACGTTAGCAGAAAGTTGCAAATAAGAGGAATTGCACTAAATTCGTTACAATATGATGAAATTCAATAAATATTTCCGCTGCTACTTTCGTTTTCGCAACTGTACGTATCTTAGTATCATATGCCTGAAATTTGTATTGCAAATGCTTGAACTTTTTTCGCTTCGAAGATGATCAGTAATAAATAAGCCTTAAGTCCTATAATAGCCCCACTGAAAGCGATTTATAAAGTTTTTATTCAAAACTATTATATTTATTATTACATATATATACATATGTATATATAAGTATAGAGTATATAAATTAGCTCTTATCAATAAAAATGATCAAATTGAATGAATTTAAAATATGCATTTTAGAGTTTACTTGAAATTTCGATCTCTAGTGCAACGCTGAATGGGGGTCTGGAGCTATAAGATTTATGTATTGGTGACTTTGTATATTACTTGTATATAAATGTGTAATATTAAAGCAGTCAACATTTATAAATTAAAAACAAGCTTTTTTATGTCAAACCTTGTACTCGATATTTTTTTTTTTGTAATTATGTATTATCTTTTTATGCGAATCTTTTTTTTACTTCTTTCAATTTAAGTTATGTTAAAAAAAAAAATAAATAAATGTAAGGCGCGATAACCTCCGAAGAGATCTAAGGCCGAGCTTCTCTTCCAATTTGCGTCGTGCTCCTCTTGATTTTCCCTACAAATTGGCCGGACGGGGCCTACATGTTTTATGCCGACTCCGAACGGCATCTGCAAGGCAGATGAGTTTTCACTGAGAGCTTTTCATGGCAGAAATACACCCGGAGCGCTTGCCAAACACTGCCGAGGGGCGACCCCGCTTAGAAAAATTTTCTTCTAATTGAAAAACCTTATTTCTAAAATTTTGATGTTGCTTTGCCCGGGAGTTGAACCCAGGGCATACGGTGTGATAGGCGGAGCACGCTACCATCACACCACGGTGGCGTTATGTTAATGCATTTATTTAATTGACGACATTTTTTATTACAAAATGTTTTTATTTATATATATATTATTTTTTCTCATTTATTAGCATCAAGCGAATTGGGGTATTTTTCTTGTTGCAAAAGATTTTTGCTATCGATAATTAAAGTTATCAATGAGTTATTGAATTTAATCGACGAGTAATGGTACTATATCGAAAATTTGTCGATTTGCTATCGATTATAATCGATTTTTGTGCTATCGATTTTGTTTCAGACATTTTTTGATTTATTATATAGCGCAGAATTATTGAATATTTGTCTAAATATTATCAAAAAAGTATTGGAGTAATATCTATTTGTCATCAGTTCATTACCTAAATGTTGCCAAGTTCTTATCGGCGTGCTTTCAGTTTGCTATCATAAAGACTTATAAAAAAATATTTTTTTACCTATCGGTTTGGTATAATCGGTTAAGGTTATCAATTTGTTATCAAACAGCTATTGGTTTCTCATCGCAGGGTTACTGGTTTCTTAATGGCGACTAATCGGTTTGTTATTAAACTGATACCGATAAAACTTCAATAAAAGGTCGATGACACATCTGTGACCCGCCGATAGCAAGCCAATAAGAAACTCAAAAGTAGCCGATAGCTCGACGATAACAATCCAACAGCTTGATGATAGTATCTAAATTTTTATATGGCGGCAGTATCGTGCTCCGCCTACCTCATCATAGGTCTCGGTTTCAAACCCCAAGCAGAGCCACATAAAAAATTTAGAAGAAAGCTTTTCTAAGCGGGGTTGCCCCTTGGCATTGGTTTGGCAAACAGTCCGAGTGTATTTTTGCTATTAAAAGGTCATCAGTGAAAATGTGTCTGCCTTGCAGCTGCCATTCGGAGTCGACATTAAATATCTAGGGGGCCTAGGTCAATTTGTAGGAAGCATTAAAAAAGAAGCACTACGCAAATTGGATAATAAAAGAATTACTTGTCGGTAGTGGTTGATGCCGATAAGATACAAAAGCTCTTCTAGCAAATTCAACAATTATTTGTTTCTGGTAAATTTATCTCTATTCGACACCTGGGTGATTTAAAAACATTAGTTTTCTAGACGTACACCTGATGTGTAATCATCGAACTATCGAGCTTAACGAGTACTTGGTACTCACACCTTTTATATATTTATATTTTTTTCTCCAAAATGTGTTTGAAATTGTCGACTTGATCACTTCTAAAATAGTTTTTTACTAAAGAGAAATTTACTTAATAATATTTATTTGCTAAATTTAAAGTTACATACAAATTTTTTTCAATTTTTTATTTTCAATTTCACATACTCAGAGGGAAAAATCCATAAACTTTTTCATGAACTCACTTTCTGTCGGCCGCCTTAATTTCGCTTTGCATAAACACATGCATATTTATTTCCAAATGTAGATATGTTTGTATACATACTATATGTACATATATATATGTATGTAGAAATTTGATTTCGAAAATCTTGTTATTTTCTTACTGCTGGTGATTTTTTGTCTTGCTGCTTCTTTTGTTTCAAAGTCAACACAAAACTTTTAAACGATCAGGTAACTTCGAAATTGGGTCAGTGGCCTTGTGCAACATCTTTTGTGCATGATTTTCTATAGCAAACAAACACAAATATTTATTTCACATATTTTTTTTTTTTTTGTCACCAGCATGATATGCAAAATAACACACATAAATAATTATAATATTTTATTTCGTAAATTTTTAATATTTATTTTATTTCTTTTATGGCTCGTTTTATATTTTTTCCGAAATTCCTTGCACTTTTTGCTTTAACGAATTTCGTCTTTTTTTTTAATTATTTTACAAATAACGTAGCCAGACACAATTCTTTTTGGTTGGTCGTTTTAAATTTCACCGTTAATTTCACTTTCTCGCACAAACACTTACGCGCATGCGCAAACGCACACACACAAAATCACTGGCGCTACGCTTTCAGACAACGCATTGCGCACACAACTTAACATTAACGGACACAGCTTGTCAGAATGCCAAAAAAACGAAAGAAAAGAAAAAGAACAACAACAAAATGTTGGTAACACTAACTGTGTAATAACTGCAACCCAGATATTGGTATCAAATAAAAGGAAAGTGTTGTTGTTTTGAGCTTTCTTATGAATCGAAGAATTATAACTCGGCAGTAAAGTATGAATGAAGCGCTCGATTTGTACGTTTGCCACTGAATGTGAAGCGCCAACAATTGCGCAGGCGTAAAGACCTCTGGTTGCAAGCTTTATAAATAGCGAACCACGAACAGCAAACACTAAATTCACACGCGCAAACACTCACACATGTATAAAGATGCTCCCTATTGAGCAATCGCATACAATTTAAGTGGAACTTTTTTATTTCGCGCACTTGCTGTCTCTCTTTTTCTCCGTATCATACGCGCTTGCCCACACTACCAGATGACTAGGTGGCGTCCGAAATTGAACTAAAGCGCCAGCGAAGAAGTTAAAGATTTTTATGTCAAGGTACGAAAAATAGTGCCGTATGTGATCAGATGATGAACAAAACCAATTATTGTCCGTCTAACTAATGGCTCTCAAGCTAAACAAATGATGGTAGAGAGTAGAGATTTAAAAGGCAGTGAGTGTGTGAGCAATAAGTTGGGCAACCAGATGTCCGCCCAATAGAGCGAACAAATGAACAGAAAGCAAATGGCAAAACCTGAGCATATGCAGACACGAACAACCATATAGGCGCTTTGCTATATTCACTCGATGCTCTTTATGTTCAATTGACATACACCCGCGGGTATGCTCAAAAAGGAATCAAGTGCCGTTGCCACTCTCAATATTACTTTGGGACCAAAACTCTGAAAAATTAAGCCAGTGCTAAGTTACCTATTATACTACACTGTAATTCAAATTCAATTTTTTTCGGTATTTTCTTCGTTTTTCGAAGTTTGCCTTCCAAAAAGAGGTATGAGCACGACTCTTCAGAAAAGTGCTATTGCACATTAAAGGAGAGAGCTTCAAAGGTGTGGATATTCTGATATTTATCAGCTCGGAAATCCAGCGAAGAATCACTACTTTGGACTAGGTAGTCAATTGAAAACTAAAGTCCTCTCGCTGAAAATGAAAGTCACGCCCTACAAGTCACTTATGGTACCCGTCCAGCTATATGGTGCAGAAGCATGGACCATGACAACATCACATAAAGCGCCTTGGGAGTGTCTGAGACAAAAGTTTTTCGCAAGGTTTACGGAACTCTACGCGTTAGGGTAGGCAAGTACCGTAATGATGACCTGTACGAGCTTTACGCAGACATCAACAGGGGCAGCGGCTTCACTGGCTATGCCATGTTATGCGAATGAACGATGATGCTCCGGCTAAGAAAGTATCGGAACCCGCCTATGGAAGCAGAGAAACAGGGCGGTTCCCACTCCGCCGGAAGGACCAGGTGGAAAACGAACTGTTGTTGTTGTAGCAGTGCTTCGGCCCATCCAATAGGTACGACCTATCACAAATTGTCATCAATATCCTCTAACGGTAGTCCAAGGAAACTTGCAGTTTCAACTGTTTGAACGGTTAAGCGCCAATTAGGAAATTAAGTAAGTAATTTGTAATGGAACACGCATGAGCTGATATTGTTCAGCTCATTATTTTGGGTATCAAGGAGAACATTCCAACTTTCTAAGTAATGACTGACAATTAGCACTTTGCGGGAACGGAAATTTACCAAAGTGGCAACCATTGCAACAAATGAAACTATTGAACATTTCCATGAAAGCTTAAGATACGAACACCTGTTACTCGAACATCAAAACTCACAAAAAAATAATCGATAGAAAGAGGTAAAAAACTCTAAAGCTATGCACGCCAAATCGCCTCTTGAGAGCATAGAGTTGGCGGAAAATGAGCTGAAAACCAGATTGTACTTGAGAAATGTGTAAGCAAACTGAAAAGAAATCAGTAAAATGGAATACTAGATGAAAGTGTAGAAATGTAACATCGGATTTTGAATGAATGAAGCAAAGAGTCGCAGCTCACCACATAAGTGGGGATAATCGTAGCATATGAAGCTCAACGCTCAGACGAAGAAATCTTAATTTTTTTTGGTTTATTAAGTTGTGCTCTCGTCAAATATTGGTACTTTTAATTTGACGAGATTGCTGGACACGATATTTCTGACATGTTTGCGTATGGATTTCTTTAGGAATTTTTTGATCGAAAAACGTGTAAGGTTTGAGAGATTCTTGATACAAATTTTAGATAAAACAATGCACAAAAGTATTTTCATTAAAAGAATGGGTAAAGAACCACATCCGCCGACTATCTGTTCATTAAATCTAGAAAACTTTCGATATCAACCATTCATCAACAACTGGAGCTTAATCTACTTGCTGATTTTGATAATTTTCAACAGCCCGTCTAGGCAATGCGACTTTGTTTTGACAATAGCCTATCAAGATTTCGCCTTCAATATGGTGGAACTGCCAAAAGAAGCATGTGAAAACTATTGTCAGCTTTTTAATGCTTTTTACTGATGACCCCAGCTATTAGGCATTCATGCAGTACAATATTACTGAGAAATACCGGTACAGCCATTTCGTAAGCTTGGTTATACTACTACGACTACTCCCACCCGACAAAAACTTCTCTATAAGAATCTCAGTGTGATACGAAGAGTATGAAATTTTCACTCTATACCCAGAATTCACAGCAGTCGGATGGCTTTAAACTTAATGGCCGCAGTAGTGTGCAGTGGTATCTATTAAACTATCTTTCGATACTACAGCGTCTTTTCAACAGAACGAACACCCATAAAGGAAACTTCTCGATGGCTACTATCTAATAATCTCCGTAATAAAACGTCCGTTGCAATTTACTATAACAGTTAAGCAGCGATCAAAGCTCTTTAAGGCATCAGCATATCCGCAAGGTCAGCAAAAGCTTGCATTCGCTAAACGAGCTAGCCTCTCGGTGCACGACATTTGTGATGTGGTTGTACGGAACAGACCGATATAATTTAGTTAATGAGTGTAAACTCTTCTTTTCTTCCTCATGCCTGCATTTGCAGAGAAAGCCAATGTAAAGTGGACTCTCAATCCCACTTTTGGGGTGTATCGACAAACTTTTCCTCGCATAAATGATAACCGAAATAGATTCATTAACAATCCAATTCTTCAATCGCCTCTCCTTAAGTCCATTGATCGGGATATTAATGGGGCTCTGTCTGATGGAAGTTCACGGCGACCACTTTAGAGTGTCAACCAATGACTTCTTTTGAACCTGTAGGGATGAAGAAAAAATAGAAAGTAAGCATTAATCCATTCAGTGGTACCATAAAGGGGCAGTTGGCCTAAGTGTGCTCCGCGGCTTAACTGGGTCACTATAACTTATCCGAACCAAACCCAACCGATATACCCCTTAACCGACAGCGGATTTAACTGTAATAAGACTTAACTTGTCAGAACCCTCGTTATATATAGATGTTAATATATTTTTTTTTATTTTCAGCTGAGAAGTTACGTCAGCTATTCCTGCATCTATACTTGCCAGCAATTGAGAGCAACAAGTCTTCCTCCATTTTTTTCCCCTAGCTGTGCTCTCCTCTTTCCTGTGCCTGAGCTCCATCTAAAATTAATTCATGTACCCTATCATTCCAACAAAATCTTAATCGAAGTATTACCTTATAAACTAAATTCAAAATGTGACCATTATCTATTCAATGAAGAACTCAAATTAAGTCAAACCACCATAAGCCATTTAGTAACAATTTACAAATTCTAATAAACACACAACCAAACATATGCGAATGTTTTGCTATTTATTTAGACCATTTCTTTAGGCCTTCAACTTCTAACAAATAAATATTCATTGCAAAAGAATGTTCGGAAAAGCGAACATGGCGTGAAAATTCGATATTAGCTAACACTGGCAATGACACCAAAATGTGACGCATGAGTGAAATGCCTATGATGGAACGAAGAAGCTACCTCTATAATAACCACCATATCTAGGTTTGTATGAATATAAGAATATTTATACAAGATCACGTGCTGTTCATACATCAGTGCAGTAATATTAAGTTAGCATTCAACATCAAAGGCTGTTTGTACAATACAAGCAATATTCAGCTTAAAGCATGTTGCTAAGTGCAATCTGCTCATTTTTTTTTCGCGGCTAGTTTCTCCATGTTTCTTTCTTTCATTCATTCAATTCGGTGCAATGTAATAGAAAATGTTTTAATGTTGCAAGTGCAAAACAGTTGGAAGCACTCATGCAAAGTTGTTCGTACCCTGTAGGACAGTTTGATGGCTTCGAATGGAGTCCAACTTTGAATTTTCATTGTGATTACGTCATGTTTGTAAATTTCTCAATTGACATAGTGATAGACTGATTCAAGGTTCGATTCGAGCTCAAGGCCAGAACAATAATTTTTTTTCTAATGATAATTATTGTTATTTTTTTAATTTTTCTAAATTTGAAAAATTGTATTTTGTTTTTGGAATAGTAAGTAGAAAAATTTTCAGACAACCTGTCATAGATGCGCAGATAATAACAATAATTATCATGAAAAAAAAAATATTGTTCTGGCCTTGAGCTCGAATCGAACCTTGAATCATTTATAAATAGGCCGATAAAAACAAAAACAATAGCGATAGACTGTCAAAATTATTTGTGGTAAAATTGTTAGTAGAAAATATGAGTATGAGTAAAGTCAGCAAAACAAATTAACATATATCACATTACAACTCTCACCTCTAATGACGCCAACAGAGAGAGATGTAAAGGCAGAAACCCTAGCACAACCATACTATGAAAGGTAATGTACAAGCATGTGAGGGAATACTTAGTATTTCTAGCTCTCGGTCTGAAAAACTATAGATCGAAATATCTTTGAAAAGTTACTCTTTTGTAAGGACCTACACCTCTTTCAGTGCCAAAGCGATACCTTTTTTCTGTTGTAAATATAATCGAAAACTTTTATAAACCCCACTAATTGGAACTTATATGGTGGCTTATCTGTTACAAAGAAAAGTTTTAATTTGTTTAGAGAGCTATTTATAGTTGCTGCATCCGATTTTCAATTTACTAGTTGGCTGCCAGCATTGCATTAGACAAATTATAAAATAATAGTTTGTATTTCTTATAGTCTTAGATTATTTTAATTTCGTTAGGACAACAATCGGGTCATACTTGTAACACTCCAAAATTATATCAGACCAAAGACTATGTGTTCTAAAAAATCTCACCCTGAAAAATGCTAATGATGATATTTCTCCGTTATAGCAACAAAAGTATAATCTAACAGGGTCATCATAAATTTCCTACAGGCATGTATAATGTTGTCATGAAGTAGCCGGTTCGTACCAGATTAGCCCCACATGATTATTGAATGTTTGTGTAGAAGTTGCGTTGTTGGTTAATTTGAGTTTGAATACCACGACCAACATGTTTATAAACATATTTATGGATACGTAAATACGTGTATTAGAAATTTCAATGCTTGATCAACTTTACATACATACTAACAACTATGTGCGTTTATATCGCGGGTATCTAAGTTTTTTTTTATTGTATTTTTTATTATTATATTTTTGCTAATTATTATTTTATTTTATTTTTATGTCGACTAGCACATACACACGCAAATTTTATTACATTCATATCAGTTTTAATTCACATTTTCCAGATTATGCCATTACATTGTTCATACCAAACAGACTTTCATACAAATAAAGCAAAATGCCGACCAACTATAAAGTTTAACGGAACGATGAAGATATCGCAGACTTGAAACTAGAAAGCACATTAAACATGAGAAGTTCAATGGCATTGCGTTGTTGCTAAGGTGAAACGGAATTTCTTAATTTGTTAGAAAAAAGTAATTAACTAAAATGAAAGAAGCACTAAGAACTTTTTCAGATGAGCGGTATTTTGTATGTGCAACTATTTTTTTAGTAAAGCAGTTCACAAAGATTAAACCTTTCGCTACCAATATAAACATTAGGGTCTCGCATAAATCACTAGTATTATATTTGACTACCCTATATTTTAGATTTTTACAAAAATAGATAGGAGCAAGTTTTTTAGAGATAGCTATATAAAATATCGTGTCACTATCCGTGTACTAGTCGCGATTTTTGCAGGAACATTGGGCACCGAAGGTATAACTGTGTTGTACTATCTTTAGGGTATGTATGAATTAAAAAAAAAAACCAAAAACAGGATTAGCCTGGTTTCATCGGGCCACTTGAGGGCAGTGCGCTGCCACAACGTCCGAGAAAAAAAAAAAGTATCTAATGCATTTTACATACACTCTACAACCTTAATTTCGCAAACAAGTAACAATGGCCTTTTTCTGAATAAACAAGTAATCCAGTTCGTCTATTTTACTTTTAACTTACATTTAAAGGTTAAGGGCATATTGGTCCTCATAAATTAACTCGCATTTTATACTGATACTTGGAAATTCCACAATTTTTCCTTCCATCTCTTTTTCATCTGTTTTCCGGTGGCATGAGGAAGTAGCTACATGTTGATGCAACATGTGGTTAAAACTAGTGGTAAAAAGAACTATGACAGGATTAATTGTGGAGAGTTGAAATGTGTCTATGAAATGTTAAGCATTATACGGGGAACAACATTCTCTAAAATACCAAAGTTGTAACTTCTCAAGATTTTTTACAACATGAGCAAATTCCTTCAATCTTAGCGGGCAAATAAAAAGTAACACAAACATAGCTTAGTTGCAAACAAAACAAAATTGTTGCACAGTGTAACTGGTTGAGAACTATTCTTCAGCACTGGAAAAAACCTCATTACTTCAAGGACATTTAACTAGACTTCGATATTTAAAATAAAAACGATGACTTACGCCAGTCATATCTTTTTTTTCAATTCGTTTCTCTTTATTGCAATTTCTTTTTATTGTTCTCTATATATTCTTAAGTACCAATGAAAAAACAAAAAATCATAGCTTACAGCATTGCACGAGATGATGAGCATCACCTAGCATACGCTGCTGACTCAGAAAAAAGTAGCCGCAGCATTTTTTACTAGCAAAAAAACTGAAGCAATAACAAGTAAAGGTGTCTAAGTTCGGATGTAACCGAACATTATATACTCAGCGTGAGCTTCAATTGTACATTTCATTTCAGATAAATTACTTTTCTACATAACACGTGGCACCGCCCGTTTAAAAAAAATGTCTCCTCATTTCCTCTTACAATAAAACTTGATAAGTGAAATATCATTGATTCAAGACTATTTTTTGCTAAGTTATAGCTTATTATTCTAGTCTACGATACTTTTAAACCTTTTAGACTTGTTTCATATCTAAGTTGCCGTGGTTTTTAACCGATTTCGTCCATTTTTTCTAGAAATATTTTCTGCTATAAAGAAAATATGTGTACAAAATTTCATTACGATATGTTAATTTTTATTCGAGTTATGGGTCCCGAAACATAGAAAATTGCTTAGCATAAAAGGGGCGGTGCCACACCCATTTTCAAAAAGTTTTGTGTTTTCCAATTTAATGTTATAATTAAATTTAGAAAGTTAAATTCTATTGATACAAAGCTCTTTTTCGCTAAGATATAGTTTATTTTATTCGTCCACGAGCCTTTTAAAAATCTTTTATATAAAGGTGGGCGTGGTCCTTAACCGATTTTGTTCATGTTTCTTCAAAGCATTCCTTATAATAAAGGCAACCTCTCTGCCGAATTTTTTACGATATGTTTAATGATTTTTGATTTATGATTAATTATATTTGTAAAACTGATTTTATCACAAGTGGGCGGTGCCACGCCCATTTTAAAAAAATGTTTTAAATTTCTGTCAAGAGTCTCAATATCAGTCCACACGTCAAATTTCAACATTCTCGGTGTATTATTTACTAAATAATCAGGTTTTTTGTGTTTTCCAAAATGTTATATATATAAAAAGTGGGCGTGGTTATCATCCGATTTCGCTCATTTTCAATACCAGTCTATTCTGAGTCCAGGTAAGCTCGTGTATCAAGTTTGGTGAAGATATCCCAATATTTACTCAAGTTATCCTGTTAACGGACAGACGGACGGACGGACATGGCTCAATCAAATTTTTTTTCGATACTTATGATTTTGATATATGGAAGTCTATATCTATCTCGATTCCTTTATACATGTACAACCAACCGTTACCCAATCAAAGTTGATATACTCTGTGTGCAAAGCACTCTGAGTATAAAAATAATAAATAGCCTGTGTAACTGTTAATGCCTTGGAAAAACAATAAAGTAGGGTAAAAACGAGAAATGATGAAATGTTTACGATTTCAGATTTCTTTGCTGACGATTGTTTTTGTTTTTTGTTTTTTTTTTTTTTTTTTTGTTATACGTTTTTTACTTTTATTTTGTTTTTTTATTGTTATGGTTTTATTTAGTTGCATTCTTATTTAAAGTTTATATTTACATTTGTTATTGGTTTTAGTTTATGCATTTCCTTAATTTTTATATTTTACGTATTACATGCAAAATGCTTTCAGTTTCATTGAAACTCATCTTATTTGCTCGCCTTCGTGGTGTAAGGCAACTGCAATGAGTTCAATGGCAAATATATATTTTTCCAATGAAAAAATGTGTATGCACTTCGACAACTCTAGTATGGCTATAAGTATATGCTAGAGGTGTCAGGTCGATGCTGTCTTTTTGGAAACCGAATATATCGGTTACGAAACCAAGTGCTGAAAGGCAACGCTGAGTGTAACAGTTATCTAGCGGTCGCTTTCTCACAAACTATAATAGAAATTATGCAAGTAGTTTTTGGAGGTCATATACCCCAGAATCTATGCGTTTGGTAATATCTACCAAGGGTCGACTGCCGCCAGCGAAATCATGATTGCAATTTTTTCTAATAACCTCCATTGGAAATTGATCCTGTAACCGTCAGCATGCGAATCTTGCACTTGCCCTGTTTGCTGCTTGGATCAACCCTGCCATAGCACACGCGTTCGAAGATCAAGTGATATTAACCCAAGTATGCAAATAATATTTACGCATTTATATTATTTTCTTATTGTTTACTGTCACATTAACGTCATTTGCCACTTCGCTTCAAGTGTTTTGTCAATTCTCGAATTAATAAACCTGTCAATAAAATATTATGTGCTACTTTGAATCGTACTTTGATTGTGGCGTGAAAAAAGTGAAAAATGTTTTCATGCATCTTACGATATTTCTAAGCATGTGAGTACTTTTCTATGACTTAAGTGAAATGTGTATTTATATGAAACGTTTTTTTTTTTTTTATTAAAACTTATAAGAATCAAGACATCCTTGCAAAGTTGATATTGAAATCTTTAACAGCTAAGTGAAAAAATAGATTAAGTAAAAATTGGGGAGGATACACTTCAAACTGACATATGTATATATCGGTAATGAACGGGAACTCTCTATCAATCCCCTTATATTATTATAGGGTCTACATATGCGTCATGCGTCTGACTCGCAAGTCATCTTTATACGTTTTGACTCGCTGTCAAAATTAAGCTCAGCAACCCACTCAGAAATAAATGTTGGTGCCTTTTATTTGAAAGCGGACTCTGTCTTATATAAATCCGTAAGGGTCGATTCTTGGTACACGAAACATCAAATACTTGTACTTTCTGTAACGGAATCGTAATCATAATTAATTGGCGCTTAACCTCCTAAGCGGTACAAGTCACGCCAGCTATACCTGTTTAGCGAAACATGACACCAATTGGGAGTACCAAGGAAGGTTAAGTCTTCCTTCACCTGCCTCCCAAAACTCAGTACCCGTGTCGACTGATATACTTTCATGGCCATAGCGCCTTCGTCCAATCGCAACGAGCGAAGTTTTGTAATGGGAAAATTATAGTTTAAAAATACTAAAAAAAACACGCTGTTAGAACTAACAGAACTAAAAATTTGAAAATAAATTTTAATCCCAATGATTTTATGTTACATCAGTAGAAGATGGAATAATTTACCAACATAATTTAACACTGAATTTCATTATTCTGTTAATAACTTATATTTTATTATATGTAGGTAATTTTATTTTCAGTAAATAGTAAATTATTCCATCTTCGACTATTGTAACATAAAATCTTTGTGATTAAAAATTATTTTCAAATTTTTGTTCGGTTATTTATTAAAGCTTGATTTTACAATTTCTTTTTAACTATATATTTTTTGTTTAATTTTTTAGTTCGATTTATCAATTTTTTTTGGACTTATTTCTCACGAATCATTTCGCAATCTTACCACTGCATTTAAAGCTTCACTGTTGCATGGGGTTTTTCCTGTTAACTTAGGGCTATCAAGTTCTTCAATCCGAATATAGTCGAAAGATCTTACACGACTAAGTGCTCCATAAGCTTATCCAGCAGCAAGCAAACAGTCGCGAGCCTAGATAAATGACAGCATTATCAACTGTAAAGCCTTGCATCTTGTGAACGGTCGAAACCCAACTCATGGTCAATAACAACATTTGGCTCTCAGCAGTTCCATAGCTGTATTTCGCTGGAAACTGTATAGACATTGGCTTTATCATGTGCACACCATCTGATCCGAAGTAAACACGGATTAATGGCCTGTTTTTCGCATTATAATTGGCCTCTGCGAAAATTTAGCAGATAATTTGTGTGATAAAACCCACATTGCCATTCACTAAACCTTTCGACATATCAATGTTTGACCTTAACCTAACTTTAGCTCCTGCAAATATTTTCATTCATAAATCCTGAATACCTAGAGTTCGAGTAGCATCAATGAGATCGTATTGTGCCTATTATTGTTCCCATAATGGAAACCACAATTTTATTGCTAAATAAAGTGGTCATAAGGTTAACTGACCTTATGCCCGCAGACCTTATATCATCTCACCATTAAATTATTCCATTGTCATCGGTCCGTGATACATGAACGAAGCTTCAATTAAACTTATGGCTATTTGAAGCGGTCATAAGGTCAATTGACTTTATGTCTCTTGACCTTATGTCACCCCACCCTCAAATTATTGCATTGTCATCGGTCTTTGATACGTGCGCAAAGTTTTAGTTGACTTTATGGCCATTTGAAGTGATCATAAGGTAAATTTACCTTATGTCCGTTGACCTTAAGTCACCCCGCAATCAAATTACATACATATGTACATATATTGAACCCAAGCTAACACATGAAAAAATACAAAGCGTAATATACGTCTGAAGAGATTCAGGCCCCGAGTTTCTCTTGAAATTTGCGTCGTGCTCCTTTTTAATTATTCCTAGAGATTGGCTGCACGGGACCTACATGTCTAACGCCGACTCCGAAACGCATCTGCAAGACAGACGGGTTTTCACTGAGAAGCACATTGTAACAAATTGGGGGAATTCCGACTATTATAGCACCTTCTGCTAACGCTCCAATCGCTAAACTGTTGAATAAATCATTCCAATATTCAGTATTGCAAACTGGTCTTTATTTAGATTATTTTGGGAGTAGTACTTCACAATTATACTTCACAACCAACAGCGGCTTTAAATCAAACTGATTAATTATTACTCAGCTTGCGCTGCTTTTATACTCTCTGTTGCCTCGTCCTCATATTTCTCCAAAGGTCTAGACGTTTCACCTTCCAGAACTGTTGAATCTCCTGCTAGGTAATTTAGTTATATGCGTGTGTATATGTGAATAAGAACTTCGGCTGATGACTGCATCTGTGTGTGTGACATATCTCTTCGTTACCTTGTACATAAGTGTTGCTAGCTTTAATGCTTCATCTTTTTGTTGTTGCGTGATTATTTACTAACAACCAAGTGATGTCAACATTCGCCACAATATCATAGCAGATATACACTCGTAGTGTTTGCCAAATCACTGCCGAGGAGCCTCTAATTTAAAAAGCTTTTTTCTAAATTTTTGATGTAGCTTTGCCCGGGAGTTGAACCCAAGATCTTCGGTATGATGGGCGCGCACGCCACCACATCACGGCTGCTACACCAATGTAATGGAAAACATTCCACTATTTTAGCTTGCGCTAGCTTAAATTTAAGGCCTGAAGTAAGTAGAAAATTTGATCAGAAAAAGATAGTAAATGGAAAGAGCTGAATACTTTTGTTCATGTCCGATGTATTGCATGATTTCTGTCATCCCTTTTCCCCAGTCTGCACTACTCATATCTTAATAACAGAGGAAAATGTCCATTGACGTAACCTACAATCATTTTTCTATTTTTGTAATATTAATGTTCGTACTACCAGCACATTTAACATAATTATATTTACAACTGCCCTTAACATATACATAAACCTGGGGCGATTTGTATGGACGAAAGTTAACCGATATCGCGTCATCGATTTTTCGATAAGATTTAGGCTCAGGAAAAAAGTTCCAGTACGCATACCCAAAAAAAAATGTTCGAGCCTGCAAAAACACAATAACGAAAGGGTAAATTTTTCGACCAAAACACTCCACAAAACCTTCTTTTTTTTTCAAAAAACTGTGGTAAAAACGTTGGCGATAACAGTTAAAAAATATATATATATTTTTTTTTTGGGGGTTTTAGGGAGTGTTTTGGGCGAAAAATTAGCCCCTTCGCTATTTTTTTTCGCAGGCTCGAAAATTATTTTTTTGGGTATGCGTAGTGGAACTTTTCTCCTACCCCCCAAATCCTATCGAAAAATCGATGGCGCGATGTCGGTTAATAAATCGACCCAGTCTAATATACATACATATTAGTTTTCCATATTTACTTTTTTTCTATTATTTAACAGTTTAAAATATATTTTTTCTCATATTTTTTCCCATTGTCAATATTTGATCTGAAAACAACAGTAAATTGCATCTTTTGCACGCTGACGGTACCACAAATTGCACATACGCACATACAGTCATAATAAATTTGTTTGCATAATAATAGAAAAGGGGAAAAATATGCTAAAATTATTAGAAAATATTGTTATGTGATATGACTAAATACTTTTACATGCTTAATAAATATTAGTCACATTTAAACGATTAACATATTAACAAAATTGGAAGGGAATCAAAATAAAATAGAAAAAAAGATAAGACAGCAAGATGATGTTGGTTATGTTTTTGCAATTGAAGGAAAAAAGGTTTAACATTATAACTGTTTTTAGTTAACATTTATATACATATGCCCTAAACTTTATATGGACTGCCAAGTGTACGGGATAGTCAACTGCATTACGTACTCCTACAACAATCGTCTACTTCTTGTAGCGGTAGGGAGACTCTCGGAATGTTTGATCCTTTTTGGAATTAAAATCCGGTTCGGAAAATAGAACCATTAAAATAGTAGCCCGACCATCTTCTAGCCTGACCAGAATGAACCTGCTAGCTCATTCAATCCTCCTACTCTGTGAGAAACTTGGACTCACTAGAGCGTTGCCTACTAAATAAATTGGTAGGTGATTTTCAAAACTGGTTTATAGAAGCTATAGCTACGATACTGCGGTGGCCGCTTAAATGGACTTCACAACACAACCCCTTGATACACCCCCTACAAAAATCATGGCGGCAGCTGACTACAGCACTATGAAAGGACGAACTGGTGTGGTTTACCACGCTAAGGCGGTCGCGATACCAATAGCGTCAGTACAGGGGGAAGGAGAGATCTTCGAAAAAGCGAATTCTAGGCGCTAGTTAGACAATTCCGATAGAAACACTTTCTTGGCCGGAGCATCATCTTTCATTCGCATAACATGGCCTAGCCAGCGCAGCCGCTGCGTATTAATTCGCTGGACTATGTTGATGTCTGCATATAGCTCGTAGAGCTCATCATTAAATCTTCTTCGGTACTCGCCCGCCAACGCGTAGAGGTTCATAAATCTTTCGAAGAACTTTTCTCTCGAACACTCCCAAAGCCGCTTCATCTGCTGTTGTCATGGTCCATGCTTCTGCCCCATATAGCAGGACGGGTATGATAAGTGACTTGTAGAGTATGATTTTCGTTCGCCGAGAGAGGACTTTACTTTTCAATTGCCTACCTAGTCCAAAGTGGCATTTATTGGCAAGATTGATTCTTCGCTAGATTTCAGTGCTGATGTTGTTGCTAGTGTTGTGCTGGTTCCGGTTGTTTCGGATTAATTATGATCAAACACGAAGGCCCTTTCTAAACCGCCGCAGGGTAAGGGTCTAAGAATAGTCTCGCGATTACGCATGACAAAATCTACAGGCCCAAGGGTTTGTAAGACATACGTATTCCCCAGGCAACCGGGCTAATCGCATAAGGCGCTCTATCCACAATTCTCTTAACTTTCGGAGCCTAAACGCTTTAGAAGCCTTACAAGCAATTCGGAAAGTAAGCCTACCTCTTCTGTTATATCCTTTTCCCGCTAAATTATTTAAGCTAAGGAGTACATTGCAGCGTCAATAAGAAAATATTTTGCTACATTCCTATAGTCCACATAGAAGAATATAATGTGTAGGCAACCGTGGTAGAATAAAAACATGTCCCAGCTGGCTTAGACTAATAAAGTTATAGATCTAGAAGCACCATGTTCTCCTAAGAACAATGAATGGCTTATTGTGGGTTTGCCGTTGATGGCCACTTTGACGAATAAAACTCTTGTTGTGTCTTTTTACTTCCATATTCTTCACTCATCGATAATACAGAAATTTAAACAATGTGCTCTCACGGTATCGATCGGAGATGAATGATATCCACCAGGAACTCATCACTGCATTAATGCATTTGAAGAACTCTATGAGATGTCTTGACTGCACGTATCAGCTAACCAGCGCTATATTTGTGTAATCTACTTTGTTAGTCAATTTTCTCACGACTTTAGCAACAGTCTATAGAACGTCATCGTCATATTTTTCCCAAAATTCTAAGTCTACTAAAAATATGTGTTGATAGAAATTTTTTTTAGTGTAACTTTAATGACACGCCTAAAACCAGGCTTCCTTTATATGATATTGGCTTGAACTTCAGCTAACAATTTCAAGTACAATTTTAGGCGTTTGCTGAACACCATCGGAAGCAAAAATGAATAAGCGAAGATTAAAAAGTGAAATTATAAATGTATGCATGTAAATAAATATATTATGATAGGTAAACAATTAAGTTTCTTTATTTTAAAAATATGTAGGTTAGGTCTTAGTCATTTCTTTTTCAGTGATATTGCTTTCGAAAAAATAAAGTTTAAATTTCCTATGTGTTTCCAACTGGCGCCTGTTAGCAGAGCAGTTAAGCGCCAATTAAGTAAGAAAGTAAAATCCATCCATTTATCGTTGCAATCCAAAGCTTTCCAGTGGAGATCCTAACTATTGAGGGTAATCGTACTCGCCTTTTTGCATCGAAAACTTCTATATTTCTATTTCAATCACATACCTACCTAGAGCCGATTTTTTAATAAGAGTTCTTCTTTTTGTTCAGGGAAAAGCATAGAATTTTTTTTTTTAATCTACATAAACCTACTTTGATGAGTTAACTGACTGACTCGCACTAAACAGTAAATAAATAGCAAATCCTTGGAGTAAAAACAACAATAAGTGTACACGGTGCAGCAAGTGGCCAATGAAATAAACACACCCATAATGGCCGTGTCACAATGAGTTTTCTCATGTTCATGAGTTTTTATGCAGAAGCGAATATCGTGACAATCGTGCAAGATATTGTGTTTGTAAATATTAACGGAACTTCAGACTTGGCAGTTGAAATTTATTTTGCCTTGCCCATTCACATAAAAAAATGTCGCGAAGAACCGTTATAAACATTCCCACTATGCAAAAAAATGTTTGTTAACATATTTGGGTTCATATTCATTCGCTAATATGCAGTTTTTATTAATTGTGACAAATGTTAGAGAAGTACCAACGAGTGGGAAAAATAATTACACTTGCAAAGTCTGAAAGCATTCATACGCAAAACATATGTAATATGTAAAATTCTTCTTCTTGTAGCAAAAGTTGGCTAATAGGATAAGACTCTTTTTGTCCCTTAGAGAGGGACCTGCAGATTCAGATAATATTTCATCTGCGTTCCGTGACATCTAAACACACCATGAAGTAGGATAACCGATGTCATCGGTTGTTGTATCAATAAGACTTCCTGTTTTTTTGCAGCTCTTTTGCAAAAGATCACAAGAAATATATACAGATAAGTATAAAGAAATGTGTATGTACATCCCAAAGTAGATATAAATTTAATTAAATAAATAAATGTAAGTTCAAATCATAGTAGGTAGACATTAGGCTGCTTAAAATAGGCACAATCTCTTTCTTCGTTCACTGTAAAGCTTCCCATCGTATTACAAAGCTCACGCTATCCTCTGTTCCTGGAAGCAGGATTTCCTACTTTCGGATGTACTCTTGAAGTGGTAGAGAACTGAACAAAGATTTCTAGGTCTGCGTTCAAGAAAGCCTCCTTGTAGAGTTCATTTACCTTATCACAAGCAAAAAATGTCATTCCTCGCCAATATGAATGGTCACCTTTAAAAAATGTTGCAAAAGCTGCATTCGGAACTTGTTTTTTTCATTACAACCGTCACAACAACACTAGGAGTAGAACTCGACACATACTAAACAGCGTAGAAAGTGACTCTAACTTGGTTAACATTGAAGTAATTTCTTGAAAGGCCACCCTTATGTAAACACGACAAAAAGTTTTAGTCCTTCACGAACCCAAATCATTACGAGGCACTGCCACCTGGGCATTTGTCTCAATAGCATGCAAACCACTAAGCAGATAAAGAGAGTGAGGCATTATAAATTAATTAAAAAATGTAATATGATACACGTAAAGAGACTTATTAAATAATTTGCATTTAGGTATGTACGCTAAGGTGAGCCATAAAAAATTAATTGCTTTTTTATACTCAGTTGAGCAGAGCTCACAGAGTATATTAAGTTTGATTGGATAACGGTTGGTGGTACATATATAAAGGAATCGAGATAGATATAGACTTCCATATATCAAAATAATCAGGATCGAAAAAAAATTTGATTGAGCCATGTACGTCCGTCCGTTAACACGATAACTTGAGTAAATTTTGAGGTATCTTGATGAAATTTAGTATGTAGGTTCCTGAGCACTCATCTCAGATCGCTATTTAAAATGAACGATATCGGACTATAACCACGCCCACTTTTTCGATATCGAAAATTTCGTAAAACCGAAAAAGTGCGATAATTCATTACAAAAGACCGATAAAGCGACAAAACTTGGTAGATGAGTTGAACTTATGACGCAAAATAGAAACTTTGTAAAATTTTGGACAATGGGCGTGGCGCCGCCCACTTTTAAAAGAAGGTAATTTAAAATTTTGCAAGCTGTAATTTGGCAGTCGTTGAAGATATCATGATGAAATTTGGCAGGAACGTTACTCTTATTACTATATGTACGTTTAATAAAAATTAGCAAAATCGGAGAAGGACCACGCCCACTTTTAAAAAAAATTTGTTTTTAAAGTAAAATTTTAACAAAAAATTTAATATCTTTACAGTATATAAGTAAATTATGTCAAGATTCAACTCCAGTAATGATATGGTGCAACAAAATACAAAAATAAAAGAAAATTTCAAAATGGGCGTGGCTCCGCCCTTTTTCATTTAATTTGTCTAGGATACTTTTAACGCCATAAGTCGAACAAAAATTAACCAATCCTTTTGAAATTTGGTAGGGGCATATAGTTTATGGCGTTAACTGTTTTCTGTGAAAATGGGCGAAATCGGTTGATGTCACGCCCAGTTTTTATACACAGTCGTCCGTCTGTCCTTCCGCATGGCCGTTAACACGATAACTTGAGCAAAAATCGATATATCTTTACTAAACTCAGTTCACGTACTTATCTGAACTCACTTTATCTTGGTATGCAAAATGAACGAAATCCGACTATGACCACGCCCACTTTTTCGATATCGAAAATTACGAAAAATGAAAAAATGCCATAATTCTATACCAAATACGAAAAAAGGGATGAAACATGGTAAGGTAATTGGATTATTTTATTGACGCGAAATATAACTTTAGAAAAAACTTTATAAAATGGTTGTGACACCTACCATATTAAGTAGAAGAAAATGAAAAACTTCTGCAGGGCGAAATAAAAAACCCTGAAAATCTTGGCAGGTATTACATATATAAATAAAATAGCGGTATCCAACAGATGATGTTCTGGGTCACCCTGGTCCACATTTTGGTCGATATCTGGAAAACGCCTTCACATATACAACTACCACCACTCCCTTTTAAAACTCTCATTAATACCTTTCATTTGATACCCATATCGTAAAAACGCATTCTAGAGTCACCCCTGGTCCATCTTTACGGCGATATCTCGAAAAGGCGTCCATCTATAGAACTTAGGTCCACGCCCTTTTAAAATACTCATTAATACCTTTCATTTGATACCCATATCGTACAAACGCATTCTAGAGTCAACCCTGATCCACCTTTATGGCTATATCCCTAAATGGCGTCCACCTATAGAACTATGGCCCACTCCCTCATAAAATACTCTTTAATGCCTTTCATTTGATACACATGTCATACAAACACATTCCAGGGTTTCCCTCGGTTCATTTTCCTACATGGTTATTTTCCCTTATGTTGTCACCATAGCTCTCAACTGAGTATGTAATGTTCGGTTACACCCGAACTTAACCTTCCTTACTTGTTTACTTTTGGTATAGGTAAAATATTGTGCAGGACATCCAAAAAGTTAAACTTTTAAAACTTATCTTGTTTTGTGATTTTCCAATATATATCAAACTTTTAAACTTCTGTTTTTTTTTTTTTTTTTTAATGTTTAGAGGAGCCTTAACACATTTTACGTTTTCCGTAAAGCGTAGTGGGGAACCTTCAAGTTTGTATAAAAAGTGTAACAGAGCTCTAATCCCTAGTACCCAAATCATTAGCTCCACATACTCTCTTAGGAAATTGAACTGTCTACAAAAATTTCGGAAGCAATTTTTTACTAATTTGATTATTTTAGTAATTATTCGGGGATAAAGTTCACCTTAGATTGTATGAGATTCCTCATATTATTTGTAGGGAAAAATTAAAGTCACGTTGAGGTGCCTCTAAACATTAAAATAAAAAACAAACATTTTTACATGCTATACTTTTCGGATGTACTGTTTATTGAACCCATAATAAGTCGGGCTTTATTGGAAATTGTTTACGGTTATAATACGGACGGAATTAAAGTTTACATATCAAATTCAAATCCAAAAAAGAAACACGTAAAGGTGTCTAAGTTCGGGTGTAACCGAACATTATATACTCAGCGTGAGCTTCAATTGTACATTTCATTTCAGATAAATTACTTTTCTACATTACACGTGGCACCGCCCGTTTAAAAAAAATTTAAAAAATATTTCTTACAATAAAACTTGATAAGTGAAATATCATTGATTCAAAACTATTTTTTGCTAAGTTATAACTTATTATTCTAGTCTACGACCCTTTTAAACTTGTTTTATATCAAAGTTGTCGTGGTCTTTAACCGATCCCGTCCATTTTCACTAGAAATATTTTCTGCTATAAGGAAAATATGTGTACACAATTTCATTAATTTTTCTTCGAGTTATGGCTCCCGAAACATAGAAAATTGCTTAGTCATAAAAGGGGCGGTGAAACGCCCATTTTTTAAAATTTGAAGTTTTTCCTATTTATTGTTATAAATACTCTTGGGAAATGAAATTGATATAAAGCTGTTTTTTGCAAATATATAGCTTATTTTATTCGTCCACGATCCTTTTAAAAATCTTTTATATAAAAGTGGGTGTGATCCTTAACCGATTTCGTTAATTTTTCTTCAAAGCATTCCTTATATTAAATGCAACCTCTATGCCGAATTTAGTTACGATAGGTTTCACGATTTTTGATTTATGATTAATAATATTTGCAAAATCGATTTTATCACAAGTGGGTGGTGCAGCGCTCATTTTAAAATTTCTTTTTCAAATTTTTATCAAGAGTCTCAATATCAGTCCACACGTCAAATTTCAACATTCTCGGTGTATTATTTACTAAATAATCAGGTTTTTGTGTTTTCCCTAATGTTATATATATAAAAAGTGGGCGTGGTTATCACCCAATTTCGCTCATTTTCAATACCAATCTATTCTGAGTCCAGGTAAGCTAGTGTGCCAAATTTGGTGAAGATATCCCAATATTTACTCAAGTTATCGTGCTAGCGGACGGACTGACGTAGGGACATGGCTCAATTGGATTTTTTTCGATACTGATGATTTTGATATATGGAAGTATATATCTATCTCGATTCCTTTATACCTGTACAACCAACCGTTATCCAATCAAAGTTAATATACTCTGTGTGCAAAGCACTCTGAGTATAATAAAAAAGAAAATTTTCCGAGGCCTTCTCAACATAAGCTCCAAATTTAGAGGAGCCCTTTTGCAGTTTTTTTTTTTGATCCAACCTAATGTTTTCTATATGCTGACAAATTAATACGCGTTCATTAACATAATAAAAATTTCAAGGAATATACATATTTACAAGTATTACATAAGCTTTTATAAGCAAGTAGACATACCTTTTCGTTCATCCATTTTAGCGGACAATGGATATAATGAGCCTTTTAAAGATAATTGCAAACCGATAATCGGACGAGATACCATGAAAGGAGAACTGTTGGCACAAAAGTGATCAATTACGCATTGGAAGGGTAACAGGACATAGATAGGCCAAAGGTATCAGCGTATCGTTTGGCAATTTGTGAATTAATTAGATTTTAGCCAGGTCAAACTAAAGATAAATAAAGATAAATTTCCTTAAAAAAATGTTTAATGCCGAGAAACTTAAGGTGCTGGAAAACTAAAATTATATTTTTTGTTTTTAATAAGAGACAAGTCAATTAATTCAGAACCTTACAATGGTTTAGTGGAAGAATTTCATTGACAAAGCGAATCCTTTTATTAGAGCTTAATTTAGTTATTTTGACTTCAAAGTTTCTACGAAATTTCAAAAGAAATTATCAGCTTCAGTCATATATGTATATAGCCCTCGATTTTAATACTTTTTTGTGAATCTAACTTTCACTTTCTTGTAAATTGTCCATCAAAAATGCCGATTTTTTATTTTTCAATTAGGTACAATGGTATATGCCAACCAGCTTCCCTCTCTTGGTCATTGGAGCTTCCATATATTTGACTTTCGCCACAGTAAGATGAATTTGCATTGCTGTTATTAAATACACTGTACAACGGCAATTTTGCAGCAAAAGTTGTCACGGTATTTCTCAAATTTTGAATAGCACTACTACCAAATTTCTCCGAACAAAGTTATAGTCCTACAGGTCTAGCTTAATTTTGATTTGCATTTATGGGTTAATCTGGTCGCATGTGGTCCTTTGATAATGTGTGCAGGGAACAGCTAGGAGAGAAAGGGAAAGGAAAAGGGAGGGAACGGAAAAGCAAATATAAGAAGTAAGTATAATTGCAAAACCGGGAGAGGAGAGCGTATTATGAATTTGTTATCGAAGTGTTAACCGTGTGTAATCGATGAATTATCAATTTGTTATCGACGGGTTATAGGCCTGTAATCCATTTCTAAACGATGAGTTATCAGTGTGTTACCGACGTAGTATGTACAAGTTATCGAAGTGTTATAGATTTTCTATCGATAGCGAAAAATTATCGATTTATTTTCGAAAAGCTATCGAATATTTATTGAAACTTTGTCGATGTGTTCCAAAAATGTTATCGATTTGTTATATAAAGCTATCGATTTTTTATTAGAGTGTTGCCAATTTGTTATCGAAATGATATACATTTTGTATTGAAAAATATAAAAAGTTAGCGATTTGTTGTCGAAGTGTTACCAATTTGTTTGAAGCGCATTATTTACTTTACTATTTAAAAGTTATCGATTGGTTGCCAATTTGCAATCGTATTTTTATCGACTTGTTATCGACGATTCAATATGCACATAATGAATTTCAATAGTCCTTGCTACCCATGTATTTTTTTCACAAAATTTTTAATTTTTTAAAACAGTCATGACTTTGTTAGAAGAGCCCAAAGCTTTCGTTGTGTTCCTGGCGATTTACTAGAGTTATATTGGAACGTTTTTTCATCATGCCTTGCCAAATTTGGCTTCATTTCATACCGGTTTTGGCGTTAAGCCGTCTTCAGTGTCATTTGTAGCTCTCGTTCTTCATTTTGGCAAACCCTCAACGCCCATGAGATTTCCGTATAATACCAAAGTGTGCACCGTCCGTCTGTATGCAGGATTAGAAAGCTACCATTCTAAATTATTATGCAATATTAGTTATACACATATTTCGGTCTCTCTTTTTCTAAACAAACAAACAAAAAAATGTCGCATTCAACTTGTGCACACAATTTAATTTCCGTTCTTGGATTTTATAAATGAGCTAAACGAAAAATAAGCCAACAAAAGCGTTCAACATTATAAGTAGGAATGCAATGAAATTTGGACAACAATCTAGCATAATAACAAAATGGACAGTGAAAAATCAAAAACCCCCAACAAAACTAGAAAATTCGTATGTACGTAAGTGTATATGTATTAGTGCATATATAACAGTGGTTTAAAGCGAAACAAGTTAGATGAAACTCTGAGAAAGAAGTTGGCATTGAAGTACATTTTGAAGGACCACTTAAATTAAGGGTACTCAAGGAATTCGACTTACGGAGGCAAACAACAACAAAAATATGTTGAACTAGCCGGTCTATAAAGATCTCAAAAATAAAAATTTTAATTTCATTTGAATTCCAAAGCGCGCTGTATCATTTTATGTATTGTACTCCCGAAATCGATTTGGTTTTTGTTGCGAGCCATCCAGAACCAAGTGATTTTGTCGAGAGCTATGTGGAGACAAAGATCCTTTGCGTCAGTACCCTTGAATTAAAGCTACCTTAGCGATATATGTAAGTAGTAGAAGTATTTCATGCCATACGAAATCTAATAAACTTTTGTTGAAAATATTTTTTGCCTAATACCTCACTCAAAGTTTTGGTTTTGTGGATGAACTCAAATAAATGGGATACCAAACTATTTCTGATTAAGTATTTCTGTTTGTTTCTGATTAATTTAAAATATTTGTACAAAAGTTTCACTTATTTCACTTTTCTCAGCTTTTCGAAAATATGCAAGTAAATGAATACCATGATAAAAACACTTACAAGGTATAACCGTTCTCTCTTCTGGTCGGACTTGATTGTTTTTGTTACATTTTTTGCGAATTATAATATTTAAAAATTAATCTCCAAACAAGGGAAAATCAAAAAACAAAGAAGAAAATATTCAAATTCGTTTCTGCTTGCGAAATAATATGTATATGTACATACATACATATGTGTGCAATTGATATATTAAAATTTTTTAATGCGAGAAACGTTAGAAACGATTATAGCTTGTATCTATTTTTATAATGATTTATAGGGATTCCAATTGCAATATTTGATTCATAAATAATGCTAAAGCTATTTTCATCACTCTGAAACATATTTCCAAAACACTGTAACATCTCGTGTGGCCTTCTGTCATTTACAGCAAAATAGACATCAAACTAGACTAATGAGCCAAACGTCAACAAAAGAGAAATTAAAAAAACAGAAAAAACGGCAACAAAACACTATGTCCACCTACAAAGTCAATAGAGCAATAAAACATAAAAAAAAAACTAACAAAACAAAAATAGCAACATCAACCAGCGCGGCAACAACAAACAACGCTCAACAATCACAACAATCTCTATGATAACACTGGATCACAAATTCCAACTTTTTTCTGCACCAGAGACGCCATTATGAAATTACTATGTAAAATCACCCCCTTATTCCGAAAATCAAGGTTATTTCTAATTCTATGGTAACGTTTTTGAGATATTTACGAATAACCGTTTTTCAAAAAAAAAAAAAAAAAATGGGTCCACTTAATCATATATATCTCAAGAACGAGTTGAGCAATTCCAAACCAGTTTGAAGCTTTTAAAAGGTAATAAAATTTGCTAAATTTGTATACAACACTTTTTGGTAGGCCCTGCAGATTCAAAGATAACAAACAATCATTACGGACATACATACATATGTGTGCAAAATATAAAAAAATTTGTACTTTGCGAGGAAGGATTTCGAAAACTTTTTATTTTTTTTGCAGATTGTTCTTTTCTCTCAAAGCTGTGGTTTATTACAAAAAAAAATAAGCTTTCATTCAACAAAATCTATGGACTAATACAAAAGTTATAAGCATTCAAGTAAATATATCCATTAATACTTCGTATATAAGTTAGTTAGCGTATACTAGCACATATGTACCTGTAGGGTACTTAAGTATTAAATGGATATATTTACTTAAATGTTTATAACTTTTGTATTAGTCCATCAATTTTGTTGAATGAAAGCCTATTTTTTTTTTTTTTGTAATAAAACAGAGCTTAGAGAGAAAAAAATCTAAAAAAAATAAAAAGTTTTCGAGATCCTTCCTTGCAAAGTACAAATTTTTTTATATTTTTACAAAAAAAATTTAAAAAATCCGTAATGGTTGTTCGTTATCTTTGAATCTGCAGGGCCTACCAAAAAGTGTTGTATCTACAGTTTATGACAAATTTTATTACCTTTTAAATGCTTCAAACCGGTTTGGAATTGCTCAATTCCTTCTTGAGTTATATATGATTAAGTGGACCCATTTTTTTTTTTTTTTTTTTTTTTTTTGAAAAGCGTTTATTCGTAAATATCTCAAAAACGTTACCATAGAATTCAAAATAACCTTGATTTTCGGAATCAGGGGGTGATTTTACGTAGGCATTTCGTAATGGCGTCTCTGGTGTATTTTAGCTGTAAACCAGTGTAATTGTTGTTGGTAAAGAGTGCATTTTTGCGTTGCTATCAGCTATGATTACTATGTCTACAATGCCCCGTTAGAGGAGGCAGAGATACGCTAAACAGCAATAAAAATTATATACAAACATACATATGTAACAACAAGCCGTAACAAGAGCGATAATTTATAGAGGACACATTTGATTGGAAAGACATAAACGAAATGACAAAAACGGTAGCCACAAGGTAGCAATAAACACAACCACATACACATACCTATGTATGTATGACTATATGTATACAACTAAATTTATGAATAAACAAAAGCGTTCGAGATTTGAGTGCTTCCTAAAATCAATTCAGATTTGGCTGATCAGTCCTTTTGATAGTAAATCAAAAGCTAAACAATTTTAATAGGAAATCAAAATGAATTTAGGGCAAATTTACCCAAGTATTTTTATAGCAATGATTAACTTTTGTTTTCACGCGACAAAATGCGTTGAATTTATCTTATCAACATAACACTTTGAATATTTTATATGATTCATAACTGAGTTCAGTATTTTGAACGATTATTCATTTTTTATCTTTATCAAATTCTTAATTTTTTTACGAACAATAAAAAGGTGTCCCCTAGCTCGTGCTTTGCTTTAATGTACTAAGTTAGCAACATAAATGAGGTGTTTCCACATGAATTTGGGTATTATACCAATATGACATTCATCTTTTTTTTATTCTTAAAGTAACTATCTATAAGTTTCGCTCTTTTGTGTCCGACTTGAAAATCTAGGGTATTAAGATCTATATAGTACATTTAGCAGGGAACACGAAAACACTAACATCATTTTGGTCGTTACATGGCAAGTTCTAAAAAATTTTGAGCGCACTTCGTGAACTAAATTCACCTTCTTTTAATTCCGATTATTTAAGTTAGAACTTTAATGAATTTTGTTACTGAAATTATGTAAACCAATTTTATGGTGAAATTCGAGAAAATATTCTGAATTTTCTGAGTAAGCATTTTTGTAGCCCAATCAACTTTTTGATTTTTCTTACCGGCATCTAAAGCAGATGAATTTTCGCTGAGAAGTTTTCCATGGCAGAAATATAATCGAGAGGCGAACCCACTTAGAAAAACGTTTTCTAATTGAAAAAACTTAAGTCTTAAGATTTTGATGTTGCTTTTCCCGGGCCTTGAACACAGGACCTTCGGTATGACAATGAGCATACCTACCTCCACGCCATATAAAAAATAAAATAATGAACGCGAACCAAAACTGGAGTCCAAACTTGAAACTAAACAAGATACTAAACGGTGGCCGAAGTTGGAATCAAAACAGGTAATCAAACAGGAGCGCAAGTAAGCTAATCAGAAACAAAAAACTTAGCCGGAAGCAATACCTGAACGGAAGTTGGAATGGAAACTGTAAAGAAAATCGAAACGGGAAACAGAATTTAAAGATGAACTCAGACCAGGACCGAGAACGGAACTCAATCCAAAAATATAACCGGAATCGAAATCTATAAACCGAACCAAAACCAGTGCCAGCACCAAAATAAAAACCGCAACCGAAACGCAGAACGGAGCTTGAACCAGAACCAAGCCCATATCGTATACGAAATCGAAACCAATACCACAATTCACACTGGATCTGATTCTCCAATTTGAGCCTGTACTTAGATTGAAAAAGAATCTGAAAGCGAGTACCGAGGCCAAACCGAACACCACGTAACGAAATGCAAAACGTAAGAGAGGTTCGAACCAAGACCGAAACTCGGCATTGGAGCGAATAAAGGCACCAAAACTTGAAACCATGCAGAGACTAAGACCGGAACTGAGACCAGCGCAAGGTTAGGATCGAAAACTGAAATTGGGACCAAAAACGTCACTAAAACTTAAACCGAAGCGGAAACTGAAATCGAACCAAAGCCACAGCTCAACCGGGAAACGAAAGCAAAGCTGAAGCAAAGTCAGAAAGGGATCCTTAACCAAACCATAACCGAAATTCAACTCACAACTGTTACTGCAAACGGCTTAAAAAACAAAACTAAGCAAGTAACCCAATAACAATCGCTGTCCTGCCTTAACAGAACTCAATATCCATATCGAATTCCGCTTACTGCCCAAGCTCAAGAAATACCGTAAATAAGATCATATTAAATACCAGTAAAATATGGAAAACTTTCAATTTTGTTTCCATATGGATATAAACTGTGTCAGTATATTTATAAGGAGTCAAAATATGGCCAAGGAGTAATTTTCCTGCGAGATTTCCTTAGTAAACGGAATGCTTGCCTCATATTTTTCTCGCTCAGCTCTCTTTGGTGCATTCTTTATAATTTTCAAAACTTCGATATGTCCCATGTATTCTAGCAATTTATTAACCACGATATGAAATTTGACTCTTTCTTACTACTAAAACACTCTCGCAAAGCATTGAAAATTATGAAAAATGCTTCGTATAAATTTTGAAGCTTAGCTATATGGGTCTCGATTTTTCGTCCCCAACATAATACATTTCAATATATAAGCCAGGAATGCCCTCAAGAGCTTCGTCGAGCATCGCAAATTTATTCGCCGCTCACTTACATGTCGTATGAGCGTAGCGACTGATTTCCAGCAGAGTAAGCAATGAATCAGTTTTCGCTTGCACTTCAAGCAGTAAACGTCTCATGTCCTATGTTTCCATTTTTTCTTGTTCACAAATAGTACTACAAAAAATGTTGCGTGATTATTTGTCGCTCTGCTGACTTCGTGCACCACTGCTCTAGGCAGTGACCCTGAAATTATTGTATAGCGCAATCGAAGTCTCCACTCTGGAAATGGAAAATAAATATTTGTTACTATTTTTATCGAGTTTTATATTTTTGTTAAGCTGACCTTTAATCTTGTTTTCATTGATTTATTTGATTTGGTAAACGAAGAACTTGAAAACACGCCATCAACCACAAGCAAATTTACTTCACCTGCACAGTGGATACTTCATGAGCAACACACATACTACCACAAAATACATTCACATACTTCATACGTCATAGGTTCTTCTTACACAAAAACGAAAGAATTTGTATGTACATATGTATAGGAGCAAATAAACACAAACACACCCATACATACATATATTTAAATTAATAACACAACTACACTTACAGCAACTCTGCATTACTTTGTTGCCATTAATTTTACTTTTATGAATCATACCGATGAGCCGCCACAACACTTCCACAGGCTGTTTTAGGTTTTATAACAACAATAACAAAAATAGTAAAAAGCGAGTACTCGAGAGCATACAAGAAAAACTCAAAAGTATCTGTTTGACGACGCGTTGGCGGCATCGATAAACTGAAACAAAAACAAAAATAATGGCGCTTGGCGTTGAAGGGAGTGAGAATTTAATATCGATCCAAAAAAAAGGAATGTTGGCCGTAAAACTTGCAAGTGCTGACGAAAGCAATGAGACAAAGTACATATCTGATCGGAACCAGCTGTTCATAATTACAAATGAAATTTTCGTGCAAAGTTGAAAGGAATTGTGAGTTTTTCGTTATTTGTGCGTATGAAATTTTTGGGTGCTACGCGCTGTATACGCAAGGGCAAAGAGCAAAATAAAAGTTTTCGGATTTTTATTTATTTTAAAGTTTAGAATTAACAAAGGCGACAATTGAGATAATCGCGAAAGTCATAATTTTCACGAAAGGAAACCTGTTACGGAAAAATTCACAAATTCTTTGTATTTTGTTATCCCAAGCTATGGAATATAGGGGAAAATATGAAACCGACTGAATTGATTGATAATTATTTGAGCAATGAAACAAGGCAATTCAAGGAGCCATTGTTACAGAAATTTTCTCTTGAAACGTTTTTCGCGATTATCCTTCAATTGTCACTTTTCTAAAAAATTACATGAGCCACAATTTTTGCCGACAACTTTTTTGTTTCGAAATTTCCAAATCGAAAGTGACAATATTGGAATTTGTCGACAGTTGTCCTAAATAGAACTTAAACAGAACACAGAACTAAAATCGAATCATGAAGTGAAATTGAAGCTGGAACTGAAATCGAAAGCGGAATCAGAACTCGACCTAGAAAAAAAGACTGAAATAAGAATTGAAACCGAACCCGGAGCAGAAGTCGAAACAGCGAAACAGAAACTGAAAAATACACCGGAACTATATCCGAAACCGCAGCTAAAGCTGAAACCGCAGCTGAAATAGAAAACGGAACCAGAACTGAAAACCAAACCGGAACTAAAACTGAAACTGAAACTAATATCGAAACAAGAACCGAAACTAAATCGAAACTGGAATTGAAATCCAAACTCGAGCTGAAATCGGAAACGAAACTGAAATCAAAACTGGAACCGAAATCGAAGCACGAACTGAAATCGAAACCGGAACTAAACCCGAACCCGAAATTAAAACCCAAACCACAACGAAAACCGAAACCGGAAAAACTGAAATCAGAGTTAAACCGAAAAGGGAACTGAAATTTAAACAAAATCTTGAAACTGAAACTGGAACTAAAACCGCACCTGGAACAAAAACCCAAATCCAAACCACAACTAAAACCGAAACCGGAAAAACTGAAATCGGAGCTAAAACCGAAAAGGGAACTGAAATTTAAACAAAATCTTGAAACTGAAACTGGAACTAAAACCGCACCTGGAACAAATCCAAACCACAACTAAAACCGAAACCGGAACTTACACCTAGCATGGAAACGAAACCGGAAGCTGCAACAGAAAGCGGAACTATGTTAACCTAAAACCGGTACTAAAACCGAAACCGAACATGGAACTAAGCCCCAAACCGGAATTGAAGCCATAACCCCAAACAGGGCTTAAAACCAAACCGAAGCTAAAAGTAAAATTGGAACTGAAACCGGACATGAAATCGAAGCTGGAATCGGAACTAAAACTTAGACCGCAACCAGAAGTGAAATCGAAACTAGAACTGTAATCTAAACCGAAACTTAAACTGAAACCTGAACTAAAACCCCAGCCGGAGCTTAAGCCAAAACCTTAACTTAAACCAAAGCGGGATATGTAAACAAAAACTGAAATCGATATTTCAATCCTAACTGACACTGCAAACGGCAGCAAAATCAAAACCAAACCCAGTGCAGATTAAAGAACTAAAATCAAACTTTGAATAGAAACAGCTTTACAAGATCGAAATCAGAATCGCAGTCAAAACCAAACTAAGCTGTAAACCAAAATCGGAATAAAGATCATATTTTTATTTTCAAAGTTTCAAACCGTTCATAGTTTTCAGCAAAGCACACGAAGCATTCCTAGCCCAATTGGCAACAGAAATCAATTTCTGGATCTCATTCCTAACTAAGTGGAAGCCTCTCCTATTCTCTGCCTCAAAGTTTGATTATTGATAGAAATACCTTCTGGTTCAGTGCGCCTTTATCTGTTTGCATAATATAACCTGGCAGAGAAGCCGTTGGTATTTAATTTCCTGTAATATTCTCATATCCTAAAGCTCGTAAATGGAAGGAAGCACAGTCAGTTTTTCTGAGAAGTTTTCACGCAAATACTGTCAAATCCTATTGAGACCCTCCATTACACCTATCCCGACGTAGGACTCAAAATCGTGGACGTAATAATCCTATGCTTATTAAATTAATAAACAGTTCATCAATCAAGTTTTCAGATAAGGCGTTTAAGAAAATCGTTAAATAGGTATGTTTTCCATGAGGCAGATAATATCTAAGTTTTAATTTAATTCCATCAAAATGATGAAGGATGTTTTGAGGACATAGAGCGACGTTTCCATGATAGTTTTCTTCTAACGAATTTTTTGGTGCGACATTGCGTATACGTAACCGTAAAAGAAAATTTGGACTTAAGTACATGCGTGCAATTTTTTTTAAAAAGTGTTTGTTTATTTATTCATTGTATGACGATTTCGTGCACCACTTTTTCAAGAATTGTTTTTTCTCACAATATTTGCGCTTGTGCATGAGTAACACGCTGCGCTAATAAATCAATAAAAAGTGCGATGAGCTACAACAGAATTTTTGGCAAAAGTACTGACAAACACAAGAACACACAAATACAACAACACTTACAGAGAGATTTAGAAGCACTCTGCCAAATTTGGCACTCATTTTTTAATACTTTTCTTCTTCACTTTTTCGCTGTCATTGGCTTGCCACACTAAACCGCAAAACCAGTAAACACGTTTTTTCTGCGGCTAATTTTTAAGCAATAAGGTGTGCTTTTTACACACATTCATACAAGAACACAAGTTTTTTACAAACGCACACACTGGTGCAAATAGATTTATAAGCGGCACCACCTCAACTTTTTTGCCTTACTTTTTTATCTATTCATTAACACTTGACTTGTTTGCTTATTTGTTTTTTTCTTGTTTGTTTGGTTAATGACAAACAAATTCCCACATTTTCTATACTTTCAGCACCTACTTATCACGAATTTTTCCCCTCCTTCATTTTCCTCTTCAGATTTCTCTAAACAAAAATTCATTCACTAGAATTTCCGGCATATTTTGTCACTTTTTACACTCCACTTTTAGCAGTTAATTTTCTACACCTTTCAATTTCCACTTTCAACTTTGTGCGCGTATCTGCTTGAATTGGTGGAGCAGTGACCATCTTTTTAACATCGACTGCCTTGAAAATCAACGTTTGAATAACTTTTGCTTGTTTTCTTTATTTCTATTGGTTGTTGTGTATGTTTTTGGTTAATTACATGCAACAACCCCACTCGCTGCTATCCTTTTTGAAATTCACTTTGTAAGCTTTAGTTTCACGCACACACACACACATAGGTACTTGTGGTTTTGTTACATTTTAGCAATGACATTTTTATTACAAGTCCACCATAAGAATTACCATAAATAACACTCAAATCAATTTTCTGCAATCACTCATTTAAATACTCATTTCCAACATTGCTCACACAAGTCGCAGTCCCTTGACGCCTTATTCTCTTTCACTCAACTTAAATTCTTCTACTTATTTCTATGTTGAGTTGCTGAATTTTCTAACAGCCGGCTTTTTTGTCATGCATACTTATGTGCGTATGTGTTGTGTGATCTTCTGACTGTGTTGGTAAAGGCTGTTGAGTTTATATTCCATAAAAAGTGCTTCAGTTTTATGAAATAAAATCGTATTAAATAATCTAAGCAACATAACAAAGATGTTTCACGAACAATTCTCTATAGCAAAATCACCTCTTAAAAGAGCTTAGAGTTTGACAGGGTTTTGCTTTAACTATTCCGGCCAAATTGTATGCTAAGGTGTCCAAAATTTTTCCAATATAGCGGTTCACTCGTGTATTGGCTTGCACCGAAATTCCGTCGGAAAACTCAATTCTCATTTAGACCAACTACAACAGCTTTTGGGCAGTAACTTTGACCAGTTCAATGTTCAGTTGATGAGGTCGCTTCAAAAATTATGGCAAGATTTTTAATATATTTTTCAAAAGTTATATGCAAAAAAGCTTTTTCCTTCAGAAAGTAAATTGAGTAAAGTGATTTAGTGTATAACTTTTGCATAGGCTTGTATATTAACTATATTTATTATATACATATACACTTATGCCTTAAGACAAAAAAACGGGCTAACAAGTACTTGTTGACTTAGTTGACTAGATCTCCCCCAGGAGTTGATGTTAAGCTACAACAGAGGCATCTTTATCAGAAACAAAGAGTTTTGACTTTTTGAGACGAACTTCGTCGCCTTCTTTTATGTAACAACCGATATTTATTTATTTCATCATACACAGCGAAGTATTATCGTCGAGTTGTCGGCTTATTATCGTCGAGCCATCGGCTTTTTTTGGTTTCTTGTCGAATTGTTATAGCCTGTAGCCCAGATTCGTCATCGTTTTTATAGTGATGTTTTATCGGTATCGAGGAGACGTCGATAACAAATCGATAACTTTTCGATAAAATATGGATAGTTTTGGATAACCAATTGACAACTAATCGATATTTGCTCGATAGCAAATCAATAACTTTTCGATAACCAATTGGTAATACCCCGATAATAAATCGATAACTTTTGAGAACTTTTCCATAAGTAATCGATAACTTGTCGACATTTTTTAGTAACATTGATAACTATAATTATGTCCCAGTGGTCGTAACACAGGTTCCACCGACATTTTTTAGCCGCCTATACATTTTAGTGTTTTCAGACTTGCAGACTTTTCTTTCATGAAAACGAGTCGCATGTTATATCTCACGAAAACAAAGAGCTACAAGAAAACAACTCTGTAAAGCAGTTGATGGAATTTCCGCCAACACAGCAACCCATAAAAGCTTAATGAAACAACCTTAGTTACACTACCTCAACAGCGCTGATATACTGTATAGAGGCAATTGAGATTGTTGATTATGAGCGTAGATGCTGCGGTACTGAGTGAAAGAGACATGTGAATGAGTGAGCGCCAATCAAAGTAGTAAATTTTACTGAAAAAGTATAGAAAAGGCCGAGCCTGCTAAAGAATTCAAAAAAAATATACTAAAAACAATTTAAGGTCTGATGCTGCGTGAAAATTCAACTAAAAATGGTTGAACGAACCATTGAAATGTGGTGCTGTGTTGGTGGTTAGGAAGCTGTGAGGGAAGGCAGAACACAGGCGACTAGCGCAAAAGAGAGATTAAAATGACAATTGTCTCATTCTGAGTTTCTATGTTCATATATATATATGTGGTTAGTATGTATGTATGTACATTGACATGCCACACAATTAGACAAGAACAACAACACGAGACGTGGGCGGAATATTGATGCAGTAACTTGAACTGAAAATGAAACTATATACTGAATTAAGTACTTGTAAGTGGTTGAATATGGAACAGACTAGTATGATGTGGTTCTGAGAATGTTGACGACTGTTGCAGGTACATTGTATAAATTTATGTTAATTTGAATATACTCACGGAGCTTTGTTTTTGCAAAATTATGTTAGGTTGCGCCCTGTAGTTTGGGTGAAGAATAGAGGTAGCTTGCGATTGATTTTTCCCTAGAGAGATATAGACTTTAGAACGATGATTGAAGGTTGATTTCAAAGCTTTATAGCGAAATAAAGTTCGGCTGGTTTAAGTTATAGAAATTTCTTGCTAAACTTTCTGATGAATTTTCAAGTAACTTTGTAGCTTACTGCTGAGGTAGGAGAAATAACTTTGAACATAGCCAATATTCTGATTGATGCAATACATGGGGAAAAAAGTCGTGAATAGCAAGTACTAATGAAGCTCGCTGTACCTATAAGCATGTAGGTGCACGCGTGGAAAACAATTTCTGGTTTTTTGAGACTCTCGTCTTCTTATCGATAGCAACCGATACCAATAATTTATATTTTTATTATCAGCTTATTATCGTTGAGTCAGTGGCTTCTTATCGGTTTCTTATCAGATGAGTCAAAAATTTTTATCCAAAAATAAAACGATAAATTTTCGATAACAAGGTAATAACTTTTTCAGAACAAAAACATAACTTTTCGATAACAAATCTATAAGACGCTGACTAAAAATTGGTAACACTTTGATAAAAAATCGATATTTTTTTCATAACAGAAAATAACTTTCTATAAATAATCTATAACTTTTCGATAATACAGTGGAAACATGCCGATAACAAATTGGCGAATCTCCGTTAACAAATTGGTAAGTTTTCTATAGCAAAAGGACATTTTTTGCTAATCAAATGAAAACTTTTTATTAATATATCAATAAATAACCGATAACTTTTAGAAAGCAAATACAGCGTACCAAATCCACACACTACGCCTACAGTTACCCTCCGCTTACATTCTGCATCCCCTCATACAGCGAGCAACGATTTTTACACAACAAAATTCCACTTGGTGGCCCACTATGAGAAGTATTAAAAATGTCATACTATTCGAGGCTAAATAAGAATGCCGATAGGTGGCACACGGGTGGAGTTATTCCAAATTTTGTTTGCAAATTAACTTAAAAGCACAGTTAAAAATGTCATACAAAAAATAATCACTGGGTGCCACACATTTGGCGATATTATAGGTATTCGTAAGTTCGTTCACGGGTAGGTAAAGACTCATGACTGGGAACATAGCTCAGGACCAGATTGTGAAATCTTGCGATCGGTTTTTAAATACCGACGATAATGCAATATATATAAGAAAAGAGCGCTAGTAGTGCACTGATCTTTTATATAAAGTTAGTCTTATAAAATTAGTGCATCATATATTCCTTTTTGGTTATGGTAAATATGCAGAAAACATTTTTATTATATTAACGATTACATTCGTAAATTTGTATATTTTCACATCGTGACGCCAAACTCAAAGAATTGTGTAAGAATTTCATAAGCGAAATTATTGTGGCAGGCCATAAACCCATACACACAAATATACAGGTGTGTGTGTATTAGAGGTTTACGCCGGTCACTTAAACGGCGGCGGCGGCGGCGTAGGCTCTATTATATGCCGGCGGCGGCGTGAATATGGAAACATACTGCTGACGTCAATGGTATGCTTGACGATCTGGAACAATATCATTAACTTGCAGATAAAGATCTGGGAGACTTGTAAAGCGAAAATTAAAAAAAAATAATATTGGGAAAGGTTTTGTTTATATGTATTTAAGGAAATCGACGTTTCGGCCATTTCGGAAAGATCTGCGGCTTTTGCCTCAAAATCTCGTGGATCGTTCAAAAAATGTCTAGAGTATCTCCTTGCAGAGAGAGGGAGAAGCACTTTAAATGGTCACACTTTTTTAGCGTAGATTCACCGAAGGAGATTTTTGGGCTAACTCTAATCTCCGTCGTCGGCACGATTTCTTTAAATCATTTGTGGCTACATGCTGGTCACGCACAAAAGCGACTTACGGTTGCTATAAATTATCTGCTAATAGTCATGACTCTCGGGGCACAGTTTTAACGATTAGCATCAATGCTGGCTTATTGTTGATAGCGCCAAACGCCTTCGGTTTTTTCGGCTGTTTTTAAGAGCTACAATTCCCGATGTGCGAACAGTGGCAATCCCGACCACCAGTCGCTACCACGCATCCCTTATACCATATGCCAGCACAGAATCCATAGAACTACGACTTCGAACTCTTACCTTCGTCGACGTTGCTTTCCTAGAAGCTCCAGGTGTAGCTCCGAAGACTTTCTGACGGATGTTTTTGTCGTGCTATGCTTCCGAGCTACACCAAAAAAAAAACACATTGAAACGATAGGGAGTAACTATTCGGTCAAGGATTCCGCCCTCGAAATCATAAGCAGTCTAAGTGGATATCATTGTGTAACACATGGGTGAAAATCGTATAATCTTTGGCACATCTACATAATTTAAACTTTACAAGGACCGTGGATAAAAGTCTTAAAATGTAGACTAAAATTTGCAGACGTTTGTGTTCGATATATGGACCTCAATACGCTTCGTTTCCGCCTTATGATATAAGAGCTCATTATGGATGACCGCCTCAGTTATCAGACTAGTTCGACTATCCCCTACGTTAGGCTAGTAGAGCCCGGTCATTTCTTCGACTGTCTTCAGAAAGCTTTTGCTTCACCACTTTGAGTGTTCTTGCGAAGGACAAAGCCTCACCTAGTGAATATATTTGCCTACGTATCCAAATTTGTAACAGAATCCGTAACGTGTTGGTCAAATTTAAACATGGTTGATAGGCTATATCCAATGTGATTCACTCCAAGGGACTAGTTGAGGATAGGGCCGCCATCTTAGGGACATGTCAACCCGAAAGACTTGGGTGTTGAATGAAAGTAGTATGAAGTATGGAAATAAAAATTAAGATTTCAGACGCTATTTTATAGTTCAGCAAATAAAGTAATTTTTCAAGCCCTTCTTATACCGAGTCTTTGAGAGGCAGTGGCTTCTTAAGTGCCGAGATCTAAAACCGCTCAGCTGCAGAGAAACTCATCAGCTGATAAATATAGATTCACAAACTACAACAGATTAAAAGGATAAATATAATTTTTTTAATTATTAAGAGTAGATAGAACCGTTTTTTATGGCAAAGAGCGAGTCCGAAACATCAATTATTCTCGAGTGAGAGTTATAATATTCACACAAACATAGAAAAGGTTCGTTTAGTTGGAAATTGCCTCTGCATTGTTTAAGAATTATAGGTTTATAATGCCTTGAAACTCGGCATGGAACATTCAAGTTTACTTCGTTCAAAAAATGGGCTTGAAATCTGTCCATTTAAAAGTCTAGCCATAAATAGCACACCTAGCATTTCTCTACGACTTGCAAGGGTAGGAAGATTTATTAGTTTTAACCGATTAATATAAGGAGGAAGATTATACGGAGAGTCCCATTGAAGGCGAAAAGTAAAAACTGTTTTTGAATAGATTCTAGTCTATCCACAGTAACTTGATACCGCGGATTCCAAATTATCGCCCCATATTCTAATATCGGCCTTTACAGGTGATGAATCAACCACAGCAGAGTAATTAGAGTGAAAGAATTGAGCGAAAAATTTGCAATCTCTTGATTTTCGCTGGAAATGCTATTACTAAACTTCATGGCAGAAGGAAACCCGTTTGTTCTGCGTTTAGAATTTACGAAATCATAAAGACTTGGGGTTGCAAATACTGTTTCTTTTAATTTTACATATGTAAGCTTTATAGCACTTTTTATTAAGTTCAAAATACTTATGGCGGAAAATAGCGTACTGTGCATAATCAGAATGTAAACCGGTTCTCTTATATAATTTGAATAAACGTGATTTCTTATTATTTAAAGCTTTTAGGTCTTTAGTGAATCAGGCTTGCACTGGTTCATTGTATGAGCGTTGCGCGTTTGGGCACATGTTTTTCAAAAAAAATGGTTTTATTAAAATGTAAAACGTTTTGCTCTACATCCTCTTTATATCGAGGCCACGTTATCTCAGAAAGCTCTTTATTTAAATTGTTAAAATTTGTTTTGGAAAAAATCAGAGCACCTGGTAGAGACACGTGTTTTGTTTATGCAGCCGACTTCGTTGCTTATGATTTCGTAAGTTATCTCAAGAGAAGGATGGTAAACGTCTTCTGGCAAAACAAGAGGTTCACACCGATTTATAGAGAATTTAGATATGTTGTCAACAAATGCTAAGTCTAAGAATTTTCCATACTTATTCGGAAAGGATTTGATCTGATTAAGGAAAAATCAGTAATTCCATCCAAAAAGTCATTGTTATGCATCTTGTATGATACGGGGACAATATTGTGATCAACGGTATTCCAAGATATATGTGGCAGGTTAAAGTCGCCTAATACAATAATTGAGTACGTGTTAAAGATATGTATATGCAACTTAAGTATGAGCTGAGAATCATTTCGAATGAGAATTTAAACTACTGGAGCCTACTAAAGGATTTTGCATCACTGATTTCGCTTATTCTTTCAGCCAATCGGGATATTAAATTCGGCACCTTTTCGGGTAACTTGCTTTTTTGACAACTTGAGGACAATTTGAAAATATTGTAACGAATGTTAGCAGCACTGAACGATGCTATCGTCTCTAAGCCGATGCTAAGCAGTGACGTGAATTCACACCCATAGATCAATAATTAGGGGGACTCATGTAACCGTATAAATGCCTTATAAAGTGTGTAAACGTATAAATTTATCTAGTGCGTAAACGAGCTGTCAAATTTTGTATGAAAAATCATTTACACAATTTGTATAAATTTACGCGCACATTTCATTGTGTAAACGCGGTAAACTCAAAGGAATGCAACCTTGCAGACATTACAGCAGGCATTTTCATCAGAAATCTTCAACATTAGCAAGTCATTTATTAGAATATCTTAGTACAGACGTTTTAGTTTAGATTTTTCACTTAATTATGGCATTTTTTAATTTGTATAACAATCTAAAATTTTTGTTTGGCAATAATACATCTGATAAACAATCAAGTTTATCAAGAGTATTACTAGTTGCGTTCATATAACAGCGTGTGTAAATGGATATAATTTTACACCTTATAAGTTTATATGCTTTCATGAGTCCCCCTATTATGTATCTACAACATAAACGAAACAATAATTGCGTCTACACATATGTACCATGAACGTATACGAGCAGCGGAGAGTCAATGCACAAACACATGCATATATCTGAGATACTCCTGAAAGTATGCAATGAGAAAAACTATAAAATCATGCAATTGTAGTTACAGCTGAGAAGTTTGAGAGCTGCTGGGCTAGTAGATTCTGGAAGCGCCTAGAAGATGCGAACGTTGAAATCCGAGAGTATAAAAGGCGGCAATTGTAGAGGCGCTGGAATTCAATTTGATTTGAGCTATCAATCAGTTTGGTTATTAAGCAAGCTATTCGTTGCACAGTTTGAGTGTTATTGTGAAGTACTTTAATAAAGGCCATTTTGCATTATTACATATTGGAGTTATTTATTCAACAGTTTAGTGATCGAACTTAGCAGAAGGTTGCAAATAAGAGGATTTGCAAGTAAATCCGTTACAATATGTTCGACTTGGCACACTTTATTTAAATTCATTGTACTTTATTAATTTTTTGAAAAAATTATGCGAAGAGAGCATTTAAATTTATTATATAATTTTTTTTAAATATTTTGTTTTAATAACTTGGTGAATTCGGTGATCCGAAATCCGTATTAAGCTGGCATTGAAAGGGCCTGTTTTCTCAAATAACTTTTGAACGGTTAGAAAGTGTTAAATTTCGCAATTGGATTTTTATAACTGGCAGTTATGCGCATACCTTGATACGCCCTTCAACCATATCGGACCAATTTTCGAGATGAACAATAAATGTGCTAGACAGTCTTAAAAGAGTAGAAAATATAGTAACGCGCCGAACGCTGCCACCGCGTCGATATTTTTGACATTCGGCGGCGGCGTGCGAACAACTTCGATAATCGGCGGCGGCGGCGTTTATCGGCGGCGAATATCTCTAGTGTGTATACAGTTCAAACGTTTGAACAAGGGGAAGAATAAGATAATGAATATTAGATGAACTATTCAGGATGAGGACAAAGTTTTTTTTGTCTTCACAAATGTAAGCCTTTTTATTTTATTTTTGTGCATTTTTTATTTAGTTCATTGTGGCTCGCTCAGAGCGGTAGTGGTGCGTTTGCTGGTCAATAAACCATTGGGTCGCATTTTTTGTCATTATTAATGCACTTGCTTGTGATTTTTTGTTTTTCCCCTTGTCGCATGCTGTTTTCTTCATTATCCCAATGCCAATCGCAATGACAAAATAATTGCGATTTTTCCGGTGAGCAAATCTCAGCTGGAAAATATGGAATCAAGAAAACTGTTTGCATTGAAAGTTACTTTCATTCGAAGGGCAGTCCAAAGTTCGCACTTCTCTCTAATTCCTCGGCAGTGCCTGTTAGAGTCTCACCATGCCTATTAGAAAAGCAAGGTAACGGAATCTGATCCCCCTTCTGTTGTCAAACTAATTAATTTGTGATGCGAACATAAGAAATCCGTTATGAGCAACTATATTCTGCTGTCTCTGTAGAACGCTTTCTTAGAACATTTTGGAGCGTGTAACAGCCTCCTGTATAGCTGCCAAGATAAGTCTACATCCCTAGCAACAACTATAATGAGTTGGCAGGAGAAGATGTAGGAGGACTTAGCTTTTTTGGTGATCCCAATCGGCGCCAGGCTTGTTACGAAATGCACAAAATCGTTTAGGAAATTAAGCGCCAATTAATGAATGAATCGGCCAGGCTTTTGTACGCTCGCAGAATTAAGAACATGAAGAAACCATTAGCAAACGATTACGTATGCAGTGCATATACATCCACACAAAAATATTTTTGACACTATTTATGAATGTAGAAAACAGCCTTGTACAAAATATAAATACATATGTACATCAGCAACTACTTGTGTATTCGGATTCATTGGCACTATTAATCTTGAACTATTTCTAGGTACTTGTATTTTGCATTTAACGCCTCACATGTGATACTTTATGAGGTGACGTTTCTTTATCTAAATTGATGTGTCTACAGAAGCAGTGGGGTGAGCAAATACTTACAGCATAGAAATCTTGTACTAAAAATAGCTAATTTTATTGTCTATTACCTGAACATATATTAAACAGTATAAAATAAACTGCGTTCAACACGTCCAAATGCCAAGCTATACAAATTGTCGGTCAACTTAGGCGGCCTTTTATTATTTTATGTAATAAAAATATCAATGTTTCATAGTTTAGGACAGTACCAGAAAGAACCCAAGCATTTTAAAATCTACCCATCGACTGACGAGAAAGTCAATACTGTCTAATGTATGGTATATGCCTACATGTGCTAAACAAAATATTTGTTTTTATATCAGCCCCGTTTACATGGGTATCTATTTATTCAGGACTTCTTTCAATCGCATACTTTTAAAGCGTAATACCCAGGTCAAAAATATCGCATATAAGTTGTTATCCCGATTGAAAATGAGTCTCGTCGAAGTCACATAAAAATTATGGTCCCGATCGAGAAATGTGTTAAAGGGGTCGAAACTAAGATTTTTCAATCGAGACTTAAATTTATGAGCGATATTTTTTAACTTGGTATTAACTTTTGAAGGGATGGGTCTTAAAAGAATCATTTATTCGATTTAGAAAAGACCAGCCTAATGTAAATATATGGGAAATCATGTATCTGCATTGGCATGAAAATAGCGCATCTCACACGCTAATAATAGAATTAATAGCAATAGCTCAATTGTATGACCCTACAAAATATTTGGAATTCTTCTTATAATGAATGAATGCGTTTTGTAATAAAGTATAATAAAAAAATATTCGACTCTAAAGTTTAAATTTTGTGACACAAAAAAGGTACATGACTATACAGTGACTCGCAATTTGTTTGATTCAAAATGAATCCCAACCAAAACTAAAGTTTAATATTGATAAGAGGATTATTAATCTCCAACGTTGAAGACGACTCGATAAACGCCCTCTAACAAAATGAGACCTACTTTTCAAATCGAGAGATTCCAGCTCGCCTATCGGCCTCTTATGGTTTCTGTAACGTGATTTTAATGTGAATTGAATTAAAATTATTTTTTTTAATTTTAAATTAAATTTTTCGAGTCGAGATTACATAAGGTATTCAACATACCAAAAAAACGTAACCAAAGTTGGAGGCAATATTTTTCAAATGTTTTTTATGAAACTAGTTTCTGAAACTAGTTTTAACGCTTTCAAATAAAAATAAGGTGATTTTAAATTAGTTAACAAGTCCTGCAGAAACAAACTCCTCTGACATTCGGTCATTGCCATAAAAAGGTAGCTATCTTTTTTTTCAAAGACGATCAACAGATAACAGTCCACGTTGCTTGTAGTTAACTTCTTTTCTTACTGGGTAATTACTATAACAATAATAATGAAAATTAATCACAATTTAGATCGGAGTATTTTAAAAAATGGTGGTGTTGTAGGATAGGCAAGCATTACCTCTATACCAAAACGGTCGCCACTTGTGTATACCGGGACGTCAGTCCCACTGGTTACCAATGGCTCTTTTATAAGTATGGTGCGATAGACAACCCCAGAATGTCTATAAGCTATGCTGGCATGGACCAATCAGAACCCACAGTTTCATTTGACTTAAGGATTTCATAACCAATTTCAATTTCTCTTACAATTTCTCTTCGCCAAAACGTGTTATTCAAACGCAGTTTGAATGTTTCCTTCACAGAAACGGTCCAGGACCCAGCCTGTTCCGAAAACTACTATCTAATATATAAAATTCTTCTGTCACGGTGTTAGAGGCTTAACTCCTCCGAAACGGCTGAACCGATTCTCATGAAATTTTGTGAGCATATTGGGTAGGTCCGAGAATCGGTCAACGTCTACTCTTTTTTTCCATACGTGCCTAGGGTCTTGAGATCGAAACGTGGACCCGGGTACCCCTAGAATGTGTTTATACAATATGGATATCAAATGAAAGCTGTTCATGAGTGCTATAGTACAGGCTAATTTTCATACCCCTGGTGTGTCTGGTGATATAGGCCACACGTGGGCCCGTGAACGCCTAGGCAATGTTTTTACATGGTGGGTATCAAATTGAAGCTGTGCTTGTGTGAGTGCTTTAGTACAGGGTAGTTTTCATACCTATTGGTGACTAGGGTCTCGAGATATAGCCAAAACATGGATCAGGGTAACACTAGGATGTGTTTTTACATTATGGGTATCAAATTGAAGCTGTTGATGTGTGCTTTAGTACAGAGTAAGTTTTACACCGCTGATTGACTAGAGTCTCGATATATAGGCCAAAACATGGACCCGGATACCCCTAGAATGTGTGTGTATTATGGATATCAAATGAAAACTGTTGCTAAATTTGCATATATTAGAATTTACGTTGCTTTTTTCCGGGAAGTATACCAGAGACGGACTGGGACTGAGACTGAGACTCGGAGTGGGACTGGGACTGAGACTCGGAATGGGACTGGAACAAAATACATACCACCCTCTGGGACTGGCAATAAGAGATGAAGAAGAAGGAGAAAAACTTGAGAGAAGAGAAAAGAGAGAAGGAAACTGAGAAAGAGACAGAATGAGACGAAGATGGAGATGAAGCGAAGAAGACGGAGGGAGGAGTGAATAAAAAGATTAGGAAAAAGTGTAGAGGGGTAGAGCAGAGTTAGACGGAAAAAGCTTATTAAAAGGTATGCAGATAGGCCAATTTTAGGGCAGAACAACGTCTGCCGGGTCTGCTAGTAGATTTATAATAATCCCGTAGCTAAGTCTGGCAGTGTCTTCGAAGACATCAATACTTCCATCATGACCTCCTCGCATGCCGTTAAATGTCTAGGTTAGAATTTGATTCCCTTTTTCTCAAACAAAAAAGTGCAAAACAAGAAAAATTGGAAAGATTTTTCCATAAACATTTTTCCTCCATTTAGCATACGCATTTCTTAATAATAAAGAAAATGTCTCTAAACTGACAAATTAAAGGCAGGCAACAGAAAAATTCAGTTATTTCAAAAGTAAATAAATTTTAAGCATATCCGTAAAATCGAAGTACAAAAAAGTTCAGTAAAAATGGAACAATTCATTGAAACCTTAGTTGAAAGTTTTAAGGGGAGCTTCTTTTTTAACTTTCTCTGTACTTCTCCTGATATGTTTACAAGTTTTTATTCACTTTAAAAAAAATCCTTTTTTTGCCGGTTTTTCATATATACAAAGTAGAAAATCTACATTGCGATGAGATAAACATTTGTATTTTGCAATAAATTTGTTTCAGCTGTATGTTTTGAATAAATAAAAGTAGTAGTCAATGCGGCAAAAGGTCAACTGTTTGACTTTCTTCCCATATGGTGCGATATAACTTCAAGGATATTTAAACCGAGCTCCTGCAGTTTATATTTTTTTTTTTTGATGAATTCTCTGAGGAGCTTTTAATTGTAGGAATACACTGTAAGGGTTTACCGAGAGGCGACCTTGTTTAAGAAAAATGTTCTGAAATATTTTGATTTTGGTTGTTCTGTTATTTGACTCGGGGCCATTCGTTAGTTAGCGGCCCTCGAAGTAAATTAAAATACAATAGGCTTTAATGTAGAAAACTTGGCTAATTATTTCAGTAAGCCTCTGAGTGGAATTGGCATTAGACCTAAAAATCAGTGCCTATTTTCAATATTTTTCATTACCAAAAATTGTCATTACTGATGTTTTGCCAAAAAACCTATGACATTAGCCTTCAAACTCAGGCATGCTTAACCAACGAAACGATATCATTTCGTTACGATAATCAACGTTAATAAACGAAACGAAGTCATTTCGTTTCGTTTATTAACGTTAAGATCGTCAAATTAACGAAATGATTTCGTTTCGTTTTCTGCCATATCCAAACGAAATCAAATCGTTTATGTTGATTATTAATTTCAAACTATGCTGGCAAAGCTGATTGATGGCGGAGTCATTAAAGGTGAAAGCATTAGCCAAGCTGATTGCAACTTTTCTCATGAATTTTGACAGTACGAATATTTCTCAGAGTATTTTTGACATTACCACCAACGAATTACACAAACAAATTGCATAGAGCAGGCATGCTTAACCAACGAAACGATATCATTTCGTTACGATAATCAACGTTAATAAACGAAACGAAGTAATTTCGTTTCGTTTATTAACGTTAAGATCGTCAAATTAACGAAATGATTTCGTTTCGTTTTCTGCCATATCAAAACGAAATCAAATCGTTTATGTTGATTATTAATTTCAAACTATGCTGGCAAAGCTGATTGATGGCGGAGTCATTAAAGGTGAAAGCATTAGCCAAGCTGATTGCAACTTTTCTCATGAATTTTGACAGTACGAACATTTCTCAGAGTATTTTTGACATTACCACCAACGAATTACACAAACAAATTACATGGAGTTTGTGTGTATGTCCGCTCACTGTTACCACCTTACGGCCTCACCATGGCTATAGCATTGCCAGCACAATTCAAACATAAAGTATCACGTTTTTGTTAACGTTTTTAACTTTAACGAAAGCTTTTCGTTTCGGTTAAAAACCAGATACAATTTATCTTGATAATTTCTTTATCGATAATATTTCGAAGTGTTTCAACGGAAACGGTGGAAATTTTTTGATAAACGATTAGCTTAACGTTAAGGTGCATCCCTGTTCAAACTCATTCATTCTCACTTCAAATTCTTCCAATTCTATTAAGCACTCAAATACTCACTCATAGCCTATACGCCAATGATGCTTCGCTTGTTTTAAGTTCAGTTTCTACTCCGTTTTTGACTTCGCTTTCAATTTGATTCCTTTTTTTACTGAGGTTTCTGTTGTTGCTTTTGTTATCCATTATCGCACTTCACGCTGTTGGTCATTGTATTTGTAAAATTTGTAAATTTGTATCTATGAGATTACACTTATTTTAAATCAATTTAGAATCCCGTTATAAATTTCATGAGAAAAATTATGCAACGTTTTATAAGCGAAAAAAGTGTTTCTTTCGTTTGTAAATTCATGGCATAACATTTTCACATGGAACTTGTTATAGAGCGAATTACTTTACTTTACATTATTATTTTGATAACATTACACGTTTTTTATGCCACATGACGATTTCTAGTAAAATAAATACGTAACGAATTATTTTACGTTGTTTTAAAGTTGCAAATACTTTTCAAAAGTTTTTAACTATGCGATGTTTTCAATGTTTACAACTTTACAAGAATTTTTATTCCATAAGTTGCTTTATAATTGAAATTCTCAATTATTTATTTACGTCAAGGGATTGTACAGTTACGAACATATGAATCATGAATGAAGAAACAGCTAGTATTTATTTGCTAGGGCCAGGGAGACCGCCGTCCAAAGCACAACAACCTGATCTGAAATTGCACTTTAGACTTGCCGAAAATCTCTTTTATAGCGTTAAAGTAGTACAGTACGGCAACACAAAACCGAGACAAGTTGTCCTTCCAGCATAGGTTAAAATAAAGGAATGCCTTGAACAACCCAAAATTGGTAATGGCTTCGACATAATGCTTAAACTAACTATGAAAAGCTATGTTAGATACCGTACTCTCGTATAACAAACCTGAGAAGATCTGCAGCCTATCAAAGTCACAGGCATAGATCGGTAATCGGTGCTGATGAATGAAACGTGAAGAATTTTCAATTTAACAATGGCGGATATTCTATTCTTAGTCGATACTACACTCTTGCTCGATTACACATGATTGCGACTGCCGCTGTTGAGATATACCAGAGCGACTCAAGATAAATCGCAATGAAAGGCGGCATTTCAGCCTGCCAGGTGCTAGCATAAAAAACAGTTGGTTGTGAAACGCTTTCCGGAAACATATACTTTATAAAGGCAATTAACTATTAAGGTGTGACCAATCACTTGGAACCCTGCTGATGATGAGATGACGGAACATTTTTTGCCAGGCCTTTGCTGGGAAACGATATGATGATTTAGGTCAGAAGTCTAGTTCTTGACTTTCCTGCCTTTCTACATTCAGGAAGATGAAATGGCCGAGAATTTTCTGTTCGTCTACTCCGCCAACGTGAGGAGCTGTAATGAGGCTTTTGGAGCTACACCGTTAGTATCTAATAAAATATATTTTTAGTTATTAGTCAGTGGATTTCAAATCCATTTAAAAACTACAAATAGAGTGCAATTGGCGGCATGTTGTCTGAATTTTGTTTTCTACACATTTCTGTGGGGTTACCGGCAAAGAAAACATTAAATAAATATAAACTTGTCTTCTATATATGTATGTTTGTTTAATGGTGTGTTCAGTTTATACTTATATTTAAGAATTCATGAGCTTAACACCGGCTTATAATAATTGAATTTCAATTATTATGTTTTTTCTAAGAGAAACTGAAAAGAAAGAAACATTTACTGGCATATTGCGATGGACCATTTCGAAAACCGCCAACGTAATCATCATCAGGCAATTTTGTAATGTTATCAAAGGTTTCACCGGGATTTGAACCATGAAACACATGGTGAAACTGCGGTAGCCTTTAACCACTAGGCCATCCTGCTGGTATTTGTTTTCATGCTTAATTCAGGTTTTCTCATTTCTATACTAACAACACAATTGAGACATTCTGTCTCTATATTGATTTGTGTGCCATATAGATTTGTTAGTGTAGAAATGAGAAAACCTGAATTAAGCATGAAAACAAATACCAGCAGGATGGCCTAGTGGTTAAAGGCTACTGCAGTTTCACCATGTGATTCATGGTTCGAATCCCGGTGAAACCTTTGATAACATTACAAAATTGCCTGATGATGATTACGTTGGTTGTCTTCTATATATTTTCGTACCTTTATTATCTCAATTTTTTCTTCTTCTTTATTGATATTTATATCACACAGCTGTGTGCTAATTCTATTTTAATTCGCTATATTCTCCTTCTATTCGACTTCTATTAGGCGAATGCTTTACGTTTTAACATTTTTCTGTTTTCCGACAATTTCTGAAAATTTATTTCACACTCTTGCAGTTGTATGCCTTGAGAACATCGCCTTTCTTTCTTATTTCTTTTTCTATATATATCTATCTTTACTAGCTCTTCGCTAATACTTTTTGTTTATCTCGTAACTCGCACCGTTAGTAAACAATTTGCACCGTTATTTTTCACTCTTTCATAATATCTGCAGTTATATTACCATGGTAACTTTATTATTCTATTTTCCCCTTTTCGCACTTCTTTTTTTACTCATCTTCCTTTTATTTTGCTACTTTCTACTCTATACTTACTCCTATTCGACACAACTAGCTCTGGTATCTTTTTCGATTTTCTTTCTACATCTCATTCACACATTTATCGGCTCAATCAAAAGTGATAAATTACTTCATTTTTTGCATTCGCTTTTTCGGACTTATTTTCTGCAAGGGTTTCGCAATCACTTACACATTTTCATACCACTTTAATTTGCTTTCACTGCTGAACTTTTGCAAATTTTTGGATTATGTATAAAAAGATTTTCGTCAGCAACACACAAATTCACTTACATCCGATAGCACAGTTTTGTTTTTTTTTTTAGCAGCACCTCTGAAATTCCTTTAAAATTTTTCAACTTTTTTTGTAGCCCTTTAGTCTTTTATTTTAGTTAGGCCAACAAACTGCAGTAAACAATTTTTTTTCTAACTTCTGATTTTTCACAGGCACAGCACTGACCGTCCGATATATACAACAAAAAGGCCTTTTTTATATTTTTTTCCTTGCTGTATCTTTAGTTCGATGCTCGCTTGCGCCGTGAAAATTTACTGCTGTTCCGTATGCGCCGAGTATACGCCAATACTGAATCGTAAAGGGTGACAGCCGACACATGCTAACCCAAAATTTTCACTCTTCAAATGTTCTTGTGACACAGACGACCAAGTGTTCATACAAATTGACATACACACAAACTCTTGGCATGCCTCACAATTTGAAAGCACCACCTCACACTTGGCGCGAGGCAAATATCTACCGCCTCCCCCATTTGTGTTAGATAACATATCTTTAGTTTGTTTGTGTGTGTGTAGATATGTCCCACACTATAAAAGCATCTGACAATTATTTCACTCAACACTAGTTACTCATGAACTATTCTACTCTCGCCAATCATCGAGCTATCGTAGCTCTTTTTCTCACTGTATTTAACTGCTGGCATATAGGTGCGCTAATGCAATCCTTTCTTCAATGAGTGACTGTCTTCAGCTAAATGCTGGTTTTCCGCTCCTTCTATGCATGCCGTTATACCTTCAAATATGAACACCGTTAGTTCTCACACTCTTTCCTCGTAGGCGTGCACCGATTAATACTCACTGAGCATATTGACTCGCATGCACACTTTCGTTCCACACGCATGCAATTATGGTCAGACTTCGTGACAGCATATGACAATTATATACAATGTTGTTGTTTTTGTCATTGCATGCAACATACGCTCTTATTATTTTATAATAATTAAGTTTATACAAATAGCCACTGACCTCAGCAATTTAAAGTACTGAGTCAGCCAATGTGACAGCCGCGTAAACACTGAGCGGTTTGTGTGTTATGCTTGTAACAATCCAATTTTTTACGGCCCTATTGTGTTACACGTGCACTAAAGATGGCATCTTCCACAATTACTTAATATCGGTGTAATCTTCAAATCAGCCGCTGTCAAAAGTTGTTGGCCGTTTAGAGGTAAGGAGCCCATAGGACGCCTTTGTTAAGCGCATGCGTTGTGCAAAAAAGAGGGCCACCACCTGGCGTGGCAGCCACATGATGTGTGTATAAGAAGTGAGTTTGTGTCCTTTAATACTGCAGTCTCCTTTATAAAATGCTACACCGAGATGTTTCCATTTGATAGCACTGTGCAACATTTTCATTAAAAAATAGTTCAGTTCATTTTATTATTTTATTAGTATTCAAACGACCCTGTTAAGGATAAGCTTGCTGGAACAGGATTTATGAGACCGCATAACATTTCGGTCAAGTCAGCTTTAAAAACTTAAAGAATCGCTACATTGCAACTATCTACCATCGAAAAGAACCTACTTCAAGCTTAGACAAGTCCTTCGATGGAGATCGCTTGAAGGATAGTTTCATCTTCTGTAAGCAAAATCTAGACAGTTAAGCAATGAGACAGAAAGCGAAGTCAGATAGGTGCAAAATTGAATTGTCGCTTCATTGTTCAAGTAAACGTAAACTTGTTAACCACCGCCCCCTAACCTTTTTATTTACACGTGAACAGGTGCGGGAGTTCACAGCCTCCGATGAGTCCGTAGCCCCAATCCCATCTGGATGGAATGAAGTTTTTTCGAAGTTAGCAAAATTAGCACTTAGAATGCTGCATGTTTCATGGCAGTTCAACCTTTAAGTTATGTTCAAAATATTTGTTTCACTGTGTAGTTGAGTGATTTGTTGTCTCATATTTAATTTTTGGCTCAGTGACTTGCTTTTCCATCTCATATCCTTTGCTTTGCTGGATTTCGGTACTCAAGCACGCAAAAAATTCCAAGTGTATCTAAATGTTATTCGACAACAGCTGTCAGTCGCTGTGTCTGAACTGAGTTGCCAGATTGTGGGAAGTTAAACTTTTTCTTTACGCTGTCACATTTCATACTATTTTGTAATGGTTGCATTCTAATCCGTGACCCTATATTCCGAACAGATATCGAGCGGAACCACATTTTTCACCAACGTTATAAAGAAATAAAACACAATGCCGGGACTTTCAAATTATGTTTGGGCAATAGGTATGTTTAAGTCGTAGAGCAACATAAAACCCTTGTCCAGCCCCACCAGACTCATCGACAAAATCGAGGGTATTAAGAAAGATCACATTCTCCAATTCCCGATGTTCTGCTTTAATTTTTGCTTCCCACACCGCTGTAGGAAAAAAAATCTAGTTCCAAACTTTTGCATTTCTAGTGCACTCGGAAGTACTACTAGTTCGTCGTCAATCTCCTTTACATGCTTTCAACTTGCGGATTATACAAAATTTCTAGGCATATGGGTGTTGAAATCGTTTCGAATGCAAGTAAATTCTGTTATTCTTGTTGTTGTTTTAACCGTAAAAACACTCCCCGAATGTTTAGGAAGTGCTATGGATATGTGCGGTTCTTTTATGGACTTGACCCGGCGCTTGCATGTGCTGGTACTAGACCGACTGCATCGGTAACGATTTTTGCTGAGCCCTCGTACCTGCGGTTCTGTGGATATAAACTCATCCAATGACAGGCTTGCCTACCTTATACTCCCTACCGGCAGAAGTCTTTAAATTTGCTGCATAATCTAAGCTCACAAATTGCATAAACTCTATATCGTTTTCCATTGACCGTCCACATACTGGCATCGGATTGAAGCTCTATTTCGTCCCTAATTTGCGTATAACGTCCCAGATATGCGATAAATCCAGCTTTCCGTTGCTGTCAGCGACTAGGTCTACGTTAACCAGTTCCAGGAGAATATAATCTGTTTCAACTACTACTGCCTGCAGTTTCCTAGGATGGAGATTTTCTAGGATATATTTAGCTGCGAAAATTTATAACGCATATCCCCATCTATCTAGAGCCAAAACCACGCACTCCACTGTAGGCAAATAATTTATTATAAACCACTTAATATTTCATTAAGCTACTGTTTAAAATAAGTATCATAATAAGTGAAAAATCCACTAAGCTTAAAGTCATTGCTCACACTGAAAGGAAGTGAACACAACAAAATTACTCACAAAATTTACTCGACAAACATACTTAACAAATGGCAATTAGCCTACTTAGCGGGTACTTCCGTATACAACTTGATTAAGAGCAGAAATATGTTACAAACTGAATAGGCTGTTGAAGTCTCCACTTGAACTAATCCACTGTTAATGCTCTGTTCGACCACTGTTATGGCTCGAGTCGTTAGCTTTGTGCTCATAGATATTCTGTAGGTATTATGTTGCCGTAATATTGTAGCTATTCTTTGGTGATTAATGTCCATTACTAAACAAGTAAAAAAACGCAACAGCAATGCAGCAATAAAGAACAGGATGACTTCTGTTACATACATAAGGATTGTTGGCCTAGCTATTTAAGAAATACTTTTACTGTCAATTATATTATTTTCGTATTTCTTTTAAGCGATTTGAAATCAGCCCGATTAGTCAATAACGTAAAGTATGTATTTATGTGTCAAAAGTCACATTAACTCATCTCTCGATCCATCTATCGGGCAAATCTCATTGGACACGGAGAAGGTATCCAGGTATCTAATTCTCCTGTAGGCAAAAAAGGCAGAGTTTTTGAAGTTGGTGGTATGGTGATGCTTCCCAAGGTTTTTTTGGCAAAGTAGAATTCGCATGTACTCTCACGTAACTTGGCCCCCTGAGAGACAATGAGACAAAAAGTGTACTTCAAACTGTATCCCAATTTTGGCCATTGAGTTATTGTCGAGTACTTCGCTACTTTAAAATAAGAAAATAGTCCAAAAATAATACAGCCATGAATTTAGCCCTTTTTCTGCCTTTCAGTGCCAGTGACTCCACAGCTAAACGCTCCAGGGGTGGTAACTAAATAAATAACTGTAAGGCGCGATAACCTCCGAAGATATCTAAGACCGAACTTCTCTTCCAATTTGCGTCGTGCTCCTCTTGCTTTTCCCTACAAATTGGCCGGACGGGACGTACATGTTTTATGCCGACTCCGAACTGCATCTGCAAGGCAGATGAGTTTTCACAGTGAGCTTTTCATGGCAGAAATACACCCGGAGCGCTTGCCATACACTGCCGAGGGGCGACCCCCTTAGAAAAAAAAGGTGGTAACACTAGTACTTTAATATGGATAACTTCTGGAGTTTGCAGGATCTGTCTTCATCGATAATACTCCTCAAAACTTGCAGGGCTTGTTTTTATCACTAACAGAAGATGAAAAATATGCAATTAGTTGAGAACGAGGTGTGAAGTAACCACAGGGCTACAATTTCCACCACCAGTAATATCTCGTACTGAGCTATAACTAGTTCTGTCGTTAAATGTTAATGTCAAAGATAGGTATTACGACTTTTTGAAATTTGATCAAATTGTTGTTCAGCATCATTCAGAAGACCTCAAACATGTCTTCGACAAAGCCGACTACAGTCTCAATCTTACTCGTTTAGTTTACCTTCGTAATAATGGGTTATTTAGGCCCACTTGCAGAACAGCAAGCTAACTTTTTAACTCAGATTTATACTGACATGAAGGGCTAAAAACTCATACATTTTTTAAAAAAAATTTTAAATACAAAAATAACTATGTATTTCGAATAATTGTGGGAGTCCACACTAAAATGAAACATTCATTTTCTGTAGACCTCCACAATTGATTGTGATGTAGATCATTTCGATTGTAACCTTAAGTTATTTTCCAAACCTTAAGTTATACGAAATTATTTTTGGTAGCATTTTGTAACTCGAATAGTATTGATGTAGAGGAAGGAAATATTCTAAAAACTCAGTGATTCATCAAAGTTATTTCGCCGTTTTTACATTTCTAAGGCTTTGTTCTTATTTTTTTTAATATAAATATGTATTTAGTTAATAAATGTTTGAATTTGCAGCAAGAGTACTTTAGTATTGCTCACTGTTAAGTACTTAAACATTGAATGTAAAAAACTCTGTTGGGTCCATTAAGTCTGTAGCCTACAGCGAAATAGTATTAGCAAAATTGTTACATTGCTGTTATTATTGCACTTATGGCCCAAACTGTTAATACAGTCTACATAAAATCTTCATTGCTAAAAGCCAATAACGAATGCCGTCAACAGCTGAGTGGCTTGTTAGCCGATGTTGGGTTTCGTTTCAACTACGCCGTCAAAGCTGATGCAGCTTTCTCGATTGCGGCTCGATTACAACTATGACGGCTGGCTGGCTGGTGCTGTTATGCTGCTTTTCAGTCGCGCCATCTTCTTAAAGCTTTTTGCTGTCGTTATGTCTGTATTATTAACTGAATTTTGCATTATTTATTTTTACATTATTTTTTTTTATAATTCGCTTTGGTGTGCTGTTTTTTCATTTTGATATTTATTCTGCTGCTTTGTTGTTGTTGTATATGTGGTGGTTATGCGCGTTATTTGCCATTTGTGTTTGCTTTAATTGGTATTGTTGTTGCTATTTTTTCTGCTTCTTCTTCGCCCGTTTTTTTTTCTTCTTCTTCTTCTTGTTAGCTGCTTGCGAGTATGCGACTTCAGTTTCGCTGATTTAAGTTTTTTAATGAAACATTTCTTATAGCGATCAGTCACATTTAAGCGTGCGTTGGTTAAAGCTGTGTTTTTTAGAGCATAAGTGAAAAAAAAAAAACAAATTTTGCAGCGTGAAAACAAATTTTTTTGAAGGAAAAGTTAGAATTGGTAAAGGAAGTTTAAGTTGAAGGAAGTGCACTTTGGTAAATAATTGAGTTCGATTTGTAAGAAATTTTGCAGAAAGTGTCTGAACGTGTTTTTGACGAAAAGCACAATATATTGCCAAATGTTTTGACAATGAGTAATCTGCGAGAGCCAAGAAGTTGGTGTACGCAATAACGTTTATTTGTAATTGTTTTTCCAAAACAGGGGTGGGTCGACTGCTAATACGCTTCCAAAAATATCGGGAGAGCTGTCATAAGACGCGTATTTACTTCGACAACTTCGAATAATCCGAAGGCGGAATAGAAAAACTGTCTCTGTTCGGCGACATTTGCACTTGAAGTTGGCAATTTTCATGTGGTTGTTGTGCACTGAAAAAAAAACTTTTGTAAAAGGGAGTTTGCAGCGATTTAATTTTGATCTCACCCTATTGGTGGATCGGCCAGGGAAATGTTTTTCAAGCGCGGCCGAAGGCCGCCACCATAGAAAAGTGTTCTGCGCAAAAATACTATGGATCACACTCCCGTTTTCGGAGGGACCTGGGGTCATTTTTCGGTTTGTCTTCAATATCTTTTGAACGAGTTAATATTTTTATTTTCCGCCTTCGGATTATTAATACTGATATCAGGACATGTCGTTTTGGATGCGCATTAGCAGTCAACGCCTGGTCTAGGACATTACCTTTTTTTTGCACTTGAACCAATCTGTAGAGTACACATCGAAAAAGATCGTTGCTGAACTACAAAAACAAACTGAGAAAAAAAATATTTCTTAATTATTTTCAATGCGACAAGAAATTTATGTTTTGCTGTTATAAAAAATTGGCAAGCCCATAAAAAAAGATTATTTAAAAAGTATTTTTTTTTTTTGAAATATTTAATATATAAATTTTTTTTTTTTTTTTTTTGTAAGGAAATTAATAATTTTTTTTCTTATTTGTCAAACTTGTTTAAGGCCTAAAATTAGGTTACACCGAAAAAACTTAAAGGGGAAAAATAGCTTAATTTTATAATTTTTATGAATTCAAAACTTCCTACCACTTTGGCCGATTTCGAACCAAGTCTGTAATTTTTTTCTTATTTTGTCCACTGCTCCTTTTTTCACTCAGGAACATAATCAAACAATAATAAACTGTGGCGAATGTTATCGTAAACCAGTGGTAAATTCCGACGTTTACTACTAGATATACGAGTAATTGACAATTATATGTACTGGCAACTGTGGATGCTTAACTATTTGCAGCAATGAATTTAAATGAGGACTCCTACACAGAACCTACCTAGGAGGGCATGTTATAAAGATTTAGTAGGTGAGAGATTTGTCTAAGAGCCTTAGAACACCGAACCTGTTCAAATTTATGGAGCTTAATAAAGTACCCCGAAAGAAAGAACGCTTGTAAAATCAACAAATCTTGTTTGCTGTTACAGTTGTTGTTGTTGTATTGATGGCCCTTTGCCGGACATAGATCCGGTACCTTCGATAACAAAGCACCATTAAGGTACTAGCCCGACCATCTCGGGAACGATTAATATGATCACATTAAACCTTCTAGGCCGTAACCCCACCCCCTCCATCCATTCGCAAACAATCTAACCTATTTTTCGCAAATACATCAGCCAAGAGAAGCTACGCTCGCGGATCTCACTGCTGTGTTCTTATGACCATGGTGCCACAGAAATCTTTTTCATAACAACAGCATTCTCTGTTATTCTAATGTTGAAGAGAGTCTGTTATTTTAACCATTTTCATTAGTAATTTGAAGGCAGGACTCTTCGTTTTGTCGCTGAACAAGCGGATTTCAAAATAACATATTTTGTAAACAAAAGCTTATGTGCGTAGTTTAAGGCTTTTTGATGTTAGCATTAACTAAAATATTGATTAGAAAATTATAGTAACTATTATATAAAGTAATTTGTTCTTATTCAAAAAAAAAAAAAAACAAGTTCAACGCAAAAATATTTTGACGACTGTGAACATTGTACTTGCCAAATACGCGAATGCAAAAAAATAATACTAACCTTAAAAAAAATGAAACAAATCGAAAGAAAGAAAAATTTCCTAATAAATCATTAAATCCAATTACACAATCAATTGAAATAACAATATTAATAAAATTTTAAATTATAATAATTAACTGCAAAGCGGAAGTACACACAAACATACTTAAAGAGATACGAAAGATCTGCAAATACTTGTGCTCAACATTAAACTATTTTATTATTGTTGTTTTTTTTTTTGTTTAGCATTTAATTTTTGCTGTCATTGCAACGTTAAACGTACTACAGAATAGTAGAAAAAATAATAATAAATCACAACAATAAATACAAAAACAAAAATAAGCCGCAGCAACTTACATACATCTCTTACTTTTAATCATCAGCTGACGTATCAAACGAGTTTAGGTGAGTTTTCTCATATATTTTTTGTTATTTTTTTATTAAATAATATTCTGCTCGTTGGCCATTGCTAATTTATTGTGTTTTCTGTTTATTGAATATATTCGCCCCTTCATGTTCTATATTGTTTATTTACCTATATCTGTTTTTTTTTTTTTCTTTTTTTGCTGGAAAATTCGCTCACGCTCTGCTGATTTTTCTCGCTGTATTGGGAATTTTCCAGTCAAACCGGAACAACAAAAGAGGCATTGTGTTGTTATTTTGTTTTTCGTGAATTTTCATTTTTTCCTGTTGGCTGTTTTAGTTTTAGTATTTGCTTTTTTTTTCTTATTTCAACTTGCCATTGTAAGTCATGTTTGTGCGCCGGAGTTTCTTTGCCCACGTTGTCGTTCCTTTTAGTATTTTCTTGAATTTTTTTGTTTTTATTTCCTTTTCTGCCTCGCTCTTTTTGTTGTTGTTTGCGTGTGTAGTTTTTTATCTTTGTTGTCAATGTTGATTTAGCAACTTAAATTTTCGTGCTGCGATTTTGAAGGTTTATTTACAATTCATTCATTGCATGTTCAATAACAACAACAACAAAAATGCTTGTTATGTGCCGTGTCGGTTTTTCGTACTAGGCACGGAAGTTCTGCGAGAGAACAAGTTCCTTATCGTTGGCGGATATACAGCTCAGGTTCACTCAATGAGCCCAATCAAATGTATTAATTTTTTTTAACAGAAAATGGATACAAATTTGTTCTAATAAACATTTTTAACTAAAACCAGTTTTAATGGAAAAATTTGACTCTGCCAGCTGCCAAAATGTAAAAATATAAAAAACAAAAAAATTTATATTCTATTGGTTATGCAATTATGATTGCATACACAGAACGAGTTTTGTAATTTGGTTACATATTCTACGTATCGACGAATGTTATGAATTTCCGCTGATGCCTAACTTCTGTAGTCACCACGAGCTGTGTATGTTTGTACCGGCAGCGCTGTATTACGATAAATAAGCTACTCAAAAATTTTACAAGGTTGGAATTCGATTGCTAGATACTTCTGAAATGTTACTTGAGAATAATTAAGGCGGGATCCAATTAGAAGTCGTCCTAAATAGCTTAGAAGATATTACAAACATGACTTCTGATTAATTAGGAAGAAATCCGACAGTCCGCGAGCAAATAAATAACACACTTTGTTGCGGTTTAAATAATGTGAATGTGAAAATTAAGTATTTGGACTTTTCGAAAAGACGTAGTTTTACAGGTGTAGACAGCAAAAAAGAGAACAGAGTGATTACGAGAAGTGACTAAGACATTAACTTGATTGACTAAAGTTCATAGTTAATTTCATGACTATGTCCCAGATCTCACTGCAAATGACTAGCCGTAAGAATTACTTCATGTCTGTTGGTACTGTGAGCTCAAATTATCATTCGAACCCCAGATAAGCGAGGCGGATTGATCTGAAATATTTGCCATGGTAAGAACAACACGTTAACGCTACAGTCCGTCTAGTACCTAAAGATACTTCTTGATGCCCGAGCGTATCGTCTTAAAAGTTTCCTTGACAGTTTTTAAAACAACATTTAAAATAGAGCTGGCAAACGTTTGAAACCCTTTAACTGAAATCTTTAATTGTTCAAGGCCCAATATCGTTTTATGCGAAGACCATTAAAAAAGAGGTAACTAATAAATTTAATAATTAAGTACTTTACTTTTTTGGTAATGAATGCAACTTTTTCAATTCCTGATCATTTATTTGAAATACTTTCAAATATTTTCTAATATCAAGTAAACTAAAGGAGACAAAGAAATTTGGGTAATGGTATTCTGATTATTTTAAGATGCAGAAGCCAGAAAACAATACTTCCATTCAACACAATAATTAGCTTGACCTCGTAAATGGTTCTCAAGGTGGTATATTCAACTTTATTTTCTCAGTTTCAAAATAAAATTTTAATTGAATTAAACGCCAAATATTTACCGCTTTACAGATACACATTAAGTAATTATTGAGAATTGAAGACTATTCTGGGTCTTCAGCTTTTTTTTCTTTATAATCCAAGTGTTGGCATAAGAATTGTATGATAGCTTCCCCAAGCTGTGTTATCGAGGGACGTCGAATCAATTCTTCAAAAATATTTATTACAATGATTGGGCAACTTTTGGATTATTAAGAGGTGATGACGGCGACTTTCACGCATTTCACATTGATCATCGAATTACCGCTTAATATTATATTTCCTAGGACTGAGCTCATTTTCAGCTTTAAGAAAATAAATTTCACGATCTCGCTAAATTTGGCGACCTCACGATCATCCCAAAGCGATCTTTTATGTTACGTAGAATCTCTGAATACAATTCCTATTACAGAAATGCAACCTAATATGAAAGAAAGAGCTTTTGGACAAACTTTTTCACATTTTTTATAAGGCCTCTTGACCTACAAAAATGTGCTGGCCACGAATAATCCGCTACTTAGCGGTCTGAATATGAAACTCTTTGTTTCTATTATTTTTCCTGAGTCTGTGCCAATATTCAACAGTTTCATTTTTCCTTTAATTGTGCACACACACCGAATGTTCATGTCCCGGAAAAATTAAAAAGTAGCACAACATAAACTGAGAGAGAAGCTCGGTCTAAATCTCCTTGGTAAACGTCACGCCAATTATTTATTTATTCTGAAAAATAACATGGCTGCTTTTTAACATAAAAATATCTAAGTTTGTAATATGGTTTATTCTTCTTGCTATTTAACGATGAACAAGTTTTTTTCTAACGAAAATTTGAAAGTTTTATAATTGAAAGTGATTAAAGAGAATTGAAAATGTGGGTATTGAATATAATTTACCAAAAAAATTTACTTACACTTGGTAACTGGTGTTCTCAATATTTGTAATGGCATTGATGAATGTACCTGATTGTACCAGCTCTGACACAAAAGCGCTTTCATAGCCCTTCGTAGCACTGTTTTCACCTGGACCATAGTTTTGCCCAAACTTAAAAGCTCACAAAGGAAGTATTTTTTACTAAGTTTTCTTTCTTTTGCATTGGGTAGTAGATACAGAATTTTCACAAACACAAATCGTTCAATTTTATTGCTTCTTCAGCGTATGACCCAAATATGTATATAAATATTTGTTTAAAATTAATATCACCAATTAAACTTTAGCTAACCAAATCTTCGGCGTCGCATGCTAAATTAAAATTTAAAAAAATATTTTTAATTATCATTTTAGCATTTTGTTTTTGTCGATATTTCACCAAGAAAATTAAATATCTTCACCTAAAAAAATCTTAAATCTTAAAAAGATGAACTTGAGTATGAAAAAAAAAAATACGCATTAACATTGTTTTCGTTATGAATACAGTGGTTTGGGGTCAACGATATACTAATTGCAAATACATACATATATGCATGTGTGCTAGGATGGCGAATTTTTTTTAGGGCTAATAGGAGAATTCGCTAAGTTGTAAGAACAAACGAAAAATTTTATTTAGTTATAACTCGCGAGTATACAAATAAAAACATCTCAAATTTGTTTGCGCTTAGCGCTCGCCAGTCTAAGATTCCAGCTATTAGATGTGACACTGCTGTCAGATCTAGAAGCAGCAAGTGGCATAGGTCCTAGAAAGCTTCTAATATTTGCCAAGAGGACGGAGTTATTTTATAACATATGTCCTGGTTTTTGATAAGAGTTTTCCAGTTTGCTCGTTAAACAAACTTCTCGTAGCACTACAGACTTATTCAGTCTATGAGAGGTATTCATGGAACGGCCAGTTCAACCTGTCGCACCATAACAATATGATGGTTTCAAAAAAAAAGTTAGTCCACTCTAATACGCAGATGCATACATACTTATGTGTATTAGCTGAAGTTGATGAAAGCTTTGAGAACAATTTGAAGTAACAAAACCCAGTTAAATAAAATTTCCATATATAAGGTTGGAAATAAATATCTAAACAAAGTAAATTTGTAAAGTTAAAGTATTAAAATTCGTTATATTTTTAATTGCGAAAAGAATCTTAGTCTTCAGAGATATGGATGTGTGTGTATGTATAATAGAATTGAAGCTGTTTTGTTTATAGCTAAACGCTGATTTGCATATGAATAAATTGTAGCGACTGTGGGCGCTTTCAGTGAACACAATTTTCGTTGATACGTTACAAACATGTTTCCGTTGATTAACGTGTGGTCTTTCAGTACGAGTTTAAACTCAAGTTTAAGTTGACTAGAGTTTTTTGACTCTATTACTTTGCCCGCTTAAGCTGAGATGATCAGCAAAATTTTATGTTATCGAACAAAGTGGCAAGGTTAGACTGTAGTCAACTTTAACTGCTGGAGTTTAAAGTCGCGCGGAAAACGGCCTTAGTGGTATGCGACTACATTGCTTTCCTAACAGTAAGGCGACCTTTACTTGGATGGCCATGCATTAACGAAGTATACTCACCCGGAAGGGGTTGCACTATCGGACCTTGCGATATCAGAGTATAACCCAGGGCCTCATACCCAATCAGAGATATATTTGCTAGGAAGTGATCAACACTTTATTTATCTGCACTTCCTTATAATCAGCTCAGATCTCATATGTAAAGAGTTCCGATCTGAGTGGATGAGGAACCTATTTCATTTAATATTAACCACTTCAGCCTAGTCAACTTTTCAGCCAATATAAAGTCAAGTCCGGTAAAGTGGGCGCACTAAAACACTTTCTTCTTTTTCTTAGCCAGGAGTCCACAATGTGTGGCGCATTTTGTATTTCGAATTCAGGTCTTCTGCTATTCTCTACACCAGTCAAATAAAAAATCGGGTTTGTTGTTCTTGAATTAAAAGGGATAATGTAAAATTGTTCATATTAATTGAATCGAAGTTTTTTGTCAAGAACAACAAAAGAGAAACTGCTGGTCTCAAGTAAGCATTGTTCTGTAAAAATAACCATCCAACTGATTTTTTTGTTAAAGAATTGATTTCATTCTACATCTCAATAGCGTACCTGACAATATTATGCAAATGATTCATGTAATTTTAAAGAGAAAATTAAACACACGGCCCTGGCGAAGAGATCTCTACCCTAGTTAACAAAGGATCTTCGCTGTTTTATTCGTGTGAACCAAACTCTGTGCTCATCTCGACTTAAGCCGCCGAAGTGACAGGGTTCAACTCTGGCCAATGTTAATTGGATTTTAAACTCGCACTGAAAAAGCGAACCTTAATCTACTGCTACGTATATGTATATACAACATACTGTTTGACCCAAATTGAGAGAGCCGTGGTGTGGTGGTAGCGTGCTCCGTCCAACACAACGAAGATCCTGGGTTCGAGCCACGGTCAAACAACATCAAATATTTAGAACCAAAAACACGTAGGTCCAGTCCCGCCAATTTGTATAAAATCTTAAAAAGGAGCACAACGCAAATTGGAAAATAAACTTGGCCTAAAATCTCTTCGCAGGTTATCGCGCCTTGTATTTATTTATTTGTTTATATACTATTATTATTCATTCGTCATATTATTCAGAGTAGATGATGGTAGAGCGTCCCTAGGCCTTACGCATACAAAGTTTCTGCAATACCACAGGTATAGTACAATGGATTTGAATGGATAAGGGATTACCATTCGAGGCCGGTTGTTTTAACAAATTGTAGTCAGTTTAGGTGCTCTAGAAATTTACATACTAAGCAAACTGCTTTTTTGTTAGAATTGAGAAATTAAATGCTCAGACCATCGGGGTTAGCTGCTTAAAGGGCCCATTACTGATACTTAGCATAGACTTGACTTGGCATGAGAACTGTCACTTACAGTTCTGTTAAATGAACAGTGCATGTTACTGATTACTCAAAACTTAGCAACACCTAACTTGACTTAGAAGTCTGTTGAATTTTGATTTTCTATGTAAGTTCTAAGTGACGTTTACATTTTGAGATGCCATTTGTTTGTTTCCATTTCATTTTGACATTTTGTCATACAAATTGACATTTATTCAAAAATAAATTTCAACGCTGATTATGATGCCAGATTGTATGCGCCAAGTGGAGTATAATCGTGGCTAAGTTTCCAAGTTTACGCCAAGTCAAGTAAAGTCTATGCTAAGTATCAGTAAGGGGGGCTTAAGAGTCACAAAGTAAGGCAGCAAGTGAGCTAAACACGCTTCTCACAAATGGTTTTCGTACTATGCATTTAATTAATACACACATACATATACATATGTATGTATACATACATACGTATTATATACAAAGCCGTCACTAGCTGACTGTGCAACTATTGTACATATGAATAATTACTCTAACAAATGTATATTTACCAGGGGCTGAAACAGTTATTCCTTTTATAATATAAGACCTTGCAAAACTATTAATTTTGGACTTTAAATATATTTGGATAAAGATAAAAATTATTTTCGGATTTTTATTTTTTGAGTCCGACTTTTAAAAAAATTGTATTTCGGAAAAGCCGTTTCTTTGTTATCAAGCGGGACTTTTATTTCGGCCTTAAAAAATAAAAGTCTTGATTTAACTTTTATTTCGGGACTTTTATTTTTGAAACTCCAAGTGTAACTAGTTCTATCGGACTCAAAAAATAAAAATACAGATTTTACTTTTATATATGAACTTTTATGGAAAATGTTTGAAAAATAAAAAGGATGCATGATTCAACATGATATTGCTATAGGAACTTACCTGGGAACTGAAAATTTTCACCTAGGACAATTTTTTGACCAGGACTTTTTCGACTACGAAAAAAAAAATTATTATTTTCCGTCCCTGATATTTACATAAGGGGGTTTCATTATTCTGCAGAAATTTGCTATGCTTTTTCCATGTGAAAAGCTGAAGCTTTATGGCAATAACCAAAAAAAACTAAGACTTAGTTAAAATGGCCTTTTTCGCAATTTTCAGTTAGTCACTAATCTTTTATTTTATCGAAATTCTCGTTTTCTCGACTGTCACTTAAACAAAGGTCAGTTGTTTGGTTGGTTTTCCTGTGTTTTTGAAAACAAAAATGTTAAATGAAGCTCTCTGAAGGATTGCTGTACTCCAGATAAATTCTAACTTAAGTAGAGATGATGAAAACGGAATTAGAGTGCACGATCAAAGTCATTTTATTTTTGATTTTAATTTATTTTAATGTTTCCAAATATAAGAACAAACAAAATTCATGCATACAAATGTAGAACACGCTAATGTTGATATTTTACGACTCTTATTTTTGCACTAGCTCTCTTTAGCCGTTTGTTTAAGTGTGCTATGAATTAAACTTTTATTATTTAAATGAAACGATTAATTAAAGCTGTCATTTAGGTCTTGGCATGAGGGGTACAGGGTTGCAAGTAAAACTTACTTTTTAATGCGAAAAGGCGGTTTATCAAAAGTTTCAATCTAATGAGAGTAAGCATACAATTTTCTCTCAACTAAATTGAGCTCACAGATATCAGAACAAGAGACCACATTTCTTGAACGATGCCAATATTTAAATGGCATTATTCCATTCAGACAAGCTTTTTTTTGAGAATTATCAAAGAAATGCGGAAAAAATCTATCTCTATTTATTATTTTGTATCTCTTATATAAATTATTTGATACCGAGACTACGGCGTACGAGCTCTAAATGTGCATTATACCGGTGCATTTGCTTGTCTAAGGTCTTAAAGTCAAACAATGCTGTAAACTGTATAATTAATAATTCGAATTAGCAAACTAAAAATCGAAAAAAATGCTTAAGTAAGACGAAGACAGTTCAAGCAAACGAAATTAAATGTGCATGCATTTTTGCTGTAACCTAGAAGCACGTGGATGTTAATTTCACATTCGTAATCAGTGATGCCAAAAAAGAGACATTTTCTCCCTGTTGTGGGTAAAAAATTAATAAAAATAAAAAAAATCGCAAATAGTGTAAAGGGGACTTCGGCATTTTCTTTTGATGGTTTTTATGAAACTTTTTTCTTGTGATGGAATTACTGATTGTTACGTGTAGAAGGACCTCTCCGAGCCATTCGAAACCAAAGGAGGGTTCAGAAAAGACGAATCTCTTTCGTACGACTTATACAACATCATTTTGGAGAAGATAATACTAGCAGCATAACTAAACCGCGATGGTATTACCTATTATAAGAGCGTACAATTACTGGCGTATGCTTAGGATATTGTTATTGTTATACGATAAATGAGGAAAATACCAAAAGCAGAAAAACTCTTGCCAACAAGTGCTTATCTGGACTATGGAAAGTGAAATCCTCTTTCGAGGAATAAAAATCAAGCTCTGCAAGTCGCTCATCACACCTGTCCTGATATATCGCTTGGGATTATGGAGGGTATCCAGACAAGATGATATGATATATTAATGAGCTGTATGAACTTTACGACAACATAAAGAAAGTACAGCGAATCGCCAGCTAGGTTATGTTATGCGAATGGATGAAGACGCTCCGGCCAAAAAAAAAGTATTTCAGCCGATAACGCAGTTTGGAAACAGAGCAAGGGGAAGACCTTCACTGAGCTGTGAGAGGTGTGAGCAGAATTGCTTCAGTCATCTCGAAACAGGGATTGCTGGCTTGACTTGTTACGAAACGGCCAAACCGGATATTGAATATGTTTTTTCTTACTCCCTCCCTCAGACAATTCAATAAAACTATAAGCGATTTTTTCATATTTTTGTTTTTGGTATTGTTCTTCATCCTCCATCTTTCTTGGCAATAAAATAGCCACGTATTTTTATTAAAAAGCCTAAAACCCTCGTTTTTGTTGTATATTTTTTCCGATAGGGCAAATTATTATTTTAGGAATGATTTTCCGCCATTAACCATTGTCAATTTCGAACAAACCGATGATGTGCCGACCGTGATAGAAGGAGATTGAACACTGAAGTTGACCCAATCGGTTTATCTCCAAACCATAATAGACAAGGGATGACGGAAAATTCAAGAATAGTTCTAGCTGTTAACCCTAAAAAATTTATTCAGGGAACGCAAATCGGTTTTTGATACATTTTCAAAATTTGTGTTAAACTTAATTTTTGAGTTTTTTCCAGTTTAAATATGCGAGACTTAACATTCGAGAGTTAAATTTAAATAAAATTAACTAGAAGTGAAGGTCGCAGTTAATCGGGAGTTATGGCTGCCTTCTAACTCAAAAATTTATCTTCGAATTCGAAATTTTGCGATTAAAATGCAAGTAGCATTAATAGAATGCTTTTGTGAAAACAAAAACAGGCGATTCTCAAGCTGTCAAATCACATAAATTTTTTTTTTTTTTTCAAATCCGAAACAAATTTCTTTCGACTCGACTTACATAACAACGCCCATACTGGGAGAATATTCAACAAAGTACTAAAAATCACAATAAAAGTCTATGGGGGCGCATCTCTATATTTTATATTGTCTATCAATGGATTTTAATAAGTATAACAATCCGTAAAAATTGTGTCAGGTGCATTTGCAAGTAATTTGTTCTTGCATTGCAAATAGAATGCACCTGATCATGAACCGCCCTAAAGTAATTAAAAATTAATTTGAAATAACCAATTATCTCTGCTTTCCGAGTCCGGGTACTTTTTGCAGTTGTCACAATGAAATATCTTACGAGCGTAACAAGTCATGTTTCTCCCCGTCTTCTTGCATATCCTGAACTAATCACGACTCGAACAATTATGAAAATGTTTTACGCAGATTCATTCTGATTAACTTTTCTTTTATATATATGTACATCGTATACGTGTGCTGAACTTTGATCTTGAAATTCATTGTCAAGCACATTGTACTCACAATACTTGCACTTAACACAATTAATTGTACCAAGTGTAAGCGAATAATAAAACAACCTAAGTCACAGTAAAGTACATATCGACATTAGGGTAGTTCTTCCAACATAAAGTAATAATAATTATACATAGGCACGATATACCTCCGAGGAGATTTAGGCAAAAATATACAGAGGGGAGACGTGTTTTACAAAAGTTTCGATATGACAGACGAGCACGCTACATTCATATCACGTCGCACAATGGGGACAAATTGAACCTATCTTTAGATTTTTGTTTTTTCTTTAGACATTTTTTGAGATTTGGAAGAGAATTGTCGACCCAGATTTTTGAATTTTTATTTGTTTATATAAATTGTCTTTGTGCAAAATTCAAAGAAACAGTACAATATTTGGTAAATCGATTTTATTTCTCCTGTTGTTGATAAATGTTTCATAATAAAACCAAGTTAAAAGAGTTATGGGAATATACAAAAATTAAAAAGAAGCTAAAAGAAATATGAATGTCTGCAACAAAAAAAAACATTGGAAAAATAAAATTTAAATTTTTAGAAACATGCAGTTTTACAGCACATATTAAATTAAAATAATAATTTTTTCTGCGAATTTTCCAAAGCAGTGATGCATTTATCACAATAACTGCAGCGAAAAATCATTAAAAAACAAGTAAGGAAGCCTAAGTTCGAGTGAAACCGAACACTAGATACCCACCTGTACACTTGAAATTCTGTTTTTTTTGTTTTGTGTGCTTAATAGAGTTACAAGGCTGCGCAATAATAGATATAAATATGGTTCTATTCTGAACTAATTTTTCTTCGAGTTATGGCTGCCGAAACATAGAAATTTGCTTAGTCATAAAAGGGGCAGTGCCATGCCCATTTTTTTAAATTTGAAGTTTTTCCTATTTATTGTTACAAATCCACTAGGAAAATGAAATGCCATTGATATAAAGCTCTTTTTTTCAAAGATATAGTGTAGTATTACAGCATTGCTTGGAATGCACCTCATTTCAAATGCTTTTAATAACGCTAATATACATACAAACAAACGTTCATATTTTACTGGCTCAGAGTTCATTTGCATTTGCCAAGCTGTCCAATTTATCGGTCAGCCCCACCAACCAACTTATGTGCGGATCATATTGACAGTATGTAGGTCAATACAATAATATTCTGACAAACTATTATTCATTATGATTCATTATGAAATCATGTACTTTAATATGTAAGCATTAATGTAAGTATGTATGTGTAGGTTAAGAACTTTTGTCTAAATAGAAATGAATTTCTTCAATAAAGTGAATTCTGTTTTAAATGCTAACCATTGGCGTTCTTAGGTTCTTTAAAAACATTTCATGGCGATCCTGCCAGGAGTCGAACCTAGAATCTTCTGATTATTCGTCCACGACCCTTTTAGAAATGTTTTATATAAAAGTAGACGTGGTCCTTAATCGTTAATTTTTCTTCTAAGCATTCCTTATAATAAAGGCAACCTCTCTGCCGAATTTTGTTACGAGAGGTTTAACGATTTTTTATTTATGATTAATAATATTTGCAAAATTGATTTTATCACAAGTGGGCAGTGCCACGCCCATTTTAAAATTTTTTGTTTTCAAATTTTTATCAAGAGTCTCAATATCACTCCACACTTCAAATTTCAACATTTTAGGTGTATTATTTACTAAATAATCAGGTTTTTTATGTTTTCCAAAATGTTATATATATAAAAAGTGGGCGCGGTTATCATCCCATTTCGCTCATTTTCAATACCAATTTATTCTGGGTCCAGATAAGCTCGTGTACCAAATTTGGTGAACATAACTCAATATTTACTCAAGTTATGGTGTTAACGGACAGACGGACGGACGGACGGACGGACATGGCTCAATCAATTTTTTTCTCGATACTGATGATTTTGATATATGGAAGTCTATATCTATCTCGATTCCTTTATACCTGTACCACCAACCGTTATCCAATCAAAGGTGTAATACCCTGTGTACAAATACAGCTGGGTATAATAAGGAACAGTCTCAGATACCTGAAGCTTGCAGTTTATATACTAAAACTGTATGGGCTTTAACAGGGAAAATATATTTTTTTAGATTTTTTTTTGGAATTTCTAAATAATTTAACCACATTTTAGATTTGACATATCATGGTGACCTAGTTTTCGTTGTGAAATATTTATTAACAGGAAGAGGATAATCGACTTTGCAAAAATGTTCACTTTCTTTGAATTTTGCACACAAACAAACAAAAATGCAAAATCGGCCTATACAGTTCTATTTCGAGCCTAAAATCTCATTTAATGCACAAAATCCATTCATTACAAATACATTAATTGCATTGATAAAATTTTTGGGTATGGTAATGTCGTATTCTACATCAAAATCGGACATTCTATTGTGCTTCAGATCCCCAGAAATGCATTTTGTGAAAATGAAAATGAAATTTCGAAGGGTGCTAAGCCTTCATCATCAGTACGCTTTATACTGTTTTCACACAGACGGCTTATTGAATAATAAAGGCAGTTTTCTACATTAAGGCGCTTATTGAGCTCTATCTTCCCTACAAAATTCGAATCTATAATTATTTCATTAGCGCCTAATCGAATGCCTAATGAAATCAAAAGCCCAATGCAACTCTGTTGGCAGCGTTCAGTTTCATAGTGTTTGGAGTGCTTAAAAATGTCATTTGTCAAAGTAAATGTCATTGTCTCTCATATAGCATTATCATTTTATTCGCTTGCCATTTCATCCTTCATACTAATCGAGCAGCTACTTCTGTATGAAAGCAAAAAATTTACGATTTAATTAGAAGGTGAAATGAGATCATTAAGTTTCTGTGTGAAAACAGTATTAGGCACGCTGCGCTAACCATTTAGCTATACAGCGGTGGTTTGTTTGACTGGCAAATTTGCTACTTCTATTCCTTTTACTAACTATATTTATTCAGTGTTGCGCCATCTGGTGCAAATCACTGATAATGCTGGATTTTTGTTTATTGTCAATTACTTTGTTTGACATTCCCAAGTGCTCATGGTTTATTAATAATTGTTTTTGTTTTTATCGGCCTATTGATAAATGATTCAAGGTTCGATTCGAGCTCAAGGCCAGAACAATAATTTTTTTCTAATAATAATTATTGTTATTTTTTAATTTTTCTAAATTTGAAAAATTGTATTTTGTTTTTGGAATAGTAATAGTAGTAGCTATGGCAGGTTGTCTGAGAAAATGAAATTGACTTGTATACATTAGGATGATCATGTATGTATGTATTTGAATAACTAATTACTGTGAATATTTTCTATATTTCTTAACACTTCTAATGCTGACATATGTACGTGCCGGGTAATATGTCCATAGTATGGACTCCATCCATCTACTTAAGTGAATGTGTACAAATACTAACGACCTATCGACTTACTTACTTGCTTACGTAGCTACTTCTAAGTCGTATGTGCTTAGCGAGATTCAACGGTATTCATCAGTTTGTTTTGTGGTGTACACAAACTTCAACGGTATTCATCGGTTTGTTTTGTGGTGTACTCAACACTAATACTATTCGTGTAAAAGGCACTTGACTTCAGTCATTAACAATCTACTTAAAGTACTATTAACTGTATTTATCTGATAAATAATGAAGAGAACAATTTAATGGTTCGGATAACTAAGCATGGGCAGACATAAGTAGAAAGTATACGTATTCACTTATCCACTGATTTATTTATTCTGAAAATATCCTCACGGACCTGAAAAACTCCCCAAAAAAATACTTTATTTTGTATTACCATTAACCGTCAACTTGTTCACTGAATTATTCGAAATGTTGTGTAGGCCAACACCGCATACATAACGCTCATAGTTAGAAATATGAGTCAAAATTTCAAACCGTTCACTAGGTTGCTCACAGTTCTAAACCTTTTTGTAATAAACCCTACTCCGTTGGAAAAACTACCCAATTTTTAAAAAGTGTTGATTTATATTTAAAACTGAAGGGAAAAAACTATGACAAAATTTGATTTAGGTATGAAAAGAGCTTACATTTTAAACACAAAAACTGGTTGAAAAAATTGTGCTGAGTGAAATTCTCCTCTTTGTTAAATACATACATACAGTAAACCAGTAAGCCCTAAAAGTGCATCGAATTTTGTTATTATTTATTAGTTAAATTTAATTAAAAACAACGTCAATAAATTTAATATATCGAGTGCGCAGGCATTAACCCACGCGATCTCAACTTGTTTTTTAATGGAAAAGTACATATTTCAAATGTCATGACTGCTTGTTTTGAGACTAGACCTCTGCTGCTAGGGTTTAGTCGAGTTCATTAAACGACCATATAATATTCCATAAGGATTAAACATGAAATTAAGTATTAATTTTGCGCCTAAACTTTTCTTCTTCTCAAAAATCAGCTAAAGAAGACTGCTTAGAGAATGCCTGCGTAAATACAGAGTCTATAGCAATCTATAGCAAAGGTTGGCAGAATTGTTCAGAAGAGCTTCTTAAAGCGGGAGTCATTGGTGCCGTATGTCGTATCGTTGTAGTCGTATCCCTAACGTAATCAGCTGTTTATCCTTACGACGGTAAACCAAAAACCAATTGGTTGGCTACGATACGGTTACGACCTTAGCGGCACCAATAATCGATTGCATTGATTCCCATAAGTTTGGTCGAATCAGCTGTTATAAGGTTACCGATACGATTACCGATAAAGCACCAATGTATGCAGCTTAAAGCGTCGGATATCTATTCACCCTTCGCCTATATATTGTGTAGGAGCAGCGACTAAGATTCAATAGAATAATCTGTGAATCAGTATTCGCTTGTACTGCATGCAGTAAACGACTCATGCGCAAAATTTTCTTTCAGCATACTCCCTATAGACACATGCCACTATAAAAAATATTTGTTTGTATTCGAAGCTCTGCTGGCCCTATGCACCTCTGGTCTATAGTCACTTAAGAAAACTCTCGTATTCAATTATCTTACCCATAATCGATTTGCCCATAGTGCGCTGCTAAGGCAAATCTGTAGATTTTAATTAATATTCCTACGTCATTCCATGGCTGTTAATTACTTAATTTAGAATCTACTGATGAATACTCGGCACTATGTCGAGGATTGTCAGGATATAATCCCGATAGTTATTTCCCAGTATTTAGGATAAGTCTCCTTGAGCCGTCTATGACGTAGATGAGGCCGGTTTTTTTATGAACATATGGGTTCTGCTGGCGCATTACAATTCATTGTATTTGTGCCATCTGGAGATGTGTCTCTGTATCCTTTCTTTGAGCAAGCTTGTCAAATGATGTAATTAACACTGCAACCGTTTCTGATGTAACGCCAATTTAAGAAAAGCATTCTAAAAAGAAAATAAGTAAGGAAGGATAAGTTCGGGTGTAACCGAACATTACATACTCAGCTGAGAGCTTTGGAGACAAAATAAGAGAAATTCACCATTTAGCAAAATGAACCTAAGGTAACCCTGGAATGTGTTTGTATGACATGTGTATCAAATGAAAGGTGTTAATGATTATTTAGTGTGGCCTTAGTTCTATAGGTGGACACCTTTTCGAGATATCGCCATAAGAGTGGACCAGGGGTGACTCTAGAATGCGTTTGTACGATATGGGTATCAAAGCAAAAGTATTAATGAGAGTTTTAAAAGAGAGTAGCACTTAGTTGTATATGTGAAGGCGTTTTCGAGATATCGACCAAAATGTTGACCAGGGTGACCCAGAACATCATCTGTTGGATACCGCTAATTTATTTATATATATAATACCACGAACAGTATTCCTGCCAAGATTCCAAGGGCTTTTGATTTCAGCCTGCAGAACTTTTTCATTTTCTTGTACTTAGTATGGTAGGTATCACATCCATTTTACAAAGTTTTTTCTAAAGTTATATTTTGCGTCAATAAACCAATCCAATTTTTTTTTATTTTTTATAGAATTATGGCATTTTTTTCATTTTTCGTAATTTTCGATATCGGAAAAGTGGGCGTGGTCATAGTCGGATTTCGGCCATATTTTATACCAAGATAAAGTGACTTCAGATAAGTACGTGAACTAAGTTTAGTTAAGATATGTCGTTTTTTGCGCAAGTTATCGTGTTAACGGCCGAGCGGAAGGACAGACGGTCGACTGTGTATAAAAACTGGGCGTGGCTTCAAACGATTTCGCCCATTTTCACAGAAAACAGTTATTGTCATAGAATCTATGTCCCTACCAAATTTCACAAGGATTAGTAAATGTTTGTTCGATTTATGGCATTAAAAGTATTCTAGACGAATTAAATGAAAAAAGGCGGAGTTACGCCCATTTTGTAATTTTCTTTTATCTTTGTATTTTGTTGCACCCTATCATTACTGGAGTCAAATGTTGACATAATTTACTTTTATACTGTAAAGATATTGAATTTTTTGTTAAAATTTGACTTTAAAAAAATTTTTTTTTAAAGTGGGCGTGTTCGTCATCCGATTTCGCTAATTTTTATTTAGCATACATATAGTAATAGGAGTAACGTGCATGCCAAATTTCATCATCATACCTTCAACGACTGCCAAATTACAGCTTGCAAAACTTTTAAATTACTTTCTTTTAAAAGTGGGCGGTGCCACGCCCATTGTCCAAAATTTTTCTAATTTTCTATTTTGCGTCATAAGGTTAACGCGCCTACCAAGTTTCATCGCTTTATCGGTCTTTGGTAATGAATTATCGCACTTTTTCGGTTTTTCGAAATTTTCGATATCCAAAAAGTGGGCGAGGTTGTATTCCGATTTCGTTCATTTTAAATAGCGATCTGAGATGAGCGCCGGCAAAATTTACTCAAGTTATCGTGTTTACAGACGGACGGACGGACGGACGGACATGGCTAAATCAATTTCTTTTTTCACCCAGATCATTTTGGTATATAGAATTCTATATCTATCTCGATTAGTTTTAGCCGTTACCGTTATGCGAACAAAGTTAATATACTCTGTGAGCTCTGCTCAGTTGAGTATAACAATAGGTTATACCATTGTTTTGGGGCACTTGGTAAAATTAAGAGGACAAATACGAGGTCTAAATCCCTAAACTGCTACAGTAACGGCTTCGGGTACGTCTAGCCGTACGACTGTGTTCAAAGTTATGGTTACAAATTCCGATCCGGTTTAGGATCAAGATCATCATGAATTGGTACCTAACCACTAAGGAAAGTTTAACCGTTTCGTAGCAATTTATTTCAGGCATTCTTACTTCGAACTTACTACTTGCGCTAGCTGGGGACAGCATGAAAAATCAATCTCCACCTGTTTCAAACTCTGGGAAGTCCCCGCTTTATCTGTTGCCAAATCACCCTCCTCAATTACGAATTTGAAAAAGTTGCGGTGAGAGTAATGGTCACTTTTGCGGTTACAATGACGGCATCGCTGTCACGGTTATGACAGAGAAGTTTCAGGTGGCGGCAATGGTTCTGGTTATCATAAGCGAACTTTATTCTAGAATACAACGGCTTTTAGTAATTAAAACAAAAACAGCCAAGAATTGACGTATTAAATGTATGAATAAGTATGTATTCCCGTATATATACGTGCCAGTTTGTGAAAATATTAATAAAGAATTTAAATATATTTTGAGATTGCAACAAAAACCAAGAAATTAAATCATTTATCAACTTTGAATTTTTTTTTTCTTTCTGCGAATTTTTAAATTTAGAAATTCAAAACAAGTTTTTTCTTGGCTTGATATTTTTGTGAAAGATGCAGTTTTATTTGAGTTTTAAATTAAACCAATACATATATATGGCGGTGTTTATATTTAAACTTTTTGTGGCTTTGAATTTCGCATTTTACAGATTATTTTAGCAAGTTTTTTTTTTTTTGCTAAACTATCAACTTTTATTTTGTAACCATTTATTTGGCTGCCCTTCAATATGATACATGCAAACAAGCAAATTACCAATTAAGTTGGCACTAATTGGGTTAATGACATACATAGAGATTAAATGTTTTATTTGCATTTTGTTGCAAATTTTATTTCAAACAAAATTATGTTTTAATTTTGATTGTTTTATTGCAATATTTGCAGATTTTCCCATTTATGTCCATTCTTAAAATTAGTAATGTTTATTTCTTTTATTCGTATCTCTTCGCAATTTAGCTCCGTATCCATAGGAATTCGAATGGCTGACCAACAATTTGCGGCCAAATTAGTGCCAAAATTTCAGAATAATAATAAGCGCTAGCTAACTTGTTAAACAAAAAAATAAACTACTTATTTTTATGACAACTCGAGTTCGTATCTCAACTTAGGGAGGATATAATTTCCAAGTTAAAAATACAATGGTATATGAAGAGATCTTTGGCAAGTTCGAAATAGTTTTAATATCAACCAGTATGTATTATAATAATATATAAACGAAGTAAACTTGAATGTTCCGTGGCGAGTTTCAAGGCATTATAAACCTATAATTCAGAACCAGTTTCCAACTAAACGAACGTTTTCTGTGTTTGTGCGAAGATTATAACTCTCACTCGAAAATAATTGATGTTTCGGACTCTCTCATGAAAAAAAACGGCTCTATCTTCTCTTAACAATTAAAAAATCATATTGTGGCGAATACTAGCATCAATATGCTGTTAGTAAATAATCACAAAAACAAAAACAGCAAACAGCCACACTTATGTACATGTACACAGTAAAGTAAGCCATCTACACACATCCATAGAAGGCGACGAAGAATATTACACACACATAACCAGCAGCTTAAAACAAAGAGATTATCTCACATACACATATGTAGCCATCAGCTAAGAGCAGAAGTTGTTACTCACAGATATACATATATATAGCTAATAACCAAGCATAAGATACAACTGTTCTAGAACACATGTTCGTGAAGCGACTAGACCTTAGGAGAAATGGGCGAACGAGGTAACCGATAGTATAAAAAACAGCGGAAGCTGAGGAATCAGTTAATCAGTTTGATTTAAACACGCTAGTAGTGCAGTATAATTGAATTTGTGAAGTACTACTCCCAAAGTAATCCAAATAAAGACCATTTTGCAATACTGAAAATTGGAGTTATTTATTCGACAGTTCAGCGATTCGAAGGCGCATAATTATCAGGAACTCCCAAAAATTAGTTACAATATGTATACTTTTAATCTATTGTGTTGTGTATCTATGTATATTTCTCAGCTGTTGAGTTTATCTGTACCTGAGCAGTTTTGGATCTCGACGTTTAAGAAGCCACTGACTCTCAAAAACTCGGGAACAATAAAAATTCAAAATTACAAACATAAATAAAAGTTAGAATAAAAATTAAAAATTTGTATTAAAAAAATGAATAGGATTAGCCTGGTTTTATCGGCCTACTTGAGTGCAGTGCGCTGCCACAACGTCCGAGCAAATAAAAATCAATAAAAGATGAACAGATCTGGGGACTTATTGTTCAGTTACTGTTAAGATGAAATTTGAATAAAATTAAAAAAACAATGTAATAAATTGAAAGTTTTTAAATGTTGGTAAAAAAGTTTAAAAATTATTCATTATTGCTTAGGCATGCTTTGCAAACTAAAAATAAGTTTAATATCTGCTTTTCTTCAGTAAGAAACTAACTACGAGTTAACCATAAGTTGAAGTGAAATAAGCCAAATGAGCCGGCACACATTTTTATTTGATTTTTTTCATAACAGAAATACACTTTTGTAGGGTTATGGCCGAAAGGTTACCGCTGCACGACACTACAACCAAATGCATCTATTCCTTTCCTTTCATGCAGCTAATTAATTTTGTATGCCAAAACCGCAATTGTAAGAGGTGCCTATTTCTGCATTACTTTTCAACTGATTTTAGTCTCAAAATAAGTTAGCCCGTTGTTAGCTGTTATACATTTGCATGTTGCTGATATAATCAGAGCTGCTGAACCCCCTATACACTTATAGCACTTTTGTTTTTGTTTTGCCCTGAAGGATAGACACAGATACAAATTAACATTTTTAATATAAAAAACATTTCATAGTACTCCATATGCCCTCACATATAAATTCGATTCATATAAAAGTGCCTGAATTTCATATGAAAGTGCAAAGAAAAAGCAATTCCATATGAAGCCAAGGCACTTCGGTATGATATTCAAATTTACACTAACAAATTGAAACCAGATACTGTTTTACAATTTTAATTCAAAATCTATTCATTAAGGGGATCATCAAAATTCTTTAACATTTAAAATGATTTTTTTTCTTTTTTTTTTCAATTTAAAAAATTTCAGTGTACATATAATTTTGTATAAGTATAGTGATTTGTACTCCATCCGGTATATCGTTAAATAGTCAACTATTAGTTACCTTTTTTTTGGCAATTGATAAATATTTCCTTCAGGGTCTTTTCTGCAGAGTAGATACGTATGTTTTAATATTTCTTTGCGACATATTCCAATGAAGTTTGCGAGGAGAATATCTTGTATATTATTTTTGTAAAATTTTTCCATATTTGTGTATACAAAAATTTGTAATTTGGTTAAATTTGAGCCACGCGTTTACCTGATGTGCTCATTCGTCTAAAATATAATAGCGGATGTACATAAATTACATACCCACATACTCAAATATATGTATATCAACACGTACTTAAGGTTATCTAATAACAGTATAACAAATACATACTTAAAAGTGGGCGATATATTTGGAGTGAATCTTCATTAGTGATTTGGCGATGGCGTTAGATGTCAATTTTACAATGAATTCACATTTTTATGTTTATAATTTCGAGTTAATTTGCAATGTGCAGTTAAGGTAAACTTATAAATAAATAAATAAATGTAAGGCGCGATAACCTCCGAAGATATTTAAGGCCGAGCTTCTCTTCCAATTTGCGTCGTGCTCCTCTTCATTTTCCCTATAAATTGGCCGGACGGCAGAAAGACACCCGGAGCGCTTACCAAACACTGCCGAGGGGCGACCCCGCTTAGAAAAAATTTCTTCTAATTGAAAAACCTTATTTCTAAAATTTTGATGTTGCTTTGCCCGGGGTGTGAACCCAGCGCATACGGTGTGGTAGGCGGAGCACGCTACCATCACACCGCGGTGGCCGCCATAAGGTAAGCTTGTTTGCATATATTTATATATTTTGAAGGATGGCATAATTTTTATATTTAAAGAGTGGGTTACAAATGTGTGTTACTTATATTTAGGATTTTTAAATAAACCCTGAGAGTTAAATTTTTCCATTTTAGAAGTATCTCTAATAAATTTAGATACTTTTGTTTATTTTTAATTACTTTGTTTCGTGCAAAGTGGCGCTTGTCAATAGCTTTCAAAAATATGACACCCACTGGACACCTCTAATGTAGAGCTAGTATTCATACTGTTGAGCTGAACTTGGAGCTTAGTATTTAAGTTATGGTGATATTGATAAAAAAAAATACATGGTGCTCATTTAGAGCAAACTTCACTTATAGTGGACAGTACTGCTTTTCTAATTTTCTAGTAGTCAATTTATTGATATGCTCATATCTTATTGAAGCAAGTTTATATTTTTATTTGAGTTAAGCTTAAATAAGGCCGAACTAGCCAACCAACAAGGCCTCACACACACTCAAAAATTAATTTTTTTATCGAGGAAAGTAGCTTTCAAAATAAGGAAAAATAGAATATAATATTTCACATTTCCCTTATTCTGGACAAATAACTTTCTTGAAAATTAAAAAGAACGCGTTCTTAACTGGTTCACTTTTCGGTGGCTCTCATACAGTAGCTGACTTTCACTGATTAATAAGTAATAGAAATTTACTTCTGCATCCGATCATCCGACCACTTTGGAGTGCGAAACTGTCGCTTTCTGTGACTGTCTAAGTTATTCGCTGCAGGGTTAATACATAATTCAACACACCTGTTACTAAAATTTCATTTTATTTTCTGGCGCAAGTACGTCATTTTAACACTTAAGTTAGAGAAGTCGGCTTAGTCGATGACATATATATATATTTCGCTCTAACAGGGATGGGGACCTTAATTTTATAAATAAACTAGAGAACGCGACAGACGTTTTTCTGTCTTAAAATTGGTTTTCCAGCATTTCAAAAGTGAGCCTCACTTTCCCTCTTAGCTCTCTGCACCATTTTCTTTTACTTTATCTTCCATTTTTCTCCTTATTTTTGTCCATCCCTTGTTCCATTTATCTTCCTCCTATTTCTGAACCCATTCTCACTCCCACACACACGCCCACCCCCCCCCCCCCACTCCTTATCATACTCCCACTCCTACTCTCACTCCTATTTCCACTTCCACTCTCATCCCTACTCCCACACTCACCTACACTAAAGTCCGACTAAACGACTAGACCGATTTTGATGAAACTTTGTGTGGGTGTTCAAGTAGTTTTAAGGATGCTTTAGATTTACAATCTGGTCCTTTTTTTCTTAGGGTAGCCGGGCCGACCCTTTAAAAAAACTATTTATAGTGCGATTTGCTTGAAATATGTTACGGGCGTACTTCCTGGACTAGCTTATTATTTGGGAAACTTTTACTTCCAGAAATTGGACCAGAGACCGTCCTATTCGAAGCACTCTTATTAATGGAGCGATTATCTTTTTTTTTTATTTTTTTTTTTTTATTTCAAAATTGAATGTATTGGTGAGAGTTTTAACAAGGGACGGTAGTTAGGAATACGAGGGAGATAGAAAAGGGAGCTATACGAAAAGCCTGAGGCAGAAAAAGAGAAAAATGAAAATAAGAGATAGAAGTGGGGGTTGGAGAGAGGTAGAGAGAGAATGGGAAGAGGAAGATAATAGAAAGAGGGGTGGGGGGAGAGTAAATAAATTGGGAGTACGAAATGAAGATAAGAATAGAGAAAGTGCGTGCGGAAAATAGATAAGAGAGAAAGCAAAAGAAGGGATGGAGATGAAGAAAAATAGAGGAAGGTTGACGAAAGAAAGTGGGAATAGGGGCAAGAAGATCCATTTTTTTTTTTTTTTTTTTGTAGAAGCTAAAACAAACATCTGCAGACTAGGAGAGAAGATACATAGCAGGAAGGAATATTATCGGGCAGGACAAAGTTTGCTGGGCACTCTAGTACCTAATATGGAATACCTGCTTCACCTGGCCGTCCGAAAAAGTAAAATATTTTAAAATCGCATTCATCTTAACATAGAGAGAAGATTGAGACGTTCGCCTGCCCAATAGAATTCCTCTCTGCGAAGTGTCTACTATCTTTTTAAAAAGAGGCATTTGTCATATTGTAGCTTCGCCAAAAAAATGTTTGTATCTTCATTCCCCTCCCTCCTCCTTTTCGGTCTCTCTTCAGCATTTCTTCTACTCCAAGTTGGCGGTTGCAGTTGAGTGATAGTAGCGTGCTCCACCTACCACACCGAAGATCCTGGGTTCGAGCCCCCAGCAAACCAAAATTTCGGAACAAGTTGTTTTAATTAGGAATAGTTTTCCTATGTAGGGTCGCCCCTCGCAGTGATTTGGAAAGCTCTCCGAGTGTATTTCTGCCAGGGAAAGCTTTTCAGTTAAAGCACATCTCCCGTGTAGATACCATTCGGGGTCGGCGTAAAACATGTAGGTACCGTCCCTCCAATTTCTGGGAAAAAATTAAAAAGAAGCACGACACAAATTGTAAAAGAAGCTCTGCTTTAAATCTCTTCGGAGCTCATCGCGCCTTGCATTTATTTATTTTTTAGTTCCACTTAGTACCTCTCCCTCATCGCAATCGAACCAAACGTTTAGGAGGAGTTCCGGCACAAACACACGTACAGAAGAAATATATATATTAACATAGTATAAGTATACATTTTTAGTAGCTAAATTAAATCTTATAATTTAGTAAAGAATAAAAAAATTGTTAACTGCAAAAAAATCATATAAATTTGTATAAATTATAATGTTAAACATGACTTTGCTAATTTAATTGTGCACAAAATTAAATTGCTCATAATAAAACATTAACCCCTAACATGATTATGAATTTTGGTAACTAAAATAAGGCAATGTGTAAATAAAAATAATCTTTTGCGCATTTATTCTTAAAATTGAAATAAGATCCAATTATATTTTATAGGAAGTAATTTATGACATTAAACAAATTAAGTAATAAAAAAGTTGTAATATAAAATTTGAATACCCAGTTTGGCCGAATCGAAGCTTGTCTGATTTAAAATAAATTAAGTAAAAACACAAACAAAATTTTTTCTTTGCCTTTATATTTTTACATGTGTGGTCTTTTAATAACAGTTAAGTGCTCGGGCGTTAGTGGAAAGAACGCCAATGAGTGACTGCGCTAAAGCCAAGTTGCGTTGTTGATGCAATGACGAGGACCGTTTGGGTTTTTTACAAGATGACTAATAGTTTTCCGCTGCTGGAAATTTTAAATGATTTAAGTGCAATGGATAAATGAACGAAAAAATTTGCAAAAAACATTTTTCAAATGTTTCATTAAAACTGGTCCGTGCAATGTCACTGACACAATAAAAAGCCTTCCTAAACTTTTATCAAAATAATTATCTTTTTAAATATCTTACTTTTTTGCTTATCAATTACTTTTATTAATTTATGATACTTATTGGAATAGCGAGCATTTTTATAATTAAACTTAAATATATTTTTTTGGCCTTGAATAACTTGTTTGTTTCATTCTTACAAGCGGGCATTGCCCATGAACTTAAACTTGAAAATCTGTGTGATAAATTGCTTATTCATCAAGAGTTGCATATTGATATTCTAAACTAAGATGCTGAATAGAATTACTGAAGGTTAACGAGTGATTAATGCAAACAACCTGAGTGGTTAAAAGCGGCACATATTTCTGGTCCAACTAAGAATTAATTTTCTACTTTTATAAATTTATGACATTTGAGTTTTACAAAAAACATTTTTGGAGAATTTTAGCAATAAATTTATCGAATTATTTTATGGCCTTGTACAAGAGGCATAGAACTAACAAACAAAATAAATTGTTGATAATCGAAGCCACTACCATAAATTTGCTGCTCACCCACCTGCCGCCATCATAAACCCTTATTTTAGTGCTCAGAGTATACTTCCCATATAGACTTTACTTCCATTACGGAAGTACTCAATCCCTACAAATACTAACGCATGTATATACATATGTATGTATGTAATAGATCGCGCTGAATGCTAGGGCACCAAAAAACGAATTATAGCATAAGCGTAGAATACTGTCGTGATTAATCTCACAAATTTTTCTTATGATTGTCAACGTAAACCAAATTCGAGTCCGCAGTTTTAAGGGCTTTTTAATTATACTTCTCTATAGTGGAAAAATTAGTCAACAAATTAGTTAGAATTATTTTTTTAACTAAACTAGAACACCCGACAGACGTTGTCCAGCCCTAGATTTGGCCTATCTTCTTACATTTTAATAAACTTCTTCCGTCTGACTCTGCCCTCCTCCCTCTTCACTTTTTCCTAATCCTTTTATTCACTCCTCCCTCCGTCTTTTTCGCTTCATCTATCTCCATCTTCGTCTCATTCTATCTCTTTCTCAATCTCCTTCTCTTTTTTCTCTTCTCTCAATTCCTTCTCATTCTTCTGCATCCCTTATTGCCTGTCCCAGAGAGTGGCATGTATTTTATTCCAGTCCCAGTCCCACTCCGAGTTTCATTCCCAGTCCCACTCCGAGTCGCAGTCCCAGTTCTAGTCCTAATCCCAGTCCTAGTCCGTCTCTGGATAATATATTACTCTGTACCAAAGCACTCATAAACAGCTTTCATTTGATATCCATATTGTATAAACACTGTCTAGACATTCACTGGCCCACGTTTTGGCCTATATCTCGAGACCCTGTACCTGTAGTAACCACCGCGTGAGGTTTACGCAACTTGTGTGAAAGTTCGAACAAAATCGACCTACGCATCTCTTCAAACACCGGCGACCAACTAACACACATTGTGGCCTTTCTCTTTATATATATATAGATTTTTATTTTTCACACTTCACTATAATATTAAAACGAAATGCAGATTTTGGTTGCTTTTGAAATTCGGCTTAAAAATTGCACATGGAACAACTAAAGAATCTCCTGTATTAAAAAAATGTCATAGTACCTCTAAATCTCGTGCCCCCTCAGAAACCCCCTCCCCCCCCCCCCCTCTCGACGGGCCTGGTGATATACTATACTTGATATCATTCGCTATAATATTTTTTTATTGATAAGAAGGTTGTTTAATTAAACACCAAGCAATTACACGGAAGTATATCCGCACCACTTGAAAATATGAGTGCCCTGCGTATACATAACATTTTGTTATTACGTATAAACAAATCAAAAAATTGCAATAAAATAATATTGCGACTATAAACTGAGATATAACCTATCCTATATTTCAAGTTAGATCAATCTACACACGGGGTGCAAAACAAATTCAAAATCGGTTCAGTAGTTTAGGAGTCCATTGGCCTCAAACTTGTGACATGTGTTTTTTATATATTAAGATGAAAAGAGAAATACCCTGCAGAAAAAATTTACATTTTCTAAAAAAAAGATAGAACGCTAGTTGGCTTTAAAAAGTCAGCTATAGATTGATTGGAAAGTAATGCAAAGTTTCCATTGCCACCATAGCTGTAAAAAAAATCGAACCGAAACAGTTTTAAGCAATGAAATAATTTATTAAAAAAAATGTAATACAACAATTCTTTTGTCCTTTCACGCCGTATTCCAGCAGTTTTTGGAACTTCATAAGTTTAAAAAAAAAATTGTGTAAATAAATGCTTCTTCTTCTGTGCCCAGATCTGATTGCATTTAAGCAGAATAAAAAATATCTTTGGTTGGCTTTAAGTATTATATTTTTATTATAACAGTTATATAGAAACATATATACATATGTACACCAGATAATAACAGGCAAACTTATTTTGAGACTGGAATTAGTTGACAAGTAATGCAGAAATAACCACTTCTGACTACTTTTCAGCCATTGCCATACAAAAATGGCTACCTTTTATTAAATAATAAATGTAGTTAACTTCATTTCCTGCTAGGTATCTACAGGTGACAAGCCAAACACACTATTTCGTAAGCCCTATATGATTTTCCGCTCCGCAATCCGATTCCAAACGAATTATAAAATTATCGGTAATTACAACGCATCGAAATCGGATTCGAAGCTTTAGAACAACCCTAGTATGTAAAATGAAGACTACAAAGTGTCTAGCAGAAAATTATAAATATTGTTATGCACGTATAAAAATATTATCAAGAAAATTGTACGCTAATTGCATATAATTAGCCAAATTGGGCACAAAGTAGCGAATCAGAGAAAATATATAATTCAATTCAGCGAATAAAGCTAGGCGTAGAAGGGACAGTGGCCATACCGAATAACTTTACGGAGGAAAAATTCATGTGCTACAATCACTCAATAGGACCAAATCAAATTAGCAAGGCTTGGTAAAGTATTTTCTGTAATATGGTGCCTCCATATATTTGGCTATACAAATCCAATCGCGTAGAAAATCATTGGGGGGAAGTCATTTCAGGTTTTAGTATAGCAAAGTTTACGTATTCGGGAGTCTATACAAAAATATGAATTTTTTTTTTAGTGAGCGTATTAAACAAAACCAATGTTTTAAAAAAATCGAGTTGGCAAGAGTTATTCTCCATTCAGTTACTAAGCTGACATTGTGTTTGCTGTTAATGCTTGTTCCCAAGTAGACGAAATCCTTCAAAGGCTCTAATTTTTATCTCAGTGGTGTGACTTGCAAGGAGCAATTGCGCCGATTCTTTCATGGATGATAGCAAATACATCCTCTTTTTCTCATTCACCGCAATACCCACTTTTTTTGCTTCTTTACCTAATCCAGAGAAGGCAGATCTCACAGCGCGTTTGTTCAAACCAGTCATATAAATGAAGAATGGCTCTGAGAGGTCCTTCTCTATATTTATAGAGGGTTGTTATGTTTCTTAATGTACTTTGGCAAAGCTTTATTAAATTTGCAGGAAACTTAAATTCAGATATAGCAGCATACAAGGAGCTTCTTTTTGCGCTGTCAAAGGCTTCTTTTTAGTCGACGAAAATATGCACTCAGACAAAAACACTTACATACCTTAAATGAGAAAAAACATTTTCTAAATATTTTATTTTTTAAATTGAGCAAAATTTCAATGTAATCAGTAAATATTTCTATTTTTATATAAAACTTTACATTAATTTGAAGAAAATTTTTCTTCTTTTTTTTTCAATCAAGAATACTTGATTGAATATTTCTCACAATATTTACATGCATGAGTTAACTCAGTGAATAATGGTACTCGACTGTAGAGTTGTGGACTTCGACTAGAAATCCACGGCCGTAACAGTTACGTAATAAACTTTTTGAATTTTTTTATACAATATCTCAATTTTTGAGAAAATTATTTTTCTAGATTAAGGGAAGCGTTTCTGCAGCGCAATTATTTTTCAGTAATTTTTAGGATTTTTCTTGATTGAACACTTAAGAAAAATACAAGCTTAAAACTAACTTGAAGTATTCATACTAGCTCCAAAAAGTATCGTACAACTTTCATATACTCTTAAGCAAACTCAATAATAAACTAAACACGATTAAAAAAAATGCCCACATTTCAATAATCAGACGCCTATTGAAACTTTTGCTTTCAAAAACCCTTCGGATTGTTAGTCATACCAAAATAAGTTCGTTGTGCTTTGGACAAATTATTAACATGCCCACTTTTCTATAAAAAAAATATGTCAATATTTACGTAGTTTAAAGTGGTGCTAATTTCTAAGGTATACTAAATAAAAATTCCATGCTTCTTCAATAACAGTTGATTCTCTCTAATCACCTCACTAACGAAAGACTAAAGCAACGAACTTGCATTAGCCGGTGCGGATTTATAATTGCTTGAGCAAACAATATTAAATGGTGGACAGAGCAACATACATAATATAAGAATACCAATGAAATTTAAGAAAATATCTTGTCGAATATATTTAAATGCCGAGACTTTATTTGGTGCTAATTGATTTATAAGAGCTTATTTCTTAGCAAAATTTTTATGTGCTTAAAAGGGGGCGAGAGCAAAAATTAGAAGTGAAATCTGTCGACGGTTGAGTAAAAATTTGAACTTGTTTTTAAAGTGGTTGAATTATTATCTGAGTATATATAAATCTATGCTAAAAGAAAGGTGGTAACTGAAAAGTTTGCTTAAAAGGGCGTATCTCAGCGAGAGCTTTCATAAAGTCATATCTCAAAAGGCCGGTTAATAAGATTGCAACTAAAAAACTAAATTTTTTTACCGAAGAGATATGAACTTAATCCCGCTTAATTGCTTTCCACAATAAACGTAAACGACTTTAAACGGCTAACTATACTGCAACAGACATATGAATCTATATTATGGCTTAAATTCGTAAGTTCTTTGTGAATTGCGAAAAGAAATAAATAAATGTTGAATTAACACTTTTTTTTGACAATGAAAATTATTTGTTTCAGTTGCAACCTTTTTAAATGGCTTAGGTCGATATATTTGAACAAACATAAAAACGATACATCTCGAAACCATAATAAATACTTTAGCTAAACCAGTAAATGATAATTTCAAAATACCAATTAAACTATCAACATTTTAGCCGCATTTCCTTCAAAATCAATTTGAAATGACCTTGAAATAGATACAAATAACGTGAAAACATGGACACATGGAAACTCAATCTGACGATAGAATTTATCGATTTAGCAGATACCTGGACATATTATTGTACAATTTGATAAAAATTTATATGATTTACCAAACTTTTTCTTTCAACCAATCAGTGCCATTTTTTATAAATTTATTGATTATTTATTAATTTTCTGAATGAATAATGTAAAAAATAGTTCACAAAAAATTTTATTTTTAATTTTTCAAAGCCAACAAAAATATACATAACCAGCAGACCCGGCAGACGTTGTTCTTCCCTAAATTTGGTCTATCTGCATACATTTTAATAAGATTTTTCCGTCAAACTCTGCCCTCGCCCCTCTACACTTTTTCCTAATCTTTGTATTCACTCCTCCCTCCGTATTTTTCGCTTCATCTATCTCCATCTTCGTCTCATTCTATCTCTTTCTCATTCTCCTTCTCTCAAGTTTTTTAATTCTTCTTCATGTCTTATTGCCAGTCCCAGAGCATGGTATGTATTTTGTTCCGTTCCCATTCCGAGTCTCTGTCCCAGTCCCACTCCGAGTCGCAGTCTCAGTCTCAGTCCCAGTCCTAGTCCTAATCCCGTCCCAGTCCGTCTCTAGTCTACTTCGCCGAAAAAGGCATGGTAAATACTAATATAGGCAAATTTATATACCAAATTTCAGGCAAATCGAATAGGAGGTATGTAAATAGGTATGTGGGTATTATTAATTCATTTCTTTATTTCGGCTTTATTTTCGGTTTTGTCAGGTTGATGCGACTAAATCGAATATCACAATGAAAATTACTTTAAAGCTGTCACCAACAGCTTTCGTTTGATATCCATAATACACACACATTCTAGGGGTATCCGGGTCCATGTTTTGGCCTATATCTCGAGACCCTAGTCACCAGTAGGTATTAAAACTACCCTGTACTAAAGCACTCATCAACAGCTTCAATTTGATACCCATAATGTAAAAATACTATCTAGGCGTTCACGGGTCCAAGTTTTGGCCTATATCTCGAGACTGGATTGGTTTTGTTGAAATCTTTTGACGTTCGTTGAAAACCAACAGTAAATATTATGAATATTTACGTGCTTGCCTTGTAAAATGTGTGACCTACAGCATTTTGTTCTAAAGAAATAAAACTCTAACAAAGTCAAAGTCAAAGCTAAATTATTCTCATTAAAAACCTTCACATTGCACGACAGTAACTATGTATTCTACGCAGCACATAACGGTAACAAATTAGTACATTATGCGCAAAAACTGGTTATAAAAATCAAAAAGAAGAATTTTTAAGAAAAAAATTACAACAAAATAAAACATAATAATAAAATAAGAAAATTTTACAGCAAATATAATAATAGTAAAAAAAATCTTAACTTCAACATCAAAAAAAAGCACAAAGAAAATAAAGAAGCAAAACGAAAATATTTGATCCGGCGCTACTAAATTGTTAACGCGCACGTCCCAAGGCCAGGTTTGGGTGCGAATGCAGGCTCACAAGGTCACCGATGCTGATAAACAGCCATGACAAGCCAAAGGCCTATGATTGGAGTTGATGTCGTTGTGATCATTGACGCTTTCATCGTCATTGATTTTATGGGCAAGTGCAAATGTACCGAAATAGTTGTTTTATCGCTTTTATATACAGCCAATGCATTCATAAGCAAAACATACAGACACTAGCATATGAAAAAAAGAAACAGTTTGTGTTGGCGAAGTTTTCAGTTTTTGTAATTTTGTTAAATATTTTTCATTTTAGAAAAAAAAAAAATATGTTTATATTACCCTTTTCAAATCGCTCAAATATGCGGAAGCTTTAGACCTTTTAAAAAACTTCAAATTTTGATTTTAATTTAATCATTTATTGTACAACATTTTTAAAGCTTCTTCTTCTAATTTATCGTTTGTATCTTATCACTTTATATTTTCAGTCATATCTTGCGTTCAAAGTCACTTGACCGCTTTTAAGAGCTCATAGTCACCTTGACATTCAAATTAATTTGTTAACCAAACGTTTATCAAATAATTCAAATTGGCGCCGCCAACCAATCTCAATTACGCCATGGCTGTCATGGGCGAGCATGACAGTAGCACTGAGGAATTGTCGTTAAGTGATCATAATCCGAAGATTATGGGACATATTTGCACGATACCGGAATTTTTTGCACATAAAAATATTTTTATTACCGGCGGCACAGGATTTTTGGGAACAGTGCTAATTGAAGCACTCTTGGATACACATCCCGATATTGGCACTATTTATGTACTAGTCAGAGGAAAACGTAAATTTGATCCCAATGAGCGTATTAGTCGTTTGCTGCAGAAACCGGTAAGTAGTAAAATTTTTGTAAAGTGTACATTGCGACATAACTTAAGACTGAGTCATTGAACGCCATCTCTCTTAAGTGGTTCAAGAAAGAAATATATAATACTTTGAGCTTGGAAATCATTGGTGAGGTCATGAATGAAAATGAATTAAATATATTTGTAGGAAAGAATATTTTCAGCACTAGTAATTTTTGATTAAGCTGTATACTAGTAAGTTGTGGCTTTGGTCATGTCTGTTTATAGTTGGACCTATCACCACAGGAGTGCAGTTTCAGACCCACTTCTAGTAGAAAAGGGCTCTTCCCGCTTAACAATAGTAAATTACTTTGTATGAATTAAGCGGGGATTGCCCTAATTGCTTTCAAATGTATGAAAGATTTATTTCAATTAAATTAAAGCAATTTTTCAATTTAATTTATTTAATTTTTCCCAAATTTTTAAATAAAATAGTAAATTACATACACAATTAGTTGTTGTTGCTTGTAAAAAAAATTGCTTTGACATTTTTTTTTCAAGTATGAAGTTTTTAGATCACACAATTTTAGTGCAATAAAGTGCAATTCAAAACTGGTAAAATTTTTTTTTAAGGTTCATAATGTTTCAAGGAAAGTTGCTAAGAATTGTCCGCATATCCGATTTTATGAAAATCGACTTTGAAGGAGAGCGACCCGCCCTATTATGGTTATCTTCTCCGGATGTAACATTTGCATCTTCGTTTGAGTATTAGAAAATTTGGTTGCAATGCGAGACTATTTTAACGTTAAAAAAACCACCCATCCAAAATCGTTCACCCAGGCAAGTGACATTTAGCAAGCTCAGATAAATACCAAAGAGGAGCAAGAAGTATGATAAATAGCTGCAGAGCAATTGAGAAGAAATTTAGAAAAAAACCACAGAATAATATAAAATACCAGTTTATATTCAGCCCAATTTTAAATAAAAATTCTTTGTGAGTTTTTTCATTTCTCCCTTTCCTCCTATTTTAAACAATGTTGGAGAATGCGGAAACCGGTTAAGGGAGAAAAGTAGGTATTATGAATGTGAGGGAGAAGGAGATTTTTTTGCCATTTCATAGGAGTTTTTTCACTTGTTAAATTAAAGGGAATGCATCGAAATAGTTAAAGGAAATTGGTTCTTTTAAAAAAGAACACTTATTTGTACAAATTTTTGATAAAATATTTATTTACATTCTACTACAATATTCTCACTGTTAATACAACAACATCAACAACCACAATATTTTTTATTTTAAGTCGAAAAGTATATCATAAGCAACGGAAGAGCTGTTCGTATATTTGATGCAGCCATCCAGAAATTGCGCAAGGATTTTTTAAGAAGGCTTAAATAGATTTTGGCATATGAATTTGCTTTGCAGAATGAATGCAGGCAACTCCGACGGATTTGTGTTATCCCGCCGGTCTTCTTCTTATGCTCCTCTGTTGATGTTGCTGTGGCACCAATTCATTACTCATTTCAGTGAATACCACATGAAATGCAATAATGTGCATTGTTTATACCGTATTTCTTAATTTCAAACAAATTCGCAACAGTAATTAAACTTTTCAACTTTTTAAACAAAATAAGGCATGCGCAACGAAATTTCAATTGACAAAACAGCTGACTTCGAAAATTCGAAATTCCTATTTCCCAATTATTCTTCTCCCTAGGAGAAAAGAATTGGAGGAATTTTTCCGCGTGAATAAAAAAGTCCACGAGAACAAAATTCCGCGAGAATATTTAGAATTGGTCTGATTATAATTTTTCTTTCTTCCTTTGTCCGTCTCAGAACCCACACAATAAAATACAAAAAGTCACTGACATTTGTTCACGAGTACAAGTACTTGTGCGCAGTTTGAATGTGGCGCATGCGTAGCTCTCGTAAAACACTCTTAAAAAACAATAAACTAGCAATTGGCAATAAACGCAAAATATATACGAGTATTACAAGCAAACTTGTCATAGTAAAATAAATGACACATGAATTCCGATTTTAGTTGTTTTTAATGAGGCTTTTTGTATGGATTTTGAGCTTGGTAATATTGTTGTAATTCGCATTTATTATTATACACTTTCTTGTATCCTTTTTTCTTCAAATTACTTTTTACATTTGCACCTTAGTATATACTTAAAAAATATAGCAATAAAATTAAATATAATTACGTGCATAGTAAATTTAAAATTTGCAGTTAAACAATCATCAAAACAAGTTCATGTAGAAACACTGAAGATAGCGTATACGAGTTTGTAATTGAGATGCTACGAAGCTTTAATATCGAAAGGACGGATCTTCCGCTACTTTTGAGTTAGACTTAGATTTCAACTAATTGTAATCAAGCTTTTAACAGAATACTACACAGAGCAGAGTTCTTTGGGTTAGAAAAGTTTAGCGTTTTTGTGAAGTATATTCAAATCCACTTCATATCAAATGATATTAATTTTAGATCCATCGAAGCAGGCACGACTTCAATTATCAACAATTGCCGTTACGGGTAATTTATCTAACCTATGGGCTCATGTGGGATCATCACGAAGGGGCCAGTTAAACCTATCTCCTATTCATAGGTTCGTATGTCCTAGTGCTCATCTTAACCAGAAGAATTAAAATTCACTCAATTCATTTTTTATACCGCTTGCGAATCAATTTTAAAACAAACATTTGTTTTCATTTGATACTGACGAATAATTAAATAGTCTATAAATTCGGAAAAAACAATTTTTTTTACATTAATTTATGCCTTTACACAATTTTGACAAATATTCTTCTTCCATTTCATTTATACAAATGAATGATTTTTTTATACATTCTTAAGAAAACATTCCTCCCCTCCCCCCCCCCCCCCCCGACCTTTTATAAGCTATTTTAGCAGATATTTTTGAGACACGACAACCTAAAAGTGTGCAGATTCAGATTTTAGCTGAGCTTCAATGAGTCAACTCCGAAATATTCGCCTACTGTTCACCACGATGGGCATAAGTGGTTTGCTTTATAAAGTGACACGTGTATTGCAGAGTCCTCCTTTACATTTTGGACTTGCAATATTGAAAACGTTGCAATGAATTGCGAAGCGAAAAAACCTCGTATGAGCCGAACGCCTTTTCTTGACGACCTTGACAAACGTAAAAATGCTATGACAAGCATATGAAGCTACCGGGCCCTTAGTGGAAAAGGCCGCGATGGTGATGCCATGGAATCGTTAATTTCCTAATGGAAACAAAGGCTGATATTACTCTCTTATCACAGTGTCCATGTAAATGAGAGCATTTGTGGTGCTGGATTTGTATTGGGATAGAGGCTTGCCGACAAGTACTTCGTCGGTTCGCGCCTTGTCACGATATCACACAGCTGCACAAAGTGATCTTAAACTGTTCCTATATGCGATTAGATGACAAGTTCCATACCTGTGAGCTATGTAAGAAACACTTTTCCTCGTTTTTAAGTAATAAAGGGGAAGAAAATGTACACAATATAGTTCGGCCGAATTTTGGTTTCGTCACCCGACTTTATTTATAACCGCTATAATTAGTTGTGAAGGATAATAATTATGAAGACATATTCATATCTATAATTTGTTTAAAATTGGACAAGATGACCAGTAAGAGACTGTTGATTGAGTCGCCACCTAGATTTGCTCTTTGTGTTATAGGGATAGTTGGTAAAGCACTGAAGGCTCTCTCAACAGACACCTGACTAGAAGAAACTGCCAATGCTATCTCCACTAATGCACGATTGTCCCTATCCGCCGCAGATTCGTTCCAGTATTCGAGAATATTGGTATGAAATGGAGTCCTCTCATGATGAAGCAACTTCTACAGTTTCTGCCGAATGGTTATGTATGTTGGTATTGTATCACTTTTTGTAGATTATATTCTTCCTCTAAATCTCCATACGGCTGTATATTTACAAAGCTAGAAGCTGTGTCACTGCATGCTTCATTAGAAAAGGTGTTAACTGATATTGTATTTGCATAAGTCTTCAATATATGTGCCTGAAAATTTGTATTTAAAGTTCGATTAAATTTTCCACGTTCTTTTTCAATTTTACGTCGCATACCAGCCAGTCCCGGTAGAAATCGCCGAAAATATATTGCTCCGTCTGAAGACGTTTACAGCATTTTGACGTTGTATTAAATGCAGTAACAAAATTTCCTATAAAATGCCAATTAATCTCAACATCGAACTCAATTTCGTTATCATTTGTATTTAAATAGTCTTTTAAATTTAATAAAGCTTCCATCATATCAAATGTAGAGTTCCACCGCATTATTGTATCAATTGGTGACATCGTTATACTCGTCTTGATCTTAGTTTCTTTATAACTGACTTGCAAGCCTCGAAGTCCTTATGCACAGTTTTAAAAAAGTCAGGTGCTGCCAACTGAATCGCGTGTGCAGCGTATCTTACAACTGGCAATAGAGATTATATCCTCTCATTAATCATTGGCATTGTATAGTATTCGTCTTCTATATCTAAAGCATAGTCCACGAACTCATTTTGCATTTCTTCTACATCGCGAAGCAAGAGTTTGGATGGCTTTATCATGTTGGATCCGTTGTCAGTGGTTGTGGAATATATTTGTTTTAGGGATATTCCTTAACTATCTAAGCATTCTGATATTTCATCCTTGATGAAACTTGAGCTATGCCTTAGTCGTAATTGAGTCGTACCGATTGTATGGATCATAATTTTATAATCTTTTATGTATTGAACGTTTATTCCTAATATGCTCTTACCCAATCGGCTTGCCACATTTATTTCAAGACTTATAGTTCTATCTTTTAAAATATGTCTTAATTGGGTTTTTATTTTAGTAGCGCACAAGCTTAAATTCTCAGTAATATTTTTTGAATTTACAGTTAAACAGTAGGTATCGCTATATGCCTTCGTTAATTGTTGCCTTTTTACCAGATCTGTTTCGATGTAATTCATACGAAAATTATGTTTATGAACTGCTTCATAATGGTATTTAAGTGTTTCCCAAGAGATGTACTTTTAATTCTTTTTCACAACGAAGACACTTGGACAAGTTTGTGTCTGCATTGTATTGCACTAATTTTGTTTTGTCAGTATGCGAAATTCTGCCCATTCCAAACACTAGTCCACACAAAAATCGTGTAAAAAATTTTTCTGTATGAGCAATGAAGCAACAAACTCTTTGGAGAATGAAAACAAATGTTAACTCGTACTAAAAATGAAAAGATAAATAAAAAAATCTCAAACATTTGAGAACAAATTCCCGTGCTTTCAAATTTTTACTTTTTCTTATTTGTGATAGTAGTTGAACCTGTACTCCAGCTGTAAAAATATTTCAATACATTTCAAATATTTGGGAATAATAAGAACAAAAAATTCGAAAGAATAATTTGTAAAAAAAAAATTTAATTTCAAACATTATCTGAACTCTGATATTACCCTGCAAAAATCGCGAATACTCCATGCATGCATGTATGGAGTACTCGCTAAGGACCAACCGAGTGCTCCAAAATTAACCACAATTCATACAAAAAATATGGTCCAATTAACATTGCGATGTCCTAGGACTGGACCATATACTCCAGCTCCGCATTACATCAGAGTAATACATGGAGTACCCACAGTCCAATAAACATCGTGTAGTGATTACAATCGTTAAAAACGAGCAATGATCGGCTTAGAATATGATCGTGTAGAAACATGAGTTGGTCCATTGCTGCATTACTGTGGAGTATAATGAAGTACTCCAGTGGACCACATGATCCAACGATTTTTGCAGGGTAACCTCTGATTTAAGAAACTATTTGCATCACATATTATACTGAACATCCTTCTTAGGTTTATCTATGTAAATAAGTGTATCCTATACCATATCTCAACTTACGATGTCGGTTTCACTTGTTCCGCTAAACTAACATTCGTAGCATCCCTAACTAATAAAGCACGAAAGTATACTGAAACGGGAAAGCTATTTTATAGCAATTTTTTGTCTTTTTGAATGATATATATTTTGATATGCTTATTATTTGAGCTTTCACTGTTCATGTCAACTTGACATCAAAAACTGGGTCAGTGACAATTAAAGTAATGGTAAATAAGACATAAAATTTGGCGGTGCTTAGGGTATCGAGGTAATATTGTGTTGGCTTACCATAGAGAAGGTGCTAGGATGCAGTCATGTGCAAGACATCTAACAAAAAAAAAAAAAAAACTACTTCAGAAGTTATTTTTAAATGCGGTCGCCCTTCGGCAGGGCTTGGGCGAGCCCTCGTAGTTCATTTCGGCCTGTATCCTTGAAAAAATGCATCTGCCTTCGTAGTTCCCATTGTAACCATTTAGCGTAAATGACCCTAGTAAACGGGTTGGGTCCGCCCACATTTCCAAAATTTCATACACTTCTTTAGAGACAATGCCACCGCTCTTTCCCAGCTGAAAGTAGGTGGCACTGTCAATTTTTTCAAAATTGCTTAGACGTGGATCCATACTAACAATATACCAAATAGCTTGGGCTAGGTGAAGTATACTCAGATTTATAGACAAACATCTACGCCTGCAAACTTTCAAATATTTATTATAAATAGGATCAGGAACAAAGAAACGAGAGAGATTACCTTTCAAACCTGTCTAAGCTCAAGCACCAGTACTGTCACGTGGAGCCTCCATATGACACCACAATGCCGTCTTATTACCTGGGAATTTTATGGTGGACTGTCCCCGCAAGCGACATATACTTGAAGTAAAGCCGAGGAAGAACATAACTGGCCTCAAGAAATACGTTGCCATACTCTGGTACGATTTTGGCCCGGTTACTGCAGACGTCGGCAAATAGTAAAACAATTGTTCACCTTCAATTCACACGTATTCTTATTCTCTTTAGTTTACTAGTCGCTGAGCATTTGGCGCAGTAACATCGATTGTATACATCGATCGCAATGTTGACGAATGTTGTTAGCAAAGATCGTTTGTAAGAGTTTTTTCAATGCGCACAAGCGAAAAATATTTTATTTTGGCCAACCCTTTTGGGCAAATACAATGTATTTTATTGTATAAGCCTTTTGCTTGCCATTGTGCGCATTAAAAAATAACGAACGATCTCGTCTTGTTGCTTGCTAATAAGCGAATGCATTACGCAAAACGATGTATTAAGTGATGTGCGGTCATCGCACTCTCACTAACACAACTGCATTTTCATTTTTCCGACGTGTGGGTTACTGTAATATACAGAATCATAACACACCAGATGAAGAGTGTTTCTGTCTTACATGCACCAGCTCTTCACATTCCCTACTCTAAAAACTCATCTAAAAATAGTTTCTGATTTGTCTCAGCCTTTCGTCTTTAAAGAAAAACAAGTAAGGAAGGCTAAGTTCGGGTGTAACCGAACATTACATACTCAGTTGAGAGCTGTGGAGACAAAGTAAGGGAAATCACCATGTTGTAAAAGGAACCTAGGGTAACCCTGGAATTTGTTTGTATGACATGTGTATCAAATGGAAGGTATTAAAGAGTATTTTAAGAAGAAGCGGGCCATAGATCTATAGATGGACGCCATTTAGGGATATCGCCATAAAGGTGGACCAGGCCTGACTCGAGAATTTGTTTGTACGATATGGGTATCAAATGAAATGTGTTAATGAGTATTTTAAAAGGGCGTGGGTCTTAGTTCTATACGTGGACGCCTTTTCGAGATATCGCCATAAACGTGGACCAGGGGTGACTCTAGAATTTGTTTGTACTATATGGGTATCAAATGAAAGGTGTTAATGAGTATTTTAGAAGGGAGTGGGCCTTAGTTCCATAGGTCGACGCCTTTTCGGAATATCGTTATAAAAGTGGACCTGGGTTGACTCTAGAATTTGCTTGTACAATATGGGTATCAAATGAAAGGTGTTAATGAGTATTTTAAAAAGGCGTGGGTCTTAGTTCTATAGGTGGACGCCTTTTCGAGATATCGCCATAAAGGTGGACCAGGGGTGACACTAGAATTTGTTTGTACGATATGGGTATCAAATGAAAGTCGTTAATGAGTATTTTAAAAGGGCGTGGGTCTTAGTTCTATAGGTGGACGCCTTTTCGAGATATCGCCATAAAAGTGGACCAGGGGTGACACTAGAATTTGTTTGTACGATATGGATATCAAATGAAAGTCGTTAATGAGTATTTTAAAAGGGCGTGGGTCTTAGTTCTATAGGTGGACGCCTTTTCGAGATATCGCCATAAAGGTGGACCAGGGGTGACACTAGAATTTGTTTGTACGATATGGGTATCAAATGAAAGTCGTTAATGAGTATTTTAAAAGGGCGCGGGTCTTAGTTCTATAGGTGGACGCCTTTTCGAGATATCGCCATAAAGGTGGACCAGGGGTGACACTAGAATTTGTTTGTACGATATGGGTATCAAATGAAAGGTGTTAATGAGTATTTTAAAATGGCGTGGGTCTTAGTTCTATAGGTGGACGCCTTTTCGAGATATCTCCATAAAGGTAGACCAGGGGTGACTCTAGAATTTGTTTGTACGATATGGGTATCAAATGAAAGTCATTAATGAGTATTTTAAAAGGGCGTGGGCCTTAGTTCTATAGGTGGACGCCTTTTCGAGATATCGCCATAAAAGTGGACCAGGGGTGACACTAGAATTTGTGTGTACGATATGGGTATCATATGAAAGGTGTTAATGAGTATTTTAAAAGGGCGTGGGTCTTAGTTCTATAGGTGGACGCCTTTTCGAGATATCTCCATAAAGGTAGACCAGGGGTGACTCTAGAATTTGTTTGTACGATATGGGTATCAAATGACAGGTGTTAATGAGTATTTTAAAAGGGAGTGGGCCTTAGTTCTATAGGTGGATGCCTTTTCGAAATATCGCCATAAAGGTGTGCCAGGGGTGACTCTAGAGTTTTTGTGTACGATATGGGTATCAAATGAAAGGTGTTAATGAGTATTTTAAAAGGGTGTGGGCCTTAGTTCTATAGGTGGACGCGTTTTCGAGACATCGCCATAAAGGTGGACCAGGGGTGACTCTAGAATTTGTTTGTACGATATGGGTATCAAATGAAAGGTGTTAAAGAGTATTTTAAAAGGGATTGGGCCTTAGTTCTATAGGTGGATGCCTTTTCGAGATATCGCCATAAAGGTGGGCCAGGGGTGACTCTAGAATTTTTTTGTATGATATGGGTATCAAATGAAATGTGTTAATGAGTATTTTAAAAAGGCGTGGGCCTTAGTTCTATAGGTGGACGCCTTTTCGAGAAATCGACATAAAGGTGGACCAGGGGTGACTCTAGAATTTATTTGTACGATATGGGTATCACATGAAAGGTGTTAATGAGTATTTTAAAAAGGAGTGGGCCTTAGTTCTATATGTGGACGCCTTTTCGAGATATCGCCATAAACGTGGACCAGGGGTGACTCTAGAATGTGTTTGTACGATATGGGTATCAAATTAAAGGTATTAATGAGGGTTTTAAAAGGGAGTGGCCCTTAGTTGTATATGTGAAGGCGTTTTCGAGATATCGACCAAAATGTGGACCAGGGTGAACCAGAAGATTTTCTGTCGGGTACCGCTAATTTATTTATATATGTCATACCACGAACAGTATTCCTTCCAAGATTCCAAGGGCTTTTGATTTCGCCCTGCAAAACTTTTTCATTTTCTTCTACTTAATATGGTAGGTGTCACACCCATTTTACCAAGTTTTTTTCTAAAGTTATATTTTGCGTCAATAGACCAATACAATTACCATGTTTCATCCTTTTTTTCGTATTTGGTATATAATTATGGCATTTTTTTCATTTTTCGTAATTTTCGATATCGAAAAAGTGGGCGTGGTCATAGTCGGATTTCGGCCATTTTTTACACCAATACAAAGTGAGTTCAGATAAGTACCCGAACTGAGTTTAATAAAGATATATCGATTTTTGCTCAAGTTATCGTGTTAACGGCCGAGCGGAAGGACAGACGGTCGACTATGTATAAAAGCTGGGCGTGGCTTCAACCGATTCCGCCCTTTTTCATAGAAAACGGTTATCGTTCTAGAAGCTAAGCCAAATTTCACAAGGATTGGTTAATTTTTGTTCGACTTATGGCATTAAAAGTATCCTAGACAAATTAAATGAAAAAGGGTGGAGCCACGCCCATTTTGAAATTTTCTTTTATTTTTGTATTTTGTTGCACCATATCATTACTGGAGTTGAATGTTGGCATAATTTACTTATATGCTGTAAAGATATTAACTTTTCTTATAAAATTTGAATTAAAAAAAATTTTTTTTTTAAAAGTGGGCGTGGTCGTATTCCGATTTTGCTAATTTTTATTAAGCAGACATAAAGTAATAAGAGTAACGTTCCTGACAAATTTCATCATGATATCTTCAACGACTGCCAAATTACAGCTTGCAAAACTTCTAAATTACCTTCATTTAAAAGTGGGCGCTGCCACGCCCATTGTCCAAAATTTTACTAGTTTTCTATTCTGCGTCATAAGCTCAACTCACCCACCAAGTTTCATCGCTTAATGCATATTTGGTAATGAATTATCGCACTTTTTCGATTTTTCGAAATTTTCGATATCGAAAAAGTGGGCGTGGTTATTGTCCGATATCGTTAATTTTAAACAGCGATCTGAGATGAGTGCCCAGGAACCTACATACCAAATTTCATCAAGATACCTCAAAATTTACTCAAGTTACCGTGTTAACGGACAGACGGACGGACGGACGGACGGACGGATATGGCTCAATCGAATTTTTTTTCTTTACTGATGATTTTGATATATGGAAGTCTATATCTATCTCGATTCCTTTATACCTGTACAACCAACCGTTATGCAATCAAAGTTAATATACTCTGTGAGCTCTGCTCAACTGAGTATAAAGAGATGCTAGTACGGTACCCAGTATTATTTTTAGTTGCGGTATCTCCACCGGAATGAAAAGCTGTCAGTTTCTCTAATTAGCAGCAATAAACTTTACTTTCGATAACCTTTCCAGAAATAGGCAACAACGAAAGAGCAACCTACATGTTGAAAGAAATATTTAAATCTAAACAAATTTATTGAAAGAATATTATTGAAGAGTTTTTCGTAAAATAAAACTATAAACCAGTTGAGAACTACACAGTTTGAAGTAGGAATGCAATATACGTTATATATTACATTTTCTTAAGTTCACTTTTTATAAATAATGTTACGAATATTAGCAAAACTAAGGAGTGCTGCCAGCTCTAAGCCGATCTAAGCAGTGACGTGAATGCACATCAATAATTCAATCATTATGTATCTACATAAACGAATCAATAATTGCGTCTACACTTATGTACACATTCCGACGAGCAACATTTACATACAAGGCAGCGAGAGATGAGATGTCACACACCGATGAATTTACTTGTACGCTTATGTGTGTGCGGGAGACTGTAAACTACAAACACATGCATATACCTTATCTGAGTTGTCACAAGAGAGAGCAATAATTTGTGCACGTAGTTGTGGCTGGCGATTTTGTAGCCGAAACAACTAGTAACTTCTGGAAATCGAAGAGCCTAGAAGTATGCAGCGTAAACTATAAAAGCGATGCAGGCGAGTAAGAAGTAATTCAGTTTGATTTGAGTTGTCAAGCAGTTTGATTAAGACGATATCTAGCGAGCAATAGCAGTGTTATTTTGAATAGTAGAGTTTCATTGAGCTATCAATCAGTGTGGTTATTAATCAAGCTATTCGTTGCAAATTTAGTGATTCGAACTTAGCAGAGGATTGCAAATAAGAGGATTTACAAGCAAATTCGTTACAATAACTACAAACTTTAACAGCACAATATTTAAACCTTTCACATACATAATTCTCTCTCCCCACAGATCTTTCAGAAATACGATGAGAAAGCGCTCTCCAAAGTGGTACCCGTAGTTGGTGAGTTGAGCGAGGTGAATTTCGGTTTTAGCGAAGCATTGCTGAACGAGCTCATCGAAAAGGTTAATGTCATCTATCATAGCGCTGCGACAATTAAATTCAGCTCACCTTTGCGTACAGCAATCAAAACTAATTTGACTGGCACAATGCGCACCATTGAATTGGCGAAGAAATTGAGAAATCTCTCCTCTTACATTTATCTTTCGACTGCGTTTTGTAATAGCAATAATCGTGGTTTGATTATCGAAGAAGTTTACAAGTCACAATTCGACCCATATGATATGATGAAAATGGCTGAAGATGATGCCCAATGGGAAGATTTTACAGATGAGAAATGCAAAGCAATTATACGCGATCACCCTAATACATATACGTTTACAAAGAATTTATCAGAGAATTTGCTTATGGCAGAGATGTCTGGATTGCCAGCGGCTATTGTGCGGCCATCGATTGGTGAGTTGAAAGCATTCCATATAAATTGGCGTGATTTGTTGTTGGAGTTGTTATTTCCCTGTTATTAACTTGGCTTGAAATAAAAAATTTTAATATTTAATATGGCGAAATAGGTGAACTCTAAACCAGCAAAAAAGTGGCTTTTGGCTTTTGTCCTCACAAAACTTTTCCTCATTAACTTTTTATTTTATCGGTTTTTTTTGTAATTTTGCAAAGATTTTTTAGTATGATAAATTTCTAAAACGGACCCACTCGCATTATATAACTTAGCGAGCGAATCCTTTGGGCTTATATTCGTACAGCTCACCACGCGATGGAGCATAAATTTTCCGGAAACCTTTTTCCCCGAATATTCCATGTTGTTCTTGTTGTTGTAGCGATAAGGTTATTCCCCGAATGCTTTGGGGAGTGTTATCGATGTCATGGTCCTTTGCCGGATACAGATCCGGTACGCTCCGGTAACACAGCACCATTATGGTACTAGCCCGACCATCTCGGGAACGATTTATATGGCCACATTAAACCTTCAGGCCATCTCTCACTCCCCACCCCCAAGTTCCATGAGTAGCTTGGGGTCGCCAGAGCCTCGTCTGTTAGTGAAACGGGTTGACAATTGGGTTGGAGAAGCTATATATTGCGCTACACAAGCCCTTGAACCCCCCGAATATTCCATCTTCTTTCGTTGTTTTTTTTTTTTTTTTTGTAACCTATAAAACGGGAGTCCTCTCTTCTAGGCCGAAGCTCTTCCTCAAAGTTTGCAATAGATTGCAGTCACTAAATGTGCACCACAATAGTGATGTGGATCCAGGATCACAGTGGCGTGCCGCGGACTGTATTGCAGATCAGCTAATGAGGAAAGTCACCGAACTGACTGAGGTTAAAGGCACATCACTGCTTTTTGTTGTTGTTGTCGCGCTAAAGACACTCGGCGTCTGCTTAAGAAAGAGGACTCGCCACGGGTAGGTGAGGTTGACAATTTGGTTGGAGAAGCTATAAATTGCACTGTCTACCCTTTGAAAGGGTTGCACTAAACACCCCTTTATTTATTTCGGTGTTTTAGTCCCCTCTCGCGACATAGGCATACCTGCCGTGGGTATGTTCTGTGCTGGGGGTACACATCGCTTCTCCTCTTACCACGTGCGAACCATTCGTATATCTTATATAGAAGCTGTAGGAATGAGGAGAAGATAGAAAGTGTTGAACATTTCCTAGCCATACCTGTTGTTGCTTACGAATTCTTTGACAACAAGACAGTGAAAAAGTTTAGTGTATCTCTTAATGCTGGATTCTAGGGTTATAGATGACTATATTTCAATCCGTTGGTAGCCACAAAGGATTTATAAGGAGCAGATAATTTTTACAGAAGTCTGATATTCTATTGGGATACTTTTAATTAGCTTGAGTAATTAAATTTTTATACGAGATAATAAATGAAATATCTAAACCAAAATTTAACCTAAACTTTCTCCTTTCCTATTCCACAGTTTACGGTACCTTGGAGCATCCGATGAAAGGCTGGGTCGGCAATGCCAATTCTGGACATCTTGGCTACTTGGCGGGCTTCGTCAAAGGCATTTTCCGCACAATGTCTGGACGTGCCTCAGCCATTATCGATATCATACCTTGCGATTTTGTGATTAATTCTTCATTAGTGATGGGCTGGTATGTCGGCACACATCACGTCGAACAACCCGAGGTGATACATTGTACATCGGGTGAGGTGAATCCGTTAACCTTAAAAGAATTTTGTGTGATTATGAATGATAGCGTTTATCGCCATCCGCCCAATAATTTCGTATGGAAACCAGCGACAAAACTACGCAATGGTTGGCGTTATAATTTATTCTTTTATTTATTTCACATAATACCTGCGCTGGCGTATTCTATACCAGAGAAACTATTTGGCATTGGAATGCCGCATCATACGTGAGTACATGAAGAGAAATGAGTGGCTTAAACAGTGGTGGCCATACCAACAAAGACACATTTCATAGTAGTCAGCATTGGTGTGCCATAAGGCATAACACAAAATAGCTTCTAATCAAGGGCAAAGCACATCGCTTAGCGCTGGAAGTACTTCCTATGCTCCTTTATTCAATTTATAACTGAATTGAATCTAAATAAGGACATCACTGTTATAGATTTGAGATTTCGAAAAACTTGTGTAAATTTTAAACTAACTTTTTTATTCTTATTCTTCTGTATTTACAGTGCCTTAGATTATATGCGCGTATTTCAGAAGGGCACCAAAGCTTTTGAATACTTTATGGATAAAGATTTTCGTTATTCATTTAAAAATGCTTTACGTATTATGTCTATTATGCACGAGAGTGATAAAAAACGTTATAATTTCGATTCTAGTCTTTGCGATTGGTCTGAATTTATTGATCGTTGTTTGATCGGTGTACGACGTTTCTACTTTAAGGAAGCAGCAGAGACCACAGCGTGGCACCGCATGTATTGGAGAGTGTTAGTAGTACATTCATTTTTTTAAGTTTCTTATATATTTATTTATTGAAATATTTCTTATTCTCTCTTCAATCGCAGGTTCAATGTTATACACTATGTTGGCTTTGCCGTTCTATTCATAGCTATCTTTGGCGTTTGCGCATTGATCTTTGGTGTGCCCATAGGACTAACTTTGGCGCTAGCTATATGGGGCTTTCTCGTGTGGTTATAAAAGCCGAGTGGCAGATTGAGAGAGAAAATTTGTTGACAGCGTGAATTTTGTATAGCTGTTGCTGCTGCTAAAGTCTTTTTTCACTTTATTCCACAGCACGCTCTTTTTAGTTTCTAACTAAGTTTTAAGAATAGTGATAAAAGAAAATATCTAACAAAAAAGTTAACAAATTAAATTTATTAAAATATTTAATATTTAAAAGAGCAATGAGTAAATAACAAAATATTTAATTTTTATTTTGGCGAATTTTCAGTAGCATTTTAACTAATTTAACTATTACAAATAAAAGAGTAAGTTATAGAAAAAAAAAAAGAAAAATAAAGCAAATGATACAAAGAAAAAGAAAAATAAAGCAAAAAACTGTATAAAATATATAAAAACAAATCTTTTCCTATTTTAAGTTTGCTTAACAATAGCTTTTTAAAAACAAAACATTTTTAATAAAATTTAAATTAAAACAAAACTTTTAAAAAAATTATGACTCATTTTCTTGTAAATTTCTCTAAGAACTTAACGTTGGCCTACTCTTTTAAAAAGTTGAAACAATTTTTATATCGGCTTTATTTCAGTACAATTTGTTTTTTATTTTATTTTAAAAGCAATATGTATTCTAAAAAAATTATAACAATTAAAAGTTATAATATTAAACAATTTATTTACATGTTTTTCAAAAAATATTCTTATTCAATATAGGGAAGCATAACTTAATATTTTGGAAAAAATAGTTTTATCTAATATGGTGTTAAACTGGATTTCGCAAAACCAAATTTAAAAGTTTCCAAAGAGAATATGTTTATTAAATATTGTTTGTAAAACAAATATAAATATATTTAATTATTTATGAAGTTGAAAAAACAAAAACTATTTTTCTATTAATCTAATTCTTAGACTTTTTTGTTTACAGCAGGGACCGCGAACAATGATTTTTTATATTTTCAGTGCAAAATATTAAAGGCTTCCAAAAATCGGAAAACACAATTTAAAAAAAATGCCTGAAGGAATTAGACTTTTAATTAAATTTAAAATTTTTTGCCTAATTCAAAAACTAATTTTATTTTTTATTTGATTAAACAGAAGTTATTATAGCAACTTTATTTTTTTTAATTCATAATTAGATGGCATTGTTTTTAAGTTTTAATTTTATTAAAAGAAAAAAAATATTTAAATTTTTTTTCAATATTAAAAACTTATTCTGATTTTGATTTATCCACCTCATGTTTAATTTTTTATTTCCAATTTTTTATTCTTTTTCAAAATTGTTTTATTCTTGCATTCCTTTTATCAAATACAATAGTTATTTATTTAATTTAACTAAACATTTATTTGTAGTGCGATTTTATTTAACTCTAAACATTCTTAGTTTTTTAGTTTTTTTTTTTTCTAATCAGAAACATTTTAATATCAAAATTAAAAATTGTATAGAGTTAAATTTTTTTAATTCAAGGCACGGAAACTAAAATTTGTTTTCCGTGATAGTTTTTTTTTATCAAAAATAATATATAATCACATTGTTTACCCCCACATTCATAAAAAAATAGTAATGGTTTATGAAGCTCGCCTGCATACCTTTTTGAAATATATTAATTTTAATACAAATTTCCAATTATAAGAGTTTTGTAACCCGTTTTTAGGTTTTTATGGATAATTCATTCATTCATTAATCAGAAATATTAATTATATTTGAGTTTTATTTCTTTAGCAGTGCAATTGACTCAAAACAAAATCCGATCAAAAAACTAAAAATTAAAAATAATTATCTAATTAAAATCAAATAAGCAAATCTCACAAATATATTTAAACAACGTGACATCGGGACGAACAAGGTGACAGTTTGTTCGATTATACATTGTAAATCTCTTCAAAGCCAGATGGATAAAACCAGTCAGTAAACTCCTTTTTAGAGCAATTACTTGAAATTTCAATGTGACGATTACACAGAATTTTTAACTTGAAAAGGAATTATTATTGCTGATTTTTGCGGTCCCTGGTATAAATTCGCTTTGTTTGAGAAATTAGATTTTTTTCATTTAAATATTAGAAACTAGACATAATTTAAAAATGTAAAGAAAACAGACAAATAACACTCCCCCATCTATAAAAAAAAAAAAAAATAATAATTTATAATAATAACTAGAAATTTTTGTCTAAAAGTTAAAAAACAGGTATTTACAAAGGTAAATAATAAAAATTACGAAGCTAAAAAATAGATAATAAAAATAATAAAAAGTAATTTATAGATTAATTTGACATTTATTCGCAAGTACGAGTATCCTCGTAAGTAGAAAATTATGTTATAACTTTAGTGATTTAAGTATAGAAATAAAAAAAAAAAACGTACCTACGTATAAGTATGTATGTACATATAACGTGCAATTTAACATTTAATAAAAATTCTTAATTATGGACAGACCAAATAGAGAGCACTTTTCTCATAAGAATTGCAACCTAAGCTCGGCAATAAATATGAAATCGATATCACTTATAATTACAACTACTTCAGCAATTCTGACAGATATTTTGGAGAAATTACGTTAGTCTTTAATTTCTCAGCCATATATTACAAAAATTGTAAGATATGGATATTTTTGCTAACATGGAGTGTTCGACTATTTAACGAATGTTATTACAAGTGCAGAACTTAACCGCACTGGAACAATATACTATAAAAGCGTGCAATTACTGGCATATACTGATGACATTGATATCATCGGCCTAAACACCCTCGCTGTTAGTTCTGCTTACTCCAAACTGGAAAAAGAAGCGGTAAAGATGGTTTTGATGGTGAATGAGGACAAAACCAAGTACCTGCTGTCATCGAGCAAAGAGTCAGCGCATACGCGCCTTGGCAACCACGCTACTGTTGGCAGCCATAATTTCAAAATAGTAAAAGATTTCGTTTATTTGGGAACCAGCATCAACACTAGCAACAACATCAGCACAGAAATCCAGCGAAGAATCAATCTTACCAATAAATGCTACTTTGGACTAGGTAGGCAATTGAAAAGCAAAGTCCTCTCTCGGCGAACGAAAATCATACTCTACAAGTCACTTATCGTACACGTCCTGTTATATGGGGCAGAAGCATGGACCATGACGAGGCTGTTCTTGTACTAAAGGTAATCTAACCAAATCTCAACCCAGAAAGTTGGTTTTGTAGTTGATTGGCGCAGTGCTCGGCGTTTAGTGCAATGCGTTTAATGTGGACAATGAAACTGAACTACTCTGTTGATTGCTGCGAATGGATGTTGACCAGTGATTGCTTCATTCAGCTCCTGCCTTTGATCAATCACTAGCAGGAGAGGGTTATGATATTTGAAGATTTGTCTGCATATAGCATATTATTTAAGGTACTGTCAGCTTAAAACCCCTACCTACATCGCCATTATCTACAGGTGTTTCATCAGCTACAATCGATGTAGTATGTCCTCAATAAGGAAATCCCGAAAAAAACAGTCTTTTCTTTCAGAGGATATCGCTTGCATTCATTATTTGCCCTGTTTTCGCTCCGCAATTCTCATCGGAACTTTTACTGGTGATGAATCTGCAGACAATGAAATCTGCATATGTACATATGTTTCAGCAAAGAAATTGAAATTATAAGAAGGTTGAACTCGCTGCTTCAAAATTCAGCGAGAAAACAAAAATTTTCTGAAAGAGCAGGTTAGTGGAGTTCACCATACTCTTTGGCTCGTCTTTCGCACCGCGCGGCGAAAACGAATTCTAATTGAATTTTCGTGATTTTCATGTAGTTTTGTTTTGGATTTGGTCGGTCGCGCAGTTTTTGGTTTTATTTAAATAATTATTCACTGATAAATAATTATTTATCAGTGAATAATTATTTAAATATGTTCAAAGTTCTAAGTGTTCTTAAAAAGTGAAGTGATTTAAAGGATTAGAAAAATAAATTGTGAATAAAAAGTGAAATAAAAGAAACTGTGAAGTGAAGTGCAAATTTAAGCAGTGTCGGCCATTGCTGAAAACAATAAGAAGAAAAGAAATACGAAGTAATTCTTTCAAAACTGAATTAATAAGTGGTGGTCGTTTAGTAAAATTTAAGTAATCAAAGTAAAAAACCGTTTTGAGTGAAATAAAGAAATATGAAATATTGTAAATAATATCAAAAAGTGGTCTGAAAAAATATTTGTGAAATTTGTGTTGTGTTGTTGATTTAAATGTCGGCCATTGCTGAAAGATGTAGCAAAACAAAAATGTGCAAAAGGAAGAAGTGTGAAAGTGTGACAAAGGAAAGAAGTGTTTGTATTTTAATTTTGAAATAATTGCCAAAATAAGTGTTTATATTATATTTATGTTGCATAAGTTGTATTTGAAAGCTGTGCAACAATATATAAATAAGCAAGTATTTTGGTTTCCATCAAATCAACACAAAGGTGAAGCTAGTGAACTGTGTACATATGTATGTACATATATAGTGAAGCAGTGTGTGAGAAAATTAAAAAGTAAACAAAGATACCAAAACAAGTACAAGTTTTTGGTGTTTGAAAACTAATAACAATTGCCAAAACAAGTGTTTAATTATACTTTGTTTGCATTAGTTGCATATGAAAACTGTGCAAAAACATATAAATAAGCAAATGTTTTGGTTGCATCAATGGGTTTTTGTAATTTGTTTGTTTGGGATCAGATGAAGGCGGGAACGAAAGAGAATTTTTTCTACTATTTCTAAAGTGCGAAATATGAGATGGCTATACTCACCCTCGTGCGTAAAAGGAGATGCATACATGTGTCCGTACGAACACCAAAAAATTCGTTTCATATTTTTGACGGATACGCGCTTATTTTTATGAGCGCCTGGCAGGCATGCTTAACGAACGAAACGATATCATTTCGTTACGATAATCAACGAAGTCACTTCGTTTCGTTTATTAACGTTAAGATCGTCAAATTAACGTTAATTTGGCGTTCTTAACGTTAATAAACGAAACGAAATGACTTCGTTTCGTTTATTAACGTTGATTATCGTAACGAAATGATATCGTTTCGTTCGTTAAGCATGCCTGGCGCCTGGTGAAGTCAAAATTTCCCTTTAAAATCTCTGGCAAAATAAATTAAAGAAATTTGCTTTGGCGAGAAGTAGGAGGGAATGGAAGTTTTCCTCGCCTAAGAATGTGTTAGTTTTGGCCTATACGTACGAGACCAGACGAAAAGTTTGCATGGGTTAGTAGGAAGAATCAAATTTTAAATTTTGTCTGACTTCTTTCTATTTTTTGTTCTTCCTCTTATGTTTGTGATTTTCAGAATGAGACGTTGGCGGGAATGTAAGATTTCCTCGGCAAAAAATTTAAGATTGTATTAGTTTTGGCCTATATGTACGAAGCCGTACAAAATGTTTGAATGTGTTGGTAAGAAGAATCGACACAAAATCAAAATTTAAGATTTTGTATCTGGTTTGTGCTTGTGGATGAGGCGAAGGCGGGTATGGAAGTTAGGAAAAATGCTTGCATATTTTAGCGACATTTGCTAATTTATATGGGCATTTTTATAATTTCATCTAAAAAAAATAAAAAAGGATGAACTAGAGCGGGCTTCGAACCCACCAGATCGTACAACAATGTACTTGCCTACCCAGCTGTGCCACAATAGCTTGTTAACTTTGATAGCCTAACAGGTAGTTATAAGGATGAGTTTCAATCTAGTGAATGGTGAATGGTGAGTGAATGCGTGGGACATATATATAATTTCTAACTTGGAAACATATTTATATGTTGTACAAAGGAGATAGCTCTATTATCCTCTTTGGTTTGTATAGTACTTTTTACTTATCAGCATTCATTAGAGATGCGAAATGCAATACTTAACCATGTACCATATGACGTAGGCGGGAATGTAAGATTCCTCGCCAAAATCTAATGTTGTGTTAGTTTTGGCCTATATGTACGCGGCCGGACGAAATGTTTGAATGTGTTGGTAATAAGAATCGACACAAAATCAAAATTTAATATTTTGTCTAGAGTTGTGCTTTTTCGTTCATTTCAGAGATTCGAATCTTTCGTTCTTTTTCTGATGAACGAACAAGTTGTTCTTTTTGTTCATCTGTTCTTTTTTTTTCAAGCAAATTTGTTCACTGCTGCTTGCACCCGCGAAAAAAGCCAACAAGTATAGATGGCGGTGTGTATGCAGCAATGCTTTGTATAAGAACTAAAAGAACAAATAGAACCGAAATCGAAGATCTAGTTCACTTGTTCAGTTGAGAGACCCGGTCAATTGAACAAGTTCAGAACGAAACAACCCAACTCTAATTTTGTCTCTGGTTTGACTTTTGTGCTTGTGGATGAGGAGAAGGCGGGTATGGATGTTAGGAAAAATGTTTGCATATTGCGACATTAGCGACATTTGCTATTTTATATGGTCGCCTATTACCATGCTAGCTTTCGATGGCCTCTTTTACCATTGAGAACAATTTCAAACAATTGAAAGGAAATTTCAAACAATGTTTGAATTCTGTGTGGCCTTTTGATGATTTTGGTTGTTGATTGATTGATTGATTTTGTTTGGATGATTTAAAGAAGAAAAAAAATAAAAATAAATAAAATGTGGTATTCGAACCCTGAATCATCAAAAGTTGCGTGCGCAGCGGGGCGAGGACATATTGAATTATGAATGAAAGTTTGTTAATTACCACACACCTAAGAATTTAAGGCCACCACGGTTAAAATCAATTGGTGGAAGTAAACAAGTACCATAATTACTTGCTAAAAAGCACCCCAATTTCGGCATAGATTGTACCGAAAGAGAAACAAAGTAGGCAAGACAAGATGATTTTTATTCAATTTATTTGTATTTTGACATTTCTCCCATTATCAAACATTACGAATGAAAGTTTGTTAATTGCCACACACCTAAGGATTTAAAGGCCGCCGCGGTTAAAATCAATTGGTAGAAGTAAACAAGGAATATAATTTTTTGCCGAAAAGCACCCCAATTTCGGCATACATCTTACCGAAAGAGTAACAAAGTAGACAAGATTCTAGGCAATATCATTTTTATTCATTCTTTTTATTTGTATTTTGACACTTCTCATATTTTACGCGGCGAAAATATGCTCGCCGCGGCTTGCATTTGGTGAATTTGGCAAACACGAAAAATAGTGTGTGGCATGTGGTGAACTCCACTAATTTGTTCTTCTGGACTCAACTCGCCAAAAAAACTGTTATACCGACGTGTTCAACCTTCTTATAATTTCAATTTCTTTGGTTTCAGTGTCCTAATAAAACGAGGCTGATTTTAGACAACACAACAAATTCTCCTCACACAAACGCAACAAATACGAACTATGTAGATAATAATGCAAAGGCGCCTAAAAGTATGCAATAGTTATAGTTTTAGAAGAAGCTACTGAAAAGTGTGGCATACTGACTGAATGATCACAGTCGTGCCTTTTCTCGTATGAAAATTAAATAAGTTTTTGGAAAAAGTAGAAAATTAGATATATCCTGAAATCCATGTCAAAATTTTATCTCACTAATTTATATGCCAAGTAAAAGTATTGTTACGCTTTTTTTTGCTGTTTCGGTGGTAAAATTTAAAAGTTTATGAGAAATAAAACATGAACTAAAAACTTTTATTTTTTTTTTAAATTTTGCATTGTTTTAGTTCTACAGCAGCTGTTTTTTTTATTTTATTTAACACTCCTACTTATGGCAAAGTGCGGTTTTGAGGTTAAACTCAAATATTTCATAAACAAAATACATGGAAAGCATGTGTTTGTATGTTTGTCGAGCCTTCGTATTCACCACCATGAATGTCATTTACCTTTCATTTGTCAAATTGCACCATTTGGCCCCGAGAGCCAATTTAATAGGGGTTTTTTTTAATAAATTTTTGCCTAAGTAAATGGTAAAGCCTTAATAGAGTTACTCCTACCCCCAGAAAATGTTCAACGTTTATAGTGCATGCAAAAAACATATATGGCTACCCCGTGTATTAGTTGATTTTCACAAACGCGCTGTCAATGATAATAAAAATTCATTAGCAATTATTTCCTTCATTTAAATTTTCTTCGCTAAAAATATGTGAAGTTATGAAAATAAATTTTCACGATCAGCTGGTTTAGCACTGCCACACCGCCATTTTTTGCAGGGTAAAAGTGTAACGCTTTTGCGTTGCGAACAGGCAACAATTTTCACAAAATAACGAAATACCCCGTAAAGGCGTTACCTGCTTTTTAGAACAAAACAAAATATATTTACAACCCTTGCGCGGCGTACAAAAAGCGTAACAATTTTGCCAGAATAGAAAACGCTATAAGTATCTACTACTTTTTAATTTTTTGAGATTCCGTATGGTTCATGTTGCTACGCCACAAAAAACGGCACGAGGCGATCAACCACTTTCTGCTACTAAAACTTCGCCTACTTTTGCGCCAATCCAGTTCAACTTTGGCTGCGGTACGCGTTGGTCGTATTTTCTTACTTTGTTTGTGTGTAAATAAAAGTTGTTGCGGTTGACTCATCGTAAAAATATTATTCCCAGACGCGTTTTTGCATTGTTGATACAAATTTAAGAAAAGGTAAAAAATACATATAAATAAAAATTACTACATAAGCCGCTCAGAAAAAGATACTAAAGTAACACCAAATCGAATGAAGATCGCTTGACTTTGAAGTTGTGAATTTTTCATTTTTTTTATTTAATAATTTGGGAAAATTTTAAACAACGTGACATCAGAACGGACAAGGCGACAGCTGTTTCGATTATACCTTGTAAATCTCTGCAAAGCCTTTTCCCCCGGGAGTGGGAGTCGAACCCGTTTTCAGTTTTTATTTTAATTTTTTTTCGACCGCTTCTTAATTTTATCGTGTTGGGTTATTAGTTTTATTCTTGTGAAAATGCTTAAGTTTTTGTTGTCTTCTCAGCACCGGTTGAACAGTGAACTATTGTATTCATTTATTTGCATTTACTTGTATGTGGAGCATTCCATGCAGTGTGGCCACAACAAAAGAATTCAACTAAATAAAGCTTCATCAAAAATAGCGATTAAAAAGGTCTTATTTTTGGTAATTCTTTACTTTAGGGTACAACTGCTAAAACTCGTCCAAAAATATGGGGGGAAGTGTCAAAAGACGCGTTTTTATCCCAGGACCACGAATTCGAAAGCGGAAATTTTATTTCTGTCAAAAGATATTTCCAAAAAACCGCAATTTGGCCCCGGGCGCTCCGAAACGGGGAGTGGGAAAATTACAAGAACCACATGAAAATTTTCAATTTTGTTTGCAAATATCTCCCAAAAGATATAAAATTTCCAATTTCCGCTTTCGGATTCGTGATCCTGGGTCCAAAGCGCGTCTTTTGACACCTCCCAATATTTTTGGACGAGTTTTAGCAGTTGTACCCTAAAGTAAAGAATTACATTATTTTTTCTCAAACTTTTCTTGAGCTCATGCCAAAAGTATTTTATTTACACATGCACTAATCTACAATAAAACCAAATTATTTAATCTATTTGTTCACATATGCCCCTCCCTATGAATATATATATTATTAGCTGTCAAAACTAACGGTAAGAGCCACCTTTCCTATGATTTGGTTGACATTTCACTTTGATTTCGTGCTTCCTTGAGATAATTCCAGGTATAGGAAAGAAATATATACAATTTGCAAAATTTATTTCATTACTGATTAGGAATAAGCAAAGAAATTGGGGCATATTCACAGTAAAAATTTAGTAGGTACCTACTTAAAATTGTCGAGCTTTTTAAAGAGATATGTAGCTCGTATGAAATTATCTAAAAAAAAAACAGTACCTGGTCTAGCCGTTTAACATATGTATTTTAAAGAATTAAGTTTCCCATATCGGTAATTATGAACAGATTTTAGAAATTCCGAGTTTTTTCCTCGAGAATGTCATTTGAAAGCCAATAATCTAGTTTCTAGGGATAGGATATATGTAAACATTAACTATTGTGGGCATTGTGAATGAAACTAAGTGTGATATCTTCTGCATAGACGTCAAAATTCCAAAGTGATTGGATCACCTGATTTGTAATTGACTATCGCTGTCTCATTCTGTATCTCTTTCTATCACCCGCCCTATGCGCCGCCATATTGAACACCCTGTCAAAACGCTAAAAAGTAGCCGTATTGAACATCCTGTCAGTCAGTTGACAGATAAGATATCACACTTAGTCATCATTCACAATGCTAAAAAGTAGCCATATTGAACATCCTGTCAGTCAGTTGACAGATAAGATATCACACTTCGTTTCATTCACAATGATTGTGGGTTTTTTGTAGGATAGTGCATGTGTAAACGTGGTCTTAAGCCACAATTAAGTAGGTCAGTTAAATATAAAGGAGCACGACGCAAATTGGAAGAGAAACTCGGCCTCAAATCTCTTCGGAGGTTATCGCGCCTAACATTTATTTTTTTTTATTTTTTATTTAATGGCACTGAAAATCAATGAGGATAGCAACTCATAAAGCGGCCGAAAGTTGTCATTATCCATGGAATGCTTGATCAACTTTATCGATTAGCACATGACGCGTCAGCCGGAGCAGCAACTACGCAACAAAACAAAAATAAAAGCGAATAAACAAAAGAAGCAAATGTGAAAAATTAATAAAATCTAATAAAAAAAAAAAACGCGGCAATGTTGAAGTAAGCTACATACGGTTGATTTGTTTTTTAGGTTTCTTTCGGGCGTGTTGAAGGTGGCACATATTGTAATATTGCTGCAGTTTGAGGATAGCGGTACAAAATAACAGAAGCAAAAAGCGATCAGCAGGAAAATGGCCGAGTAAGTTGAGACAATTTTACTATGTATGTGTAAATGGGCGCCTTCAGAGAACGCTATTTTTGTTGATAATTTGCAAACATGTTTTCGTCGATTAAGTGATCTAAATTTATTTTTATGAACCGCGAGTTGTGCCTAGGCCAAGGTGAATTGAATACCAGGTGTTGTTATCCCAACAGCTGATTTCTTCTTGATTATTTTCCATTCAACGCCTTGTACATTGTGAATTCATATAAGTGAAAAATCTTTCTATTCCTCCATTGCCATGCCTACCAGTCAAATAATTGCTGACAGGGAGAACGGCTTTCGCGAATGGCCAGAGAATGGAAGAAAGGTTTGTTTTTTGCTCGCGGTTAAGAAATTGAAGTGCCATGAATTGCTCACTTGTGTTTCAAACCAACTTTTGTTTCAAATTTATCCACAGAAAATGAGACTAAAAATTAATATTAATTTTTAAAATGTTGTTAATAAATAAAATATGAGTAGCCAGTTAAGCAAACATTTTAAAATATATAAATAACCCAGTGTACAATAGTCGTCTAAAAAATTTTGAAAAACACTAGAGCAAATTAATTAAGTAATCGAACAGCGATTTAACAGTTGATCCAGGCCGTTTACTATTGTGAACGTTTTTTTTTTTCAAACATTCGCCACTTGTATGAATTCACAATGGCCTTGTACAACAATCCTCGTGTTCCAATGAAACATGAACAAGAGACGGATACAGATTTAACATGCAAATGCAACAACAATGTGAACCATAGGGATCTGGTTCATGTTTCATTGGAACACGAGGAATATGTCAGCAAATCGAAATCAATGAAATTTCGCTTTGCCGTAACCTTGTATGGATTTGCCTTGGCCTAGACTGTTAACATTTGTTTTTCTTGAATATCTGCATTGCGGCTTTCGGCATATCTGAATACTTACACTTTGATTATCATGGCTGTTTTTGTTTGCGACTCTGCTCAGTTGTAACGGGCCTTATTTCCAGCACGATATTTTTCCAAAACTGCTGGTGATGTATAACCTTCTAGGGCTGACCGTTGTTCATACAATGCTAAAACTTGTTTCTGAGAATTTTGCGCTAATGGGGGTTGAGTTTAAAAAGATTGTATTTAATTATATATGTACATCAATGTAAACATTATATGAAAGAACTTAGTTATGCACATACATATATCATTATTATGATATCGATTGCGCGTATAGAACTGTTATTATCAATTAGGTTGATATAAAGATAATTAAAAAAATGCAATTGCAAACAAGTATATTCACGTATAATGAACTGGTGCCTTCATACATGGACATTCGTATTCGAAAAGATTATCGACTGCAATCAGCCTGAACTTTCTCTTTAAATAAATATTTATTTTAAGTTAAGTGACGTGAATCAAATTAAAAAATCACAATAGGCGGAAAATGTTAAACCCTGTGCTGGCCGCATACCTCATATACTAGCACGGAAGGTGGCAGACACTTATCTGACATTGAAGTTTTGGGCTAAGATTGAATTTTTATGTATATGTTAGTGCATAATTTAAATTTATAAATTTATGAAAATGTTTCGTGTCGCACGTCAGTGGCAAATCGAACAATGCAGCAGAACAAATGAAATGAGATTGTCCATTGAAGGTAAAAAGAAAAATATGTTTAGTATTAAAAATTAAATTTTGTGGGTACTAAACTGATAAACCTTGACATTTTCTTATCTAAGTTATTCGCAAATAACTTTTTTTTAATATATTTAAAAAATTTTACTTCAAGAGTGGTATAAAAACTCATCTTGTTCAGTTCTTAAGATAAGTAGATATGTCATGTTTTTGAAATTTTCAGCAACGATTGGTAGTTTAAATTTAAGGAAATTCATCTAAAAAATGCAAAATGTCTAACGTGCGTTCTACATAACTCAAAAGTGGAATAAAGTAATCGTCCGGTATATATCTGAAACCTTTTCTACTGACATGCCATAGCAAATGGTTTTGAGTTCGTCTATCGGATGAGGTAGTACCAAAATATATATTAAATTGGGGTTGCTCTTCGAGAGTGGCTGGCCCTCTCCTCGAATGTGTATCTGGAACGAAATGTTTCTCATTAAGCGAAGGTCTTGGTTTCATTGAGGCTGAATGTCTGACCACTTGTATAGAAAAACTGCAATAACTTCCTTACGTTAATTAGAGTCGAATTAGCGCCAAATAATTTTTGTTATGATTATTTTTTTTATTCTTGAGTAAGCGGAAACTTTGCTAACAAGTAAAATTAATGATAGATGTCTAAAGCTTATGTTCAGGCGCTGCCAATTAGCTTATAAATAACGAAGAGCCCTAATTATCTCATGTATAGAAATGCAATTAAGAGATTATACGGACACAAACGTTATTTTAGTTAATGCATATTTTACTTAAAGCTTTGCTTGGATCGTTTTTTTTTTAGTATGAGTATATCCAGAGCATGACAGAGTAGTTAATGTATTCAATGTGTCAAGCAGTTTTTGATCTTGATTCGATCTCTCACTCAAATATGACCTGCTTTTTTATTGACTCAAGTACATAGTATACCATAATAATTTGGCACAATATACATATGTACATATGCCTGAGTAGATTAAAAAAATAAATACTTGGCATGATTTACCTCCGAGGAGATTCAGGCCGAGCTTCTCGTTCAGTTAGCGTCATATATATATATTTTTTTTAATTGAATATGCATTACGTTACACGTATACGCAATTAAAACAAAAGAAAATAATGTCCCCTACAAATTGGTGGTACGGGACCTGCATGTTTTACGCGGACTCCTAGCGGCAGATGCATTTTCACTGAAAAGCTTTCATGCCAGAAATACACTCGGCCTTCGGTGTGGTAAGCGGAACACACTACCACCACACCCCGGTGCTACGTTTAACTTTTTCCTTCGAGGGTTGAGGCCTGCATTTTTAATTCGAACTTCGAACGGCATCCGCTTAACTAGATTAATTTTTATCGCGAAGATTTTAATATCAGAAATACTTTCAGGGAGTTTGCCAAAATACTGCGGAGGAGCAAACCCCTTATAAACATAAATTTTTGTTTCTGAAACATTTCTATGTTTGATGATACCTTGCCCGAACCTGCTTCCTTCGATATGGTAGGCAAGCACATTACTCCCATGCATCAGCAGCGTCCGCAGTTAGTTTTATAGTAAGTTCATAAGCCTACAAGTGTTCGTTTGCATGAAATATGTAGCTCTATGGTTAAGAATAAGATTTATCTTATATGTAAAACTAACATTTTGACAACGCAGTGATATCATTGTGGAACCGTCAAGAAATAATGCAAGATGTCATTTATGTGTGCATGTGTTAATGCGTCTAATTATTTTATTTATTATTAAAAAATCAGCAATAACGCGCTATAACTTTAACTCACTATCCTATCGACAAAAGAAGAAAATGTGCTGTTTAAAACATCCCTTAAATAGGTGTCGATTAAAAAATGTGGATTGAAAACATCATATATACTTAAAATGGTATACAACTTTATTTACAAAAAACGACAGTTTGGACCTACGCGTAACTTTTCATACTCGTACACTGCTACGCGAAAGCACAGACCTATCAGAAACACCAAGCCCCCCTACCGTGTACCGCAAGAGTGAGATTGTTTTAGATGCCTTTTTATATGCTCTCGAGGTGTTTCCCTGCGTACGTAGTGTCTCATGGGAAGAAGCCTTCGACCCAGATGGTTTAATCTTATTTTAGCAACTTGCTCCCTACTTCGCGCTCCTGACTCGCCCAAGCAATGGAGGCTTACTTTTCCCAAGTCATCTCATTTGGAAATACGCTTTCCAGTCTCGCCTTATTTGTTTAGCGACAGAGCGCCGTTCGTGATGCACTCCGACTGAGGTGCTGTATGCTTCGGCCTGCCTAGCGTATTGTACTGGACTGCAAGAGCTTTTCTCAGCATCACAATGGGGCAGAAATAACGTACAACTTAGCTGAAACTCCCTAAACAACAATGAACAGTGAGACTGGTTGGGTAGAGACAACCTGTTCAGCGCTTTTAGCCAAACCTTACTTGAATTATAAAAAACAATATCATTGATTACATTTTTGTTGAAAAACAAGAGTTGGGAGGAGTATGAAATTATAATTACGTATCTTAAATTATAATTTTTCGTTGAAGCTAACTCTTGGGATCCAATTTGTTTATCAGTTTTTTTCTGAAAGTTTGAGGGCGACTGGCTGATTGAATGACAGCTTTCTGTAAAGCCGGCTCTACCGAAACTATGATTCGCCTGAATTTGTTTAACTTAACTGCTGAGTTAATATTGTCCATTGGAGCGTACATGCAGATTCGTACATACCCTGCAGTGAACCACCACACTAGTCACAAAAAGTATTAGTTCATAAATAGAACTCTCTGATTGATATTCAACTAGGCCGAAAACCCCAAACGCGTGCTACTTAATAAGTAAAGCTTTGGCGTATCCAGAGGTGGTAAAATCTCAGTAGAAAAATTCGCTATATCTTGCACCAGTGTTTCAACCCATGACCTCTTCCATGTTAGTTCAATGTTTGCCCACAATCTTGGGTGGAACTTTAATTACTTTTACTTGAGATGTTTGAAATTTGACAATTGATTTGTCGTCTGTTAAAAAAAAAAACAGTTTCTTAAATTGGCGAAATGCAGATATCGAATTCATATTGGCTGTGGGGTAGTTTATAAATAGTTGATTTGACTGTTGAATATACATGATGCAATTGTATTTTTTACTCTATTTTATTTCATTATTAAGTAATATATGAACGTAACGATGCTGTTGGTTGGGCAATAATTATCGCAAAAGGTGCATAATAAATCTTAAAATAAATTTTTTATTTTAACTTTAATGATATACTTAGCTTGTTATGCAAGTCGCTCTTTACTTTCAAATACAAAAAAGTTGCATTAGTTGCTTTGAAAAGTGAAGTATTTTGCCCCGCTAGATTTCCACACACGATATTTGTGCAACTCCTAGTGGCACTTTAAAAATGAAGTAACTAAGTCAGCGCTTGGGCGAGCGTTAAATTATAAAAGCTTCATCAAAAAGATATTATCAGCTCTAAGCTCAATGAACTCCAAGCATCTCGCAGAGTCGCATTTAAACTTTATATGACTCTAAATTAAACTCGCATTCAAACCCCTGCGCCACTACTTGCAGAGGAATACTTCAGGTTTCTCGTAGATGAAAATGTTTTATCAGACATTTGATTCAATTTTATTATGATTACTCATGTAATTTTTAGATTTTTCTAAACTAGGGCATATGAGACATTAGTCCCAAAGGACCGCAATGTACTTCATTCCAGCTCTCTGTGGTCACACTCACTTCTGGACGGGACTTGAAATCTCTTGAGTGTCGAAATGGAGACTATACATTTTGATCGATATTTTTCAACACTTGCTCAACCGGTAAATCACACCAATATCTAGGCCTATTGAAACAAAAGTACATATGATCAGTTAATATATCCATATTATTTAATTTACATAAAAACAAAGACACATTGAATATGAAAAAAAAAATTTTTATAAAATTGGACAAACGTAATCCCATATTTTGACGTGCCAAATGCCTTAGTGCTTGCAATTTTTTTATACTCAGCATGCTTTGCAGACAGAGTATATATCAACTTTAATTGGATAACGGTTGGTTGTACAGGTATAAAGGAATCGAGATAGATATAGACTTACATATGTATATCTCAATCATCAGTATCGAAAAAAATCTGATTGAGCCATGTCCGTCCGTCCTTCCGTACCTTAACACGATAACTTGAGTAAATATTAAGATATCTTCACCAAATTTGGTACACGAGCTTGTCTGGACCCAGAATAGATTGTTCAACACCAATGAACGAAATCGGATGATAACTAATGCACCTTAGTAACTAATAAACCTAGAATGTTGAAATTTGACATGTGGACTGATATTGAGACTCTTGATAACAATTTTTTTAAATAGGCGTGGCACCGCTCACTTGTGATAAAATAAATTTTACAAATATTATTAATCATAAATCAAAAATCGTTAAACCTATCGCAACAAAATTCGGCAGAGAGGTTCCTTTACTATAAGGAATGCTTTGAAGAAAAATTTACGAAATCGGTTAAGGACGACGCCCACTTTTATATAAAAGATTTTTAAAAGGGTCGTGGACGAATAAAATAAGCTATATCTTTGCAAAAAAGAGCTTTATAACAATGGTATCTCATTTCCCAAGTGGATTTATAACAATAAATAGGAAAAACTTCAAATTTTTAAAAATGGGCGTGGCACCGCCGCTTTTATGACTAAGCAATTTTCTATGTTTCGGGAGCCATAACTCGAAGAAAAATTAACATCTCGTAATGAAATAGTGTACACATATTTTGCCTATAGCAGAAAATATTTCTAGTAAAAATGGACGGGATCGGTTAAAGACCACGGCAACTTAGATATAAAACAAGTTTAAAAGGGTCGTAGACTAGAATAAGAAGTTAAACTTAGCAAAAAATAGTTTTGAATCAATGATATTTCACTTAGCAAGTTTTACTGTAAGAGGAAATGGGGAGACATTTTTCTTTTAAACGGGCGGTGCCACGTGTAATGTAGAAAAGTAATTTATCTGAAGTGAAATGTACAATTGAAGCACACGCTGAGTATATAGTGCTCGGTTACACCCGAACTTAGACACCTTTACTTGTTTTTTTTTTTTTGCATTTACAATAGTAACTGCAATAATGTATCGCTAGGTTCGTGCGCAAACGTGCTAAGTCCATTTTATTAAGTTTTCATGGGGGACAAAAAACCGCCTAAATTTGCTTCCTGTTAAAATTTCTGAATCTAAAAATTAAATTTTCTTATTCAATTCGTTTTGTTCAAATACCACTAATCAATCGGCATATTCCAAAATAAATTCATTGCAAAGTTATGAGCACTTCTGGGGCTCGACACATTTTCTTAATTCAATTTTGTTTTTTTAATGTTGACTTATCACATTTTCTTTAAAGAATTTTTTCATTCATTTTTATACTTAACTTGTTGACATGAATATTATGACTTTGATTAGATAAAATTCGTACGTAATGGCACAAAGGCATCAAGATAGATATAGACTTCCTTGTTTGGAAATTATCAGCATCGAAAAAGATTGTGATTGAGAAATGTCCATCCGTCCGTCCTTTACCACGATAAGCTGAGCAAAATTCAAATATCCTCACCGAATTTGGTACGCTGGCTTATATCTACCCCAAATAAATTGGTATTGAAAAAAGGCGAAATCGGACCACAACCACACCCACTTTTCCATTTCGTAAATTTCGAATTTCTTTCCAAAAAAAAACAATAAAGTAAGAAGAAATTTTAAAAATTCTTAAGCTATAAACAAAAACCCGGCGAAGTTGGTGGCCACGCCCACTTAGAAAAAAGTTAATATCGAAATTTCGAAAAATGGAAAATATGCGATAATTCATAAACAAAAACCGACAAAACAATAAAATTGTATTTGTGGGTTGATTTTGTGACGAAAAATATAAATTTGGTAAAATTTAGCCAAAATAGGCGTGGCACCGCTCACATTTAGAAGAAGTAAATTAATAAGTTTTTCAAGTCGTTAGTTACAAGCCATTGAAGATATCAAAAGTAGCTCTTCTCGAAAAAAATGTATAAAAGTTAATCAAAACTGGTAAAAACAAAACTCAGAATGAGGAGATTTATGTTTTGCTACCTTCTTTTAAGGATCAACTAGTTTAAATACGAGCATGCTAGCAGAATTGGCAGAGGAAAAGTATAAACTCGTCAAAGGGCAAGCAAAATAAAGTGTGCATTTTCTTTTTGGAACAGTTCTTAAGTGGGTATTGTAACGAATTTTAGGAATTCTTCTGCTATAGTTCGAACCACTGAACTGTCGAATAAATAACTCAAGTATTCAAAATGTTCTTTTTACAACAATACTATGGTAGTAGTACACGCATATAACTAAAAGACAAACGTGAATATGACATACAGAAATGAGAATTAAATAAGCAACTGTTCGACAAAGCTGTTCATGAAAAGTCTATAAATAAACAAATGTAAGGCCCGATAACGTCAGAAGAGATTTTTCGCCGAGCTTATCTACCCCTTCGCGTCGTGCTCCTTTAAACTTTTCGTACAAATTGGCGGGACGGGGCCTACATGGTTTATGCTGACTCCGAACGGCATCTACAAGGCAGATGAATTTTCACTGAGAAGCTTTACGTAACAGAAATACACTCGGAGTGTTTTCCAAATCAATTCCGATGGGCGACACCGCTTAGAAAAACTTTTTTCTAAATTTGCAATGCTACTTTAACCCAGGATCTTCAGTGTGGTAGGCGGAGCACGCTGCCACCACACCATGGCGGTGGTGATGTTAAATGATGTATTTTTAGTTTTCCTATCTAACTGCATTCAAATCTCAATTTTCACAAAAAGTAGACTTAGCACGTTTGCTCGGGAAGGCAGCGATATGTACAATGTTATCATAAAACGGTAACTTGTAATTTATTGGTAAATCCATTAACGAAAACCTGTTCAACTAGCCACACTTGATTGATGTTCATTTGTGCTATTCATTCAAAGGCCGAAGGCATGGCATAGAAATAAATAAAATTAAAGAAAAACAACTTTTTTAAAAATAAGCTTTTATTTCTTTGGTTAATAAAATTAACTAAAAAGTAAACAATAAATTGACTCTAAAGAAATATAACACTTTATAAGTTCATTGTAAGCTTAAACGATAATTAGGCTTTTTCGTCTGCGACAAAAAAATTCTATATCGTACATAATTATATATTTTTAACATTAAAACTTTACACCTAAATTATTAAAGCTTACAGTTTATATCACAGTCCAAATTGTTCTAATAAAAAACGTGTTAAATTTTGATGGTATAATTAAGAACATTTAGGATCTCATTTTCTTGCTATCGCAATGTAACACGCTTTTATTAGAACAATTAGGACTGTGATATAAACTGTAAGCTTTAATAATTTAGGTGTAAAGTTTTAATGTTAAAAATATATAATTATGTACGATATAGAATTTTTTTGTCGCAGACGAAAAAGCCTAATTATCGTTTAAGCTTACAATGAACTTATAAAGTGTTATATTTCTTTAGAGTCAATTTATTGTTTACTTTTTAGTTAATTTTATTAACCAAAGAAATAAAAGCTTATTTTTAAAAAAGTTTTTTTTCTTTAATTTTATTTTTTACTTTTTAGTTCGTTTTATTAACAAGTAATATATATAAGCTTGTTCTTAGAAAAGCCTTTTTCTTAAATTTAATTTAAACATAAATTTTTTTTTTAATTTTTAGTAGGGTAAAATATTGTTTAAATTAGTTACCTAAACTTTACTTAGTTATTTGTAACGTTTCTCATTCTATCCATTTCTTTTAAGGCATCAACATTACAGGGTTTCTTCGAAGTCAACTTTGAACAGTCAAGTTCTTCGATTCGAATACCTGCTAAAGACCTAACTCGGCTTTTGACAGAGAGCACATATAAAATTGTGTCAAACAGTGTTAACTAACTTAAATCATATTTTATTCTTGGCCTATGTGGCGTTCAGTTTACAACTACTCATTGCAGATCTCTGCTCTGTGTGTTAAATCTGTTTTAAAATAATAGCCGTATTTTTTTTTACACGTAAACGTCTATACGCTTATAATTTATATGGACTGCTAAGCGCCAAACTTTAAATACACCTCTGAAGTTGCTGCGCATAAAATGTGTACTAATAAATTCCATTACGCATTATACGCAGATGTAACTGAAATATGTGTTTTTGTTTCACCCCCTACACTAATTCTATGTATTCTATGTGTGTCCACAATTCATCGCAACTGATTTAGCTATATTTTATACACAGGCATACAACAGAGGGTCGTGTCTCCGCTTTTCGGTACACGCTGTAGCTGTAGCTAGTTGTTTAACCACTGCCGTTAGATGGGTCTCCTAAGCATTATGTAAGCGAGGATAGGCGTTTTTTTTCACGCGCAAACGTAAACCTATACGCGTGTATAAAAAAACACGGCTAATATTCCAACTTTGGCTTAGCTAAAATTCCATCGCCAAAAATCTGTAAAACAAAATCAAGTGCGCAGAAAAGTATGCAACACTTACCGATGTTGTTTGCAAGGTTGCATTCCTTTGAGTGTTCGTTTTCACCATCTGGATTAACAAAGTCATGAGCCTGGGCATTCGCGCAATTTTAGTGATGTAAATTGCATGGCGCCAGCTCCAATGCGGTACCAGCTCAATGGTAGCTCATTGACGAAATGACTCGAAGCGAATTTTTGACGCTACTTAGTAGTGAGTGCGTAGTACATTTTACTTGCGCTATTGAGTGAAACGCTTTTGTGTGTCAGGCACGAGTTTGGTGTTATTGGCGCTACTGGCAATGATGACACTGAGCTGTTGACGGTAGCGCTGGTAGTTCAGATTTTGAATCAGAGAAAGAATTGATGACCCGTGTAAATTATTATGGCTTTGGCCGTGTAAATTATTATGGTGTATTTGTATATTTTAGATTTAATGCACAATTAATATGTGTGTGTTTGAGCGGCCCAATAATAACAGTAGTATTGCTAAAGTGCTGCTTAGTTGATGGAATGTCGCTAATTTCCTAGCGATGATCAGCAGATTGTCAATACTTCGTTCAACGGACGCGCGAAATTGCCACATCTGCTCAAATTTTCCAAGATTTTCCATTCTTGATTTAACTTAAGCTGTTATGCCAATATTTTTCAGCCAGTTTTTTTCAAATAGGTAATTTTTCCAAAAGCAAAATAAATTACAGAAAAGATTACAGAGTTAAACAGCCTTAAAAATTCAGCTATGTTGGTTATACACAGAAATACAACAGAGGGTTGTGTCTCCGCTTTTCGCAAGCGTTGAGATTCACCACGCGTGACACGCGTGATTCACCACGTCCAAATATCACAATCCACGGATAGGTACCGGCGGGTTTGTACGGGACTTAGGCTGTTATGCCAAAGTAAATACAAATCTTTGCCGATAACTGTGTTATCGATTAATTTATCGAATTCTAACAAAGTAATATTGCATTGTCATCGGAGTTATACATGTGTGCAAAATTTCAGCTCAATCGGACACCGGAAAGTGTATCAAATTTAACTTGCAAGATTCCATTACAGACAACAAAAGTGAAACTAAATAAAAGCTTATAAAAACGGAGAAAATTTTACATAACTTTACTACGATCGTGCATAACATAGTGTGAAATAGAGATTTCAAGAGCGTAATAAATATAAAGCATAACTATTAGAGCACGATATCACGTCTAACTCAAACCTTCAAATTAGATAGGTTAGGTTGAACTGGCCGGTCCATGAGGACCTCACATAGACTGAAAAAGTCCGTAGTGTTACCAGAAGTTTGTTTTAACGACCAAACTGAAAAACCCTATCAAAAACCAGGACCTATGTTATAAAATAACTCCGTCCTCTTGGCAAATAATAGAAGCTTCCTAGGATTTAAGCCACTTGCTGCTTCTAGATCTGACAACTGTATCACTCGTAATAGCTGGAGTCTTAGTCTGGCAAGCGCAGGGCAAGAACGTGCTCCATCGATTCCTCCTCCTGCCCGCACTTCCTACATCTGCTATCACTGACCAAGCCCAATTTAAAGCATGTGATGCCAGAAGGCAGTGTCCAGTCAGAATACCCGTCATGAGTCTACATTTTTCTCTCTTTTTAATGATAGAAGCAACTTTGTTAGTCTAAGTTTGTAAGACCTGCACATAATCTTCGACACTTTACAGCCCCGCGCTTGAATCCACGCCTTTCCTGCTTCGTCGATCATGTGCACCTCTCGCCTTCGCTTAATTTCGCCCAGTCTAATTGGGACGTCTACGGGCAAGCTTCAAGGAATGCGCCCTTTTTAGCTAATTCATCCGTTTTTTCATTCCCATCTATTCCCATATGCCCTGGGACCCAATATAGATGTATGTTTCTCCCTGTCCCGATTCTCTCCAGGGACTGCTTACACTCTAACACGCATTTAGATGCTGTGTTATGCGAGATTATTTCCTTAATTGCTGTTTGACTGTCAATATAAAAGTTAACACGATTGCAGCTTGGCATATTTTCTTCCAGGGTTTCTACTGCTTTGATTACGGCTACTATTTCCGCTTGGAAAACGCTACAGTAATCCGGCAGCCTGTAGGATCTGTTTATTTCCGGATCAGCACAGTATACCGCAGACCCTTCTCCTTCCACTACTTTGGAACCATCTGTGTACACATGTGTCGCCTCGTCCGCCATTTGAGCACCCTTGCGCCAACCATCCACCTCTATTGTGACCTTAAGATCGCCCTCGAAACGCAGATATGGAATCAGGTAGTCTGTTCGTCTTGTGATTGATGACGCTATACTACTATGGCCGTATGGGCGGTGCTCAAGCTGCCTCGAGGCACCGAGCCTGGTTGCAGTTGGTAACGCTATGTTCTTTGCTACAGGTCTACAGGTGGAATGTGCAGAATGGCATCCAGTGCAGCTGTCGGGGTTGTTTTGAGGGCTCCCGTAATGCTAAGAATTTATAGTCTGTATACCCCCTCTAATTTTTTGAGGTAGGTTGCTTTTGTGTGGCTTTCCACCAAACAAGAACTCCATAGTATAGGATAGGGCTTACAATCGCTGTAAAAATCCAATGAGAAAGAGAGGGCGATAAGCCACACGTACACCCCAGCATTCTTTTACATGCATAAACTGCCGTTGAAGCCTTCTTCACCCTCTCCTCCACGTTGAGCTTCCATGACAGCTTACTGTCTAGGATGATTCCTAGATACTTTGTGCAAGGTTTCTCCTGTAGGGTCACCCCTCCTAACTTAGGCCTGATCCAATTTGGGACCTTGTACCTTTTTGTAAACAAAACCATATACGTCTTATTCGCCTTGACTTTCAACCCGACATTTGATGCCCAGGTATGAATATCCCGAAGCGCCCGATCCATCAAAGAGCTAATCGTTGAAAGGCACTTTCCACTTATGACAATTGCAACGTCATCCGCGTAAGCCGTAAGTTTTACGGGTCCCTCATCAAATCGCCTGACCAGTTGGTTGATGACCAGCGTCCACAGCAGAGGTGATAGCACCCCTCCCTGCGGCGTTCCCCTGTCCACTGATTTCGTGGCCTCGTACAATCCCCATTGTGATGTAATCTTCCTGCAATTTAACATGCAGCCGATCCATCTGGTTAAGGCTGGATGTACTTTAATGTAATTAAGACCATCCATAATCGCCCATTTAGAGACATTATTGAAAGCCCCGGCAATGTCTAAGAAGACTCCTACAGCATATTCCTTATATTCCAGGGCTTTCTCTACGCTTATTACCACCCTATGCAATGCGGTGTCTACCGACTTACCTTTGGTGTACGCATGTTGTGTTGTGGAGAGCAGCTTTTCATCCACGTTGGACTTTATGTACTCATCTATCAGCCTCTCAAAGGTTTTGAGCAGAAATGATGTTAAGCTAATGGGTCTATAATAGGCCGGGTCGATTTGTGGGGAGGCAAAAAAATCGCCCATTGCTCTGTGAAAATCATATTCTAGGGATCAAAATAAGAAACTTTGCCGAAGGAACCATACCTCTAAAACGAATTCTGATGTCCCCCCCTTTGGGTCGTAGGGGCAAATTTTGAAAAATCCCACTTTGAAATGCCTATGTTTTTTCTTTTTGGAGTTTATTTTTCTCTTTAGAAATTTATTTAGTCAGAACATATGGAAATGAAAAAATGAATTTAACTTAGTAATAGAAAAGAAATTTAAAAAAATTATTAGAAATTAGCGTTTTTACAACCCCCTTTTAAAACCAAGGCATCACTGTGATGCATTTGCATGTCGTAAATATAGTTGTGTGGGTTTTTTATTCAACCGTCGACCCAAAGGGGGGGACATCAGAATTCGTTTTAGAGGTACGGTTCCTTCGGCAAAGTTTCTTATTTTGATCCCTAGAATACGATTTTCACAGAGCAATGAGCAATTTTTAAATCGACCCGCCCTAGTCTATAATCTTTGGCATACACGTGACCGATCTTTCCCGCCTTTGGTAGGAAAGCTACACGAGCAGTTCTCCAAGAGTGCGGTACATGATTCAGTCTTATGCACCCATCGAATATTATTTTAAGCCATTCCACGACCGCCCTACTTGAGACTTGTAGCATGGCCGGGAATATACCATCTGGGCCCGGCGATTTAAACTTAGAAACCTGCCCACTCGATCTTGGTATCGGCCACTAAGCCCGGCACTACCCGCTCCATGATCGACGTGTGAGTGCTGTCTGCTGGCTCTTCTAAACCATCTCCCGATGGGAAATGTGTATCGAGAAGCACCTCAAGGGATTCCTCACTATTACGTGACCATTCCCCGTTCTCTTTCTTTATTAGTCCCTGGACTATATTTCCCTTTGCTAGGACTTTTCTCAACCGTGCTGTTTCGCAGGATCACTCTATGTCCGTACAGAAACTTTTCGATGAGATTCTCTTTGCCCTGGAAAATTCACGCTTGTAGATCCTCAGTAGATCCCTGTACTCGTCCCGACACGCTCCGTTTTCCGCGGTCTTTGCTAGTTTAAACATTTTACCTGTATTCATAGAATACTCAGCTCATTGCTCCACCATGGCGGCTTTGCTTTTCCTCTGAATCTTCTTAGAAGACAAGCTTCGTTATACGCAGTCATAAGCGTCCTAGTTAGGAATTCATTATACTCCTCCAGTTCTTCCACATTGGCAACCTCTTTGGGTAGTCCCAGTTTCGTTTCTACCTGTTTCTGGGATTTAGTCCAGTTTGTTGACCTAGAGTTTCTAAAGGTTCCTCCCTTCTCTACCTTCTTTACGGGGATGCTGAAGCTGATATACGCATGGTCGGAGAAGGATGGTCTATCAAGAACCATCCAATCATACCTTGATATATCACGTGCGGAGCTCAGTGTAATATCCAAAACATTGCTGGATGTTGTACCAATGAATGTAGGGACATTTCCCCTGTTGGCTATCTGCAAATTGGTTTGCAGGATGTAACAAAATAGAGATTCGCCTCTCTCGTTCGTATCTGATCCTCCCCACGCCTTGTGGTGCGCATTTGCATCCGCGCCTATGAACAACCACCCTTTACACCCTTCGTCCTGTACTAGCCTCTTGCACTCCATCGGTGGAACCTCCGCAGCATGGGCATGTAGCAGGATGCCAGGATAAGTGCCTGCTTATTCATTTGCTCAACGGCCACCACTACGACGTCCTCAGTAGTGTAATTAGGCAGCATTTATGAATGCAGCTGTTTCCTTACGCTTACTACACCTCGCACCCGTCCTTCCGTTTGCGCATAGTAAACGCCAAATCCGCGCGCGCTAAGTCCAGAAACCTTTCCTCCCGATGAGAGCCACAGCTTCTGGATCAGCGCCTCGTCAAACGAACCATTCTCAAGGGTTAGGAGGAGTTCGCTAGACGCCACTTTACTGTGTTTGAGGTTTATCTGTAGGACTCGCAGCACCATTAGGCTGTTTATCCCCCTCCAGCACCTTCGTCGTGACGTCGTCGTCCTCCCCTTGCCCTTTTGGTTTAGAGTGTTCGAAGCCCCCTTCAGCCTATTGTAACTGTTGTGCCAGGTGTTCCTCTGTGAGACTCACAGCACCATCTGGCTGTTGGTCCTCTTCTAACACCTTCGTGGTGACGTCGGCTACCTCCACCTGTCTTTTTTCCCTTAGGCTTTGAGGTCCTTTTCGGCTTCTCCCACTTCCAAATTAGATAACTTTCACTAAAATATTCAAAAAATGTTTTACGAAATTCAAAAGTAGTTATTTGCTTTGGTATAACCTTCATTGTATGCGATCTACTGGCTTCAATAAGCTGAATATATCTTAATTTTTATCATTAGGGGTTATGCCGTCCTAAGTAGCTTCCTTGTGTGTGCCAATCAAGGGTCTAATAGACAATGGTTGCGCGGCCATGCTGAAGAGAAGGGTGCAACCGGCTGTCTAGCTTGGACTAAACGGGTTGGTGGGTGGGACTTCAATGTTCTTTATGTTGGGAGCATACAAATTGTACGAACGATGGAACAGGCATACAATCGCTATCCCCGCCATAACATCCATCCCTGCCACAAACTACCTGTGTGAGTACCGTGAAAGTTCAGCGTCCGACATCACACCAACGGTTGTCTGTAGTACTGGTTTTCAGCATAAAAAGTGCATCTAAGCTACTCGCTACTGTGGTGTTCTTAGTTTTGCAATAAATTGGCCGATTTACTTATTTTATGATAAATATATTCGGAGCCATTGTTTACTATAAGATTTACAATGTTCGAGGCGCTTGCCAAACCACTGCCGTAGAGCGCCCGGCTTATAAAATTTACAAAAACAAGTAAGGAAGACTAAGTTCGGGTGTAACCGAACATTACATACCCAGCTGAGAGCTTTGGAGACAAAATAAGAGAAAATCATCATGTACGAAAATGAACCTAGGGTAACCCTGGAATGTGCTTGTATGACATGGGTTTCAAATGGAAGGTATTAAAGAGTATTTTAAAAGGGAGTAGTGGGCCATAGTTCTATAGGTGGACCCCTTTTCGAGATATCGCCATAAAGGTGGACCAGGGGTGACTCTATAATGGGTTTGTACGATATGGCTATCAAATTAAAGGTATTAATGAGGGTTTTAAAAGGGAGTGAACCTTGGTTGTATATGGGAAGGCGTTTTCGAGATATCGGGCCAGGGTGACCCAGAACATCATCTTTCGAGTACCGCTAATTTATTTATATATGTAATACCACGAACAGTATTCCTGTCATGATTCCAAGGGCTTTGGGTTTCGCCAGAACTGCAGAAATTTTTCATTATCTTCTACTTAATATAGTAGATGTCACGCCCATTTTACAAAGTTTTTTCTAAACTTATATTTTGCCTCAAAAACCCAATCCAATCACCATGTTTCATCCCTTTTTTCGTATTTGGTATAGAATTATGGCATTTTTTTTATTTTTCGAAATTTTCGATATCGACAAAATGGGCGTGGTCATAGTCGGATTTCGCCCATTTTTAATACCAAGATAAAGTGAGTTTAGATAAGTACGTGAACTAAGTTTAGTAAAGATATATCGATTTTTGGTCAAGTTATCGTGTTAACGGCCGAGCGGAAGAACAGACGGTCGACTGTGTATAAAAACTGGGCGTGGCTTCAACCCATTTTCACAGAAAGCAGTTAGTGTTATAGAAGCTATGCCCTTACCAAATTTCACAAGGATTGTTAAATTTTTGTTCGACTTATGGCATTAAATGTATTCTAGACAAATTAAATGAAAAAGGGCGGAGCCACGCCCATTTTGAAATGTTCTTTTATTTTTGTATTTTGTTGCACCATATCATTATTACTGGGGTTGAATGTTGACATAATTTACTTATATACTGTAAAGATATTAAATTTTTTGTTAAAATTTGACTTTTAAAATTATTTTTTTTAAAAGGTGAGCGTGTTCGTTATCCGATTTTGCTAATTTTTATTTAGCACATATACAGTAATAGTAGTAACGTTCCTGCCAAATTTCAACATGATATCTTCAACGACTGCCAAATTACAAAACTTGCAAAACTTTTAAAATACCTTCTTTTAAAAGTGGGCGGTGCCACGCCCAATGTCCAAAATTTTACTAATTTTGTATTCTGTGTCATAAGGTTAACCCACCTACCAAGTTGCATCGCTTTATCCGTCCTTGGCAGTTTTTCGGTTTTTCGGTTTTAAATAGCGATCGGAGATGTGTGCCCAGGAACATAAGTACCAAATTTCATCAAGATACCTCAGAATTTACTCAAGTTATCGTGTTTACGGACGGACGGACAGACGGACATTGCTAAATAAATTTCTGTTTTCGCCCCGATCATTTTGATATATAGAAGTCTATATCCATCTAGATTAGTTTATGCCGTTACAGGGTACGGTTATGCGAACAAAATAAATATACTCTGTGAGCTCTGCTCAGCTGAGTATAAAAAGTTGAGCGTGTACCCTTCGTCAAAAATTTCAATAGCTGATAAGAAAATATTTCTTTATTTATTATTTCCACCAAATCAACAAGTAGCAATATCAACTGAATTCTTTAAAGTTATTATTGCGTAATCATTAAGATGTTTTTCTTAAATTAATTATATTTTTGCTTATTTGTAATTATTCTTCCCAACAGGAACCTCGCTTCACCAATCAAAACTTTTTACACAGGCAAAAATGTGTTCATTACCGGCGCCACCGGATTCGTGGGCGTTACTATTGTCGAAAAATTACTACGCGATATACCAGAAATTGGCACAATCTACTTACTAATGCGTCCCAAAAAAGGCAAAACTGTGGCGCAACGCCTGGAAGAGATACGCAATAATTCGGTTTTTGATAAGTTCAAAGAACTCAAACTCGACGAGAAGCGTTTTGAAAAGATCGTGCCCATTGAAGGTGATGTGGGTCAAGATCATTTGGGCATTTCTGAAACTGAACGACAAGTGCTGATCAATAATGTGCATGTGGTTTTTCACTCAGCAGCCACATTGGATTTCTTTCAATCGCTCAAAGAAACAACAAACATAAATTTGCTTGGCACAAGACGTGTGGTGGAGTTGTGTAAGCAGTTGACTAAATTGGAGGTGTGTGAATGGTGATGGGCATTGTTTTTAATTTAAAGTTTCTACAAAATTATTCCATCTTCAAATATTTTTTTTTTGATAGCTTTAAATTTTTTCGTTATTAATTTCAAATTTTTTATCGCATTTTAATATATTTGTTTCTTATTTTGTTACTATAAATTCTTTATGTTTTTTTAAAATCCCGTACGTTATTCCATTAGGCTCTTGTGCATGTCTCTAGCGCTTATGTCAACTCTTACATCACTGAAGTTGAAGAAAAACTTTACCCCGCTCCAGATGATCCGGAAAAAGTTATACAGTTAGCGGAAACGCTTAGCGATGAGGCACTCAAGGAGTTGGAGCCTAAGTAAGTAAAAATTATTTTTTTATTGAAACTTCTTTGCATAACCTCTTTTGATTTGCATGAATGAAAGGAGGAGCTCCATTGGCTCTTGCAACCATAAATGTTAACACGTTTTCAAAAATGTCGATTTTGTTATTTGGAATTCTCTGAAAATTTTCGAGTATGCAATTTCAGTCTAACTCTTTCAAAATTTGCATTGATTTTTTACTTTTTTTTTCGAAATGTGTTTAAAATTTTGTTCCATATAAAAGTAATATTCACACTTTGTATGGAAGAAAATCTAAAACACTCTTGGAAAAAAATATTAAAAATCAATCCGAATTTTGAAAGGTTAGAACTTATATTTATTAAATTTAAATTGATTGGACTGCAAAACTGTATACTCAAAAAATTCAGGGAATTCCAAATAAAAAATTCGAAATTTTCGTAAAATTTTTTTGTAATTGTCGAAGTTTTTCAGAAAAGTTTTTGAGCTTGGTTTGCTTGCATAGGTTCAGTTAAAAGATTTATAGAAGTTTCTTGTTTTAAATATTGCAAATAAAAAAGAATTTAATTGACGAAATTCGATAAAAATTGCTACTGCTATTTTTTGTTTTCTGCGGTATGTGTCACTTTTTATGACAGAGCAACACTTTCTTCAGCAAAGTTGGGTACAAATTCCAAAGTATATGATTGCTGTATTTTTGGGTGGATCCATATGATTCCACTGATCTGTGCATCGTTAGATCGAAGAGCGCTCTAAAAGAGCGTTTTTTTTTTTTTTTTTGTCAGAAATAGTCTTACCTCAGTTGTTGTTGTTACTGTTGTCTTACCTCAGTCTTTCTAATCTATTTTCGTCGCTTGATGTCAGATAAGTTTTTTTTAAAAACAAACCGCATGCTTCAATGTAGATAGTGGCGAAAGTACTTGCGTACATTTGGCTCACCTATATGGCTCATAATGGTCATATAAAAACGTTCCTGATATGGTGCGGGTCCGGCAAAGGACTAGCAACCTCGAAACAGGGAAGTGGTTTCGGCGATGGTCTTCAGTCTCTTTCTGACCATGCATTTGTGCTTTATCTTTGTTGCGTTGAGATGTTTATAAAGTGCCGTATCCCAAACTAAGTGCACTGGGCTGCAGGCTTAGTTACTTACCTTTTTCGCCTAATGGTTTAAACGGGTTGGGCCCTCCAAGAAATCGCGCCTGTCATTTCTACTTTTTGCCACCTGGCTTTAATGAATCATTCGAAGCAACCTTAGATCGCTGCTCTTACCAATAAAGTGGGTGCCTCGGAACGACAATATTCGGCGACGCAGTCTCTCCTCAACTACAAATGTCGTGCTGTTCGGCATGAGTACTTTCGCAATGGTTTAATGGTTCTTGTCTCGTCCGTCGAATTTTCTGAATCTGGAATCCACACATGAAGTTTTTGTACTTATAGCAATTTTTTTCTTAATTTTTTCTTTCAGATTATTGAAAGACCACCCAAATACGTATACATTTACCAAACACTTGGCTGAACATGAGGTGGCCAAAGAGGCGTCACGTTTTCCGTGCGGAATTGTGCGACCAAGCATGAGTAAATATATATATTTTAAAAAACAATGTATATGAATTATAATCTTCAGTTCCTTTTTTATTTAGCTTTTTATAAATTTTTTCTATTAATTCCATTTAATTTGTTTATTTTATCTTACTGTGTTATTGTTTTTTTTTTATTATTTTTACCCACCTTATTTCTTATTTTTTAGTTAACCTTTTTTTATTATGGTCCTCAATCTTTTTCCCGGGAAAAGTATTTTTAATACAAATGTAACCAAATTGATGTAAACATATCCAATTAAAAGCCAATTCTTCAGGAAATAAAATTCCTTCGAACAGTATCTATGATACACACATACTCACAAAAGATTATGTGTGTTTCTTTTGTGAGCGTCCAAAAGGCTCCACTGTCGCCACAGAGTATTTAGGTTAGGTTGGGTGGTAGCTTCCCTGATAGGGGAAGCTCACTTGGACAACATGACGGTCCGTCGTGATACCACATATAATAAACTAAACTAACGGTGACGTAGATATAACACCTTAGAGAATCGTTGGGTAGCAACGATATAGTTCCGAATGATCCCGATCTCAACCTTGGATAGCTCCTCGGGAGAGAGTATTTAAGAAGTTATAAATATTTTGGAAAAGCGGGCGTTATTACAGCTGGTCAAAAAAAGTACATTTTATCATAAATTTGTTTCTATGCATTTCTTTTAAGTTTCACACAGAGAGTTAATGAAATAATTAGTCAAGCTTTCTACATTTAAGTGCATTTTACACTCAATCTTCCGTACAACATACAATTTATTAATTATTTCATTATTGCTTTATGTAATGTCTGATGGAGTAAAAAGTTTATTCAGCATTTAGTTAAAAACCAATAATTTTCAGAGCTGCTGACAGATGTTCGTACATAAATAAAGCAACAAGCCCCGTGGGAAAAGAAAAAACTTATTTTTTCAGATCGTGGGCTCAAATGATCGAGCTCAAGGCCTTAAAGCTATCATTTTTCATTATTATTGTTATGATATATTTTTTCTTAGTTGAAATTTTTTTTAAATAGAATAGAAGAGAGAAAATTTAAAAAAAACTGCCACTGGTCGCTGTATAGAACAATTTCGAACCAACGACCTTGCCAATCAATAGGCCGATAAAACAACAACCAAATTGGAACCAACTTTTCATAAAAAAAATGTTTGATGTCATAAACTTCGGTGTGAAATTGGAATAAACTGTACAGAATTGTCGAAAAATTGGCGGTGCCACTTTCCCTTCTAACAGAAGGCTCGGATTGATATATCTTATGAATTATTTAACAGCTTTCCAATATTAGGTGTAGAGATTCTATATACATAAGGGTGGCTCAAATTTATTGTTGAAAAGGCAAATCCAGTTTCTGAATATATGGGTCATACTGAGTAATATTGTCCATGGGTCCATAGGTCTGAAATGAATTTCGAGCCTCCGTAATTTTGTTAGAAAATTTTATATCCCAATCTGAATAGCGGCTCTCACAAATAAAATACATGAAAATAAATGTCAAATTCGGATTCGGATTGGGATATAAAATTTTCTAACAAACTAAGGGAGGCTCGAAATTCATTTCAGGCCTATGGTCACATGGTCAATGTTACTCAGTATGACCCATAGATTCAGAAACTGGATGTGCACCTGAAGTTTTTTTTCTCTTTTTTTCCCATACAATTTGACGCGCCCTAATATACATATAATCAGGTGTGGGCGTAAAAATGAAAGTGGAATTGGGAAAAGAAGCATTTTCCCTATAATTTTCCCTATTTTATAACACCATGGGCATATCTAATTAGTCAGTCTAGGTGAGGTCTTTATTGACCGGCCAGTTCAACTCTATTTTATAATTTAATTATATACATAATACATCTTTTTTTTATTTATTCTTAATTTTAACTATTGAACTTTTTAAATTCATTATTCTGCACTTTCCAGTTACCGCGGCCTGGAAGCAACCCCTGCCAGGCTGGACAGTTTCAAAAAATGGCCCACAAGGCTTCTTTATGGGCGCCTCACGTGGTATTTTACGTCGTTTACCTTTGGATCCAAACATTATTATGGATTACATTCCTGTCGATGTGGTGGTTAATGCAATTATCGCAACCGGTTACTATGTAAATGCGCTCAAGTAAGTAAATAAAAAATATATAACCCCCTAGAATGGGAAGCACTCTTAGCAAGAGCAAAACTATTTATACTATAAATATTGCCGGCATTAAAAACAAAGTGGTCACGCAACTATTTACACATTTGGGGTTGGTTAGATCGAACATTTACAACGCATGCGCGTACCTACATAAATTTAAATCTCAATCATTTTCTTGTTAAGGTATTATTATATAAGCATATTTATACATATGTAGCTACAAATTCCGGTTTAAATAGTTTACAAGTTCTTTGGCAAACTCACGTGTAGGGGAAGAACATAAAAACCTCAGGTTTATAACGGCTAAAATGTGTAAATTAATGGCAAACTCAAATGACCATGGCTAATTCAATCAAGGTGATTTTTTATTATTTTCCGCCGTTACTTAAATGGAAGATTTTTTACTTTTGGACTTAATCGTCAGTAAAATTTGATGAGTTTTACAACGGTTTATAATAAATATTACGCAAAATATTTGTTATTATAGAAAAACTGAAAAGCATTAAATACATTTCGAATGATTTTATAGCCTTTTCGTACACTCTTAACACAATCATAAAAAATCTATCAGTAATTTGACCTAGTTGAAAATTTAGGTGCATATCGAAAGATATACATTTTTTTAAGAATTGATTTAAGCCATATTTTTTTTATAAATTTTATGAAAAAATTCAGAAAAGACGGTAGTGACTTTTTTTTTGGTTTAAACTGTTAAAGTATCCCACCCATTTCTTTCCATTACAGGATTGAGCTTAAATTTAGTATTCTTAAGAATTTTTATATAAAATCATAAAATACAAAAAATCTTAAAATACATGGAATTCATGCCCCTACAGCCGTTTACAACTCAACTTAGTTGGTTTGTAATTAAAACAACTCAACTTTAAGACAACTCAACTCCTGTTTGGTATTACAACTTATTTCAGTTGAATTTGAATTGAGTTGCCAACTTCAGAAAGTGATGATTTGACAGATAAATGAACAGCTGATCAATTTGTGGCGGAAATTTAAGTATTTGCAAAATATATTTGCAAAATATATGAAATCTACTTTATAATGGCGAAAATGTTAGTGATTAACATGTCGCGAATACGGAAAACATTCGCGTGATCATTCCAATCCCTTGGAACTACCAAGCACCGAAAAAGAAAATGTTTAAGTGACAAATGATGAGCTTCTCATGAAGTTATTTTGCAGATTTGAAAGGAAGCTTTTGCTCATTACTAAACAAAATTAAGGACCATTTCCGCATACGCCTTCGTATTTTAAAATTATGCGCCACACTCCGATTCCTTGCTGACGGCAGCTATCAAATATGCTGTGGAAATGATTTTGGTGTTGGACTGGTTTTAGATGTTATTGAGGAGCATATTTGTGCGAAGTGAATTAAAACCCAAACAGCAACAATTGTATTTTACTCTAAAATAGGATTCCCAGGAGTAGTAATTAGTATCAATGGGACTCACGTTCGCATAATTTCACCTATTTTGGCTGCATCCGAACGATCCATAAAGTCAAAAAGTTATTCAATGTAATCCTTCGTTTAAACGTTGTTTTTTCTATAAATGTATTCAAAATTGTTGTTTATTGTTTGATTAAAAAAGGTTTAACTACCGACTTTAAATTTTTTGTTTTTATTTGGTAACGTTTTATGAGCCCGTGTACCATCTAACTCTTATCAAAGGTGGTATCAAAAGACGCGTTTCGATCTCTATTTTTAGGATTCGAAAGCGGAAATTAAAAATTTTATTTCTGTCGAAAAATATTTACAAAAACTCACAAAATGGCCCGAGAGGGTCCGAAATACGAGGTCCGATCCGCAGTTTTTTTGCAGAGAACATCTTTCTGCGTTGGCGGCCTTTGTGTGTACAAAAAATCTGGCATGAAAATTTGAACCGAAATGATATAACAGAAATTAAATTTTTAATTTTTGTTTTCGGATTCTTAAATCGGAGGTCGAAACGTGTCTTTTGATACCAACTTGACTAACTAGTTGAGTTGCAACTAGTTGAGTTGTAAACGGTAATAGGGGCATCAGTTTTTTGTGCATTTAACGTTGGAAACGTTGCTGTAGCAAATATATGCTACGAATCGTGAGCAACTTTGTTATCTTTAAATATTTTCTTTCCACAATTTGTTTTGTAGTAACAGTTGATGGTGTGCTTTTGAGTAGTTTTTATATTGAATGTTGAAAAAATAAACTACGGTTTTTCTAGTTGCGTGTTTGCAGTGGCGTAGCAAATGTATACGTTAGTGTATTGTAAAAAATATGTTAAGCAAATATGCAATCCAATGATGCTAGACCATTTGCACTGAACTTTTTATTATGTGTTTTCCTTTATTCACTGTGAAATATAAAAATACTCGTGTACACACTTGCAGAATACCAAGCTATCTTATTAACTAAGAGGTTCAACGCTAACTTGCGCCTTATTTGACAGAGCACCGAACGGTTAACGCCTACCAGCAATTTTTTATAGAAATTGTTCGGCGATCTCTCAAATAAGGTGCCAATTTGGAATATTTGAAAACTAATTCTCAATTTAGTTAAAAAATACTGCAAACGGGCCTTGATGAATTATTTTTCCATATTTATTTTATTTAAAAAATCTAAAAATTTATGGGAAGTTCCATATCAAAGCGCACTAGGTGCACATATTTATTTTCGGATTTTGTACTGGACTGACCATAAAAATTATGGGAATAATTGATCCTATTTACTAAAAATTCCTGTTAAAAATTTGGATTTGTACTAACACCTTACATTTTTTGATTACGTTTTCTCAATTTTCTCAAAAATGTTCGATTGTAATTATGGTGTTTTGATTTTGACTCCTCATGTTGTTGTTCATGTAAAAGATGTACATGTAGTCGAACGTAAAGTCCATGACAGTATATATTAGACTGGGTTGGCCCCCATACAAAAAAAAAGTTGCTAATGTCCGCCCCTAAAATTGATATGTCATTATTTTGGCCTTCTGAATACAGTCAGACTCTGGCTTCTGACTTTCAACAGCTGTTATACTAAATTTCTCAAAAAAAGAATCCAGCCCTTCTAATAAGGGAAAAGAGCAGACCACGCCCACATTTTTACTTTTTCAATTTGCTGAACGCGTTAACAAAAAAATAAAATTAAATTTCGAAATGTAGAATTTCGAACTTCGTAAGCCGATATCTATTTTTTGGAGGCTAAATTTGGAGGTAAAATTTTGTTAGCTGACCTAATCATGTGAAAACGACTCAGTAGCTTAAAAGGACATCAAACGGAAATGTGAAGCTTCTCAAGGCCAAAATAATGGACATAAAAAAAATAAAAATAATGACATACCAATTTTAAAAATCAGACGTCAAATTACCAAGTTACAATGAAAACTCGCACTTACTGAATTTCCTCGGGGTCAGTTGGCGATCACTTCAGAAAAAATCGTTATATTTTATTTTATCGTTGCCATACATATTTAGTACCTATCACAATCTGTTCTTTTCTGCATTACAGTATCCAGTTCGAATTTGAGATAGAATGACGCGCGAATCTCTGGAAGGTTGCTTTAATCTTCTGTGAGTTTAGGGTATTTGACTTTAAGAACGGGGTTCGCCGGGAAATTCCTGGCACAGAGGTCTGACGCGTTTTGAAGGATTTCTCTAAGGGCCTTATAAGGCTCTTTTTCCTCGTACCGTTGCCACAAAAGATTTTGTAAAAGTGGCGGGTTCGACGAATGTTGGGATCTAGCCCAGAAAACCCCTTGCGAGGCAACCATACTTTGCACGTGACTATAGTGTTAAACCGCATACATATGTACATATATACTATTTAAATAAATTTATTCTCACTTTTAAAAATTTTAAAAATAACGAATTAGAAAATTTTCATTTTGAAGTAAGATTAAAAGTAATATAACATAAAAATAATTTAAAAAATAAAAGTATATTTTACAAAGTAGATATCCCTACATAGTGACACACTGGCATGAGTGTGACCGTTCTAATAAGAGTTTGTGGCAGAGACGCAACAAATTAAATGGAGTTGCACTGAAATGACAGTGCGTGGTCGCGAAAAGCCGCTCTGGTGCAAAGAACCGACTACCGGCATATGTAAAGAAAGTCAGTGGAAATCCAAAACAGCACTTTGAGCCGACTCATTTCAACGAAACAAAAGTTAACCACCGAATATGAGTTGTAATAAACAATTGTTTTACAGGGTTGCAAAAATCACAGAAAATACGTTTTCTAGAACTCTTAAGCTAAAACTTCTCAAGCACTACGATCAACAAAAATTTTCAAGATTTGATTAGTATTAGACGAAGAAATTCTATCAGAATAAAATAGATAGATTTTTTAAGGCCGATTATTTTTAATTGATATCTGATCAATTATGCTTCAATAATATTGTTACATGAAATCCTTTTCTATTTTAAAAATCCAAATCTTTTCGTTTTTCTGCCCTTAAATATGTCAAATTCCCATAAGCTGGCATCACTAATGCGCTATTCCATCTGTGCGCGCCTAAGTGTATGCCACTTAAATTGAACACACACTTGTGTGTGTTGTAGCAGTGTATAGTGGCTTGTTATAGCTGCTTATTTTATAAATGTGTGTTTGGCCGAGTTGGTTGAGACGTCGTGCTAACGTTATTTCAGCGTGCGCGGGTTCAAATCTCACAGCAATTCGGTTGTACAAATTTGTTTATTAAGCCTCTCATTCTTTGGCCGAATTTTTTCGATTATGGAAAATATTCGTAAATGCAAGTGCAGGCAGATTAAATAATGGAGAGAATTAAGCCTTCGGTGCCCAAGTCGGTTTTTAAATCCCTAAGTTAAACCATCATCCTCATTTCTCGCCACAAATTTTTTTAATTGGAAAAAGTTTTAAAAGATTTAACTATGGGTTTTTATATTTTTTAAATCTCTTTTTTTATTGGGTTATCTTCATTTCCATTAAGCTTGAGATTTATATGCAATTTTATTTAAATTATTTTATTAGTAAACATTTCTGTTTCAATTTTTTAATAGCATGTTTTGTGACATGATTCAATCATGGTTTTATAAAAAAGTTTTAGTTTTTTTGAGTTTTAAAACATTTATTTTTTCCTTTTTGATTAGAAAATTCTTACTTTTTTTAATTTACACAGCTTGTTTTATAATTTTCCTTGTACCTATCTTTTTTTTGATTTATTACAGAGTAAAAAATGACGGCAAGCCAGCTGAATTACAAATCTTCCATTTGACATCCAGCACTTACAACCCATTCCGTTTTGAATCGTTGATTGATAAAATTAATGTATACTTACATGAATATCCTTTACTTTCAGCAGTTTGGTAACTATTATTAACTATACCCATGCATTTTCACTATAAGTTCTTGATTTGATACCTTTTAGGTATCCACACCTAAAAATGGTCAATGGCCTATTCTTATTCCGCATAGGCGCTGTACTGTTTCATTTCATACCAGGCTTCTTTTTGGATTTGATCACTAAGCTAACCGGAGGAAGACCTATGTAAATATGCATACATTTAGTTATTTGTACTTCTTTCTTATTTTTATTATGATACTGTTTCTTTATCTAATAGTCTCATACGTCTACACAAGAGTGTCTGGAATTCATTGAATACATTGGAAAGATTCATTTTCACCGAATGGCATTATGATAGCAAACACACATTGGCACTTTCAAAGCAGCTGGATCCACGCGATCGGGAAGTATTTTTCTTTGATATTGGCGATCTGAAATGGGACGACTATTTCCTTAACACAATTGTGGGTGTGCGCCAGTATTTAAGCAAAGAATCACCTAAAAATTTAGCAGCTGCTAAAAGGAAGGATAAGATGTACGAGAAATAATTAGAATTTAATAATTCAATTATTTGAAAGTATCATTTATTTTTCAGCTTGCTAGCCTTGCACGTCGCACTACAGTTGTCCTTCTACTATGGAATTTTTAAGTCATTCATTGTAGCTTTTGGTCTCTCCAATGCCAAGGCGGCGCTCATGTTACCCGTGGTATACTTCCTCATGAATCTTATTTAAGCAATTAACATCATTTGAAAGGTGTTTTAAATGAAGCTCAAATACGTTGTTGTTTAGTTATTTGAATTAATTCTTATACATGTATTTAATACTGCTTATTTTCTAGGTTTGGTTTATACTATAAACATTACTTGTGTATTTTGTACATGCTATGAATAAAGTCGTTTTGCTTTTATACAACGAAATATGCAAATCTTCTACAGTCCACTCCCTGGCTTTGCTTTTACAATTTCGTCCAATACTTCTTTGTGGCGTTGGTCTGCCCGCTTTTGTTTGTATGTAAACTTCCCTTTACGTTGTTTTGTTATATGCTTCGCAGGTCTTCGTCCATGATCCAACCAATCGCGTATAGCACTTTCTGCTTCCAAATTTGCTGGTAAATGTATTTGTCGTATCATTCGTGGACGCGCCATAAACATTTCGAAAGGGTATTGCAATCCATCGCGATCAATGAATACGGCGTCAGTCAAATATATGTTCATATAGCCATCGGTACCAGTGGCATCTATACGTCCGGCTACAGATGTTTCATTCCGTAAATCGATAAGAACGGAATAGCCATCCAACAGAAATGGGAGACAATTGAGCGTGTTGGTGACAAGATATGTTTCTTTTGCGCTTGTTTTTTGCATATTTTTCACAAATTAGTTAACGCAATTTTGACATTTCTTGGCACGTGTATTTGTATATCATTTGGTTGAAAAGTTGGTTGGATTAGGGATGGGTCGATAAAGCATTTCTCACCACAAATCACCCACCCTTTTGTGATTTGATTTCTCACCACGTCAGTGTTTTGCCAAGTAAAGGGCCCATTACCCATACTTAGCATAGACTTGACTTGACTTGAGAACTGTCACTTACAGTTCTGTTAAATGAACATTGCATGTTACTGATTACTCAAAACTTTGGCAACACTTAACTTGACTTAGAAGTCTGTTGAATTCTGATTTTCTATGTAAGTTCTAAGTGACGTTTACATTTTGAGATGCCATTTGTTTGTTTCCATTTCATTTTGAAATTTTGTCATACAAATTGACAATTTATTTAAAAATGAATTTCATGCTTTATTATGATGCCAGATTGTATGCGCTAAGTGGAGTATAATCGTGGCTAAGTTGTCAAGTTTACGCCAATTCAAGTCAAGTCTATGCTAAGTATCAGTAATGGGCCCTTAACACATCAATCGCGAAAAATGTATTGGGTGTGGTGAATGGCGAGATTGATATGGTGAATGGCAAAGTGGACATGGTGAAATGACCTACATCCCTATACTTTGAACACAATCTTTTATGTTTTTGATAGAGGCGCTGTTTCTATACTTGCCAAAGATTAAACATTACTCATTTTACACAAAAAGTGTGTTCTTGTTATTTCAATTGCAAGGTAAAATATGTTATATTGTTATAATTATTATTACTTTCATATATGTAATATTCCTATATTGCTAGTACAAAATGCTCGCAAGGAGTTTTGAATTCGAAATCAGCCTACAAAATTTGTGTGATTGTAGCAGCATTAGTCTGAAAAGAAAACAATTCAGTTACATTCGATTGCTGCATACAAAACATTTAAACAGCAATATACCGGCTCCTTTTTTGTTACGTCTTCAAATTTATTGGAAGTCAAAATATTAAATAATTATTAGGATTACTATATAACATCTTTAACTTCTGAAAACTTCGGTTTTTTTCGCCTATTCGAACCGCGAAACTTGCTAATTTGCATCTGTGGTTATGGATAGATTACCCATTTAATCGCGAAAAAATAGAGCATTTAGTAAGAAAGTTTGTTTTTTTTAAAGTTTAATTGAGTTTCATACAGTATTTTTTCTTTCATTAAGGTTTAAACCCAAGAAAGCTTAATTTCTTTACAAAAAACAAGTAGCTTAATTACTAAATCGATATTTAAATCAGCAAAAAGGAAAATCTTATATTTCATTGTCGCTGTCATCTTCATTCTTTGCCGCTACGCCCGCTTGTACGGCCTGATCATACCAAGGCTGAGGATTTAAGCGATGTAGACCGTGAGTTTCTTTGCTTACCAAACTCATTTCGAAATGGAAATCCTTGTTCCTTAACTCATCATGCACTTGATAGATTCTGTAAAAATTTAATAGTCAAAACCACATTTTTCAATTAACGCATTTTACTTACATTCTGCCAGCGTTTTGCACTAAGTCCTCTACACTCATTTCGGCAAATTTCAATTTTTCCATTTCGGTCTTTGCTTGCTGTTCAGCCTTTCCGCTGGCACACGCAAAATAACCAAATGAATTGCCTGACGGTTCAATTTTATATAGTTGAGGTCCTTGTTCTTCGTCCCAAGATGCTAGTATAACAGATACACCAAATGGACGCACGGCACTATACAAAGTGTATGCATGTAAATAGGCGGATACACGTTCTGTTAATTGTTTGAGGGGTATTGTACGTTCGAATTGTTGTCGGAAATTTGCAGCTTCTTGACGTGCAATATCAACTATATAACGTCCATCAGCCAACAGACCAGCAATGGCTATACCAATATTTTTATCAACTGTGAATATCCGTGTGGCCGCGTCATCTTCATATAATGCACTGGTAACAATCTTCTCTACCGCTAAAACGATGCCATCCTTACCGCGCATACCAATCACCGTACCACTCATCTCCACCGCTTTGCCAGCATATTCAATTTGATAGACACGACCATCGGGAGAAAATTGGGAAGCCGACAAATCATACTGCAAGTTGCACCAAACACATATTAATATACAACTTTTATATTTGCTGATGTTTTTTTGATATCATCTTACCCCAGTACCAATTGAACTCATTTTTATTTACTTTATAAATTAATTACTTTGTAAAGATTTGTAAAAAATAGCAAAATCAAAGCAAATTTGTTTTGTAGACGATGAAACTGCTTATTCTGCGTTTTGCTAGGTTAGAAATTTGACAAATGATTTTGACTTTTCATTCGTGATTGTAGCCAGACTGGTTTTATGTGCAGCTTAATCGTCCGAAGCGCGTAAGCGCTTCGTCGCAAGGCGTAGGACCGCTAACGAACAATAAAACTTATGGCTGCGTCTCAACGAAATATCTCATTTCATAAGTTTTGATGCAAACGCAAACTTTGTCACAATCGCGCAAGATGTTGCGTCAGTAAATATAAATGAAGTTTGGTTAAATGATTCTGAAATCAAAAACTCAATTTCACTCGGAAGTAGTTTTTAGGCAGATGGAACAGCCAATGGAATCGAATGGCAAACACACAGAACGGAAGAAAGTACGATACTTAGCACATTGAACGGCAACCTTGTTCTCAAATCTCAAACATTGCTTTTCTAATTAATCTCAAAAAATCGTTCTCAAACTAAAAGCAGGCTTGTTTTCATGAGAAACTCGGAAATCTCAAATGTTTTTCATGCTCCAGCTCAAAATAAACGTGTGAGAAAAAGTCATGAAAACGGTTAGTGTTCAAAATTTCTGCAGTTGCTTGGAGGACAGAAACACTATCACAGGCACCAACCTATTTACAAGTGGATTTTTAAATTACCATTAAAACTGTTTGGCAAAGCATTATGTAACAAGGCGTAATAACTGGTAAATTTATCGTCGACCATTTTGAACAACCACGTCGATGGCACTACGCTACCGACTGTCCTACACCCAAAAATCGTGGGCGTGACGTTTGATCAGGATCTACATTTTGGTGAGCATGCAGCCGCAATTGTACCGAAAATTCAGAGCCGTAATAAAATCCTCAAATCTCTTGCTGGCAGTACTTGGGGAAAAGGCAAAGAAACACTCATTACCACATACACAGAAATTGGCCAGCCGATTGCATACCTATATGGTCCCCAAGCCTAAAAAATACTCACTGGAAGAAGCTACAGGCCTGCCAAAATACTGCTCTCAGAACCGCCACGGGCTGTCTTCTTATGTCCTCAGAACACCACCTACATAAGGCCCGAATACTCCCTATCAGGGAGAGAAATGAGATGCTAACCAACCAGTTCCTGTTGAATACTCAGAAACCTGGACATCCCAACAGACATCTGATTGATGAGCCAACAATGCCCAGGGGCTTAAGGAGTCATCTCCGTAAGCATTATGAGGAAATACGGCACCTGAGAACTCAGCCGTATGAAGCCAAACAACACAAACAGGTCCTCAGCGAACTCCACCAACAGGCATCAGACCTTTATGTCAGGAATGGCCCTGTGAATCCAGTACTCAAAGAACAGTACCCAAAACAAATGGAAGAGGGACGCATACTCCCCAGGGCAACACGAGTCACTCTAGCTCAACTTCGATCCGAATACTGTTACAGGTTAAACTGTTACCTATCCAGAATCAACCCCGACATACAAAATGTATGCCTCGCTTGCAATGTGTCCCCACATGACACCAACCATCTCTTTAATTGTAATGTGGAACCATCGCCTCTAACACCCCTCTCATTATGGTCCACGCCTGTTGAAACTGCAAGTTTCTTTGAACTCCCGTTCGAGGATATTGATGACAATTTGTGGTCGGTCGGTCGCACCTATTGGGTGGGGCGAAGCACTGCTACAACAACAACAACAACTGGTAAATTTAGAAACTGGTTAAGTTTATTACATATATTTTAAGAGTATACCCAATTTTCCCTTACAATTTCGCATAAGTGGATTCATGCGCCACCATATCTCCAGAGATATCACTTAGCTTTTGGCAACCAGCCAAAGCTAGTGAGATTTCAAAATCTTTCTTTAAAATATTCAACACCTCTTCAACACCCTTCTGCCCACCACAGGCTAGACCCCACAATGCAGGTCGTCCTACAAATACCACTTTAGCACCTAGTGCAAGTGCTTTGAATATATCATTGCCATCTCTTATGCCACCATCCAACATTACCACCAAATCATTACCAACAGCTTTAACAATCTCGGGTAAAGCTTCAATGGAAGCCGGCACTGTATCGATTTGTCGTCCACCATGATTCGAAACGATAATTCCCGCACAGCCGACCTCACGTGCTAATATTGCATCCTCATGCGTAAGTACACCCTTGAGAATAATTGGTAACCGTGTTAACTTTACCAACCAGGCTAGATCCTTCCACGTCAAAGTAGCATCAAATTGGCGAGCAACGTAAACATTAATTCCAGATGTTCCTTCACCATCACTTTGTACCCCAGCTGCTGCTTGAAGGCTCTGGAAATTTGCCAAGCGTAAATTCGACGGTAAACTAAAGCCATTACGAATATCTGAGCGCCGTTGGCCAAATATTGGTGCATCAATGGTTAGAACGATAGCTTTGAAGCTGGCTTCTTCCGCTCGACGCACCATTTTCTCTGTTAGTGAGCTGAAATGAGGTATTGCAGATATTTATTGTAAAATAAATGAATTCAAATAAGTTCGTTACGCCAATTTTTTAATTAGCGTAGCAATTTCATGTTGATTTATTATGCACGTATACAACAAACAAAAATAGTATATGTGAAGCCAAACTTTTACCAAATTAGAGTTTAAGAACCTACTCGCGGTATACATGTCATAAGAGGCGATTAAAACACATAATCATGGCAGTCCGATCTAGCACCGAAGAGATTTTGATGAATTTTATAGATATTTTTGCGTCATTCGTAAGTAAATAAATTCCTTTTCTTTAGTTTTCGCTCTATTTATATATGTATGTTATAGGCACGGACCGCTTGCATAAAATTTGCTCGTCTCAGGTTAAGCTTCCAAAGTCCCAGGATTAAAATCCAGTTAACTTTTATTTTGTTGAAACTCAAGTGTTTGTTGGAGTACTATCACATATGCGGAATTCCAAGTCAAAAATAAGATTTAGGTTACTAAAACCCGTACGACTGTCTCGGCAGACTTTTACGGGAATCCTACATGAACCGGTTTGCGTTGTTCTGCTATAGAAATTATTTCTAATATGTTAAACAGAACCTGCTTAACTCATACTCTAATTCTGGCTCTACCCTAGGGTTCCCAGACCGAAAACGTCGAAAGGGTGACAGATAATAATAATTTGGGGGATAGAAAAAAGTGGTATCTTTCGGGGGACTAATAAAACTAATTCTATTGAGCAAAATCATTGATTTGTTTACTCATACAACAAAAACAAAAACAATGAATTGAAAATAAAATTCCATGAGATCAAACAAAGTTACACTATTTATACATAAAAACACATAAGTTTATATTCAGCCTTTAATATGGCACAAAAATATTTTCATATCAAACAAACATTCATTTTAGTTCATCCTATTAGTGATGACAACATATCGTAAAATTTGATTTTTTCATCCGCCCGTAGTATATAAACGTAAGCAAGAAGTGAACTTATCTTGTTTGGTTGATTTTCCGACAGGGTGGATAAATGATGTATATTGGAACGATTTTCCGTCATCCCTTGTCAAATTTGGTTTTGAGACAAACCGGTTTCGGCGTTGTGCCATCGTCAGTGTCGATTTTCGTTCCGAAATAAAGTAAATAAAAAGCATTGTTTCATTTTTGGCGGAATATAACAATGGCCATTTATGATAGTATAACAGTCAAACCTGATATCTACAGTAAACCAGGCATGCTTAACGAACGAAACGATATCATTTCGTTACGATAATCAACGCTAATAAACGAAACGAAGTCACTTCGTTTCGTTTATTAACGTTGATTATCGTAACGAAATGATATCGTTTCGTTCGTTAAGCATGCCTGCAGTAAACTATCATTTATGACGCTTTTTGATAGTTAGAATGTCAGCATTGAACCAGGAAAAGGAATGAGAGTGAGCAGTACGGCTATATACTTAATCAGTAGGCCATGTTGGTGTATAAGAAGGAGACAAAAACTCACACGCACACAGTTGTTTACATCACATTTGCGCAAGTCCCCTTAAGTTTGTGATAGAAAGTTTGTATGAGGCGCTGATCGTTAGGTTGACATTGCTGACAATCAGATGATAGTCATATGATAGTCAGTATTCTTGTAGGGTGGTTCATCTGATTGTCAGCAATGTCAACCTAACGATCAGCGCCTCATACAAACTTTCTATCACAAACTTAAGGGGACTTGCGCAAATGTGATGTAAACAACTGTGTGCGTGTGAGTTTTTGTCTCCTTCTTATACACCAACATGGCCTACTGATTAAGTATATAGCTGTACTGCTCACTCTCATTCATTTTCCTGGATCAGTGCTGACACTCTAACTATCAAAAAGTGTCATAAATGATAGTTTACTGTAGATATCAGGTTTGACTGTTATACTATCATAAATGACCATTGATATATTCCGCCAAAAATGAAACAATGCTTTTTGCTTTTTATTTACTTTATTTCATTACGTTTTTAATTTTGTACGTGATAAAAGCATACGTGTTTCTTATTTGTTTAAAATAAATAGTTTTATAAGAATTCGAGTTCAGAATGTTCAATTTAAATTCAGAAAATAACAAAACAACAGAAGAGCGCTTTCCTCATGCGGAAACACATTTAAAAATGAATCACCATTAACCACTATTATTTATCGCGTAACAATTTTTTGAGTGCGCCCCATACATTCCGACAGCTTTTGGTATTTTTTAATATTATTTTCGATTTTTTTTCTTTTAGCATGGAGCTTTGAAATGCTATCTTTTTTATTTTTTAAACTTATTTTTTATATGGTTTTCGTCGGTTGAAAATGGCGGAATTTAAAAAATAACAAAACAACCGTGATAATCATTTGATTGTCATATGACAGTCACTAGTGACAACATGATTGAATCGGATAAACTGTTCTCGCATACATAAAATTCCGTTGAGAATTATGTATCTGTCTCACATGCATATTGGTATCTGCTGTATGTTCTTTTGTTCTGTACCAGGTGTCCGAAGCTTTCCCAGTTTGAGTCCTTTTTCATGATTATAGGCTGTCGTTGGGAACATGCTGACATGCGTGAGCGAACAAAGGAACATACATAAATTTGAGTATCAATGTTTACGTCATCGCAGGATCAGCATTGTCAATTACAAGTTTGAGTGTATTAGTAAAACTATCAGCGTTTCTTGTAGGGCAGCGATCTCAAGAAAATTACATAATATTTTAAAAATGTGCCAAAAAGCATTGTTTTTCGTAAACCCCCGCGCGCGTAACTAACTACTTTTTCGCACCAACATCGTAAAATAACGTGTATCAAAATTTTACATTTCAAAATAAATGAACTATCCTTAATTAAACGTCTAAAATAGTTTTTCTTATTTATATTAGAGCTCAGACTATTTAAATAAATTTAGGTACATTAATTATAATTGCAGTCTGTAATTAAATTTATAAAAAACTATTATCTCAAGTTAATTTGACATGAGGGGTTAAGCTCATAAATTTTTCACAAATTTTTTAAACTCTAAAAAATAACTTGCCGTTCTGCAAGTGGGCCTAAAATAGGTTTTTATAAATTGAATTACTGATTGCAATTATAATTAATGTACCTAAATTTATTTAAATGGTACGAGTTCTTTTATAAATAATAAAATACTACTTAGCTAACTAACGACAGTGACTGAAAGAGTTAAGAGCCTAACGAAATATGTAGTTTATAACTGAAAATACTTAATTTAATTTTAAGAAAATATACAGAGATGTCATTGGTACGAGGTAAGGCTTCGAATCCCGAAGATCTTTTGCAATCCCGGGATTCCGGGACTTTCCATGATCATCCAGAGACTGTTACCTTTGAGTTTTGGTTCAAAAATATTTATATAACGTATACAAATATGAGTAGTTTAACCAAAACCATTCATTTCAGTCCTATGTTTTAAAACAAATTTAAAGCAGGCCTGCATAACGAAAACAAGAAAACTTCTTAAATGTTTTTGATATCAAAAATGTTAATTAAAATTGTTGCTCGCCTAAAATATGTAGCTTATAGCGCGCACTCTGCCGTCAACCTAACATACATATGAAAGTTCAGCAAAATTCAAAATACTTCTTTATTCTAAAAAAAATCGTTAACCATTAAGTTCATTTAAAGTCTAAAGGTTACACATATATACAACCGATATTTGAGAAACATCTTTCATAATTCTCACTTGTAGAGGCAATTTTAATTATACTCCAATTCTAAATGTACACCACGCGATCCATGGGATAGAAAGATGTCTTTTGTTTGGTTGATTTGAAATTTAAAATGAAAAAAATAAACCAATTAAATATATTTAAATTTGCAATATGAGATCCCGAAAAACCCTAAGTCCCGGGATTATATTTAATATGATTTCGGGATGGCAAAATGGCACGGAGGGCCGGGATTCGGGATTGGGACTCGATGCTTTAGTACGAGCTTGACATAGTTGGCAAAATGAAGCTGCTAGATTTACCCGTGTGAAGTTGACTATACAAAAATAGCCTAATCCCATAAATGCGGTGATGGTTTTTATGTACATCTTTGAAAACCCAAACGCTTTTTCAGTATAAATAAGCTAAAGGGTCGAAATATGCAATCCCTTCCGAAGTAGTAATCAGATCTCAATGTTTTGGGAATATATTTACCGATCTTTGTAGACATAGAGTTGAAACCATTTATTAGTATTTGGTGCCACAGATGCAACCTCTTCGATCGACATAGTAGACAGTGTGCTTAGTATAAATATCGAACCAACATTGCCCGCAGCAAGCGCATTTGCCCCTTCACCATCTGAATGAGCTAATTTTTGCATAGCCGTGGGTGAAATACCTAGAGGCCATTTAAGATCAATGCCCATAACGTTGCAACGTATATCAATATTAGATACGTCACGTAAACAGCGTGGACGGATACGTATTCTGCAGAAGGAATAGATTTGAATATAATTTAATTTAAAAAGTAGAAATTTATAAAACAGGCCCCGTATCGTGATATATGATCCGTAATCGAACTTAATTTTTTAAATCGCTATAGCACTGAATTAGTGATTAGGTTTGAGGTAATACATAAAATATAAGATTCATAATGTGTTGTATTTTTAATGAAAAGCTTGACAGATTCATGTTTATCATTTGAGTGAAATTGCTTTTTCATCCGTCATCGTATAACCTGATACGGGCCCAAGTTTACTTTTTGAAAGCCTCTCGATTCAAGTTCAGTGTTAGCTGCTCACCAGCACCACTCCGATAATAATCCAACGCATTCTTATCCAATAACCTTAGTGCATCCTTCTCAAAATCTTCTACACAAACGCGAGTCATTTCTTTTCTTAAATTTACTTACTACCTAAAAAGTACAAGTGTAATAATAATATGTTTACGTTGATATATGTACATATGCATGTATATTAACAATAGTACTAATAATAAGTGCAATAAATTCGATTGATTTGCGTTGCTAAAAACTGCAACTTACTTCAAGTTTAAACTTCCAGCTAAAACTAAAAAAGTCGAATTCTTAGAAGAATGAGTACCATGGATAAAGTTTTGTGATTGCTCTGAGAAGATGTTCATCCGTATTATCTCTCGAACAACTGTTTGTTTTGTTCTTATATTATTTTCGTTTTTAATTGATAAGGCATAATCCGCCGATATACATACATAATATGCACAAGACCCCAACACGAACCTCTTTTGCAGCTTCTCTAGTTATTATAATAATATTTTAGTTACTTGGGAGGCCGTCCAAAGTTGTAACGATTTTTTACTGCATGGTCATATGATCAAAGGCTAGGGACAAAGAGATGGCGGAGTCGGAAGAGGGAACGAGAAAGAGTAAACAGAGAGGAGGTGAGACAAAGAGGGCAGGGGCAGCCTTTTTTCGAATGTAGCAAGTCAATTTTCAGGCAGCACAGTGTCCGTCGATAGCCCGGAAAATTTGTCATTTTTTTCTTTACACTGATGCGAGTGCTTATCTTAACTGCCACAAGGTCCGAGTCGAGTGGGCAGATTCAGAACAATTGTGCAGTGCATCTATCACGATGCAATCAACAGCTAGGGGAAGTTAAATAGTGAAGACTGAATTTTTGTAATTGTAGGACCGAAACCCCTCTCATGTAAACCCCACGTCGGTGGCCACATCTGTTAGCGCGAAGGCGCAGATAAATACTCACAGCCATGAACGATAGTAACTGTTGGCGAACTTTATTATGGCTTAGATCCCCATTAACGCATATCTGTTGAACTGCCAACATAAAGTCGATAGAGAAATGATGTATCGGCAAGCACTGTAACCAAACACGCTGTAAACGAAATCAAGAAGACTTGTTCCCTGTTATTGGCACGATTTGTGGTATCGCTTTTTTTGGTCCTACATTCGGGAAACTTAGTTTGTGACATCTTACAATGAGACTATGACCGACTTTCTCGCTGCCGGGAAAATTATCATATGTACGCATGATCGAAATATGAGATAATTAATCGATCTGAATACACTATCCGGGGCTCTAATATCGACGCGGATCTTTATCTTGTCATAGCAAAGATTATTACAAGTCTATGAATTATGGATAAAGCGTTCACAGAATTAAAAATTAAGTATCCTTTCGTTTAATTTTTATTCCACAGTGGCGTAGTGAAATTTTCTTGCGCCCTGGGAAAAATATTTTTTGCAATTGCATACTTATCATTTCCGTGAAAATGGTGTTGAGTCACTGACGGTGAAATGTAATACGGGCTCAGGATTGTTATGTGCAACTTAATACGGATTCGATTTTCTCACTACCCATTACCAAGATTGCATGATGAGACGGCTAACCTGAACCATATCGAGATAAAATAAAAGTCAATCAGCCAAAAAATTTAAATCTTATTAGGATAATATTGCAACTGATTCTCTCTAACAATTAGTCCCTGGATGAACCCATAGTTGGGCACGGTGCACTAAATTTTCAATTCCACTACCACTAGTTTTTTTTCACTACTTAATTTCTGGCACAGTGCATTAAGTTTCAACCTACCACTAAAACTTTAGTGGTGGATAAAGCATGTATATCCAACTTGGCAATGGTATCTGCCAAGCATAATTGTGCACCACTAAAAATTTAGTGCATTGAGTCTAACCATTTTAAAGCCTTTAGAAATATTACTCAAATAATTGTTTTTATTAAGATTGAGATGCATGCTCATTTTTTTTAAATTATAATTTTGCATAAAATGACTCATGCGTTACCATAGCTGTGGTGACATCACTTAACTTTTGACAACCAGCCAGAGCAAGTGCAATTTCGAAATCATTTCTTAAAATAAAATAGCCAACATATCTTCAACGCCTTTTTGCCCCCCACACGCCAAACCCCAAAGCACATGTCGCGCCATAAATATTATTTTCGCACCCAGTGCTAGTGCTTTAAACACATCATTGCCATCTCTGATGCCACCATCCAGCATTACCACCAAACCATTGCCAACAGCTTTGACTATCTCGGCTAGTGCCTCAATTGGCGCTGGCACGGTATCCATTTGTCGTCCACCCTGGTTCGAAGCAATAATTCCCGAACAGCCGAACTCACGTGCTAATATTGAATCCTCTTGCGTAAGTACCCCTTGAGAATAATTGGTAACCGTGTTAACTTTGACAGGCAAGCTACGTCCTTCCAATTTAAAGACGCATCTAAAACGCTTAAATTATAAGCCGTGAAATCTCTTTGAGTGTTATTTGGTTTAAGGCTTTCTAAATTTGCGAAACGAAATTGTGGCGGCAACTGAAATTTATTACGTATATTTGAACGACGTTGACCGAAGACTTGACCGGCAACAGATATGATTATTGCTTTGAAATTTGCTTCTTCGACACGGCGCACCATTTTTTCGGCGTGAGAGCTAGAAAAAGTGGCAAAAACTTCTCGTTTTACGATTAATTTTTAATTAATCTTTAAGATAGTTTACCGATCTTTGTAAAAGTAAATTTGAAGCAATTTATTTGTAGTTTGTGCTACATCTGTGACCTCCTCAATAAACATTCTGGATACTGTGCTTAATATAAAAATTGAACCAGCATTGCCTGCAGCACGCGCTGTTCCACCTTCACCTTCTGGATGAGCCATTTTTTGTGCAGCTGTGGGAGCAATACTCACAGGCCATTTAAGGTCAATAGCCAATATATTGCAACTAATGTCAATATGAGATACATCACGTAAGTGCCGTGGTCGTATACGAATCCTAAAATCGAAAAAATTTATATGATTACAATGTGCAACAGCAATTATGCAGAAGAAGCAAAAGGAGCTCCCCCACGGCTTTACCGGGTCTCAGGTTAACTCTATTGCTTAAAGAAAAATGGGTTCGAATTGCGGACGACGTAGGTTCAAGTCCCGAGCAAAGGAAAACCAAAAATTTGGAAAAAGTTTTTTCAACTAGAAAAAATGTTTTCTTAAGCGGGGTCACCCCTCGGAAGTGCATTGCCAACACTCCGAGTGGTCGATAACACTGCCCAATACCTTTGGGAATGTCTTTATCGCTTCAAGAAGAAAAGAAGTTGCGAGATAACGGAAATAAGTAAATAATACGAAGCAACTTTGCGGAAAACGTTTTAAAACTTATTTTTTCATGTTTTTAGAAGAGCTTTAAAAATACAAAGAAAACACGATATTTTGCATGATAAATGTTTTTTGTTCTCCTGAAAAATTACGATTTTGTCACCTAAAATGTTATTCGCATTTAATCTTGAGCTGATGATTACTTCACTCATCTCTTACGCGTGCTTCTCGCGATAAAGCCGAGTAGATGGTCCCAATTCCTTGGACCTTATCAGCGCGGCTTCAGACCTGGTTAATCTATTATCAACAAGATCTTCATGATAGGTCAAAGTCTGGAAAATATTCACTATACGAGAATGGACATACAAAATTTGTTGGTTGTTTTCAACGCGAAAAGTAGTTGCTTTGCAATTTTAAAATTATTTTATTTAAATATACAAAACTTTGAATATAGAAAATGGAAAAACCGTGGAAATGTATTTTGTTGCTTCGCGCAGAAAACTAAAAAGAAAACTTTCTACGTTTTCTATGGTTTCTACATGGAAAGAATGCCCTTAATAATTTTTTTCAAAACATAAAAAATTTTTTAGAAAGAATTGAAATATAATATCAAACTGTTGCATGGAAGGAGTCGCCCTGTGTCTATAAGGGAAGGTTAGAATTTTTCATCCATTTATCTGTCATCGGTCAGCATAAAAAATTTAAAAAAATAGATTTGACGACTGAAACTTGGTATGCCCGTTCTTTATTCAAAGTTGATCCCCTCTGGATGAAATTACAAAAATCGGTTGATCACCACTCCAACTTCCTCTATAAAGATAAAAAACACATTTTTCAAACACATGTAACGTTATACCATCGTAAATTATAAAGCTACCATGCTAAAATTTTAGAGAAACTATCTGTAATGGTTGAATAAAACTCTATGCACGTATGTATGGCGGCCGCCGTGGTATGCTCCATGCTCCGCCTACCACACCGAAGATCCTGAGTACACGCCCCGGCAAAGTGACATCAAAATATTAGAAACAAGTTTTTTCAATTAGTAGTAGTATTTCTGCCGTGAAAAGTTTCTCAGTGGAAACTCATCTGCCTTGCAGATACCGTTCGAAGTAGGCATTAAACAAGTAGATCCCGTCCCGCCTGTTTGTAGGAAAAATTAAAAAGAGCACGGCGGAAATTGGAAGAGAAGCTCGGCCTAAAATCTCTTCGGAAGTTATCGCGCCTTACATTTATTTTTTTTTATGTACGTGTGTATATGCAGCGTCTGTACACCTCTAGGTGCGGCTGCAAGCGGGCGTCTGTCTTGGAGCAAGCGGCTCGCTATATAAACGTGCCAAGTAATATTTTCACCCCCGCTGAGCGGGTTGTGCGCTGGGCTTGGGACCCGCCACGTAAAACCAAACTCCAATGAAATATAACAACAAGCCTCGGATAAATACACTCTCTATTGATGACGACCATGGCAAACGTTTGAAGGACAATGAATTGAGGGCATGCACCTGGAACGTCCGCTCCCTGAATGGTTGATGTCCTCGTCAAAGCAAAATCTGACATCACCACCATCCAAGAAATGCGTTGGACGAAGCAAGGAAGAAAGAAGATCAAAAATTGTGACATATATTGGAGTGGCCATGCGAATAAGCGCAGTTTCGGCGTCGGATTCGTGGTGGGAGAGAGACTTTGTCGCCAAGTGCTGGCGTTCACGCCTGTGGACGAGCGTCTCGTCGCTATCCGAATAAAAGGAAAATTTTTTAATATATCATTCATCTGCGCCCATGCGCCGATAGAGGAGAAAGACGATGAGGTGAAAGACACTTTTTATGAACAATTAGAACGCACATACGAGCGCTGCCCCCGTCATGATATAAAAGTCGTGCTTGGCGACTTTAACGCCAGGGTGGGCAAAGAAGGTGTTTTTGGCCCTACAGTCGGAAAGTTCAGCCTACACAATGAAACTTCTCCTAACGGACTGAGGCTGATTGACTTTGCCGGTGCTCGAAACATGGTCATATCCAGCACGAGGTTCATGCATAAAAAGATACATCAAGCTACATGGCTGTCTCCTGATCGAAATACTCGCAATAAGATCGATCACGTTGTGATAGACGGACGGCATGCCTCCAGTGTTTTAGATGTGCGCACGATCCGAGGACCTAACACCGACTCGGACCATTATCTCGTTGCAGCCAAAATACGCACCCGACTCAACGCGGCTAAAACCAAGGAACAAAAAACACAAGGAAAGCTAGACGTCGAAAAGCTTCAATCACAACAGACTGCCAATGATTTCACAACTCGAATCTCACACCTGATCTCTGAGAGAACAACTCATCCTGAAGGAATACAGGAGCAGTGGGAGCATATCTCCAAAGCACTTCGTACTGCCGCCGAGGAAAAAATTGGTTACCGGCGGCCACGAAAAAACAACTGGTATGATGAAGAATGCCGCGTTGCAACCGAAAGAAAAGACGCTGCCTACGGGGCTACGTTAAAAGCGAGCGCGACAAGAGGAGTGTGTGAACGCTATCGTGAGTTGAAAAGGGAAGCGAGATGCCTTTTCAGGAAGAAAAAAGCAGAAGCAGAAAGGCGTGAGTGCGAGGAGCTTGAGCTGCTAGCCACCAGGAATAACGCCCGAAAATTCTACCAAAAACTACGGCGACAGACGGAAGGTTTTAAGACCGGGGCAAACTCCTGTAGGAATGAAAACGGCGACCTTGTAACTGATGTCCAGAGAGTGCTTTGATTATGGAGGGAATACTTCTCTGCTCTCCTAAATGGAGGCAGCAATTCACCACGCAGAGATGAAGAACCCGATCCCGCAATCGATGATGATGGAATATATGTCCCCCCGCCCGATTATGACGAGGTTAGAATAGCAATAACCAGATTGAAAAACAACAAGACCGTGGGCGCTGATGGATTGCCTGCGGAGCTATTCAAGTACGGCGGCGAGGAGTTGGTAAGGCGCGTGCATCAGCTTCTTAGCAAAATATGGGCGGAAGAGTGCATGCCCGACGGTTGGAATCTAAGTGTTCTTTGCCCAGTCCACAAGAAGGGGGATACTGCAAAATGAACCATCTATCGTGGAATCAGCCTTCTCAATATCGCATATAAGGTCCTTTCAAGTGTATTGTGCGAAAGATTGAAGCCCACCGTGAACCGGCTGATTGACCTTATCAGTGCGGCTTCAGACCTGGTAAATCTACCATCGACCAGATTTTCACAATGCGCCAAATCTTGGAAAAAACCCGTGAAAAAAGAATCGACAAACAGCACCTCTTCGTGGACTTTAAAGCCGCCTTCGACAGCACGAAAAGGAGCTGCCTATATGCCGCTATGTCTGAATTTGGTTTCCCCGCAAAACTTATACGGCTGTGCAAAATGACGTTGAGCAGCACCATCAGCTCAGTCAGAATTGGGAAGGACCTCTCCGAGCCGTTCGAAACTAAACGAGGTTTCAGACAGGGTGACCCCCTATCATGCGATTTCTTGAATTTGATGCTGGAGAAAATTATACTAGCTGCAGAACTTAACCGCACTGGAACAATATACTATAAAAGCGTGCAATTACATTGATATTATCGGCCTAACCACCCGCGCTGTTAGCTCTGCTTACTCCAAATTGGAACAAGTAAGGAAGGTTAAGTTCGGGTGTAACCGAACATTACATACTCAGTTGAGAGCTATGGTGACAATAGAAGGGAAAATAACCATGTAGGAAAATGAACCGAGGGAAACCCTGGAATGTGTTTGTATGACATGTGTATCAAATGAAAGGCATTAAAGGGTATTTTATGAGGGAGTGGGCCATAATTCTATAGGTGGACGCCATTTAGGGATATAGCCATAAAGGTGGATCAGGGTTGACTCTAGAATGCGTTTGTACGATATGGGTATCAAATGAAAGGTGTTAATGAGTATTTTAAAAGGGAGTAATCCTTAGTTCCATAGGTGGATGCCGTTTCGAGATATCGCCATAAAGGTGGGCCAGGGGTGACTCTAGAATTCGTTTGTGCAATATGGGTAATTTAATGAGTATTTTAAGAGGGAGTGGGCCTTTCTGGACCAGGGGTGACTCTAGACTTTGTTTGTATGATATGGGTATCAAATGAAAGGTGTTAATGAGTATTTTTAAAAGGGAGTGGGCCTTCGTTCTATAGGTGTTCGCCTTTTCGAAATATCGCCATAAAGGTGGACCAGGGGTGACTCTAGAATGAGTTTGTACGATATGGGTATCAAATTAAAGGTATTAATGAGAGTTTTAAAAGGGAGTGGTGTAGTTGTATATGTGAAGGCGTTTTCCAGATATCGACCAAAATGTGGACCAGGGTGACCCAGAACATCATCTATTGGATACCGCTAATTTATTTATATATGTAATACCTGCCAAGATTTTAAGGGTTTTTTGTTTCGCCCTGCAGAACTTTTTCATTTTCTTCTACTTAATATGGTAGGTGTCACACCCATTTCACAAAGTTTTTTTCTAAAGTTATATTTGGCGTCAATAAACTAATCCAAATACCATGTTTCATCCATTTTTGCGCATTTGGTATAGAATTATGGCATTTTTCCGTTTTTCGTAATTTTCAATATCGAAAAAGTGGGTCATAGTCCGATTTCGGCCATTTTTTATACCAATACAAAGTGAGTTCAGATAAGTACGTGAACCAAGTTTAGTAAAGATATATCGATTTGTGCTCAAGTTATCGTGTTAACGGCCATGCGGAAGGACAGACGGACGACTGTGTACAAAAACTGGGCGTGACATCAACCGATTTCGCCCATTTTCACACAAAACAGTTAACGCCATAAAATCTATGCCCCTACCAAATTTCAAAAGGATTGGTTAATTTTTGTTCGACTTATGGCGTTAAAAGTATCCTAGACAAATTAAAGGAAAAAGGGCTGAGCCACGCCCATTTTTAAATTTTCTTTTATTTTTGTATTTTGTTGCAACATATCATTACTGGAGTTGAATCTTGACATAATTTACTTATATACTGTAAAGATATTAAATTGTTTGTTAAAATTTTACTTAAAAAAAAAAATTTTTTTTAAAAGTGGGCGTGGTCCTTCTCCGATTTTGCTAATTTTTATTAAGCGTACATATAGTAATAAGAGTAACGTTCCTGCCAAATTTCATCATCATATCTTCAACGACTGCCAAATTACAGCTTGCAAAAGTTTTAAATTACCTTCTTTTAAAAGTGGGCGGTGCCACGCCCATTGTCCAAAATTTTACTAATTTTCTATTTTGCGTCATAAGTTCAACTCATCTACCAAGCTTCGTCGCTTTATCGGTCTTTTGTAATGAATTATCGCACTTTTTCGGTTTTTCGAAATTTTCGATATCGAAAAAGTTGGCGTGGTTATAGTCCGATATCGTCCATTTTAAATAGCGATCTGAGATGAGTGCTCAGGAACCTACATACCAAATTTCATCAAGATACCTCAAAATTTACTCAAGTTATCGTGTTAACGGACGGACGGACGGACGGACATGGCTCAATCAAATTTTTTTTCGATCCTGATTATTTTGATATATGGAAGTCTATATCTATCTCCATTCCTTTATATATGTACAACCAACTGTTATCCAATCAAACTTATTATACTCTGTGAGCTCTGCTTTTTTTTATTTTTATTTTTTATTTGACGCTGAGGATTTGTTTGTGCTTACCGTTTGAAAGCCTCATGGTTCAAGTTTAAAGTGTAATATTCTCCAGCTCCGTTACGATAAAAATCTAAGGCGGTCTTATCCAGTAAACTGTATGCCTCTTTTTCGAAATATTCTAGGCAAACAAACGACATCTTTTTATTCTGTTTCCTTTCTTAAATGTATAGTTTTATATATTTTGGGATCAGCCTAAAAAAAATTAGTCTCGTGCTTTTGATGCGCAATTCAGTCCAATACTAAACAACAACCGATTATCCTAAGATTTAAATACCAAAATGTATTTATTGTATTGATTGGCTTGAGTAAAATGCGTTTAGTTTAAGTGAAAGTGTGCTTGCTTTGATTGCATTATTTAACTTGGCGCTTGGTGCTCTTGTTGGCTTTGCATAGTTTCGTTTGAATATGAAATGAATGTTTATCAGAGTCAAATATGTACTAAGATTTTATTAAAAACTATAAGTGATGATGATAACACTCATCATAACACTCATGTACATAAAAATGTATTATAATAAAAAGTATTGAATTGACTAAACGTTGTTGTTTTATACTTTAAGTATACGTCGTGAAATAAGAGCTCTAATTAGTACAAGCAAAAGGCCATATGTGACCCGGTCTATGAAAAGGTGGCTTATGACTAAAAAAAAAAAACAGCTGTTAACAGCGGTTTCTCCCAAAAAAAAACAGCTGTTAACAGCTGCTTCTCGCAATTTCTTTTTGAGTCATAAGCCACCTTTTCATAGACCGGGTCACATATGCTTTCCTTAATTCTTAGAAACCACATATATTTCCCATTATAAATGTATAAACAAACAATTCGTAAAAGGCAAGTTACCTTGAATTAATTTCGGGTGGCTAAAATAGTTGACATGTTCCGAGTTCCCGAAATGGCGAAATTATACTCAGACAACTTTTAACCGTCCTGTTCATCAATAATTTTTCTTCTTAGTTCGCATGGCTGTGTACCCGGGTACCACAAGGCGGTTACTATAGGAACTGCAGCACTTGTGGAAAACCAATTTGTTTTATTCATATTAAAAATAAAAGTGTCCTGATGTTATTTATTAATTTAAAATGTAATCACTTATTATTTACGTGAGAACTACTAGTGGTACATGGGTATCCCAGCCACGAGAACTAGTAATAAAACACTAATTTTAGTAATAAAAAAACTAACTTATTAAAAAACCATCTATATGAAAGTATATTTGAAAAAATTGTTTCTCCTTTTTGTAGAAAACTTATTCCCATAGGGTGCCACAAAATATTAACTTGTTTCTATTTGTAGATTATGTAAAAATTGCGTTTGAATATACAAAAGGTACCCGGGTATCCATATATGAACAGCACGGTTAAATCACATCCAAACTTATACCTATATGACACTACTTAATTTATGCTTGGATTCCAAGCTTAAAAAATATCGGAAAGTCGAAATGCAAAAACAATTTCCAACGAGAGCAAGGGAGACCAATATTACCCACAAATGAATGAGCCTGACATGTTATTGTTGACTTTTTTCATTTCATTTTTCATCAAATTTTTTCACAATAAAACTATGCAAATATAGCCGAATAAATATTGCACGATCGTTTGGTTTTTTTTTTTCACGATAACGTTGATTTTCGTTATATATTTGTACACATAATTTTCAAAATAAAAATAAAATTTTCATTTGTCAAAAAAAAAAAATAAAGAAAAAAGGCCGAATGCCAAAAAAAACCTATGGAAAAACAAACTGGCTCGTTTGTTTTTAATGAAGTAGGTTGTATTTTTCTTGTATTTCGTTAGTTTTTTTGGAATACAGTTTACATACTTACCACCAGTACTGAACCTGTATTAGGAGGGAGTGCGAAAAAAAATTTAGGAAAAAATAGATGAAAACAAAGTAGTGCCATACAGGCATTACTATGCTTTCAATTTATTTTTTGTTTTACACTTATAAGATATTAATGTATGTAGATAACGTTACGATAGTAGTTATTTATTTAAGTTTTTGACTTGTTTTTTTTCGCACGTGTACCCCAAAAAAAATTTTCAAAAATTTTTCTTAGGATATATTTTGAAAAGAAATGAATTTAGCTAAAATTCTAAAATGTGTTGCTGAATATCATAAAAAGAGGCAGAAACCATGATAAAATTTAAAATTCCCTGGAACATTAGTGAGAAAACTCTCGCCAACCTAAATTTCCAACTCAATGATTTTGTACCATATGTTTTACATATTTACCATATGTCCATATGTATTAAATATATTTGTAGGTATTTTAAAAGCATGGAAAATATTTTTCGGATTGTAATAAAAATGATTTCAACGCTCTTTGTCGTTTGTAGATTTTCATAAAATGTGTAGAGAATTATATTCTCAGTTTTATAAAATGCACCTATTCTGATTTGTATCGGTCAAAACAGATGTAACTAACTTTAGAACCTATTTCATTTTGACTAAAGATATATTGAAGAGTTTGTCTGTGATATCTAAACGATTTCTGGAGACACAAGTAAAAGTAAAAACAACTTGGAAGAGGTTGTACTTGTACATTTTCCTGCTGATTTTTAATAAAATTCAGCATTATCATCGGGAGACTTGCGTCATTGCTAAAAAACATCTATCAACCCCCAAGGTCATTAAGCTATCAAACTACATTGGGTGATATTTTATTTATTTTGAGGCGTAGGTAATATATGATCTATTTTTTTTATATTGATAAGACATTATATACAATATATAAAAGACATACAAAATCTTCGTCTGCGTCTGATGTTATTTTCAATTTTCGATTAGATTATTTCACAACACATAACCTATCAAGCCGCTGAATTTAAATTTTATGCATGGTAATTACCTAGTCTTTATTAAATAAAATTAATAAATTACCGATTAAACTGATGGACTATGTGTTATTCCCATATTAAAGTCGTGTTATTCAAAGTAAATTATACTGGTTTATTATTTGTATACTCAGTTGCGCTTAGCAATATGTTGTAGATTTACAACCATGTTCCAGGTTTCGAATTCCAAGTTCATAAATATTCTGGCCCAAAAACGGGGCAGAAGGTGTGTGGGACCGCTGAAAGTTGGACTTCTTCTGTTATACTTGAAAGTTCTGAACTCAAGAAGGAAGCTGATCAGCACTATTCCTGATTATTGACGCTGAATACGCTTTTGAAAGCCCTTCGTCGGGAAACACCATGGCTTAGAAACGCTATAATGTTTGTCTTCCACCGCATGTTCATCTCTTTTTTAAATAATGTACTTTTGCTTTGCCAAAAAGAAGAAATAAGTCGTAGGAATATACCATTGTCGTTATCATTGTTATGCGTAGAAAAAGAATTCTGATAAATCTGATAAATTTTATCATGCCATACAAGCAACCCAAGCTAATTTAAAACTAGCCTTTACCCGCGGCCCTGTCCGCAAGGAGAAAATGAGATATATGGGCTATTCACGTTAGCCTGCTTATCAAGTTATCTGCTTAAAATATTTTTTCTGTCTAATGCATTTTATTTTTGTAATTGAGTAAAAAAAGAACTAAATGAGCTGATAACTTGATATCTTCTCCAAATGATCCCGAAATTATCCAGATAAAGCCACGAAATGATCACGAAGCTATCGCGGACGGATCCCGAAAACCATCCAGAAACGCCCCGGAAGGGTCTCCAAAAGTTCCCGTAATAGTCCCAAAAAAACCCGAAATGACAACGAAACGATTCCAGACTTATCCAGAGAACCACACAGAAATGATCCCTGAAGGGTACCAAAGTGATCCCGAAATAGTCCCGAAAAAGGTTCGAAATTACCCTGACGGGCTCCCGGACGGATCTCAAAAACCATCCAGGAAGGGTTCCTAAATTATCCAGAAAAGTTCCGAAATGACCCCGACGGATCCACCACTAATCGCGAAAGCCAATGAGAAATGATTCCGGAAGGGTCCCAAAATGATCACGAAATAGTCCGAAAATGGCCACGATGGGATCCCGCACGGATCCAGATGTAATCCCGGAAGGGTTCCATAACTATCCCGAAAACGTAACAAAAAAAATCTCAAAATGACTCCTACGGCATCCTGTACGGATCCAGAAATGACCTCGGAAGGGTCCCCAAATGATCCCGACATGGTCCCGAAATGACCCTGATGGATCCGGCAAACGATCAAGAATTGATGCCGGAAGGGTCCCCAAATGATCCCGAAATAATACAGAAAAAGTCATGGAATGATCCCTAAAGGGTCCCCAAATGATCCCGAAATTACCCTGATGGGTTCCCGTACAGATCCCAAAATCCATCCAGAAGTGATGCCGGAAGGGTCCCCAAATGATCCCGTATTAGCCCCGAAAAAGCCTCGAAATAATCCCGACGGGATCCCGTACGGTTCCCGAAAACCATCCAGAAATGATCCCGAAATAGTCCCTAAGAAATCCCGAAATGTCCCTGAAGGGACCTTAAACGGATCCCTAACTGACTCCACGGGATCCCGGACAGATCCCGAAATACATCCAGGAATGATCTTGGCCCAAAATGATCCCGAAATAGTTTCGGAAAAGTCCACAAATTACCCTGATGGGATCCCGGACGAATCCTGAAAACCATGCTTAAATGATCCCGAAAAAGTCCCGAAATGACCCCGACGGGATCCCGAACGGATACCGAAAACCATCCAGAAATGATGACGGAAGGGTCCTCAAATAGTCCCGAAATAACCCTGACGGGATCCCGGACCGATCCCGAAAACCATCCAGAAATGATGCCGAAAGGGTCTCCAAATGATCCCGTATTAGTCGAGAAAAAGTCCCGAAATAAGCCCGACGGGATTCCGGACGGATCCCGAAAACCATCTAGAAATGATGCCGGAAGGTACCCCAAATGATCCCGAATTAGTTCCAAAATGACCCCGACAGAATCCCGGACGGATTCCGAAAACCATCCAGAAATGGTGCCAAAAGGGACCCCATATGATCCCGAAAAAGTCCCGAAATGACCCCGACGGGATCCCGGACGGATCACGAAAACCATCCAAAAATGATGGCGGAAGGGACCCCAAATGATCCCGAAAAAGTCCCGAAATGACCCCGACGGGATCCCGGACGGATACCGAAAACCAACGACATCACTTTTTTTCCAACTTTATTTTGTGTTGACTTTTCTATCGTTCAAACTAGTGACATTTCTAAAAAAATGTATTGTTTATTCAACAAAATTATTTAAATTTGCCAAATTTGCGGCGTTAAATGGTGGTAAGATGTTTTATAATTTAAATAATATCGATAGATATCTGCAATACAGTATTAGAGAGTCAATTGACTGCCTATGCGGCACAACGTTTGGATGAAGCATTTACCGTTGGTGATAAATTCGTTCATAAAGATTTGATAGCAATTCCACTTATTCAAGATCAAGTTGATGCACAAAACGATGATGATAATAATGTTGTCGCAAATATTAACGAGACAGGCGCCACTAAAGCGATTCATCCCGGTCAACGATTCTCACGCAAGCGTAAACGTCGTTTAACCCAACGAACCCTGTACGAAGCACGACCTTTGAACCTTTGATTCAACATTGGCTTTCCAAAGAGCTGTGGGATAACATAAGTAAGGATGAGTCAGAAAATCAAGCACGCCGTGAGTGTTTGGAACAACTGGTAGTCCTCTTGCCACGCGAATCAGCCCAATATCATGGTGACCTTTAGTGCAACTCTGGCGGCGAGAATACCAAAAACAGTTTCCACCACCAATTGGATAAAGTTAAAACCAAGTCAAAGGATGAAGCCGAATCCTTAATAAAACGAGCATTCTATGGCTATCTACAAGTCATCAGTAATACGTGTTTGGAACGTTTGGTTACTTTTCTTTTTCGTCGAGCCGAAGCGAAAATAGTTACAGTCTCTAACACCCCATCAACGACAGAGCGACGAAGACGTGAATCGCAGGGCAGTAATGTGTCTACTGAAAAATATAATTCTTTATTGCTAACGTATTTTTATATCTAAACATCGAGTTTTATTTTAGCTATCATTTTCTTACTAACATATGCACTTTCTTTATTTAGAAACGTTGCTAATCACTTGCAAAGGAGTTATACATATTGTTTTTGTTCCAAAGTTCAATAAAAATAATAAAATCAAATGGAATATACCACTTTTAAATCCTGGGAAACCAGCTAACGAAGGTGAGTTGTATCGACCGAAATCACTCCTTTCGCTAGTAGGAAAACATAAATTACGGATTGAACCAGGAAAAACCCGATCATAGGACGGTGATTGTGGCACTCGACCTGTCGAAAGTTTTTGACAAAGTCAACCAGGGCACGCTACTCCAAGACATAGAAGGTGTACCGAAAATTATCGGAATGGTCGGCAAGCATCGGTTCAATTTAGGAACTAAACTTCAAAATCTAGTAGAATTAAACAGGAGGTGCCATTGGGCGATGTCCATCCGCGATTCTGTTTTTCTGATTTCTACATATCAAAGCTCCCTTCCACACCAGAAGGAGTCACCATCATTTCCTATGCCGGCGACTCCACTATAATTACAACAGGGCATGGCCCTCCAAAAAACGAGTTTGTTTATAGAATAAATCGCTACCTCCCCTGTATTTCTGGCTTCTTCGCCTCGCGCGACCTAGCACTATCACCGACCATATCCAGGCCACTCTGTTTAAAACGTGGAAGGAACAGATTACGCAAATATTGGACTTCACGTCGATGGTGTTACGCTACCGAATGTCAGTCACCTAAAGTTCTTAGGGGTGACGTTCGATAACAAAATCACCTTCAAGTCACATGGCACCGAAATTGTATCCAAAGTACAATGCCGCAACAAAATCCTGAATTTTCTTACTAGCAGCTCTTGGGGAAAAGATAAAGAAACGTTGATAACCACTTGCAAAGCAATTGGCCGGCCGCTCATATGCTACGGACCATCAGTTTGGTCGCCTAGTCTTAAAACCACATACTGGAAAAGGATGCAGGCCTGCTAAAATGCTGCAGTCAGAACTGTCACGGGATGTCTTCTTATGATCCCTGACAGCATTATATAGTAAGGCAAAATATCTCAAAATTAAAGAGCATACCGAAATGCTGAAGGGATAGTTTTTGCTTAGTCACAAACCAGGAAACTATAGCAAACAACAGCTTGATCTAGCCCCGCCTCCAAGAGAGTTAAGGAAACATCTCCATAAAATGAGATCAGGCACCTACATACCAAGATGCCCTAAGCAAAATCCATACAGAATCAGTAAACGCTTTTGTTGGGTTGCGGCCGGTGAACCACGTTATTAATATACACTATTTTATCTTTGCAGAAGAAAGCATACCACCAAGGGAGACCCGAAGCTCTCTTTGGCTTTGGACTATATATAAGCATATTGGTTGGAGGATAAGCATTTTGATACCCCTTCTCGAAACAAAATTTGGCATAATCAAAAGTTGGCGGGACCTATACTATTATTTTTTTTTTTTTTGGGAATGTTTTTTTGGCAGAAATATTCTCGAATCGCTTATCAAACCATTGTCGAAAAACGACGCCGTTAGGTAAAAGTACTAAAAATTTCTTTCTAAAGTACTCTGAACTGGATACAAAAAAGTTCGTTATAAGAAAAAGGCACATTACCTATTTACCGCGGCAGTCGCTTTGGCCCATATTCACTTCTTTAATAAACAAATTACAAAATATTAGTTTCGTGCTTTGCTAAAAGACAAGGCGAATCTATACTAGGTGGTGGCAAAGCGAATTCAACCAATTCGCCGTGCAGAAGAATGTCAAGTCAAAAGAAAAATTTCATTGATTTCAATTAACTGACATGTTGTAGTACAAGGCACTGTATCAAAAATTATCAAGAAGAAGCAATCAGCTGATGGGATAACACCACCTGTAATGAATTCGCCTTGGCTAAAAGAAGTACTACTTTTAATACTATTTCACAAAAGGGCCCCTTCTTTTCTTCCACTTTCTCTCATCCTTCGTTTAATATGGGAGTTTTCAAAATGAGCTGTCACTACGTATACCACCTTGTCGTTATTACATCATTCTCTTCCTTTAGTTTTTTTTTTCTTGCCTTTTTTTATTCTCTCAAGAGTCAACTATGAAGTATATGCGCAGAACGAAGCAATTTTGAACTCTTGAATGCGCAATCTGGGTAGGTGATTTGTGGAAATACATCACACGCTTCGGAGCGTTGACATAAACTTTTGAAATGATATTTTTGTTGAATATCACAGTGATCGTAAAGTAGCACTCATCGCTAGTCTAACAGAAAAGATAACAGCACGGGTCCCTTCGTTAAGTAGAAGACAAAAGGAAAGAGTAAAAAAGTAAACCATTGTTTACTATATAGTTTGGCAACTTAAACAGAGGTTATGTTGCGAATAGAGTGGAAGGCAGTGGACTAGGCAGTCGAATGTCATAAAATGAAGGAATGGTGTTCGGAGTTTTTTCAAAATAAAAAAAAAAATTGATAAAAGCTTTAAGAAAAATAAAACTACTGTTTTAATAACAACAAAAACGCCTTATATATTCTATGTACATAAATTCGTAAAGATTATCTTACTTTAAAATTTGAGTTAAATAATCTAAAGTTTTGTTTTGAAACTGAGTCGAGAACTGTTCGTGTGAATGTGCGAATTTTCACCGATCAGCTGTTAGTTGCGCTACTTGGTAAAATTTACAATGAAGTAAACATTGCGAAGATTGCACGAGGAGTTATTTTGTAAATTTTATTAAATTAGACTATATTTAGAAATCCATGGCTGGCTTATGTGAGAAAAGGTAAAATGTTGAACAAACCTACTTGAATGATTAATTAATAAAAAATTATGTCCAATTCTTATTACTACACAAAAACAGTTTTGCTGTGCAGGCGAAATTTAGCACATTCTATGCCGGGGGTGATGTCTGCTGGTCCAACGATGGCCAAACTATTTATTGCTTAAATAACACAGAAGTATGTGCAGTAAATATCGCAACGGGCCAACTCAAGCGTGTCTATGGTACCAATGTGGTGGTAGAGGACAGCTTAACACAAAGCAATAAAGCTTCAAGTGCCGATGTTGAACAACTAGAAGATGCCATACCATCTTTTTCACTTTCGCCCGATAATACACTCATTGTTACAGCACATCGTAGTAGTTTGTTACGTTTATGGTCTATCGATACAGGTAAGGTAGTAAAATTATGGAAAGCACAACATCGTGGTCCTGTGGTAAAAGTAATATTCAGCACTTGTGGCAAGCTCATATGCAGCAGTGGTGCTGATTCTTCACTACGTTTATGGGATTATGTAAATAGAACATGTGTGTGTGCCTTGCGGGAATTCGCTGGACCAGCATTACTATTGAAATTTCATCCTGATGCTACTTGTACACAATTATATGCTGCTGGAGTTGATAATGCAATATATTGTTGGAATTATGCGGAAAAGCGTTTGATACGACAAATGCGTGGACATCTCTCACATGTAACAGCCATCACGTTTCTAGGTTGTGAAGGCGATGCTACTGATTATTTAGTATCCGTAAGTCGTGATAAAGTTTTAATTGTATGGCGTTTAGCAGATGGTACACAGCATAAAGTTTTACCCATGTATGAAGAACTGGAAGGGGTTGTGGCATGTACAGATGTAGGAAAAAATTGTGGTGCATTTGATGTAGTAGTGACATGTGCAACAGGTACTTTAAAGCTTGTCAATTGTAAATCAGCCAAGCTATCAACGTTGAGTGAAGATAAAAGCCATGAATTTCGGCAGTTACTGTATTGTAAGAGCACAGAACAATTGGCTGTGGTAACTGTAGAGCAAAATATCTTAATTTATAAAGCAACTACTGAATGTTTTGAGAACAAAAAGCTCGAATGCGTTAAGCAGTTAATTGGTTTCAATGATGAAATATTAGATATCTGCTTTCTTGGCGAGAACGATCGTTTCATAGCTGTAGCTTCGAACAGCAAAAATATTAAAATTTATGATACAGAAGCTAATATGAATTGCAAAATTGTTAGTGGCCATACCGACACAGTCATGACACTATCTGTAGCTAGTGGCACTGGTTTGTTGTTATCTGCTGGCAAAGATTTGAGCATTTGTTTGTGGCGCGTGAATCCGAATAATTTGAACGTTCAATGCGTGGCGCGTAATAATAGTAGCCATACTTCGACCATAGGTTGCATAGCATTTGCCTGTAATACAGCAGCTCACTTTGCATCTGTATCACAAGATGGCAGTCTCAAAGTATGGGAGTTAAAGAAAAATAAAGAAATCAAAGAAGCTCCACATACATTTAATTTGAAGTATTCGGCATTGGCGCATGACAAAGAGGTGAATAGCGTTAGCTTCTCTCCTAACAATAAGCTGCTAGCCACAGCAGCACAGGATAAAACGGCGAAATTGTGGAGTGCCGAAAGCAATTCCTTGGTTGGCACTCTACGTGGCCATACACGCGGCGTTTGGTGTGTACGTTTTTCGCCTGTTGATCAAGTTGTATTGACTTCCTCTAGCGATTGCACCCTACGCATGTGGTCACTAGCTACCCTTACATGTATCAAACGTTTCGAACAGGAATGTACCGTACTACGGGCTGAATTTATTGATTACGGTAAATATATTGTATCGGCAGCATCCGATGGTTTACTTAAATTATGGAGCATTAAGACAAATGAATGTTTACAAACTTTGGATGCACATACAGATCGCATATGGTCATTGGCGATATCGTCACGTAGTGGAAAATGTTTTTATAGCGGTGGCGCTGATTCAAATATGATACAATGGCAGGATGTTACCACAATTTGCCGAAATGAGGAAATTGACAAACGCGCCGAATTAGCACAACAAGAGCAAACGTTACAATGTCTATTGCAGCAACAGCAAAATATGAAAAAAGCTTTTTCGTTGGCACTAAAATTGGGCAAACCAAGGACCACTTATAATATTATATGTGACTTTGTACGTCAGCGTAAGACAGTATCGGTGCGTGAGCTAATTGATACTTTGAATAGTGATCAACGTGTAACTTTGATGGAGCATACAAAATCGTGGACGACTAATTCTCGCCATTGCAAGATTGCCAATCTTGTGCTGCATTATTTGTTAAGCGATTGCATTGCAGCACCGGGAGAGCATGGAGTGCCTGGAATGCGTAACGTGGTTGAAGTGCTTACACCGTATCTGCAACGTCATCACAAACGGGTCAATGAGCTGACTAAGGAATTGATGTTCCTTGAATTTATTGTTAATAATATTTAAGTAGCTAGATTGGGGTAATAGTTTTTTATGTACATTTTTTAATCTAAATGCATATGTATATCCATATGTATAGCGGTTTGTCTTAAAAATAATACAAACAAACAATTAAGAAAATATATTTATTTGTCTAAGTTTTGTAGCTACTTTACTTTTATTTGGTTACCAGACAAAAATATGATTCTCTGACGTGATAAAGGCGCCTAACAGCCCAGTTTATTTTGCAACGCGTTTGCGCCGTTTAGGAGAACCAAGGAGATCTACTGTAGAGGTGGAGCACTGTTCCATGTAGCTCTAGGCCTGGTCTTTCGTTTCTCTGTCGTTAAATTTAGGTGTCTATATGAATACTTTCTGGGTTGGAGATTTATATTTATTTTTGCCTGTGGGATGTAGCTCTAGGCCTGGCTGTTGTTGTTGTAGTGATAAGGTTGCTCCCCGAAGGATTTGGGGAGTGTTATCGATGTGATGGTCCTTTACCGGATACAGATACGGTACCCTCCGGTAACACAGCACCATTAAGGTGCTAGCCCGACCATCTAGGGAACGATTTATATGACCAGTTAAACCTTCAGGCCATCCCTCCCTCGCCACCCCCAACTTCCATGAGGAGCTTGGGGTCGCCAGAGTCTCGTCTGTTAGTGATTCAGGATTCGCCGCGGATAGGTGAGGTTGACAATGGGGTTTGGGGAAGCTATATATTGCGCTGACAACCTGAAGGGTTGCACTACACAACCCTTGAATCTGGTATTTTATCGCCTCTTACGACAGGCATACCTACCGCGGGTATATTCTGACCCGCTAACCCGCTGGGGACTAGGCCTGGCCTTTCGTTTCTCTGTCGTTAAATTTAGGTGTCGATATGAATACTTTCTGGGTTGGAAATTTATATTTATTTTTGCCTGTGGGATTTTTTTCGCTGCACTATATTTCCGTAAAATTCGTACAGATATAGATTTACGCATTTAAGTCGGGCGAATAAAATCCCAAAGGCTTCGCTATCGGATTTATATTTTAGGAATCAATATAAAACAAGCAGCTCATCATTGTGTTACACCATTTTCCAGTTACACCATCTTCCTTCGACAACATCCATGATACAAAATTAACGCGCAACGAGAGAGCCATCTCTTAAGCCGAGGCCGAAAAAAAATGTTAATCAGTTTTAATTAAATATTTCTTTATTAACTTGCAAACGTAGACATTTTATACATTACATGTAGAATAATTTTTATGTTTTATTTTTCAACTATTTCTTAACACGCTCTCACTAACAGCAAAACTAATTTAACAACTCTCTTCAAATGAAGATTAACAAAGAAAAAAAAGTACAAATAAAAAATTTGTAATTAACAGATAAGCAAAAATAGAAAGAAATAACTGTACCTAGGTTAAAAAATAAGTCGTTTTTATGCATTTTAATATTTTTAAAATTTAGGAAACCGTTATAGCACTTAAATTTAAAAATAAAATGATAATGAAATTTGGGAACCAACATCCCTACAAATATTAAAAAAAAAAAACATATTTTAAAACAAATCACATTAAAAAATAATGTGTTCTTAGGTATTGAAACAATTTTGTACACGATTTCTTAGATAACAGCGAACAACAATACATATTACTAATTTCCGCTATTAATATTATATTCAGAGGTAAGAAGGTACAAAAGTTCCCACTCTTAATTAGGCTTAAGATATGTTAAACAAAACATAAATGCCATCTTTCCTACTGCATGCAAATGAAACAAAGACCCCCTTGAATGAATTTTACCCCAGCGGGTTAGGGGATCAGAATATACCCGCGGTAGGTATGCCTGTCGTAAGAGGCGACTAAAATACCAGATTCAAGGGGCTGTGTAGCGCAACCTCTCAGGTTGCCAGCGCAATATATAGCTTCTCCAAACCCAATTGTCAACCTCACCTATCCGCGGCGAATCCTGTTTCACTAACAGACGAGGCTCTGGCGACCCCAAGCTCCTCATGGAACTTGGGGGTAGGGAGGGAGGGAATGGCCTGAAGGTTTAATGTGGCCACAAAAATCGTTCCCGAGATGGTCGGGCTAGCACCTTAATGGTGCTATGGTACCGGAGCGTACCGGATTTGTATCCGGCAAAGGACCATCACATCGATAACACTCCCCAAAGCCTTCGGGGGGCAACCTTATCGCTACAACAACAACAACAACAATGAATTAATTTACAGAAAAGTCTAAGGAAATTATTCCATAAGCAAAGGTTAGGAACTTTGAGCCATTGTATAAAAGGACTAGCGCACTTGTAAAAATTTTTCTTTATATAGTTTCAGGCATGATACATTTGGTTATTGATACACGGTTTATTCTAACACGGTTTTAGGATTATATGGAAATTGAAAACTTCTTGTGCTTTTTTTTATAATTTTTTCTATTGGCTGGATAGCAATCAGCCTAATAAATTCCCTGAGCTATAGTCCTGTTGGTTGAAAGTTTAATATGTAAGTAGATTGAACTGTGTCGAAAAAAAGCTCGTCCTCAACACAATAGCAAGTAATTTTGAAAAGCAGTTACGAAACAATTTTTTTGGGGAGAAAAGACTTTGAAGATATTTACAAGGAATAATCAAAACAGCTGTCGCCTTGTTCGTCCTGTTTCAATTTGCCCAAACATTTAATAAAAGAAAAAATATTATTTTTGCTGAGTTTAAGGGAATATCAAAAATGTGTAAACTTTAGGTATTTCTTCCCCAACCAATTTTTTTTTTTTTTTAAACAGCCAATTCAACAAAACCTCTATATGGAATGAACGTGGCGCATTCTTTATTCCTTATTATGCTTTTCATATTCTTTAGACACAAAATTTTTGCGGCTTTAAAGCTGTCCGAAATATCTACGAAAAAAATCCTTACAGAACATCTCGTGATTTTGGTGCATAATTTCCGAAAATTAATAAATGTTCCTGCAATTCTGTTAAGAATTTCTCTATTTTTTACAATCACCAGCTGCTGTAAAACGTATTGATTTCTAATGGAGATTTTCTTATCTATTACGCTATTCGTCAGAAGATGCATTTCCTGTCAAAGCCACATTAATGCACCCCACGTTGGGCACATTTTTTTACGTTGTGTTCATGAAGGAAAATATGCACATTTCAATAAGTGTAAGAAAATTGATTAAGTTCTTGAAACAATGTAAAGAAATGTCATACGATATTCGTTTTAAGTGAAGATTTGTGGGCGCGAATAAAATTTTTCTTCAATTTAACCCTGTATCTACGATGGGCATCAATTGAGGGGATGTGTGGAATAACGGTATAACTCATGAATCAGCCTTTTGAGAAAAGTGAAGAAAACTTAACAATGCAGGTAAAAATAAATTTATAATAATCCTACTTGGTAGGATTTTAGACAGTATGATTCTTTGATAAGAAAAAGTAACAAATTTTATATATACATAAATTTATTAGAAAATGGATGATTTCTTTTTTTTTTTTTTTTTTTTTTTGAGTTATACCGTTATTCCATAGATCGTATATCAAATATTTTGATTGAGATACTTTATTAAACAAAATCGTAGATACATTAATAACCATTGTTAAATACATTATATTCTATTATTTATTATTTATACTTATACCATTATTCCACACATTCCCTCAATTTAGGCCCTATTTGAACAGGAAAGTGTCCCATTGGTAATTTTAAGTAATTTCTTTCCACTGTCAGCTGTTTTAGGTTTGTTAATGAGCCTTTACATATTTAAAACTATTTTTTGGATGATGTCGAGAAATGTTAGGGTGTTATTGAAGAGTGCGACCATTTAAGAGTGATGCTTGAAACACAATACCGAGCGACGACGATATACGCCGCGTCGGGCGATGTCATTTTTCAAATCACGCCCAGACATTTCGTCTACTTAAAACACAGTGCCGGGCGAAATTGACGCTGTTTATTCAGGGTGGCCTTTATTTAGAAATAAAGACGAACACAATTAAAACTTTTTTAATTCTTTGCTTTAGCACTTAACTGCTAAAACACGCCCAAAATGTTAGTTAACCCGGAGGGCGAACATTATTATAACCCTTTAATTTAAAAAATACAGTTTACATGTATACGGCGCACGATACGTACGTTTCCATAGGCTTGCATGAGTTTAAATTTTTGTCAGCGCACGTACCCGGTTAGTTGAAAACATTGATTGAAAAAATGAAAATTTAGCAAATGTTTGTGCTAATTACCTTTTAGTTTTTAATAATATTAATCAAGAGTTTTCGGTTTATTAATAATGATACCGAAACACGTCTTTCGATATCCCTCCCAATTTTTTTGAACTTGTTTTGGCAGTAAAATTAAGAATTACCTATATGTATGTAAAAAAAAATTGTTTTTGGATATGTTTTCTTTTTTTATACTTAAAAAAATTTAACAGCAGCAACCCTTGGGATGTTTGTCGTCATCGCCCGGCGGCGACGATAGAAATAAATCTACCTATCGTCGCAAAATATTAATTTTGCTCTTCGCTCATTGTGTTCACCTTCATGCAATTATTGGGATTCTATTTTTGACCAGGCGAAGTTCGTCGTGTTTATTTCGTGGCGCCAGGGCATTGTGTTTCAAGCATTGAAAACATTAATTTTTTAGTTTTTTTTGGTAAGTTGGGTGTTATAGCTACCTGTAAAAATTATCCTTATATGTGTTAGACTGCTACTTATTTTAGTGAAAAGGTTAAGATTAAATCAAAGATTTATAGACTAAGAACTACCTATATATGACAACGCTGTTCTTCAGTTGAAGTTATCCCCAATTTACATGAGTCGATTTTCTGATCGTTTAATTTCTAGACGTTCAACCATTAATCGCCTTAATATTTTGGCCAAAATATAATATTTTGTCAAAATGCTAAAAAGTAGCCATCCTGTCAGCCAATTGACGGATAAGATATCACACTTATTTTATCCACAATAGAATACTTATATCGCACACCTAGACCAAAACAGCGATCATACCAGAAAATCGCAATGTTCAGAAAACGCGAAAAACCGTGTGCCTCTTAAAAATGCACCAATGCAACTTATACTTTTTACAAAGCCTTTCGGATAGAGTTGGGTCGTTTCGTTCTGAACTTGTTCAATTAACTGGGTCTCTCAACTGATCTTCGATTTCGGTTCTATTTGTTCTTTTAGTTCGTTTTATCTAATGTTATTCCTTCTCTCTTCTCGTTCGCGAACATTGTAAATTCATACATACATACGTAGAAATCCAGTGAGCACGAATGTCGATGATGCCACTTACAGTAAAGATATGTAGTTACGTTCCATTGAGACTTGAGCGAGATACGGATAGAAATTTAACATGCAAATGCAACAACAACGTTGTGATCCTCATATTTATCTGGTTCAATTTCTGATCCGTATAGCAGTTCTGTTCGTTTCGTTTTCTGTAGTAGATTTTTTGACAGCTAACCACTTTTGAGTTGGTAGCACTCATGGCTCAACTATATGGTTGGCTCATCTCTACAGCAAAAACACACCTTTGTTCACATTGCCAAAATCAGCATGTAGGTGTTAGACGAATGGAATGGAGTTAAAACATAAAACTTAGCAGCATTTGTATGTAGTAAGAAAATGTTGTAAATTCGTTGGTTTCATTTTAAGTTTGCCATCTCCTTCTGACAATCCCTACTCCAGTGAAATGAAAAAAATAAAATCAGCTGGTGAGATGAGCGAACCATATAGTTGAGCCATTGTAGCCTGAACTAAATATGTGTACATTTGTGTATACATACAAGATTTCGCCATATTTAAAAGCAAAAACAATGACAGAGTAAACAACTTGAAGATGATGTAAGGAAAATAAATAGTTTGCTTACGTGCAAAACTATTTAAATGTTAATAATTCTATCAGTATCTTAAAATTTTGTGTACGTTTCTACTTATTTTCAACAAAACAGATGTTTTTATTAGTGCTGCCAGCTCTCATAAAGTTGATCCAGATCGTTCCAATGAGATTTGAGCCAGAGCCAGAGCTCGATAAACCAATGGAACGGCCCATGTGTGGACTATTTATGAAAAACATCTTTTGTAAGAAACTAATTATTACATTTATTAAACTTGAAAAGTTCAAATTTACAATTTGTATCTGTACTCTTTCAACTTCCTGGATCTTCCGAAATTTGTAACTTTTTTGAGGTTAATTATACATATGGGGTATTCCATCCCATTTCGACCAATTTTGAACCCGACCCCTTCAGAATTGACTGAAAGTTTTTCTTCTTTTTCTAGCTTACGAAAGACGTTTTTCAGAATTTTTTCAAATTTTTTCATCCAACTCAAAAAAAGTTATGAATTTTTAAAAAAACACCGTTTTTGTTTTCAAAATGCTATAATTTTTTCAAAAAAAATGTGTTTTTAAATGTACTTTTCGGAAAAAATACAAAAAAATTTGTAAAGTTTTTTTTTTTAATTTTTCAGTTTTTCGAGATTTTTTGAATTTCGCCATTTTTTTTTCTCATAAAAAACTTCAATTAATTCTGCCCTATTCATTCCCACTAATCCCGGAGTGGGCCCATTTTTTTTTTATATTTTTTTTATTTAATTTTCAAAAATAAAATTTTTTTTTATCAATTTTATTTATACGATTAAAATAACCTGGACAGTGAAAGCGAGTCATTTTAATCGTGGATTACCATAATATATAAAGAAAAGAATACTTAAAAATCATTTTCTTACATTTTTTGTTATATAAATAAAATTTATAAAAAAAAAAATTTTATTTTTGAAAATTTTTTTTTTCAATTAAATAAAAAAAAATATTCAAAAAATCGGCCCACTCCGGTATTAGTGGGGGTGATTGCAGAATTGATTGAAGTTTTTTATGAGAAAAAAAATGGCGAAATTCGAAAAATCTCGAAAAACTGAAAAATTAAAAAAAAACTTTAAAAATTTGATTGTATTTTTTCCGAAAAGTACATTTAAAAACAAATTAAAAAAAAAGATCCCAAACGGTCAATTTTTGAAAAAGTTATAGCATTTTGAAAACAAAAACGGTGTTTTTTTTAAATTCATAACTTTTTTTCAGTTGGATGAAAAAATTTGAAAAAATTCTGAAAAACGTCTTTCGTAAGCTAGAAAAAGAAGAAAAACTTTCAGCCAATTCTAAAGGGGTCGAGTTCAAAATTGGTCGAAATGGGATGAAATACCCCATATATATCAACTTATTTATCCATAACACATTTAAATATACCTACACAAAGCATTGCTGCATACGCACCCCCATCTATACTTGTTGACAATTTTCGTGGGTGTAAACAGCAGTGAACAAATTTGCTTGAAAAAAACGGAACTGATGAACAAAAAGAAGAACTTGTTCGTTCATCAGAAAAAGAACGAAAGAACCGAATCTCTGAAATGAACGAAAAAGCACAACTCTACTCTCGGATTAGTGGAGGTATTAATAAATCGAATATACAGTTCGGTAGCTATTGAATTGAGACTAAAACTACTGATCATGGATAAGATTGCCTTGAACGCATCTATATGGAAAAGTTCATTGTGACATGGCCATAACACTTTATTTGTTGATCTAATGTCGTTGCACACGTAAATGCAAATGTTTATGTATGTGTATGTTTATTTAAAAAAAAATTTGAAGTACAAATATTTTTGTATGTATTATTGTAAATATCTTTGCTTTCGATTTTATATGGACTATGTATATTTTTGTATGAATGTATGTGTATAACAATTTTCTTTTTTAATTTACAACAATATCATATCACTAAACGTTACATTTTCGTTTTACTATACAAGTATGTACATGCATACATACAGACACATATGCACATATTAATAAATTTAAACTTATGTATAATTTTCTTGGTATATGTATGTGTTCGTTTTTAATTTGTTTTTTTTTTTTTTTTCATTTAAAAAGCCATCTACAAATTGTTGTGATTATGGACTTTTTACTCGATTAGCATTAGCAAATCATCGCCCTCCAATTTCATGCCGTTAATAACCTCCAAGTTCTTAATAACTCCCGCTTTTGGCGCTTGCACAACCATTTCCATTTTCATGGCTGAGAGCACAACTAATGGCTGTCCCTTCTCCACAGTATCACCTTCCTTCACACGTATATCAATAACTGTGCCAGGCATGGGGGCGCCCACTTCGTTTTTGTTCGATTTGTTAGCCTTAGGATGAATGTGAAGTTCCTGTGAAAATAAGAAAATTCAAAAGTATTTTTATTGTTAACAAAAAACTGAGAAAGTTATATAAAAACATGAAGTTTTTTAGTAAAAAGGTATAAGAACATGTGCGAATAAAAACGCCAGGATAGAAAGCTTTGTAATAGAACATATGCAAAGAGGGCCCTTAGTAGTGGTTCAGAAGCCGAAAAAAGAAAAAATGTACCAGTTTTAAAACCAATTTTTTCCATGGATGTTTTGAAAAAGTTATTCCGATTTTACTGTTTAGTATATATTCTGCAGAAAAAACCAGATAAATTGTATATATTGCTGATAGTACATAGATATTTCTAAATAATTTTAATTAAACTATTTTAATAAGTTCTGCCATCTAGCGAATAACTTTAACAGTATTTTATGATTTAGAAATTACATACATATAAATAGAACCTTGAAGAAAATGCAGAACATTTTTCTCCTTCGAAACCGCTGGTATTCATTTTAACTATTTTCTGTAAAAAACATATTCTATTTTGGGGCGGCTGACAGATGTCCATTAATGGAGTAAGTGGCCCCGTGTGAAAAGGAAAATTATTTATTTCATTAAACAAATTTGTGACGCCATAAAGTTTCTGTGTGAAATTGGTATGAGTTTAATTTTGCTAAATCTAAAAGTTGATCTTGCGAATTATTTTAAAATTCGTGATGAGGGATCTCTATTGTTCTCTAAGTTTCCTACAATAATATTCAAGGTTATCTACAAGCGAAATATCTGGCGCCATGCAAGTGTCAACCTCACCACGGTTTCGATTATTCGTTAATATCTTTTGAACAACTCAAAATTTGTTTTCCGCCTTCGAACTATTAATATTGCGGTCAAGACGCGCCTTTTGACAGCTCTCCCGATATTTTTGAACGCATATTAGCAGTCGAACGCTGTTCTAGACTTTTACCGTTACGGGTAGCAAATCAAAATAGAAGGCTGGATGTGGTGAAATCAAGTCGTCCGAACGACACAACTACAAACATAACTGTGCTAGTACGGAGTAGAAACGGTGTTCATGCATTACGAAATAGGGAATTTTTTAAGAAAACTCTCGAAGCTGGGCGTTGTTCAAACCGCATTTTATGCCAGTCCGATCAATAAAAATTACCAACTATTTTACTAAGCTTATTTTACTTACCTTCACAGCTTCCTTGTCGCGTATGAACACAGATCGCAATTGACCGTTCATCTCGAAGAACACCTCACGTTCACCATTGGGCGTCAGATCTTCGGCCATTGCCAAAGTTTTCAAACTCAAAGTTTTGCCACGTTCAATGGTCACCTCAAATTCTTCACCGACCTTTGGACCAGTAAGGAAGATACGTGTATCTAATTTATCAACTGGACCATAATTTTCACGGAAATACAAGAAGTCTTCAGTTACAGCTGGATAAAGTGCCGACGACATAACATCACGTTCACTTATATGTGGATGAGATTCTTTCAAATCCTTCTTAAGCTTATCAAAGTCCAATGGTTTCAAATTGGCACCGGGACGACCCTCAACACGTGGCATATCCTTAAGTACGCGTGAACGTAAAGGTTCAGGAAAACCCCCATAGGGTATACCAATTGAGCCCTGTAGAAATTCTACAACAGACTTAGGGAATGATAACTCTTCAGCCTTCTCGAGCACTTGATCGGAACTTAATTTATTTTGCACCATAAATTGCGCCAAGTCGCCAACTACTTTTGATGAGGGTGTCACCTTAATAATATCACCCAGCAATAAATTTGCTTCACGATAAGCTTTCTTCACATCTTCAAAGAAGTCACCCAAACCTAGCGAGAATGCTTGGAATTGCAAATTGGTGTATTGACCACCAGGTATCTCATTGAGATATACATCCGCGTTACCAGATTTCATTGTGGTTGTACATTCGAATGGTGCATAAAGAGTACGCGTTTGCTCCCAATAAGCTGAATATTCGGAGACATCACGTAAATCGAATTTAGTATCGAGTTGTGTGCCTTGTAGTGAAGCAACAATTGCACCCATACTGGGTTGTGAGGTCATGCCAGACATAGAATCAACGGCTGTATCAACAACATCGGCGCCAGCTTCCGCACAGGCAAGCATCGAAGCAACACCAGCACCCGATGTGTCGTGTGTATGAATGTGAATTGGTATTTCGGGGTGCTTATCACGAATAGCGGTGATAAGTAGTCTAAAATTATGAATGATAGAGAGGCGATTAATATAAAGAGCACTTTATTACATACAAAGTATGCATGAAATTACATACTTAGCCGCTTGTGGTTTCAATAAGCCAGCCATATCTTTGATACAAAGTACATGCGTCCCTGCCTTGACTAGTTCATCGGCCAAGTTTGTATAGTACTTAAGATCGTACTTTGTACGTGTTGGATCACTTACATCGCCTGTATAGGAAATTGCCGCTTCAACGACACCACCAGCCTTGCCTGCAGCTTCCATGCCCAAAATCAAATTGGGTAAATAGTTCAAGGAATCGAAAACGCGGAATATGTCCATACCGGTTTGAACCTACACAAATAAGTTGTATTAATTTATTTTTCGTCAAAGGCATATACACATTCGCGTTGATAGATATTGCTAGGAAAATGCACTGAATATGATTAGCCAACCTTTAACTAATCCTAAAAGGGCTTCTTCTACCTACACTTTAAGTAGATATCATCAACCGGAATTAGGTAATGCAAAACAGTAGCACGACGCAAATTGGGAGAGAAGCTAGACCTAACTTTCTTTGGAGGTATTCCAATTTATTATAATTATAAGCCGGAAACCTCTTTTTATAATTTTTAAGAAATTTAATTTTCATTTCATTTACAAGGGCTCTATAACCTAATATAAAGAACTATTTTCAAGCGATTTTCTTCCGCCAATCCTTGTCATTTTTGGTTTGGAGACATGCTAGCCTCGGCTCTTTCTAACGGAAAATCCTTCCTAAACAATTGTAACTCTTACCCTAAAATACATTCACGGTTGTATTTCTAGGCATTTTTTTTCGTTTTGGGCAATTTCGTCATCAGGCCAGAGTGTATACTCTACGTTGAGAAGAATTCCTAAACTCACTGCCCGATTTTCTTGAAATTTGGGACTTGAATAGATTTTTGCTTAAGCTAACCTACACTAGGAAATAGCCCAGTAACCTGTAGAAATGGAAAGAAAGAGAAAGACGAGGAGGCTAGACAAAATTTATATGACAACGGTAGCCAGGGTACCCAGTATAATATAAATATCCTGTATATGAAAACTACCAATGTTGTCAAAACGGGTTCCAAAAAAGAAAAAAAACGATCATTAAAAAGTTATTTCCCTAACGAATCACTCTGATCTTTGAACTTAGAATCTGTAGAACTTGAAAGACCATAAATTACTTACCGCCAATTCACAGAACTTATAAACAACATTGTCGGGATAACTAGTATAACCCACTGCATTAGCTCCACGCAACAGCATTTGAAACGGAATATTAGGTATACGTTTACGCATTTCCTCCAAACGTTCCCAAGGGCATTCGTGTAGAAAACGTAATGCTACATCGAATGTGGCACCACCCCAATTTTCCAGAGCATAGAGATTATTGAATTTATGCGCAACATATGGTGAGATCTTAAGCAAATCGTGAGAACGTACACGTGTTGCAAGTAAAGATTGATGAGCATCACGAAACGTTGTATCCATCAACATGAGGTTCTTACGGCTGCGTACTTCTTTGGCAAATGCTTCGGGACCATGTAACTTAAATATATGACGAAGACCTTTTGGAGGTTCGGTGACTATGTCAGCAAGCGAGGGTAAGACAAATTAATTGAATGTGTTTAAACGTATCAGTACATAAAGAATATACATAATTCGAAGTGCATATAGACGACAAGGTTGATTACATATTTACATAAGTCAATACATATTATCATACGATGAAGTTAAAGACAGATATACATGCTGCAAAAAGCCTAGCTTAAGCAATTACAATTACCCGCAGACAAGCTCCTAGCTTCGCGGGTTAAGTGCAATCCTGTTATAAATCATGTGAATAATAATAAATAAAACATACATACGTACGTACATATCTAACTTATATTCATATATACATACGTATATATGTATATATATTTAAGTTCGATAAAATTAAGCATGAAGAATTAATAGAAAAAAACATTTTTTATAGTTTTACTTAAATATTTAAAGTAAAAGATATAAAAGAACTATAAAAATGTTAATAATAAATATTGCTATTTTTATTGTAGTTCTAAAAGTTAAAATTGTGGTGACATAACTGTGACCATAGCAATCCTACGGGAGCCATCATACTCAATGAGTATCTTGTAAACACGGAAAAGAACTTCCGAAATAAAACCTTAATCATAGGAATCTGAGTGCGTCTTGTTTTACTGTTCATCTGAGAGAGAGATTAGGTTGGAATTTTCTACTAAGTGAAAAACATCTGATCAGGTTGTTGTGTGCAGATATGATTTTGGTTATTTCCGTGATTAGGTAGGTAGTAATGCGACGCAGACCCACCTGTTAAAAGCAGCTTTGATGCCATACAACTCGTCATTTTGCCATTATTGCATCTGCGATATTATTCTATAACACCACTAATTTAACGTTTAGAACTAGATTTGTATACATTGAAAAAAAAATCAAAAATTTTTAAATTCCTAATGACAAATTATTTATAAGTATTTACAAAAAAAATAAACATAAATGAATATACCTACTGATGTTAATGTGTACCCGAAACCACTTAAATATAACACCATAGCACCAATAGTATAAAGAGCCATTTTTAGGGATCAGTGATAGAGAGGTAATTTTGAAGATAGTTAGAGGTAGGTGTGAATAGCCAATAGGTGGGTGGATAGGTCGTAAATAGGAAGTTGAAAAAACACAAACATATACAAGTTCCCGTTTTAATAGTTTTTCTATGTAAGTATTATTAAAATGTACGTGTACAAGGATGCATCTCAAAATGTTTGTCATATAAAAAAGGAACAACGATCTACATATTTACAAATGAAATTTTTTGTATGTATACAGTAAACGTTGTTCTGTTAACAGAATCAAAAACATACCTTTGGCTTCCCCACGTTCTTCACGGCTTATTGCCTCGGGTGACAGGTCTTCAAGTGATCGTGATCGTGATCAATTTCAGAAATCGAATGTATTTTTTATGACATTGAAGTTTTTAAAAAATTTTTAGTTGTTTTTGTTTTCGGTGATGTTTCGAAATGGTGTTTTTTTCGGTTTATTGATTTTAATTATTATTGTTTTGCAAATAAGATTTTGTGTATTATTTTTGTTTGTTTTTGGATTATTCACACGATGAAATAAAATAAAGAAAATAAAGTCGTAGTAAAATGATAAGAAAAACATTAAAGAAATAAATAAATCGATTTAAGCAAAAATACGCCATACATACGTAGATATATAATAACTTCTCGTATACATACACATATAACATAGATTTATATACATCAAATAGTTAAAGATAGCAAAGTGGTCTAAACTGGAACCAAAAAAATCTACGATCAGGGCTAATGGTCTCCAGAGCGGGAAAATGCATGGGATTGCATTTCTATGAAGGTCGAGAAAAAAGGTAAAGATTTAAATGCAATAAACTCAAAAATATATCAACTTCAAAAGCATTTTATTGTTTGAAACAACTATAGAACAAATTTTAAATTTTGTAAGTATTTCAATGTGAGCACTAGAGGTGGAAAACTATAGACGATAGTATCGATAGTTTTTACCTATCGATGGCACTATCGATGTTTTATGACTATCGATACTGTCGTTTAAAGTATTTTAGTAGAAGAATTGTAAGTTCATATATACATAATATAAAAACGCATTGGTAACTCATGTTATGCTGGCATATTGGTAGCACTTAGTTTGACTTTTCAAAGGAGCGGAAATTTTAGAAGCGATAGAAGTGTGTAAAACACGCGTATTTATTGGAACGAGTTTTTGCATTGTAATATTCTTATAAATTTAATAGAAGTTCACGATTATTTATATAAATCGTGAACTTTCGCACATTCTGAACAAAATGGATAGCGTGTCCCCCAAAAAGAAAGTAACGATGTCTGCTATGTGGAATTATTTTTCCAAATCGAGTAAAAATAAAACCACGGCGATTTGTTCCTATTGCAAAAAGGAGTTCAAATCAATCGGCAACACAAGCAATTTGTGGAATCATCTTCAGCGTTGCGCTTTGTACTCGACCTCAAAAGAGAAACATGATGGCGGAAATGAAGCATTTACCTCAAGAGCTGGACTGTCAAACTCTGCGGCGAAAAGGTAATTAATAATAAATATATTGTTAGTTTCGTTAGCAAAAGTGTGCTAATACACGTCCAAATAAAATTAGTTAAAATCTACAACAACGCACATAGGTAGATTTTAGACATTTAAGCGGCCATTATTGAATTTCTGAAAGTTGCCACAATTACAAAAAAAATCACTCCCACAGCTTAAGAATAGATAGGGGAACAATAATTCTACACCTTCCCATCCATCGCATATCTGGCGTTGGCTGTCAAGTAATCGGAATTTAGCTATTTCTGAAACGCGTGTTATGTTTTTTTTAACCTATGTGAAATCGCATGTTTTAACGTCAATATTTTAAGTTTTAAGACAATTGAATTGAGTAATTGTGATGGATTCTGATATTTCAGGTAAATACTAACATTATTAATGGTGTTTGTGATTTCTTAATGTTATAAATTGATAAAGAACCTATTTTATTTAGGATGATAAAAAATTCTTTTTTTTTTTTGTTTTTTTGATTTTTGGTGTTCAAAACCAGTTTTGTTATGTTTCCAAGTCCGTCCAAGTGAAAATTAGTTTTGAACGTGGTACTTGGCACAAATAGCTTTCCAACTGCATTGAATTTAGCTGCAGATCTTGCAGATAGGGGGTTAGATAGAGGGTTTGATACACCCTTGTTGTTGTTGGGGTTAGATAGAGGTTTGATACATGAAAAATAGCTTCACTGCGCAGAAATTTTTTAGTGTTTCACAGTGTAATATCTATTTTTTTAACATAACCGATTAATTACACAAATTATTATAATTTTTCATTTATTAAGAAGATATGGGCAATAAAATATTTTTGGCCGCCTAAAACTTGAAAACCTACCTATGTGCAGCGGTACGCGTCCAAAAATATTGGGAGGGGTATCAAACGACGCGTCTTGACACCAAGATGTTAGCTCTGTGTGGAGATATTTTTATAGCTGAATTTAACAGATTTCATGCGGTTGTTGTACATAGAAAGAAAATTGGTGTAGAAAAAGGTTTTGCACGTATTTAATTTAAATCCCAAAAGGGTGTTGGATTGGCAAGTGTAACTTTATATAAGCGCGGCCTAAGGCCGCCAATGCAGCAAGATGTTCTGCAAAAAAATACTACCGCCGGTTTTGGAGTGGTCCGGGGGTAATTTTCCAGTTTTTCGAGAACATTTTTTGATAGACATACAATTTCTATTTGAGGGATGCATGGTTATTTTTCGGTTTTTCGCTAATAACTTTTAATAAACGCAAAACTTTAATTTTCGCCTCCGTATTATTGACACAGAGGTCAAAGATATATCTTTTGATATCTCTACCGACATTTTTGGATGTATATTAGCAGTTCACCACTGTTGTATTTAATTACCAAAGTTTTTTTTAAATTTATTGAAGGAAACCAAAAGAAGAAAGTAATTTATAATATTTTATAAAAACTATCTTTGCTATTTTCGTGTTCAAAGCTGTATATCCACGGCTGAGTTGAATATCGACCGATTTCGACTGCCAGTTCGAAAATGGCCTATTTGAGAATATTTTTCAGAAAAAACCTATCTCAGAATATTTTGAAAACGTGTCAGCTCATGTTAAAATGTATAGAATTTAATTTAATTTTCTAAAACAGGTAACTCAAAATTTTGGCATTGTTTGGAAAATTAGGATTCTTGTTTTAGTCGAAGATGCCTACAAAAATAACAGCATCAATTCCCAAATATCTTTATTTTGCCTTTTTGTAGCACTCAGGTATGCTCCATATGAGATTATCTGCCGCCAGTACCGGAAACCTGATATTTATTAATTACGAAAATTTCCCGATAGTATCGATATATCGATAGTGCCCTTCGATACTATCGGCGTATATCGATAGTCCGGACTATCGATAGTTTTCCACCTCTAGTGAGCACCATCTATAGATATTTGTTTGAATTCATCATTTCATTTCTGTACAGATGATGAGCGTTTCGATTACGACCCAAGTCGATTTATAAAAATGTATGTTTGAAATGTTCCGATCTCAGCGCCGCATATACTACATATATAAGTTATTTTTAACATGTATAAATGTAATTGCCTATTAGGCTTCTCTTTCCTATCAAAGGACAGGATAAATGGATAAATATGGAACATGCAAATGCAACAACAATATGATCCATATGGACCAATTTGTTGTTGCATTTGCATGTTTAATTTCAATCGGGATTTGGATCACTGTCCATTAGAACGCGGGGTAAGAGGATTATCGTTTTTTTGGAAAAAAGTCCAAAATGGGTAGTGGAGTGGAAGCTGACATTTTTGCAACATTTATGCCTGGTTTTTCAGTGCGAGTTCAAACAAACGTTAAAGTTGACTAGAGTTTAGCCTTGCCACTTTGTTCGATAACATACAATTTTGATGCTCTTCACAGCTTAAGCGGCTGAAGTGACAGGGTTAAACTCTAGTCAACTTTAACTGTAGTTTAAACTCGCACTGGAAAACCGGGCATTACGATCACGACCGTATCCATGCTTTTGCTAGAATCAGTGAGATTGTTTCAATCCGAGATATTCTATAAAGAGTAGATATGTTGAGCATTACTGGATGCAAACAGTACTGCCACCCTCCGGTAGCCAGGCGGTTCTGTCGCGGCCCAATGTCGCCGGTGCAGCCGCTCACAAAGCGCGGCCGTATATTGAATTTGAATTAGGCAAGATACTTCTATTGCAAAGATGTGTCAAACAAATAAAAATATAAAGAGCATAAATAAAAAATAAGAAAATATTTAGGTTCTATAAATTATTAAGTGAAAGGAGAAAAATAGGATGTAAAATATGTGGAACGATTGCATTTTCAAGCTTTAAGCAAGATTTAGCACACTAACAAAATGAACTTATTACTTACGGTATTTCTCAAAAGCTGCTTGAGCTTAGATATAATGTCTATTTGAACTCACCTAGTGGTACTTCAGGTACATGAGGTGAAACCTCAGCTGGCTTCAGACCAGTTGCCAATGGTGTTTGTGGACCATTGACCAACACCTGACCAATATAGTTAAGTAGCTTCTGTGCACGATTTTGTGATACACGGAATTTGAAGAGCTGAGGATTTTCATCAATGAAATATGTGTCCAAGACACCATGCAAAAATTTCTGATTTTCCAAAACATTCAACAAGAAAGGTATATTCGTTTTCACACCACGTATACGGAATTCACGAAGAGCGCGGTTCATTTTAGCTGCTGATGCTTGTAAGTCGCTAGCATGCGATATAATTTTCACAAGTAATGAATCATAGTACGGCGAAATGATGGCACCAGCAAAGCCTGAAGCGCTATCCACGCGAATGCCCATACCTTCACCAGAACGGAACACCTCCAAGCGACCGGTGCTGGGTTGAAAATCATTAGCCGGGTCTTCGGTGGTGACACGACACTGAATGGCATAACCACGTGGTTGAATGTTTTCCTGTGTATAACCGAGTTCGGGTAGTGTCATGCCTTCGGCAACACGTATTTGCGATTGTACCAAATCGATGCCGGTAATCTCCTCGGTGACGGTATGCTCAACTTGCAATCTATACGAAACAATTCAAGCAATAGCATCGAAATTTAGAATTAATGTTTTGTCACAAGGTCACAAATCGATACATGAGCTGGAAATTTTCCTATCGTAGCAAAGGGTTTAGTAATGACCTTTCACAGAACTCGTTTCAAGAGCCTTTGCTTGCAGGTCACCATATCTAAGATATTTTCCAAAATTGACGTATCTCAATTTAAAATGTATAAGCTGACGAGATGGGACCTACATACGTATGAGTATGTTAAAGTAGATAGCTGCTGTTGAAACAAATTGTGAGATAGGTCATTCTGCAATGATAGGTGCTTCTCAACCAAATGCTGTGATAGGCCGTTCTTGTAAGAAACTCAAATATGAAATTACCTCGCATTTACTTCGATGAAATAGAAATTTCCCGTTTCGTCACAAAGAAACTCCACAGTACCGGCATTTTCATAGCCCACATGTCGAGCTAGACGTACTGCTGCTTCGGTCATTTTATCGCGTGTTTCTTGCGGTAGACGTGGCGCAGGTGCTATCTCAACAACCTTTTGATGACGTCGTTGCACCGAACAATCGCGCTCATATAAATGTACCACATTACCCGCTTTGTCGCCGAGCAATTGCACCTCAATGTGACGTGGACGTTCAATGAATTTTTCAATAAACATAGCACCGTTACCGAAAGCCGCCTTAGCCTCAGAACTGGCACGTTCGAACATCTCTTCGACTTCATCCATTTTACGTACTACTCGCATACCACGTCCACCACCGCCATAGGCAGCCTTAAATATCACTGGTAAACCATGTTTTTTACAAAATTCCATTGCCTCTTCCTTCGTTGTGACCGGTCCATCTGTACCGGGTACAATTGGTACACCAGCTTCGATAGCAGCAATACGTGCCGCCACCTTATCACCCATCTGTTGTACGACTTTCGGTGATGGACCAATAAAGCGTAGACCAGCATCAATAACGGCTTGCGCAAAATCGCTACGTTCTGAGAGGAAACCATAACCAGGATGCACAGCATCCACATCATTTTCTTTGCATACGCGTATTATTTCTGGAATGTTCAGGTATGCTTCAACGGGTGGTAAACCTTTACCAACAATGTACGATTCGTCAGCTTTCTGACGATGCATATGCATTTTATCTTGTTCTGAATATATAGCTACCGATTTGATGCCCAACTCCGTACACGCACGAAATACGCGAATAGCGATCTCACCACGATTGGCGACCAGCACCGAACGTATGGGTTTGTACTCAACCTGAAGAAGTGGGTAAAATAAAAAGGGAATGCGTGATGAAAATTAGTTTAAGTAGGCTCAGCAGTTTTTAAAACTAAATAATTAATATATGGTTTATTTCAAGAAGTCGGATTAGAGATTATTTTCTACTCAATTCAAAAATGAGTATCGCCAATTGATACGAGATTTTATTAACGTAGAGAGGTTTCAAACAAATAACGAAGTTCATATGGCCAACAGTGTTACGCACACCTCAAATATATTCCCTACAAATCTATGTCAAAACCCCCGTAGACTTCTAATGAACTCTGTTCAAACACATTTTGCAGTGATTTATTTTCAAGGAACTACTGTTTAGGGACTACTTAAACATTTTAGAAATTACTCCGACCAATATTTTTCAACTCCTGGGACCGTCTTATTTTATTCAAGATATTAGGGTGAGTGAAAACTTGAACTCTTGAATTATTGTTTTAAGAAACTCGCCCTGATATGAAGAATTGTTTGTAGTAGAAGTTCGGTTTTGTTTGGCTGTCAGAACTTGGATGATTACTCCATTTAGCAATAGTAAGACCACCGAATAAGACTGGAAATGTAAAATGTATCAAGCAACATCTATTCTCATGGCTGCAAACATCTTTGTCCACGGATTTATTTTTCCTCAAAGTGACCAAAGCGGTACAATATATCGGTGTTTCATCAATATATTTTTTCAAAATATGGGTTTTCAAACAAATACATGTTAAATCTTCCTAAATCCACAGATGACACTTTTTCAGACTTTTTATGCATTATCCACGGCTCTAGCAAAACAATACCTTAATGGAAGAAGTGTGCCTAAATTATGTCAATAAGATTTAAAAAATTGGATTTCTTGTTGTGGGTCAATTCAAACGAAAAGTTCGTACTCACCTGACTAGAGAAGGCATTTTTGTTGATAAGAAAGATACGAACACGTGGTGTAGAATGTTTTAACGCCCTAAAGGCCGACTGGGCAACTGGTATGAACATTGTTACTGTTTTTTGGTGCTGTTAATAAAGATAAAAACTAATTAATATCGTTACGTAGATCTTTAACTTTGATGAATCCACTGACGGTTCTCTTTTGCTTACAGTGTTGACGAAGACAGCAATGAATCGGCTTTATCCGAAATTTGGGGTATCCGAAATTATCTGAAAACAGAAAATGTAAAAATATGAATTAACCAGTTACTTTAAAAATTTATCGAAATATATCTGCATTAAATTATTTGTGGCATTTAAATGCGGTTCTTGGATATCAGATTTATAAATGGGTTCGAAATACATGTCGGATTATAAAGGTACGATTTAATACAATTAACAAAGATATGTTTGGCTCATAAGCTTCTAAGGAACACACCTCAGGTTAAATTAGCTAAAAACAGCCCTTTACATGGCTGAAATTAAGGAATTAAGTAGACCTATACTACCGTCAATAGTATAAAATGCAGTAAAGTGTAAAAAGTGAAATCAGAGAAATATGAAGTGCGAGTTTAACGTTTGTTTTAACTTAATAAATTAAACTACTAAATGACTTTATGGAGAGACATCGTCATATGTTTCGGGCACATAAATCTTTTTGGAGCCCGAAACTAGACGCGAGCTTCCTTAATGTCTTGTGAATCTAAAAGCAGTAAAATTAAATTTACTGCATTGTTGTTGTTGTTGTTGTAGCGATAAGGTTTCTCCACGATGGCTTTGGGGAGTGTTATCGATGTGATGGTCCTTTGCCGGATACAGATCCGGTACGCTCCGGTAACACAGCACCATTAAGGTGTTAGCCCGACCATCTTGGGAACGATTTATATGGCCATATTAAACCGTCAGGCCATCCCTCCCTCCCCACCCCCAAGTTCCACGAGGAGCTTGGGGTCGCCAGAACCTCATCTGTTAGTGAAACAGGATTCGCCGCGGATAGGTGAGGTTGGCAATTGGGTTTGGAGAAGATATATATTGGGCTGGCAACCTGAAAGGGTTGCGCTACACAGCCCCTTAAATCTGGTCGCCTCTTACGACAGGCATACCTACCGCGGGTATATTCTGACCCCCTAACCCCTGGGACAATTTACTGCCTTTATATACTTTTTTTCATAGAATAGTTTGACTTGGCGGACGCCTTGGTGTGATGGTAGCGTGCTCCGCCTACCACACCGAAGATCCTTGGTTCACACCCCGGGCAAAGGAACATCAAAATTTTAGGAACATGGTTTTTCAATTAGAAGACAATTTTTCTAAGCGGGGTCGCCCCTTGGCAGTGTTTGGCAAGCGCTCCGCGTGTATTTCTGCAATTAAAAGCTCTCAGTGAAAACTCATCTGCCTTGCAGATGCCGTTCGGAGTCGGCATAAAACTAGTAGGTACCGTCCCGCTAATGTTCTTTGGAGGTTCTCGCGCCCTACATTTATTATTTTAAATATATACTTTTTTAATTTGACTTAAAATGTCTTTATGATTTGAAATCATTCTAACAGGAAAAATTTATTATAATGTTCTTTTAATGTTAAAACATAAAATTTATATGTATAACAAATTTTCAGGGAATAAAACGAGAAATATTTATTTTCTTCTGCTTTCTTACCTTGAACAATTTATTAACATTTTTTTTTTTTTTTTTTTTTTTAATATTTAAGATATTCGGAGCATAATGCAAATTTTAAATCTTAATTTATTTTTGTAATTTAATATTTTTATGACTGATTTTTAATGAGTAAATTGGTGTTGCATAAAATGGCATCAAAATTTCTAAAAGGCAGTAACTGAACTTTTCTGCTTTTTTGCTATAGACGGGAGTATAACAGGATTCAATTTATGACAGAACGCAAATACCTGAATAACCATTTATATCAAATCAATTAAGCCAAAGCGAAGTAGATACCTATGGCTGGTACGCGGCAGCAGTTTTCTTCTGTATTAGCCGGTAATGGCAAGTACAACTATTTTGTGATCATCGATGATACACCAGCAGCTGGCGTGTTAAGGAAATGAACCTCAGGTTTCCCAACAAAGGGGACCGAGTCATCTCTGCTTAGTTGTAGCTGGCGCCCATTGGAAACATCAAGGGAGGCTAAGTCATAAATATTTATAACATTTTTTCGCACACTCCTTTTTTCCGAATTTCTTGTATATAATTTGTCCATCCTGACAGGGCTGTTGATTTACCTTACCCGTATAAGTTTTAAAGGAAACTCCGCAGCTCACAAAAGAACATTTTTTTACTTTTATTGCCGTTCAAAATAATTGGGGCATTCTATAAAACCGCATTTGCTAATCCGCGGTTAAGTTAAAACATCTCGAAAAGTGTATAACTTTTGTGTTTGCTGGGAAAAAACTCACAAACATCAACAAATGCCTGAGCCGTTATAAAAACCATTGAACGGACTTCATTTCTTTTCTATAAAACTGTAAACATATTTCAAAGCAATTTTTATCCGACCATGTTGAATTGCTATAAGTTCACATAAGTTGGAAATCCCGGCTTCTTGCCCGTAACTCATGGTTCTGCAGGTGTGTGGAAAATTTCTTACCCCTAACCGGGTTCTACTCGACGACCCCTAAAGGAAAAGTGTATAATATATGTACATAAGTATATACTTTTAAATTTTTTCTAACACTGTGTTTTTTTAACCGCAATTTTTTGACTAATTTTGAATAATTAAATGCTCCTTGGTATCTTAAGAATCGATTCAAACATGGTTCAAGCACACCGTGTCCTGTCAAAGTTACCTTTGAAATCGATAAAGAGATGGTGCGTGCCGATTCTCCTATTATGCGTCTCCTCCAAAATTTATTCGCATTTGAAGAGTTCGGCGTTTAGTATGAAACTGCTAGTTGCCTTAATATTTTTGCTCTTTCGAAGTTTTCATTTCAATATTTTTATTACCACAAACAATAAATATCAAGCGATCTATTGCATTTGCTCGATTTTATAAAAATTTGAAGCTAAAACATTTAATCAGTGAGTGTTGATAACCTTAAATTCAATGTACATATGTATAAAAACAATATTATGTACAACAAATGACATTCAAATTGACATGACCATATGTGCATATGTACATGTACATATATTCATGTTTTTATACCCAGCTGTACTTGTACACAGGGTATTATAACTTTGATTGGATAACGGGTGGTTGTACAGGTATAAAGGAATCCAGATAGTTATAGACTTCCATATATTAAAATCATCAGTATCGAAAAAAAATTTGACTGAGCCATGTCCGCCCATCTGTCCGTTAAGACGATAACTTGAGTAAATATTGAGATATCTTCACAAAATTTGGTATTTATTTATCTGGACCCAGAAAAGATTGGTAGTGAAAATGAGCGAAAAATCGGATGATAACCACGCCCACTTTTTATATATATAACATTTTGGAAAACACAAAAAAGCTGATTATTTAGTAAATAATACACCTATAATGTTGAAATTTGACGTGTGGGCTTATATTGGACTCTTGATAAAAATTTGAAAAAAAAAAATTTTAATGGGCGTAGCACCGCCCACTTGTGATAAAATAAATTTTACAAATATTATTAATCATAAATCTTGATAAAATTTAGTAGCCTTGAATGTTGCAATTAATTATGTAGATTAGTTGAGCTGAAAGGCCGCGGTTAATGAATAAAACTTCCTTTTGGTTTGTTTTATATTCATAAATTTTAATTTTGGTCGATATTTCGACTTCAATCTGAAGTCATCATCATTCATCATCGTCATTCTTTGATATCATTCCACTTCGAGGAAATGATTTGGATTGCAATATCCACGGGTATGCTGGGGAACAAGGAAGCCACGTCAAAAGACACTACTCACGATAAGTGATAAAATGTTTCATAACAAAAATATTGCGATAATCAAGAAAACTTTAGAAGAAAATGATTTTCCCATAAACTTAATTAACAAGCTGGTCCGGAATTATCATGCCAATAATAAAAAAGAAGATTTGAAAAAGGAGAAAGATTGTAAAATATACAAGTCAATCACCTATGTTCCCGGAACCTCAGAGAGGGTCAAGATGTCGAATATATATGACAAAGAAAAATATGAAATAGCCTTTACATACAATAACACACTGCAACAAGTTTTCAGCAAAACTAAGGACAAAATTTCTAACGTTATTTACAGAATTCCTTGCAACGGCGACGGGTCCCACGTATGCGAGAAAGTATTTGTGGGGACAACAAAATTGAAACTCAAGACAAGGATTTGCGCTCATAGATCTAACATTAAATTAAGGAATAATGCTTCGGACAACAAGACGGCTTTAACATCCCACTGCAAAGACACAGGGCACTTCCCCGACTTCGATAATGTAACTATACTGGACAATGAAAAACATTACAGCAAACGATACACTTTAGAAATGCTACATATTTTGAACACCCCTAATGAAAAAAGAATGAACTTCAAAATGGACGCAGACAATTGTGCGCAGTCTTACAGGAATTTAATTTTGAAGCAACAACACCACAAGGCGGTCATTTGAAATATTATCAAATAGTTAAATGGGATGAAATATGTACATACATACGTACATATGTGTGTGTTAAGCTAAGTCTAGTTGTCATATCAATGTTGTTATTGTATACATGATTTTTGTTTACCCTTACTGTTCATGAAAAATGTTTATTTTTACGGGACTTTTCCAAATTGTTTATATTTTGATTTCTTCTTTTGTTTTTCTCGACCTCTTTGTAATTTTTTGGTCATATTCCCAATCAGTCGATCATACATGTCCATATGTGTAAGTCATATTTTGTTATTCATGTGTTCATATGTATGTTCTGTGTAATTAACTATTGTTATTGTTTTGTCTTCAGCCCTGATGATGACTTCAGATTGAAGTCGAAATATAGACCAAAATTAAAATTTATGAATATAAAACAAACCAAAAGGAGGTTTTATTCATTAACCGCGGCCTTTCAGCTCAACTAATCTACATAATTAATTAATCATAAATCAAAAATCGGTAAACCGTAACAAAATTCGGCAGAAAAGTTACATTTACTAAAAAGAATGCTTTGAAGAAAAATTAACGAAATCGGTTACGGACCACGCCCACTTTTATATAAACGATTTTTAAAACGATCGTGAACGAATAAAATAATCTATATCTTGAAAAAAAAAAGAGCTTTATATCAATGGTATTTCATTTTCCAAGTGGATTATAAATAGCAATAAATAGGAAAAACTTCAAAATTTAAAAAATGGGCGTGGCACCGCCCCTCTTATGATTAAGCAATTTTCTATGTTTCGGGAGCCATAACTCGAAGAAAAACTAACGGATCGTAATAAAAGTGAGTACACAAATTTTCCCTATAGCAGGAAATATTTCTAGAAAAATTGGATGAGATCGGTTAAAGACCCCGCCCACGTTTATATAAAAGGTTTTCAAAAGGGTCGTAGACGAAAATATTAGGCTATATCTTAGCGAAAAGTGCTTTGTATCAATAGAATTTTACTTTCTGAATTGAATTATAATATTAAATTGGAAAAACTAAAATTTTTGAATATGGGTGTGGCACCGCCCCTTTTTTGTCTAAGCAATTTCAATGTTTCGGGAGCCATAACTCGAAGAAAAATTTACATATCTTAACAAAATTAGGTACACATACTTTCCTTATAGCAGGAAATATTTCTAGTAAAAATCGGTTAAAGACCACGCCCACTTTTATATAAATGACTTTAAAAAGCGTTAAATCTTAGCGAAAAATAGTTTTGTACCAATCGTGTGTTTTGCCATTATAACAAGAAATGGGAAATAATTGGAATCTTGAAAATGGGCGTGGCACTCCCTTTTTCTTACAATGCATTTCCCAACGTTTCAGAAGCCATAACTCGACGAAAAATTTGGTGTTCAAAAGGAAATATTTTCAGTAAAAATGGACTAAATCGGTTAAATCGCCTTCTTTTATATAAAAGATTTTGTAAAAGTGCGTAGATGCAGGTAATAAGCTAATTCTAGTAAAAGTTGGAAAATTTCGTTAATAACTCTGCCCTTTTTTTGTAATAACGCTTTTTAGTACAATGGCACTTGTGTGTTTATGTTTATTGTCCTGTTATAACTTTATTTTAAAATAAACAGTAGGGAAATACCCATATCTGAAGGAAAACTGCAGTATTACCCGCTCAAGGTCATTGGTGTTAGCCCCTGTCTCCTTTTTGCTTGTTTAAACGAAAATTAGTTCAGAATAGAACCATATGTATATGTATAATTGTGCAAGCCTTGTAACACTATTAAGCACACAAAACAAACAAAAACAGCATTTCAAGTGTACAGCTGGGTATGAAATGTTCGGTTTCACCCGAACTTAGACTTCCTTACTTGTTTTTATTTATATTTGTCATTTATACCCATTCAAATAAGTATTTTGCAGTTTGAGCCAAATGTGGACAAAACAAGTGTGATATCTCACCCGTCAACTGCCTGACAGGATCTTCGAGATGGCTAATTTTTTTCTTCCAATTGAAAAAAATGTTGATATTGCTTTTCTAAAATGTTGATATTGCTTTGCTCGGGACGTGAACCAAGGATCTTCGGTATGGTAGGTGAAGCACGCTACCAGCACACCACTGCGGCCTCCAGATTCAGATTATAAGGTTTGTTTTTTATAGAAGTTCACAGCTTTGGTGTTATAATTTTTTGGGTTTATTAAGCTAACCGGCTCCGGGTGTTGAATAAAACATCATGGTGTTCGCGTTCATATTCAATTTTTTATTTGATCACGACCCAATTAAAGTCAAGGATGCTTCAAAAGTGTTTTATTACGAGCACTGCTGCAACTCCAACTGCCAACTGTGACGTGATTGAAGTCTGACCACATAGATTCGTCAAAATTTATATAATTTATTATAAGCTACGTAAGTTTTTGACTGATTCAGTTTTAGATTTTTACAATTAGAAGCTCAATCAAACACATATTGCTTTTTTGCCAACCGGTAGACGAGAGGGTGACGAAGCAAATCGCCGGATACAGAGTTACCCGTGCCAATCCGCTTATCTCGTCGCTCTATCGTCCACCAATCGGTAAAAAAAAAAAGAAATTTGTATCTGGCAGCTAGTCTCCTCGAGCCAACAGTAGCATTAAGGCACACGTGATGGGATTCAGTTTTACGCTTTAAGAATGTGATTTTAGTTGGTCGAGAGGGTATTTTACTTTTATCTGCCTACTCCGTACAATGTAGTAAAAATAGCAAGAGTAAATGTCTGGTCCCAGATAAACGAAGTCCAGTTGAATATTCTAATGTAGACCTATCTGTATTAAGTTTGAAGTCCACTTTTATTTAGTCACATATGTTTTTAAAATAAATTTCAGATTTAGACTCAAAGTTTCAAGCGTACTGAATTTATTCTGAAAACTACAGATAGTTTATAGAACTGTTCATTGTCCGTAAGTTACAATGCTCCGAAAAGTAAAATTAGCCTTTGTTTGTATACATTGTAAAGTTCAGTTTATTCCGATTGCTTCCACTGATTCAGAGTGGTCTGTTCCTCTGCGTTTTTATACTCAGTTGTGCAGAGCTCACAGAGTATATTAACTTTGATTGGATAACGGTTGGTTGTACAGGTATAAAGGAATCGAGATAGATATAGACTTCCATATATCAAAATCATCAGTGTCGAAAAAAAATTTGATTGAGCCATGTACGTCCGTCCGTCCGTCCGTCTGTACATTAACACGATAACTTGAGTAAATTTTGAGGTATCTTAACGAAATTTGGTATGTAGGTTCCAGGGCACTCATCTCAGATCGCTATTTAAAATGAACGATATCGGACTATAGCCACGCCCACTTTTTCGATATCGAAAATTTCGAAAAACAGAAAAAGTGCGATAATTCATTACCAAAGACGTATAAAGCGATGAAACTTGGTAGGTGAGTTGAAATTATGACGTAAAAAAGAAAATTAGTAAAATTTTGGACAATGGGCGTGGCGCCGCCCACTTTTAAAAGAAGGTAATTTTAAAGTTTTGCAAGCTGTAATTTGGTAGTCGTTGAAGATATCATGATGAAATTTGGCATGAACGTTACTCCTATTACTATATGTATGCTTAATAAAAATTAGCAAAATCGGAGAACGACCACGCCCACTTTAAAAAAAAATTTTTTTTAAGTCAAATTTTAACAAAAAATTTAATATCTTTACAGTATATAAGTCAATTATGTCAACATTCAACTCCAGTAATGATATGGTGCAACAAAATACAAAAATAAAAGGAAATTTCAAAATGGGCGTGGCTCCGCCCTTTTTCATTTAATTTGTCTAGGATACTTTTAAGGCCATAAGTCGAACAAAAATTTACCAAGCCTTGTGAAATTTGGTAGAAGCTTAGATTCTAGAACGATAACTGTTTCTGTGAAAAAGGGCGAAATCGGTTGAAACCACGCCCAGTTTTTATACACAGTCGACCGTCTGTCCTTCCGCTCGGCCCTCAGCTCGATAACTTGAGCAAAAATCGATATATATTTACTAAACTCAGTTCACGTATTTATCTGAACTCACTTTGTATTGGTATAAAAATGGCCGAAATCCGACTATGACCACGCCCACTTTATCGATATCGAAAATTACGAAATATGAAAAAAATGCCATAATTCTATACCAAATACGAAAAAAGGGATGAAACATGGTAATTGGATTGGTTTATTGACGCAAAATACAACTTTAGAAAAAACTTTGTAAAATGAGTGTGACACCTACCATATTAAGTAGAAGAAAATGAAAAAGTTCTGCAGGGCGAAATCAAAAGCCCTTGGAATCTTGACAGGATTACTGTTCGTGGTATGACATATATAAATAAATTAGTGGTACCCGACAGATGATGATGGGTCACCCTGGGCAACATTTTGGTTAATATCTCGAAAACGGCTTCACATACACAACTACCACCACTCCCTTTTAAATCCCTTATTAATACCTTTATTTGATACCCATATCGTACAAACAAATAGTCACCCGTGGTCCACCTTTATGGCGATATCTCGAAAACCTATAGAATTAAGACTCACGCCCTTTTAAAATACTCATTAACACCTTTCATTTGATACCCATATCGTACAAACAAATTCTATAGTCACTCCTGGTCCACCTTTATGGTGATTTCTCGAAAAGGCGTCCACCTATAGAACTAAGGCCCACTCTCTTTTAAAATACTCATTAACACCTTTCATTTGATACCCATATCGTACAAACAAATTCTAGAGTCACCCCTGGTCCACCTTTATAACGATATCTCGAAAAGGCGTCCACCTATAGAACTAAGGCCCACTCCCTTATTTTGTCTCCATAGCTCTCAGCTGAGTATGTAATGTTCGGTTACACCCAACTTAGCCTTCTTTACTTGTTTGATTTGTTTTTAAATACTTTTCTCAGCGCTGTTCATGTAAATTAACCACTGTGCATTGCAAACAATAAAACACGATTTGTTATTGCTAAATCAATTAAATCAAGGAATATTAACCTTATTACCTAAATAGCACATAAATGTGTGAATATATTACATGTTCGTGTAATAATTTGTGGTGAAATATTATAAATAGGTATTTGTAAAATAAGCAATTAATAATAGATTTGTAGTTATTTCGTTAAAATAAAATTGCATTAATAGGGTGCTAATATATGTTGCTGCATGTGTGGATTTATTTAATTTGATTAGTACCTGTAGATTTATTTTATTTTTTTTAATCTGCCAGTTAAGACCTGGTTTGTTTGTGCTCTTTTTTTAAACGATCTTATAATTGCTTTGTAGTTTGAATAAATATAAGATATTCTGACCGCAAATTTTCGACGCAACACTGTAACGACTCGTTTGCGCCAGATAAAAAACTTGCACGAGTTTATTGGCTTTCAACTGACACAATAATATTTAGCGGCAACATAAATATTCCGTCGCACTTTTACTTAATTGAAAGGTATTCTCAATTACTAGGGTCCCTTAATAATAATTTGATTCAAATGTATCGAGAAGGTTAGGGCTGAGCTTTGTGGTATGCTACATTTAAATTTTTTTACATGCCAGTTTCGAATGATACCTGCCAAGGCAGTGAAAAGTTTTTCATGGTAGAAATACGTTCGATGGACTCACCAAACCAGTGCTCAACCTTTTAAAAACTTTTATTAAGTACTGATCTAGCTTGTTACGTGACTTGAACCTAAGACGTTCGGTTTCAAAATCTTACAGAGCTAGAAGCTTCGTACCTTGTTCTGCACCGATTTGTCCGGATAATCGCTTTTTTAATAAAAAACTGTCCTACTTTGAATCAGATAGAATGAGCCAGGGCGAAACTATCTACGAAGTGTCTCCCTTATAACCGTATGACAGCAAGTTGCGAAGAAATGCACTGGTAACGGTTGCGACTACTAATCAATGCAAAATCTGATCTAGTCATAATTTCGGCAATTTTGAAATTTCTTTAAACGAAATCCAAGGGAGTTACCTCGAATTGGTTTTTAGATACAGGTGTAGTTACCATTCGGGCACGGTTTGGCCTGGTTGTTGTTAGTGCTGATTATTAGACTATTTATTTTCCCATACGAACTTCAGAAGAATTGCAAAATCAATTTCCTTTACCTTCGATAAACTATCGAGAAAACTTTCCTTCTTACTTAACTGCCGTTTAAAGGGTGTGACCACAAAAAACTTGCTCTTTGCTGATAAGAACACCGCTGGTTAATTTACCTTAACTATCTTGATGCCTGATGGTAGCGTGCTCCGCCTACCACACCGTATGCCCTGGGTTCGAACCCCGGGCAAAGCAACATCAAAATTTTAGAAATAAGGTTTTTTAAATTAGAAGAAAATTTTTCTAAGCGGGGTCGCCCCTCGGCAGTGTTTGGCAAGCGCTCCGGGTGTATTTCTGCCATGAAAAGCTCTCAGTGAAAACTCATCTGCCTTGCAGATGCCGTTCGGAGTCGGCATAAAACATGTAGGTCCCGTCCGGCCAATTTGTAGGGAAAATCAAGAGGAGCACGACGCAAATTGGAAGAGAAGCTCGCCTTAGATCTCTTCGGAGGTTATCGCACCTTACATAAATTTTTTATTTTTTATCTTGATGCCTACTCAAATCCCCTAGAGCTCATCATTTAATATTTCTAGGTACTCGCAAGCGAGTAGAGATCCGTATATATTTCATAGAACTTTTCTGTCAAATTTTTCATCGTAGACCTGTCAAAAACGAATAGATGAATGAACTACCTTTTCTTCTCACACTGACAGCTTCTATGGAGAGAGACTATTGGTATACGTATATATTCAAATGTACCTTCTGACATCACATCACAGAACATGAATACTGCCCCTCGTATTTTATTTGAACATATGTAAGTATATTAGGTTAGTTACTCATGGTCATTAGTAAAAGTGTTTCATTCACTTATAGATATCTCATCAGATATTCTGTTTTATTTCGACTTGAGCATGATTTTTTAAGGACAATTTCAATAAAATAAGAATTGGAGTTATTCACTTAATATTAGAGATATTACGGTTGTGAAATTTTTGACAATGTGATACCCTAAAGAACATGTCTTAGTCAAAAGCACCAACAACTTTAGACACTTTTTTCAACTTAATCTGTGACGGATTCGGCTTCTGCAAAATTAATTTCGATTTCCGTTTTATTCCAGTTTCAGTTCTGCAAAGAAGTGGTGAAATTTAATAAAAAAGAAAACAAATGTATTCTCATTGGTGTAACGGTAGTATGGTATAACCAGGCAACTCTCGTCCTCTCGGGCCAGTATTGAAAACATCAAGTTTAAGAGGTAATGTAGAGAGTAGAATAAGTAAGAGTATTTTTTCCTCAATTCATGTGAATGACCATCGTGTCATAGAGGAATAGAAGATAGCCGATGAGCTGGGTTGGCAGGTAACGACGCTTTTCGCAGGGCCCAAAGAGGTTGTTGCACTGCTGGTACTGATGAAGGATCGCATATCCTAGCACTGATTTTGCCACGTTCAAACAGGTAAAAGTGCTTGCAGTCCTGCAGAGGTTTGAAAAAAAAGGGATGGATTATTGGCCCCGAGTGGCCCGGGGCAAAATATTTTTTTTTAGGCGCCCAGATTAAAAAAAATAAAAAGCTAAAAAGGCTAAATACAAATGTTTAAGGCTAAGAAAAAGAGCTAAAAAAGTGTAAGGCAACTGTCTATGCGTTTTAGTAATTTTTTTCATAATAGACATAACGGAATAAAAAAGTTAAATTGTTTTTTACGCCAATTTCATAAAAAATAAAAATAAAATTATTAGCAGATGCTATCTGTGTTTTAATTTAAAGGGGATACATGATAACTCCACTATAGTCTATACGTTTTCGTAATATGTTTGAGGTTAAATAAAGTTTCGAAATATGTAGCTCATTACGAATATGAATAAAGGAATTTGAAGTCAGATGGTGTCTTATTATAAGTTCAAGCAATTTTATATGTGCAATAAAACTTATAATAAGGTTACACTATGGTACACCAATCCTCATTAAACCTCGTTATTATAACAGCTTATGTAGGCCTGATTTTGGGTGGCCTTAAGCCTTTTTAAAAGGTCCTAATACAGCAAGTAGTTTCTTTTAATAAGGCCTCATGGCTTATAATAATTCTTTACGTAAGTTTTACTTTATATGAGCTATAAGACTTATCTTTCAAATAAATATTAATCCTGTTGACACAAGGTTGATGTTGTCTTAATAAAGTTACTACGCGCCAGATACCATAATGCCAACATTATCTGTTCCTTAGCCCTTCAAATTTTTTAAATTTAGCCCAAGTTCATTCAATGTTCTTAAAATTTAATCTACATAAAACTGTTTATATAGATTTTCTAAAATTTTGAAAAGAGCTAAAAACTGTCTAAAAAAGCTTAAAGCTAAATCGCTACTTTTCAAGCTAAACGGAGAAATAAAAAGCTAAATCTAGCTTGAAAAAAGCTAAAATGGCAACACTGACAGAACGTTCACAGATAGCAATTGATACTGAGATAGTCAAGAGTATTTAAGTGACACTCGCAAGTTTGGAAAAACATCTCCATAAGATATTATAAAATTAAGTAATTCTAACAAAGTTTTAGGTTCAATTTCTTTTCTACTGCGAAGTAATATTTTACAGTCACATATTTCGAGAAAAAGTTCTGTTCCATCGAAATCTGTATTATAAAATTCACCAAATTTCTTATTCGTCGTTATTATCCTTGTTTAACAAATTTCCAACGTTTAAGAGTGGTGTAAATCTTGTACATTTTTCATGTTGGAGGCGATCGAGAAAATTTTTATAACGCGAGAAATTTCACATTCTGAGGAAAGACTAACTTCTCTAGCCGATAGTCCGGGCATTTGCCTTCTTACACGTTTTACTATATCAATATCCCACGAAGAGACTTCAATTTTTTCTATTGCTTCTTCACAGAGAGTGTCTTGAATTTCGCATAGCTCAGTCGCCAATGATTTAAGATCATGATGCGCTTCTCTAAAATTCATCCCCGGATCTTGTAATCTGAGCTGCACACGATCAATCCTCTTAAGATTTCATACCAGAAATGAACTAATGTTATGAAACTAAAATTTTGTATATTTTGCAACCGAACTGTAGCTTCGCTTCTGGTGTTACTTGTGGTGTTAGTGTCCTCTACTAATTGTTCTAAGTGTTCGACTACATTCTCTAGCACATCCACGATAAAGCTAATCGCTTGTATTCTGGCGCTCCATCCTGTTTCAAGTTTACGTTTGACAGTTTTTGTTAAAACATTTTTTAATAATTCCCATCGTAAAGTTCAACGTGAGGAGAAAAGATATATATATATGCTTTCAATTATTCCACAACCTGTCGCAAGTGTTCCAGATATTTGCATGTATTTTTTAGTATAGAAAATTTTTTCCAGAAATCAGTTATACCTAATAAAAATATAAATTATGCAGGAAGTTCTGCTTTGCAGACCATTTGGCGCCCCCTATAAGTAGCGCCCGTGGCAAGATGCCCCCTTGTCCCAACCTCACTACGCCACAGTTGGCCCCGTATTCTCCCTGTGACTTATAAATAATAGAGAGTATTCTTGAGTTATAATAATTTTATTTTTTTCAAAACGAAATACGAAACGTTTACAGTTGCGGTTTCATTCTTTCTTGCTTTGTGTGGCGAGTGTAGCCAACTGTCGAATGAAATAATTATCCTTAAATTTTTATCGTTGTCAGTTCAATATATTCAGCCCAATTCTAAATATTCCCTCTGAATTTTGTTCTCGCAGATTTTTTATTCCTCCAATTCTTTTCTCCTGGGCAGAACAATAATTGGGGAATAGGAATTTCGAATTTTCGAAGTCAGCTGTTTTGTCAATTGAAATTTCGTTACGCATTTCTTATTTTGTTTAAAAAATTGAAAAGTTTAATTATTGTTGCGAATTTGTTTGAAATTAAGAAATAAAATATAAACAATGCACAGTATTGCATTTCATGTGGTATTCACTGAAATGAGTAATGAATTTGTGACACTGCAATATAAACAGAGGAGTATAAGAAGAAGAAGACGGTGGGATAACACAAATCCACCGGAGTTGCCTGCTTGCATTCAGCATAGAAATTTTCTGGCGGCCAAGTCGAGTTGAATTCGTCATATTACTTACTTACTTAATTGGCGCTTAACCGTCTAAACGGTTATGGCCGTCCAACAAGGCGCGCCAGTCGCTCCTTCGCTCCGCCAACCGGCGCCAATTTGTCACACCAAGGGAGTTTAAATCGTTTTCCACCTGGTCCTTCCAACGGAGTGGGGGCCGCCCTCTACCTCTGCTTCCATAGGCGGGTTCCGATAGAAACACTTTCTTGGCCGGAGCATCATCTTTCATTCGCATAACATGGCCTAGCCAGCGCAGCCACTGCGTTTTAATTCGCTGGACCATGTTGATGTCTGCGTATAGCTCGTACAGCTCATCATTAAATCTTCTTCGGTACTCGCCATCGCCAACGCGTAGAGGTCCATAAATCTTTCGAAGAACTTTTCTCTCGAACACTCCCAAAGCCGCTTCATCTGCTGTTGTCATGGTCCATGCTTCTGCCCCATATAGCAGGACGGGTACGATAAGTGACTTGTAGAGTATGATTTTCGTTCGCCGAGAGAGGACTTTACTTTTCAATTGCCTACCTAGTCCAAAGTAGCATTTATTGGCAAGATTGATTCTTCGCTGGATTTCAGTGCTGATGTTGTTGCTAATGTTGATGCTGGTTCCCAAATAAACGTTGGCGATAACAGTTTTTTACAAAAAAAAAATATTTTTGGGTTTTGGAGAGTGTGTTGGTCGAAAAATTTACCCTTTCCCCATTTTTTTTCGCAAGCTCGAAAATTATTTTTTTGGGTATGCGTAGTAGAACTTTTTTCCTGAGCCCAAATCCTATCCAAAAATCGATGGTGCGATATCGGTTAATAAATCGACCCAGTCTAATGTATATCGCTGTATAGGAATTTGCATCATTCCGAATTTTTCTGCTGCAACAGAAAACGAATTCAACTTTATGCTACAAAGCCGACGCCAAAAACCAGCAACACCTTATGCGGGGTGCAGACCCGTTATGAGATTTATAAAATTTGTTGAAATTTAACATGATTGCTATCTACGAAAGGTGATTAAAGGTTTGGTTTGTTTATTGTCTGTATGCAAAAAGCTTGGATAGCATTTTGAGATTCCCGGGCCCCTCCAAGGCCGGCCCCGTAATGAACCACTTAGATCACTAGCTTCTTGGGATCGCCACTGGCACGTTTTATACCGCATTTAACTTGGAGTTGTCTAAGCATTTTTGCTACATCAAGGTAACTCATTGAAGGAAACTTAAGTGTTCAAATATATTGTGCTGGTTTCTAGGTATAATACTAGAAGCAGCCAAGCTAAATTTTGTGACTTGCAAAAGCAATCGTCCCTTAACTAAAAAATTTAAAAAAGAGTATTTTTCAAATTCCATATAAATTATTACTGTTTTGCAAAAGAAAAATTATTTTTCATAATTTTTCGCTCTTTATTTAGTATTTACCAATAATAATAATGAATAAAATAATTTAAAAAAATTTTAAGTTAAACTGTTTTATTGAAAACAATACTTACATGAAGTAATATTAATACTAAAAGCTAGAAAATAATTAGGTAGGTCCTAGGTACTAGTCATCACACTCCTCATCAATCTAGGGCGTTGATCAGACAATTAAATAAAAGCGTTGGTCGCGTGAAATTTCTAAAAATGTTCAATTAAGGTTCAGTTGGTCTTACTTACGAATATCAATAGAAATTACGCAAAAAATAGAAAGATGACGACAGCCTTGGCGCAGCACATCAACAAATTCGATCACTCAGCTGATTTCGACAATACGCGAATAATAGATGTGGAAAGCAAAATAAAGAAAATATTAACGTTGGAAGGGCTTCGAATCCAACAGCAGATAAATAATGCAATGAACTACAAAGAGGATGTAGATAATATCAGCTGTGCATACAAATGTGTGATAACCAACAATTGACGAACAGCTGGGATAGAGTATAGATGGTTTTTAAATGTAAAAATTGTGTTTATGTTAAATGTATATATTTTTGTAAAAATGTGTAGTTGATTTGCAGTCTACAATTTATGTTATGGTATGTATGTACTATAATTTAGAAAAATATTTTCTAATTATGTTTTCTTGTCAAAATAAATACATAGTCTCCCTGAAGAAGACACAATAACGTGTCGAAACGCGTCGGAGAAAAAAAAATAAAAACTAATGTTTTTGCTTTAAATTGAACGACCAAAAAGCTCTTACAAATAAATAAACTCAACAATTCCATTGGTCTAAAAAAATACAATAAAAAAATAACAATAATCATTTTTTTTTTTTATTTGTTGTTTTTCGGCCTTCATATTTAAATTATTAAGTTTTTCGAGCTCAAGGCCACGCATAAATAAAAACCAAATATTTTATATCTTTCAATAAATATACTTGTTTAATGTTAATCGATATTTCGACCTCAATCTGAGATCATCCTCAGGAACTCATCGATCAGGCACAGCCAAGAGTTCCTGAGGATGATCTCAGATTGAGGTCGAAATATCGATTAACATTAAACAAGTATATTTATCGAAAGATATAAAATATTTGGTTTTTATTTATGCGTGGCCTTGAGCTCGAAAAACTTAATAATAATTATCATTAGAAAAAATTATTGTTCTGGCCTTGAGCTCGAATCGAAACTTGAATCATTTAACAATAGGCCGATAAAAACAAAAACAATTTTTAATTATTTTATGTTCAAGTTTTTAGTCTTTATTTAATTGCCTATTATAATTCTCATTCTGTTTAGTTCATTAAGTGACTCATTATTACGAGGACTCTTTCCTGACAATTTATTACAATCTAAGTGCTCAATACATAATCCTTCCAAAGACTTTACTCGACTCTGCGCCAAGTATGCTTGTCCCTCCTCTAACTCCATATTATTTCGATGTCACTTCTACCGGACTGTATGCAATATTTGTTCCAAATATGAGCCAAATCGGTCATCATAGGTCGCTTTCTATTCATGTCTGTATTATGTGTTCCAAATATGCACCAAATCGGACCAGAAATATGATTTTTTTATATCTCGATCCTTGCGCCACCTAGCGGTGATTTTTTCATAGGTCGCTTTCTATTCGTGTGTGTATTATGTGTTCCAAATATGATTAAAATCGGACCACGAATACGATTTTCTGAAATATTTCTATACATGCGCCACCTATCGGAGTTTTTTTCTTATTATTACATTGTCATCGGGTTCTGAACTATATTCCAAGTTTCAAGACTGTAGCTTTTCGGGAAGTTACTTAAATTTCAATTGCAAAATTCATGCCGGCCAACCAGCTAGCCAGCCAGCCAGCCAGCCAGCCAGTCAAGTCAAGCCAAATAAAACCGTTTAAAAACCGTTTAATAAAAAAGCTATTTTATACGTACATACCAAACGAAATCAAAAGTAAACTTTATTAAGTAAACTTTATTAAACAGTCGGCTTGTGAGTGTTTGTATGTGAGCGAAAAAAAAATCAAATCAGACACGGTAACGTTACGGACTTTGTACTATCAGAAGGTCAAACGTTGAATCCAATAAATTGAAATTGGACTTGTAAAGCATGTCCCTATACATATGTACATATGTACGTACATATGTATATGAATGTGCACTTACTTATAAATAAACGTAAGTATAAATATCGGCAAACTGGCTTAAGGCGGCTTTCGAATGTATTTTACATTTTTAGCATTGATTTAATACTTACTTAATTTTTATAAAAGCCTACATACATACATTGTATACATAAATACGTATCGTACAATCTAAATTGAGCAAATTCAAAAATGTCTACTTCTAAGTTACGCACATTAGCAGGCTCATGAGTTAAATACCGACCGATCTAAATAATCAATTCCATATTAGGTCCCTGTTTGCCAAGAAGAAGCTGAATGAAAACAAAATTTATGGATTTCTAATGCGACAGGTGTTATTTCTATTGGCAAAGAAGATTACAAGCCTAACTATATACATTTTGCATCATAATCTAAATTTAAATAGGTAGCACCGTTAAAAAATGTTAACAACAAAAACTTCCATCACGCTTAACACCTTAAGAACCAAGACTTTGTATTCTAATCGATAGATAGTGTACATCAAAGCCCATCTAATTAATTTGATGTTTACTATGAAAATGTGAGTTCGCTACTTCAGAGCAATGCACTGGTTATATTATCGGTTATCGGCCTAGTTGTGCTAACGCTTTAATTTCCTTAAATTATACCTTTAAACATTTAAGCCATCAAGTTAAAAAAAGTTAATTTATTTTAACTTTACGTTGATGTGTTCGACTGAGCGGGCGGGTATGAGCGAATTTCGCTCATTGATAATTTTGTCCATTGTGAATGCGGCCATATAGCGCCAGTAAAAGCTCTCGTTATACTTATTACTAGTAATCTACACACTCTCTCTAGTTTCTTAGTATAGGCCCTTTTATGGTGTGGCTGCCCACCAAGTAAGGCCCTCATAGTACATACCCACTTGGGGAGGGTCCCACGTATGTATCCCAGCAGCAGGCTCTCGAAATCCAAGCTAAATTCCAATTCTTAAAACTAACAAAAATTCTTTTACGATAGAACCAAACAATTGTAAATTGTCTCAAGTTTTTAACCGAAAGACGTACGAGGTTTTTAGATACTGAAAGTTTAAAAACAATTGATTTTTGCAAACGCTTTCTATATTTTTAAGGTTATTTGTAACGGTTTCCTGCTCAATGACAATATTTGCTTATTCAGCGGGAAATTTTGTTTAAATAATTAGTTTTTTTTTCATATCTATAAAAATAAATAAAAACAACAAAAAAAAAATAAGTTTTTCAAGTAAGTCGCCTTATTAAGTAAAACTGTTTCCTGTCACATTTAATACAAAAATTACAATGTTGGAACAAACACTAGTATCTAATTAGATGCGTGTGTAAATATATATGTATACATATATCTCGGTATATTCGTATTATGCAAAAATAGCACCCAGTTGTGGGCAGAACGAGCTTAGTCAAAAAGAGATAAATGTCAATATTAACTGTATAAGTGGATTGTTTAATTATTCATTTCATAAACTGTGGGGATGTGTACATTAAATTAGGGAAACATTTTGACAGTATATTATAACTGTCTTTTTTTATTCCAGTGATGTTCTTTACGACATTTTAAAACCGATTTACGAAATGTTTTAAAGTTAACAAATAACATTTAAAATATAATTAGTTATGAATTACATATGGTTTAACTGAAACTATGAAAAAAGAAGCTACTTGAAGTTTGAGATATATCGCACGTTTTATTGTACACGGATGCAATGATATCCCAAAAAAACCGGCTGGTGAGATTATAATCAAATATCGCACACTAATTCAAAAACAGCCACACCTCAAAAAATCTCAAATGTTCGGAAGAGACAAGAACTGTTTTTAAAAATCAAATTGAATTCCACAGTATCAGAAAACAAAAAATCTTCTAAGAATATGATTAAGCTAAAGCTTTATTGATTCTGTGCCGTTTTTTCTACAATAAGTGGTAATTTACTATGCAAAGAAGGCAATTGGGAGAAGTTGCACAACAACAAATACATGGCTCAGGCTGAAGGTGTTTGTCAACAGTTCAACCATCCCATGGCGGAACCATACAAGGTGGCAGCATGGTGACAAACCTGCAAACATAAATAAAAGTTCGATGTACTGTAAATTCGATGGACTTATGCAAAAATCGTACTGCGCCCTAAGTTGATGTATCAAATCAAATAAAAAAGTACAAATCAGCTGTCCCATGCTGCCACCTTGCATAGTTCCGCCATGAATCATCCCAGGCCTGCGGATTCAAATCCCACTAATGCGAGAAAAGGCTTTGAAGAGATTTACAAGGTTTGTTTGTATAATCGAAACAGCTATCACCATGTCAAGTTGTTTCAAAATTTTTTTCAATTCTCTATTAAAAAAACTAAAAATGTCAATAGTAATGCAAATTATTCAAATATCTTACCAAACTAATAAATGTATGTCATAATATGCAAATTTATGGCATAATGTGTTCATTGGGACAATTTTTACAGTTGTTCTATGTTTTCCTAGTTGATACATATATACCTCGTCGGAAAGGTCAAAATCTCTGTTATACGATCCGAAGAGAAACTGAAAATCGGGCTATAGCCAACAAAGCTATAGGTTTTTAAGAGTCCAAATGTATGACAACCCATTTTATTGCCCGTAATTCAATTTTAGGGGTATCCGGGAAAAATCTTGTATGTAGTCATTCTTAGATCATCGAGATCTACCAAAAAAATGGTATGACTTATCAAGTATTTTCACTTTTGTCTTTTTTGTAGCACTGTGTGATCACAGAAAATTTTCACAATTTTCATCAACAGCGTCACAATTCAAAATAACACTCTTTAGGAGTAAAAAAGTAAGTAAGTAAGTAAGTAAAGGAGTAAAAAATTACTCTTTTGCACATAAAAACAGGCATAGTGATTTATGGTAAACAAGCGATTTTAAAAAAATTTTGAGTTGTGACTGTTTTTGATTTAGTGTGTCAAAAACTTAAAGAGACAAAAATGGACGAAAAATAGCTTTTTTTTTAATCTCACTTTTATAATGAAACTGGAAGAAAAACAATCTCGTTTGCTTTTTCCCAGAAAATTAAAATTTTGCATTAACTCTGTTTGCAATAAAACTTGCGATATGCATTTATAGGGGGCATAATGGTTATACGTTTTATCGCATAAACGTTGCTTCATAATAATTATTTTATGAAAATTTTAAAATGTTTGTTCAACAATAATTATTTGTCAACGTACAGTTTCTTTTTGATGACTATAAACGGACTATACACAAATAAAAATGGTATATTCCGGTTGACAAGTAACACTGGCCAGGAGTCTATGCACTATTATCCAATTTTTTCAAACATAAAGAATAAGAGTTGGCTAAGAGCGTGCATTATTTTTTAACATGCATTTATTAGCTTGGCCTGTATCTATCTATGTATGTATGTATGTATGTAACGGAATCTTTGAGCTTAATTTTCACCGGTTTCTAGAAGTGTGATTAATTTGAAACTGCATACGTATTAAGGACCGATGACAATGCATTAATGTGATGGTGTGGTGACATAAGGTCAACGGCCATAAGGTCAATTGGCCTTATTATCACTTTGAATGGCCATAAGTTTGATTGAAACTTTGCACACGCATCAAGGCTCGATGACAATGCATTAATGTGATGGTGTGATGACATAAGGTCAACGGCCATAAGGCCGATTGGCCTTATTACCACTTTGAATGGCCATAAGTTTGATTGAAACTTTGCACACGCATCAAGGCTCGATGACAATGCAATAATGTGATGGTGTTAACGGACATAAAGTCAATTGAACTTATGACCACCCCAAATGGCCATAGATTTGAAACCTTGCACATAATGCGGAAAAACGCATTCCTTTATTAATGATAGAAGTCGATGCATGGCACATCTACGAAAGAACATACTGGAGCCCTTTTTAACACGCTTTTATTAGCTTGGTCTGTATCAATCCTTGTATCTATGTATCCATGTATGTATGTAACGGAATCTGGAGTGGAGCCGAGAGCCCCGGTAATGCAGAGCTCCAAACTCCGTTGCAACTTTTGAAACATTTTAAGATATGTACTTTTAGCTAGTGCAGGCCACCAGACCAAGCCACCATAAAGAAGAATCGGGCGGAGGTGGCAATTGCCCTCTTGCAGGTGAACAGCTGCGCTGCTGCCTTCTTGGATCGCTCCACTATATGGTCACTCCATAATAGCTTTCTATCCAGAATGACTCCCAATACTTGACTTGATCGCTAAACGCTAAGAACGTACCCCAATTCTTGGCGGTGTAAGATTTGGTACTTTGTACCTCCTCGTGAAGAGGACAAGCTCGGTTTTATCCGGGTTGACTCCCAAACCTGTGGCTGTAGCCCAGTGCGAAATTTTGGATATTGCCCCTTCCATTAGGTTGCAAAGAGTTTGCGGAAATTTCCCCCGCATGGTGACGCAGATATCATCTCCATACGCCATCACTTGGTGACCTTCTGCCTCCACGAGGCGTAATCGTTCGTTGACGGTAACCACCCAAAGTAGCGGAGAGAGAACGCTGTCCTGCGGAGTGGCAGAGGCACCGGTCTGCGAATAACGCATCCACCTAGCTCAGTTTAATTCTGCCTACGCGTAAGCAGATTGTATATAAACTCCACCAGGCACGCGTCAACCCTCAGATCGGCCAGCGCCGAGGTGATGGCCTCAGGGAGAACGTTGTTGAAGGCACCCGCTATATCTAGAAATGCCACCAGTGTGTATTCCTTAAGGTCAAGTGACCTTTCGATAACGGATACCAGTGAGTGCAAGGCCGTGTCAGTTGACCTACCCTTAGTATAGGCATGTTGAGCTTGCGAAAGAAGCGATGGCTCAATCCTCCTCCTGATGTAGTCCTCTAGGAGTATTTCGAGTGCTTTTAGCAGAAAAGAAGATAAGCTTATAGGCCTATAATCGTTTGGTTTAGAGTGGGAGGTTTCCCCCACGATGCTGGCACGTAATTGAGCCTAAGACAACCTATAAACATCCCTTTTATTCAGAGCCTTATAATTTATAGGGCTTGAAGGTCTGTAAAGCCCAATCAATCCTTTTACCATCTGTGATTTTTATTTATTTTTATTTTTTATTTATTTTATTTTATAAAATATTACGGCCAAAAAAGCCTAATTCATTGTATAGTACAATTTATAAAATTCATAATTGTTTCTTGAAACTATTTCATTAAAAATAAATGAGTAAATTCATTGTTTAACTAGTATTACATATTTAAATTTTTACAATATAGAAATAGTTTTTCTTTAAACTTAACAACGTTTCCCTTATTAGCTGATCATTAGGTGACCCTCCGCTAACATTATTTGAAGACACGCCCGCGCTTGCTGGGAAGTGTGTATCCATAAGCAAGTTTATGGTTTCAGCGTTGGAGTCCGTCCAGTGCCCATCCGGCTTTTGGACGTAACTTAGCTGAGTTGGAGATTTCGATAGCACCTTCCTTAAGCGGGAGGCCGCGGATGTGGATTCAATCCTGCCGCAGAAATCCCTCCAGGAGGATCGCTTTTCATTTCGGATTGCTTTTTTATATATATTTAATTTCGTTTTATAAGCAGCCCATGAGGATTCGTGTCCGTCATGCCTTTCTTTATTAAAGGCCGTCCTACATGACTTTCTAAGCTTATCAAGATCGGACGACCACCATGGTGGTTTGTGAGTTTCCATAACCTTTTTAGTCGGGCAAGCCCTATCTAAAGCATTCCTACATTTTTGACTGAAATTATTTACAAGCACGTCCAGCTCCTCCTCTCTCTGTGGCTCGCACCTCTTCAGATAGCCTTTTACCCATTATCTTCTTATAGTAGCCCCAGTTCGTTCTTCTAATATTTTGTATGTACTTAGGACTTGTGTGCGCCTGCGATATAGAAAAGCTTGTATATCTGTGGTCAGAAAAGGAGTGCTCCTTTAGAACTCTCCATGAAACGATCAGGTCACTGAAAGAATATGTGACCAGGGTTATGTCAAGGACCTCTTCGCGGTTCCTCGTAATAAAGGTGAGGTCATTTCCTCGATTACATATATTTAGATTAGTGCCTAAAAGATAGTTAAATAAAGACTCACCTCGGTCATTTGTATCACTGCTGCCTCACTGGGCATGGTGGGCATTGGCATGGCCTCCTAGTAGGATGAAGTCATTTCGTGGATTTGGTGCTCTCACGAACTCCCTGAAATTATCCGGTGGTAGTGAGCCTTGGTTTCAAGCTCCTCCCTAGCACCTCGACGCTAACCGCTGTCAGATCCCCGTCGCTAAAATTGGGTAGGAGAAAAAAATTAAGAGTAGACTTAGCCAATATATAAGTGCGAGGTTTACCCTTTTCCTGAGCGCTATAGAGCTTATACGCTGGCGTCCGCAGGCCACAGATCCTATTGCCAGTGATCCACGGCTCCTGCACTAGTACGATGTCTACCGCACCTGATGAAAGGTGCAGTAGGAGTGCAGCTGATGCTGCTTTACAATGATGCAGGTTAATTTGGAGGACCCTGTTCATAAAATGTTTGCGCTCTCCTCCGTGAGCGTCGCATCCGAGTCGCCATCCCCCTGAAGCTGACCCTCAGAGTACAGCTTCCTGAGAGCCAAGCTTCCAGCCGAGTCTGACGAAGCGTAGCCACTACCTGCCTCGATCTCGTCTACCTCCATCTCGTCTTCACTTGGGGAGAGTTCAACCACCTCCGTGCGAGACTGAAGCTTTACCAAGGCTTCGGCATCAGCCTTATAAATCTTAAGGCTTATATTTTTGAAGATGTAGCTTACTTTGAAGTCCTGCTTTTTCAGCGCTTCGACGATAGCGCTGTCGGACAACAGGACTATTTGTATCGTGGCCCGTTCAGATTTCTCCACGTTGACCACCTTCCAGTTCTTGGTCGGTAGACCCAGGTTGTACTCCTGGAGCAGTTCCAGGATGTCAGCTGGGTCTGTTGGCGTCACTGGAACCCAGGCTCTAGCCCTTGGTCGTGAGCGGATATCACGCGCCTCCACTACCTTGAGGCGCGCGCCCGGATATACCACCCCAATCAGCGTGACGGCGGCCCTATAGATGTTTACCGACCTGGCGTCGTCACAGGCAATTAGCTTGACATTGCCCTCGAACCACCCTGCATCGGTGTAAGATGGCGGTGGACCAGGGTTGTCTTTCTTAACCTTAACGGCCACCGTAGCGAGCGGGCCTCGATCCACTTCCACTGTTGTTTCGGGATCCTGCCATCTTCGCTGCTCTCGTCTATAATGCCAATGATCTGCCGACCCTTGGCAATTTCGGCGAAAGACCGCGTCCAGCCTCCCTGCGTCTTGGCCCTTTTCGGTGGCGTGGGGTTGGATTCATCCATGGACCGCTGGCGTTTCGAGGTTTCATCACTCTCGACTAAAACTTTTAAAATTACTTGAACTAAAAAATTTAAAATAAATAATAGTTAAAAAAAAAAAATAAAAAAACACGCTTTTATAGCTAACCGAACTAAAAATAGAAAATAATTTTCAATTAAAAAGAGTTTATATAACAGTAGTAGAAGGTCAAACAATCATTTATAGTTAATCACCTCAAAATAAAATTATAGTAAAATGTATGTTATTAACAGAATAATTTAATTTAATTGTTTTGGAATAGTAAGTAGAACATTTTTCAGACAACCTGCCATAGCTGCGCAGATAGATCCAGTTCGAAGGGTGCTAAGCTTTCATCATCAGGTTTTCTGAAAAATTTTCTACTTACTATTCCAAAAACAAAATATAATTTTGCAAATTTAGAAAAATTAAAGAATAACAATAATTATCATTAAAAAAAATTATTGTTCTGGCCTTGAGCTCGAATCGAACCTTGAATTATTTATCAGTAGGCCGATAAAAACAAAAACAATTGTAAATAAATATTTGTATTTTCGTTTGAAAATTATTACATTTTCGATAATTACGCTTTTGATACATTTTTGAAATTCGGGCAATGCATGATTCAATTACTACAGATTTGTTCTCCAATGATGACAGAGCTTTGACACTCCCAAGTTGAAAAATCTGGACGGGTTGCTTTCACGAAGTAAGGGAAAATGGGAATAATTCAATCCCCTTCAGCGAAAATTTTAGTAGTAAAGTACCGTTAGTATATTAGTAGTGATAATAAATGTGTAAATGCCTACAGGTTTCGGGGTAAATAACTCATTTTCTACTAAATATTTCGTGAACTGGTATAGAGTTTTGTTAGATTAGTCACTCTTTCAGAATTTGTTTGAAGGATGCCGTACGTCAGAGTTTTATTCAAATATACGCTATCTTAAAATTTGTTTCAAAAACTCCCTATCGGAGCAAAAGCTCAATGCATTTTGACATAAGAGGGAGTTAAGGAAAATCATTCTGAGATAGAGCGATATAGAGCGTTTTTGTGACAAATCCTGAAATGGGAAATTTTTGAAAATTATTTTGGGATAGGGCGATTTCGAATTGGCAGCCGGCATGGGGTGATACGCTACTCAGCAACCGCAATGAACTGACAAAAACAAAAAAATTTAAGAAAATGGCTTATTGACTTAAAGCTTTATATTCAGGCCTTGACTTTGGCAGAACAGTTAAGCTTTTGTGCGGTCCTGCTACACAGGGAGTATCTACCTGTTTATTCTAAAATTTCGGAAAGCTCTTTCCTTTTAAGTATTCATGAAAGTGTTCCGGATAAACCGTTAATTTAGAATATTTGGAACACTTTCGTGTAATACTACCTCACGAGGTCCGAATATTCCAAATAAGTATAAGTATATATATTCCAGTTTTTGACGTTGAACGATGAAATTTAAATCGGTTTAGGTTTCGTATATTCATAGGTTGACGAAAGTGCACGATTTTCTATGTTCCACAATAATAGACCATCGCATGGTTAATAAATTCATAATCAAATTTTAAAAAAAATTCTAAGGAATTATGCAGCTTAGTACTTATCGGGTATTTGTAAACTAATTGCTTCCTATTTCCACTACTAATATTTTTCGAAAAATCGCAAAGAAACAACACAGTTAACGGGTGTCATATCGATTTGGGAGCAAAATGGCTGCAATTGTCAAACAATTTTTCAGCCGAGCAAAGCTCTCATTGTGGATACAGGGTGTTCAATATGGCGGTGCTTAGGGCCAGCTATCTTCAGCGGCTGATAGAAAGAGATACAGAATGAGAAAGCGATATTCAAATAAAAATCAGGTGATCCACACTTGTTTTATCCACAATGAAACCTCTTGAAATTGAATCATGGAGCAATGTTTCCAGTTTGAAAATTTTAAATAATAAAGCAGTTCAGAGTATTGTTTATTTTATATTTGAAACATTGCAATAGTAAATATAAGCTATGAATCGTGAAACTTTTTTTCTTTTGAATTTTTTCTTTTTCACATTTTATTTTTTATTGACAGTTGCTGATTTGATATTTAGAGTTGAAAATACTACGGTCGGATGTTGCGTATTTGCAAAGACGCAGCAAATGTATAGTCGTATATTTTGTTTGTTTATAGTGCAAATATGCTACAACAGTTTGCAAATGCAATGATGTAGACCATTTGTGCAATATCCAGATTTCTCCTAATAGTTAAATTTTGTCTCTGGTATTCATATCATTTTATAAAGTGCATACTTGAAAAAATTAAAAATTTTAGTTTTATGTAATCGGGAAATTTATATGCACACATAGATCTAGAGATGGTTGTCAGGTTTCATCTATAGTTAGAAGCATAGTAAAAACATAAAAAAAAATGCGTAAACAAGATGGGCGATGTATAGATTAACTTTTGTAGATGTATATGGGGTATTCCATCCCATTTCGACCAATTTTGAACCGGACCCCTTTAGAATTGGCTGAAAGTTTTTCTTCTTTTTCTAGCTTACGAAAGACGTTTTTCAGAAGTTTTTCAAATTTTTTCATCCAACTCAAAAAAAAGTTATGAATTTAAAAAAACACCGTTTTTGTTTTCAAAATGCTATAACCGTGATTGACGCTTCGAATTGACTTCATTAAAATTCAAATTATAACAATAATTATCATTTATGCGGCGCCTAGGCAGCTTTGACAACGTTTGGGCCGAATTTTTTGATAAAATTCTACGAATTTATATCAAGGCATCAAGATTTCCATTGCAGCATTTCAGGCGGCTACTTTAACGACGTTGATGAAAAATTGTATACGACTTTGGAACTTAGAGTAATCATATAGTAAGCACTTATAGAAACCATAAAATTAACAAAACAGTTTGAATATCCCCAGACATTTGTTTTTAACAATACAAACTGGCTTCGAGTAGACAAATAGCGTCATTATGCACTTTATACAAATGTCACATGACTGGCTATTTTTTTTTTTCCTTGTAATCCGTATACTTTTAATTTTTTGTTTATATTTATTATGTAAATTTTAAAATGTTTGCGTTATTAGGTCTTCACTTAGAAAATTGTCTGCTTAGTATCTCGTGTCGTTTTGCTTTATTGCATTTTTATTAAAAAAAAGCAAAAGCACGTCAGCTCGTTATCAAGTTATCTAATTAAAACTTATTTGTCTCCAGCGTATTTTTTTATGTAAGCTGTGTATAAAATACTATCGAAGAAGCAGATATGGGTCACGTGAATAAAAAAAATCCAAACTATCTCGTTGTTTAAAAAACTTTAATTACCTGTGAAAACTTTTATATATGTACATTGTTTGCCATATTTTTATAGTGTTCGTTTCTATAGTTCAACACTAAATTTTTCACTGTGTACAACTTTGAGTTTTGGTAAGTACAAATGTACTTGCTACATATGTTCATACGGGAAAACATGAATATATTTGACAATACATATATGTATACCCTGCAGCAAATCTGCACTAGTTCAGAAGTATAATTTTAAGGGGCGATACTAGTTCTAATTCTGTCCTCTCGCAGTGCTTTCAACTGACAATTTTACCATTGCGATGCCATACGAAATTTGCGCTTTTGCGGATTAGTTCGATTTATTTCTGAATATGTAAGTAGTTAACTACTCTGTTATCTGATAAACTAGTTTGATGTTTCACTTTTTATGTGTGTATGTATGAGACTACTTATGTTTGGATGTATTGTACATACATATTTAGAGACATAGGCCCGTAATCATAGTCGCTGGCTAAAATACTCTTTAGTTAAAATCTTGCCTAAATTAAAAATGGGATTTAAAATTTTGGTCTGTCATAGACATATTAAACACAGTTTTCAGCTAAAATAAGCATGGACAGGGTATCCGTATGAAAAAAAGGTATTGATTGGCGCTATGAAGAAATTTTAAAAGTTCACCCTGTTACTTACAACCGTGGTTACTTAACTCCACGTAAAAAAATGGTAAACAAACTCTTACAATACCACAAAAATTGTCAAAGTACCTGAAAACGCGTTTTGATTATAATCCGGTGGCGGATAATTATCATTCAATTCTATTTAAAAATTATTAGCAAACGTTTTGTAAAAATTCGCTGTTTTTTATCAGCCGTCAATTTAAAATCGAGTGCACAATCTTTTAATTGAACATGAACATACTTATTTAAAGAAAATTTACTTAATTTCGTTCTTAAAAAATTATTTAAATTTCGCAACATAAACGAATAAGTAGTTAACGCAGATTTGGGCTCCTTAAAGCAAAGGCCTAGCCTAGTTGCTTTGTTATCCACTCATATACTCGTATTCATGTTGAATAGTTTATATAGTTTGTAAGAATGTTGTAAAGAAAAGTTGTTTGCATTAAGGCAAATGTGACGGCCAAAATGACCTTAAATGATAGGTGGCCCTAACCGTTAAAGCCCTTTAATTTAATAAACCCGAAACCGAATACGGATCTCTAACATCGATACTAATAAGTATGCAGGACATTCAATGATAATCAGATTAAATCAAATTTATGTTTGTCTTCGCAAAATCAGCATGTATAAAGGGAGTTTAGTATAGTTTTCCATAGGAGAGAAGTGACCTAGAATGTTGAGCCATTGTACATGGACCTGCAGAGTGTAAGTCCCTTTTACATTAGAAAATCATTGAACTAAAGTCGATCATGACATAGACTAAGGGGTGATAAAGGGGGGAATTGATTCAGCAGCGCCCGTACCAAGCAGTTTTTAAAACTTTTGTTGCAAATTCTTGTTGTATTCCGTGTTTTATTTCACGCTTTCTTTTAAGAGGAATGGGCAAATGTAAAGAGGAATAGAAGACATAAAAGGAAATGCCAGCAGAATTGAATTCAACAATTCTGTAATGTAACTCAATAATTAGAAGTTATTCTTTTATTAATAGATATTCAGAAAAAACCGAATAATTGCCCTCAAACGGCTGCGAAACTGGTAAAAATTTTATCAGCGCAAAACGGCTTTTTAGTCAATTCTTTTACAACCACATCAACGACATGAAAATGTTAAACTTTTTTCTTTGCAAAAATATCTTGACAGAGTAAAATTATTACTTTGCGGCTTCCGAAATTAAAACGCGTCATTTGACACCTCTCCCGAAATTTTTTGACATGTATTAAAAATCGACGCCTGTGGTGCGGAATAGTCTTAATTAAAGATTTCGCATATGTGGAGCCAAGTCAGCATCGCACATTTTAAGATTGTGTAATTTTCGTCACAAACATATTAATTCGCATTCTAGGTATAATAAATTAGCTCCTGACGTATATTTGTTTATCTGGGTAGCCTTTTTTCACTTCCATTTAAGTTCATCGCGTCTAAATAGCAAATTGTTTAATTTCTCGCAACTTTTGACAGCAGAACACCAACTTAAAACCTATTTTAAAAAATTAAAATCGCGCTCATGTCATTTTAAATTTAAAATACTTTTTTAGAGATAAAATAGTATTTAAGCGGACTATAACAGACTTAAGCCTCAATTACTGATACTTAGCATAGACTTGACTTGACTTGGCGTAAACTTGGCAACTTAGCCACGATTATACTCCACTTGGCGCATACAATCTGGCATCATAATCAGCGTTGAAATTTATTTTTAAAAAATGTAGAGTTTTGTGAGCTCGAGGCCTTGCTTTAAATAAAACACTGTGTTAGTATTCACACATTTATTTGGTCGATATTTCGACTTCAATCTGAAGTCATTTTCAAGACTTTTTTTTTATTTTTTTTTTATTTTTTTAAAAACACAACATGAAAAGAAAATAAACAGAAATATATAATTTATATATGTATGTGATATAAATTATATATTTCTGTTTATTTTCTTTTCATGTTGTGTTTTTAAAAAAATAAAAAAAATAAAAAAAAAAGTCTTGAAAATGACTTCAGATTGAAGTCGAAATATCGACCAAATAAATGTGTGAATACTAACACAGTGTTTTATTTAAAGCAAGGCCTCGAGCTCACAAAACCCTACATTTTTTAAATAAACAATGCCATCAAAAATCAAAAATTATTTATTTTTAAATAAATGTCAATTTGTATGACAAAATGTCAAAAGGAAATGGAAACAAAGGAATGGCATCTCAAAATGTAAACGTCACTTAGAACTTACATAGAAAATCAAAATTCAACAGACTTCTAAGTCAAGTTAAGTGTTGCCAAGTTTTGAGTAATCAGTAACATGCAATGTTCATTTAACAGAACTGTAAGTGACAGTTCTCAAGTGAAGTCTATGCTAAGTATCAGCAATGGAGCCTTTAAAATGATATTTAATTTAGAACCATGTTTAAACCAATAAATCTCGTATTTTATTTCGACTATGATTATGGGCCATAGTATTTAAAGGTCAGCCAAATGTCAAGGGTAATTGATTTTTCAACTAAATTCGCACAGATAACAATATGAAGGGCTAGATTATTATAAAATAAAAAGAATTTATGTCTCAAAATTAAGCAAAATTAGAAAACACTGTCACACATACATACATATGTTCGTACGTATGTCCCATCAATTTGTAAGAAAAAATATAAAAAAGTACCTACATCACGCCGAAACCGGTTTGTTTCAAAACCAAATTTGACAAAGGGTGACGGTAAATCGTTTCAATATACATAAATCAAATTTGTAGTTATTGTGCATATAACTATTACACAATAATGTTAATTTATAACATGTAATCAGCGTTTCAAACAATCAGTTATAGGAATGAAGTATAATCATGGTATTGAGCATTTTAAAATTATAAGTAAACAATGGTCCTGAGTGAGAGCACACTTCACTTAGAGTGGGACTGAAAGGGTAGAGTGCTTTTTATTTTTAATCAGCTTCCAGACAGGTTGGGTTTGAAACCTGCAGCATTTAGCTTTTACTTTATCGTGCGTGGAAATACATAAAGGTAGTTCAAGGTTTTGGGCTTTGCAATAGCAAAGCCAAGCTACGGATCGTGAAGAACTTTTTCAGTTTTAAATTTTTTCTTTGAACAATTTTTTTTGTATTGACAGTTGCTGATTTGCTATATTATGTTGAGAAAATATATTTCAGTTTTTGATGTTGCGTATTTGCAATGGCGTCGTAAATGCAAATGCCAATATTTTGCTGGTGCATTGTGTAAATATGCTACACCAGTTTGCAAATGCAATGATGCTTGATCATTCGCACAAAATCCTGAACTTCCTTATATTTTTTTTTTTAATTTGGAAGCAATTTCTTAAGCCTATAACTTCGGCACAAGCTATGTTAATCTCCAATTCTTAGCAAGTACATAGTTTAAAGATTTTGTGGCGGTGAAAGGTGTATTTCTTCGCAATGTACGGAGCGATGGAAATGCTCATGTCGCACACCTAGATCAAATCACCTAACTCAAAAATCTGAAATTTGGAAGTGATGAGTACCACGGGGCTTCTCAACTCAATACCTACCGAACTGTATATTCGATATACATATGTATGTATTAACACCGTCACTAATCAGTGAGAAATAAAATTTGCATTAACGCATATGTGTGAGCCATCAACTTTTTCTCGTTTTCTGAACATTGCGTTTTTTTAGTTTATCGCTGATTTTGGTTTAGCTGTGCGATATGTACAAAAAATAAATTTTCAATTTTTGTTTGTAAAATTAGCGTCTTCTCAAATTGACTTTCACAGCACACGTACCATTCACATGAACAGAAGCGTACACAAAAAGGAAATAACAAAATAGCAATAAGAAACAAATTGGTTAAACTCTTGTATATGGGGTATTCCATCCCATTTCGACCAATTTTGAACTCGATCCCTTTAGAATTGGCTGGAAGTTTTTCTTCTTTTTCTAGCTTACGAAAGACGTTTTTCAGAATTTTTTAAATTTTTTTCATCCAACTCAAAAAAAGTTATGAGTTTTAAAAATAAACACCGTTTTTGTTTTCAAAATGCTATAACTTTTTCAAAAATTGACCGTTTGGGATCTTTTTTTTTTAATTTGTTTTTAAGTTTACTTTTCGGAAAAAATACAAAAAAATGTTTAAAGTTTTTTTTTTGTAATTTTTCAATTTTTCGAGATTTTTCGAATTTCGCCATTTTTTTTTTTCTCATAAAAAACTTCAATCAATTCTGCAATCATCCCCACTAATCCCGGAGTGGGCCGATTATTTTTTTTTATTTAATTGAAAAAAAAACTTTAAAAATTTTTTTGTATTTTTTCTGAAAAGTACATTTAAAAACAAATTTAAAAAAAAAAGATCCCAAACGGTCAATTTTTGAAAAGTTATAGCATTTTGAAAACAAAAACGGTGTTTTTTTTTTTTAAATTCATAACTTTTTTTGATTTGGATGAAAAAATTCTGAAAAACGTCTTTCGTAAGCTAGAAAAAGAAGAAAAACTTTCAGCCAATTCTAAAGGGGTAGGGTTCAAAATTGGTCTAAATGGGATGGAATACCCCATATATAAAATATGCATTTTTTACTATATCAGTTGATCCTTATTAACATGCTGCAAAATAGTTATTTGTTTAAAAACGTCGAGGGGATATTCAACAAATCGCACAATATAATGGTTTATTGCGAAGTTTTCTGCAGAACGATATAAAACTAAAATGTTTATACACGTACTAGAATGGCAGGAAAAACATTTACAACGGAATATAACAACGATATTTAAACATTTCAGCCTTTTTCAAACTTCCTTTCCCGTCTTACATATATTACAAATGTCTCATGTTGTTAATGAAACGTGTTTGTCTTCCGACGCTCGACGATATGAAAAAAGAAAACTAACCCATACAGCTTTCATTACAAAGAGTTTCACACTTTCTTTTGATTTTATACGGCTTCAAACGTTTCTTAGTTCAAAAATTAAAAATTTTCCAAAAAAAAACTACCTAATCATTTAAAATTGAATTCAAAATGCTTACACTTTTACTGAAGTTTTATAAATACTTAAAACATTGACTTGAAGCGTCATTGTAAGAAAAATTTTACGAAATTTAATACGAAAGAGACTACGGATAAATATCGGCACTTCAAATATTCTACTCGCCACTGTATATTCATATGAGTATTGAAATATGCACATAATATGTAGGATAAAAACTACTTAATTATAATGGCATGAAAAAAATGTTAACGGAATTTAGTTTTTTCGTAAAGATTAGGAGCTATAACGATCATTTCTAGTAGTATGTAGTTTAATATTAGTAATATTAACAGCTTCCCTGTCCAATGAGTCATATGTGACTCGCAAGAGCGTATTGAAATAAGTTCATGAGTCACATGTGACTCATTTCTTTATACAACTTAAAGACGCTCTCTTGGCATGAACGTGTCGTTTTATATTTGTGAATTCTATGTGAACGTATATCAAAAGGCTTAAACTTTAGGAAAATGAAAGAAAATTTCGAAATTTTTTTCTGATACCTTTTTCTCATTTTCTTCAATTTTTGTATATACTTCTAACTTCAATTAAACAAAAAAGCACACTAATACTCGCTTTTGACATTTATATATCAATTTACCGTTATTGTGATTCGAAACCTTAAATTATTTCTTATGGTCCTATATGTTCACATGTGACTCATTGAACGTGGTAAACAAAATTGTGTTTGCTACGTTCAGGAGTCACATTTGACTCACAAAATAAAATAACCAAAATGAGGTAAATATATGTCAAATTATTTATAAAAATAATATTTTATAATATATATTCATATTATTCAATTAAGCAATACAAAAAAAATTATGGGCGTGGGGCATTCTCAAAGCGCTTTGTATGGGGACAGGGAAGTTGTTAATATTTACGACGCAATTCCTTTTCAGGTTGATACAACCACCTTCACCTAGCCTAATGGCAAGAAAATAAAACATTAATGCCAGAGTTGTCCGTCTATGCGGAAGAAAACCCTTTCCTTAACTCCCGGTTTCGACTTTCTTCGCTGGAAGTCACCTCTCCAAATGGATAGGGAAGGCTTCTCTCTCTACTGGCACAGAAAAATTGTCGAGTATACTAAAGCTTATAATGAGAACCAGCTGTCATATAACACTTCCTTGCAAATAAACAAAAATAATTAAGCTCATCAATTCTTCAATATTAAATAAAATTGAACACATATTTCATAAAACTGATGAAGATATGACAAGTGGCCCGTGTAGGAGTAACAGGAACACTATGATAGTGACCAACAGATGGGATGATTATAATCGTGTATCAGTTACCGCTGGATCTCACGCACGTGTTCCCCCAATAGGCTCAACGTACAAATAAATAAATATACGCTAATAATATAAATAAAAATATCACTCACAATAGCAATAACACTAACACTAATTATTTACCATATGATGACTTTTGTAACTTCTGAAGAGTACAATCTATATACATACATACATATGCATGCATTTACTGCGAAAAAAACTTTAGATATGGTCGTGATTTCTATTAAAACACAATTAATGTATTTAGCTTTCCACATATGTATTTATATAACGTACATAAATAACATACATTGTTGTTGTAATACGTATTATTTGTCTATCGCCAAACCCCCATTCCCGCCTTGCCTTGATGTTTTCTATTTTTATACAATTCTAATTAATGAATGCAATATTTGTTTACGACGTCATAAATGAAATAAACGCCAATGATACACATTGTATCTTCTATTTATATGTTACTATACCCAGTTGCAAGAGTAAACGAATCTGGATATTTTATATATCAAAATAGGTATTTATTTATTCATCCTCAAAATAGAAACTGCTTCAGCCCTATATGATAACTTCTGCCAAAATTGTGATATGTCACTGTAATATTTTCGAAAACCAAAAACAACCACTCGCGCTTTTTCGACGTCGAAAAAATTAACAGGAAAAACATGAGGATCATATTATACTTATTTATACTTTTGAACTATGAAGGGCTTGCAGAATATGATTTCAGATGTTGACGAAAGTTTTAATTGTAAATGTTCGCAAAAACCCCCTCCATGGTAAAAATTCAAGAAAATGAACTAAAGAACTGTCGTTAATAATAATTTTTTCGTAGCATCCGTTACAGATTTCGAATAGTTCAGATTAAATCAAGACTTGGCAAAATATGGACTTAAAGAACCTAAATACGAGTAGACAAAAAGGGGCCATAAACAAATTAATAATATGCAAATAGCACTGGACATTGTAAAATTAAACCAGGGTACTGCATTTCTAGCGCAGTTTGCAATTTTGAAAACAAAGTAACTCTGAGTTGTGGCAGGCTCTCAACAAAAGTTTTTCCAATAAATTTCATTTCGCTGCGCGGAATTTCAGTCAGTCTGAGTGGCTTGAGTCTCAATTGTCAAGTGGGCCCCAACTTAAGTGAATATATCCCTCCTAAGAGTGGCTTAGCCCTTTTAGTCTGCTGAATAGCATCCGCCGCCACTTATTCTTATCGAGTGCTGAGAGACAATCTTCGTCCCGCATACATAACCGATTCACGCAGATCTAGTTTATCGCTCAACACGTTTCCTCGTTTCCGAAGCCCGACGTCGTCACGCTCGTTTCATGGACCAATCTCCATACCCACCAGCTGGCTGTCAGGGAAGATGGCTGCCATATTAACTATGCGTATACAGCAATACCGTTCATGCATACTCTGTGTCTGAGTCCAGGAGAAACATCGTAATGAACGTTACTGGATGTGTGCAAAAACTATTTCTCCTACCCTTCAGACCACTTTGTGGCAGTCTGTGAAAACTGAAATGTGAAACTCTAAGCGAGTACCTAGGATGCCTTTTTCTTGATAAAGAGGGACTGTGTCATGTTGGATACATAGTTGGACTTAGTGCTGAACATTTTTAGTGTAGTAAGCAATTCACTATTAATAAATACTTAGTGCCAGTGGAAATGAAAATATAGTGCACTGTACCCAAATGTAATTCGTTATCAAATTTAACTGCTTAGCATACATTTGGGTATATTCATTTCAGTTCATCTGAACTTGGCCTTTCTAATTTGTTTGTATATTTAAACCAACATAAATAGTAGCTGTTTATAAGTAAGTGCACACAAGAAAGAATTTTTATTTTATCAGAAAATAAGAACCAAATAATAGAAAACGAAAGAGCACAAACAAAATAAGCTATAAATTGTATACACGTGTAGCACAACTGAATAATGACCTGTAAATTGTGCTACATCAAAAATATTTAAATTGATCTATTCATGACCATCTGGTAACTCAAAAATTAAAAAAAAAAACCACACAAAAGAAAATACAACATATATAGCCTAGCGGAAAATCACGTTCCTTCATGATTCTACCAAAAGGTCATGGCATAGGGCAAGTGCATAAAATACTACAAATGCAAACATGACGGCATACTTTCTAACAAAAACAAAAAAAATTATAATGTAAGAAACTTATTATAAACCCATTCACTCATTTAAAAAAAATCTTAAATGAAGTGCTCCATCTAAGAAATAAACAAAAACACTAAAAGAAAATTTAAACAATTATGCAATTGAAAAATGCAAAAAAATATATAGTGCTGATAAAAACCAGAGAGCCAAAGAGCAAAGAAAGTGAAATGAATAATACATTTCTTATAAAGCATATACAATTGAAATAAAAGCGAACTGCTGTTTTTCGCTCTCATTAAAATCTGTTATTCAACACGCAAACCAAATAATAAATAATAAAAGTTTTGCCATAAATGCTGCTGTAATAAACAGTAATTCAATAAAATACATAAATGAATTGAATTATTTAATGTGCGCTTTATGAAACTATGATTCTTATAAAGAAAATTTATAAAATGGTTTTGCATTCGCTTTTTGACCAGGACGGTTCCAAACCAGGCCGCACCAATGTTGTGAAACATCAAATTGACACTGGAGATGCGAGGCCGATCCGTCAAGCTCCACGTGGTGTCCCACTGGCGAAGCGGGAATTTGTGAGTCAAATCGTACAAGAAATGAGTGACAGCGGCGTCATCGAACCATCAGCTAGTCCATGGAGCTCACCGGTAGTACTTGTAAAGAAGAAGGATGGAAAAATGAGGTTTTGCGTGGACTACCGGAAGTTGAATGACTTTACGAAAAAGGATAGCTACCCGTTGCCAAGAATTGACGACACTCTGGACTCGCTATCTGGTACGAAATGGTTTTCCACACTGGACTTGAAAAGCGGCTACTGGCAAGTTGAGGTGAAGGAGGAAGATAAAGAGAAAACAGCCTTCAGTGTCGGTGATGGTCTTTGGCAATTTACAGTGATGCCTTTTGGACTTTGTAATGGACCAGCTACTTTTGAGAGACTCATGGACCAGGTACTGAAAGGACTACATTGGAAAACATGCTTGGTGTACCTGGACGACATCATCGTATTGGGCAAGAGTTTTGATGAACATCTTAAGAACTTGGAGGAAGTTTTCCAGAGAATAGCTGGCGCTGGTCTGAAGTTAAGTCCCAAAAAGTGTACGCTGTTTAAAAAGGAAGTAAATTATTTGGGCCACAAAGTAACGGCAGAAGGTGTCTGTACAGCGAATGAAAAGATAGAGGCAGTAAGGGATTGGCCAATACCACAGAATCTGCATGAATTGAGAAGTTTCCTTGGGCTGTGCAAATATTACCGCCGATGTGTACCAAATTTTGCCAGCGTAGCCAATAGTCTCCACGAGCTAACAAGAAAAAATAAAGCTTTTGAATGGAAGGAGCAAGAAGTAGCTTTCCAAACATTGAAGGAGCGGTTGTGCGCTGCCCCAATGTTGGCATACCCGATTCCAGGAGCAACGTTTATTCTAGATACAGATGCGAGCGGATATCCTAGGAGGCGTTTTATCACAACTGGTCGATGGACAAGAGAAGGTAGTTGCATATTACAGCAGTTCAATTGGAAAACCAGAGAGGAACTATTGCGTTACACGGAGAGAGCTGTTGGCATTGGTAGAGTGCATTAAACATTTTCACAAATACCTCTACGGCCAGCGATTCCGTGTCAGGACAGAACACGCAGCGTTGAAATGGCTTCTGCAGTTCCGTAATCCGGAAGGACAATTGGCACGGTGGATCGAGCGACTTCAAAGCTATGACTTTTCCATTGAGCATCGAAAAGGTAGTACCCATGGAAATGCTGATGCAATGTCACGAAGACCATGTAGTCTGGAATGCAAGCACCGCTCAAAGGCCGAGGCTAAAGAAGACATTATAGATGTCCGGCTAATGACTATAACGTGTACGGATGAATGGGACAAGGAACAACTAAGAAAGTGTCAGCTAGAAGATACAGATCTGTCACATGTTATGCAAGGGCTCGAACGAAACGAAAGACCAAGCAGAGAGGAGATGTCAGTAGAGAGTCCCATTGCGAAGTCATATTGGGCACAGTGGAACAGTTTAGAATTGATATCCGGTTGCTTGCATCGAGTATGGGAGAGTGAGGATGGTCAATGCAAGAAGAAACTGATAGTTGTTCCCAGGAAGAGGATTCCTGACGTGCTCAGCGAGCTGCACAATGGTCCAAGTGGAGGTCATATTGGAATCACGAAGACACTCGAGAAAATTAAGCAGAGATTCTATTGGGTTGGTTGCCGTCAGTCGGTCACCGAGTGGATTGCCAACTGCGAGGTATGCAACAGAGCGAAAGGGCCCAAAACCCGAAGTCATGGCCAGATGAAGCAATATATTTCAGGTGCACCATTTGAAAGGATCGCCATGGATGTCGCAGGTCCATTTCCTACTAGCAACCGCGGAAACAAATACGTACTGGTGGTTATGGATTATTTCAGTAAATGGCCAGAGGTATATCCAATCCCAAACCAAGAAGCAGAAACAGTAGCAGAAGTGGTTAAAAACGAATGGTTTGCAAGGTATGGTGTACCAATGGAGTTACATTCTGACCAAGGCAGGAATTTGGAATCAGCTGTGTTCCAAGAAATGTGCAAGAAGTTGGGCATTCGAAAAACACGGACAACTGCATTGCATCCTCAGTCCGATGGTATGGTGGAACGCTTCAATAGAACATTGGAGGAGCATTTAAGGAAAGTTGTAGACAAGTACCATAAGGACTGGGATACACACATATCATTATTCTTGATGGCCTACCGATCGGCAGTACATGACACAACGGGCCAAACTCCCGCAAAGGTAATTTTTGGCAATGACCTTCGACTTCCAGCTGATTTGAAGTATGGGATAGATGCCGATGCGGAGAGGAATGTCAAGAAATCCACTGGTGTCTTGGAAGAAGAGCTGAGAGAGATACACGATCTGGTACGGCAACGAGCAAAGATTATGAGTGACAAGATGAAAGCGAGGTACGATAAAGCAATTAATTCGGAAGGGTTTCAGGAAGGAGATTTGGTGCTGCTATACAACCCACAACGAAAAAAAGGTTTGTCCCCAAAATTGCAGTGTAACTGGGAAGGCCCATACAAAGCTGTAAAACGGATCAAAGATGTAGTGTACCGCATACAAACCATTGGCAAACCACGAACCAAAATGAAAGTGGTTCATTTGGAGAGGCTAGCAGCGGTTAAATCGAGAGATTTGTCTAATCGGGACGATCAGACTTAGGTGGAGGGCAGTGTCACGAATATTAGCAAAACTAAGGAGTGCTGCCGTCTCTAAGCCGATGCTAAGCAGTGACGTGAATGCACATCAATAATTCAATCATTATGTATCTACATAAACGAAACAATAACTGCGTCTACATATATGTACCATGTACGTATACGAGCAGCGGAGAGTCAATGCACTAACACATGCATATATCTGAGATACTCCTATAAGTATGCAATGAGAAAAACTATAAAATTGTACAATTGTAGTTACAGCTGAGAAGTTTGAGAGCTACTGGACTAGTAGATTCTGGAAGCGCCTAGAAGATGTATAAAATTGTGCAATTTTAGTTATAGTTGGCAAGTTTGAGAGCTCATGGACAATGCTAGTAGATTCTAGAAAATGCGAACGAGGAAACCAAAGAGTATAAAAGGCGACAGATGTAGAGCCGCTGGAATTCAGTTTGATTTGAATTGCCAAGCAGTTACGACTAAGACGATATCTAGCGAGCAATAGCAGTATTATTTTGAATAATGGAGTTTCATTTGAGCTATCAGTTTGGTTATTAAGCTATTCGTTGCACAGTTTGAGTGTTATTGTGAAGTATTTTAATAAAGGCCATTTTTCCATTATTCAATATTGGAGTTATTTATTCAACAGTTTAGCGATACGAACCTAGCAAAAGGGCAAATAAGAGGATTTGCAGCAAATTCGTTACAATATGTACATAAAAATTTGTATTAACAAGAATTTTCAAATCAATATAAAAACCAAAGACTTAAAATTACGACCTGTGGCCCGTTTCAAAAAATATCAAAATCTTGTAATTAGAGCTTACAATTTTTCGAACATGTTCGAGAAGAGATTTCCCGCGAATCTCGAATTACTCGTAAGGCTCGTGAGATTCTCAAATCTCGAATTACTCGTAAGGCTCGCGAGCTTCCCGACATTCAACTTAATCTGTTGCTGTTTTATATAGACCCTACGATTTCTTCTGGAGCACAAGCCAAAATGTCCGCAAAACCACAAGTAAAAAACCCCGAAATGTATAGAATATTGCCAATGCAGCGACTGAATTGAAAGTCGAGAAGATCGCGAGTATTACGAGTAATTCGAGATTCGAGAATCTCACGAAACTTACGAGAAATTCGAGATTCGAGAATCTCGCGAGACTTACGAGAAATTCAGGATTCGAGAATCTCGCAAGTCTTACGAGTAATTCGAGATTCGAGAATCTCGCAAGAAGCCGTGTTCTTGATGTCTCGTTGAAAAATACAATATTGCGAACAAAATTATATGTATATTAAATATGTTTTGAGTTAAATGTCATTGAAGCAATATAATCCATGATACAAAAAATGGAGGTAGTTCCATTTAGTGTGACGTTAGCCACTTGACTTTTGCGGGGACAATGACAGTTTCACCAAAAACAAGCTACCAGATTGAAAAATGTTACGAATTTTTCTAATTTTGTTGGATTTCATATTAAGGAATACGACTAAATTACTTTCATAGTTATTTTAAATAAAAAAGTAAAAACAAGCCCCATGCCTTGGAAATATTTTAAAACGAAATATCAGCCTAGAAAAGAAGGTTTTTAATAAGTTTTTCGAGCTCCCGAAAATTGTTTTGGTAGAAGAAACATGGATCGGAGTATGCAAAGTAAGGGAATATAGCCTTCTTAAGTGTCCGTACGTTTGCTCAGAACATTTTGACAAAACATACACGTTTGTCAATTGCTTGCTCAAAGGAGGTCCTTATAAACCGACACCGCAATTTATTGATAAATTGGCTACAAGTCCACATTTTTTATTTTTTTATTATTGTATAATTCAAGCGTTGCGCTTTATGAGGGAATTGTTAAACCAATTTTTAGGGGGAACATTACCCTGAAGCTCTGCAGGTTAGCCACTAATTATGAGAGTGTTTTTTCCCGTTGTACTAGGGGTCACCTCGTGGCAGCCCCGCCTATGCACATTCTGTGCCCTTTTAGCATTGACATAGATATGTAGACTTTGGAGGTACACGTTTTCTCAATATGCCTTGATAAATATGCACTGTAGGGGCATGATAACAGGGCCATGCTAGAACAACAGGATTTTTCGTGTATTTTTTTTTTTCTGTCTAGGGGTCAAGCTGCCATGAAGATATAAGTCATTAACCAATGTATGAGTCATTATCCTCTATTTTTCAATAAAATTGCATGTTTTACTGTATTCTCAATCGATATGAATTCACATAAATCGTGCTAAAGCATATTATCATTGTCTCAGATGACCATTGCGTTTTCATCCTAAAGGAAATTTCCAACACGAAAACCCACAATTTCGCCTTAAACAGTAACGGTATGGCAATGCTTCTGGCAAAACAATAAACATTATGAAACTTCAAAAATCCCCAAATACGTCAAAGAATTTTGAGTGAATTACCTTCTTTTGTATTAGTTGTAGCCGGTCAATAAATTATTGTAAATATTTTTGTGTTATGATAGGCTTTTCTTGACCATAATGTTGCTTTTAGTGCAAGTAAAATTCCACTATTACGTCCCAACGTTTCGCTAAGCACCTTAGCTTCCTCAGGGGCGAAACTGTATTTATTTAAATATTTTTTCAATTTACCAACGTTCATGTCAAATTACGTTGGTAAATTGAAAAAATATTTAAATAAATGCAGTTTCGCCCCTGAGGAAGCTAAGGTGCTTAGCGAAACGTTGGGACGTAATAGTGGAGTTTTACTTGCACTAAAAGCAACATTATGGTCAAGAAAAGCCTATCATAACACAAAAATACCTTCTTTTTTGTATCATGATATAATCAACAAAAAAGTCACAAGTAAAAAAAAAAAAGTGTATAAATACTGTCCATACAGCGATTAAGTAAGAATATCGAGGAGCTCGCGAAATTTTCGAGGACTTCGAGACACGGGAATATCGCGAGAAGTCGAGTTCTCGATCTCTCGGGTCTCGAAAATCTCGCTTGTGTTCGTGAGGAAATCGTAAGATCTACTTGTAATACAAGCAAACTTCTTTTGAGAAGATGAATTTTTCAAATCAAATTCATTTGTATTACAAGACCTTTATTTGTGCGAAAATGGCCCCTGCACAGATTAATGAAACAAAATGTGCAACTTGTCCCCATTGTGCGGCGGCCACGTTAAACATTAGTTTATGCTTACAACTATAAAAAAAAAATAATTTTTTTACACGGCGAAGTCGTTAGTTAGCGGCTCTGGTTGTTGTAGGGTTCATCACTTCCCTTTTTTTTTTAAGGCGAGAGAATCGCTATCAATACCTCCTCACAGCTGGGTCGTCCTGCTTTGCAGTATAACGTTAACCAAGTGTTCCCTACACAACTAAAATAGGTCGAATTAACATTTTTTATTTTACTGTATTTTATCTTATTTATGGCCCTAAATTTTATTATTTTCATATCATTTTATTTTAGGGGTTTCATTAAAAATGGCTTCCGTTAACAAACCATATGTTGCATACATACACACATACTACCTCTGTATGTACCTACAAACCGGCAAAAAATATATATTAAATAAATAAATAATGTTAAAAAAACGCATCTCAACAAAGTTTCTGTTAGGTCGCTTTTAAATGAAGCTCAACTGCGGTTGTGACTTTTACCCACCTTGTTTTGATGTCTTTCGGCGCCGATGTATCCCCGTATATGTAAATTCGTGTATGTGCTTTCGCTTTGTTCACGGGCAGTTGTGTATCCTTCGATGGCTGTAGGTGTATTTTTTATGTTTTTCTACGCTATAAATCACATTAAATTGTTTATTAATTTTTTCGTGTATTCTTAAATTCTCCGGCTTTTGTTAATGTCTCTCGTACAAATAAACGTACTACATTTAAAACTATGTACATATACATATGTACTTCTACCTACATATACATATGTAGCCCAACTTTAATTTATCATCACTCCACTATTGTTATTATGGTCTGAAACTGTGTCGCTTTTAAATGAAGAAAATATATAAAAATCTAGTACAATATTAAAAAAAATACTAAATATAAGTTTTACACACGTGTACGCCACTTTCAATAAAAATCGCGTGAAACTCTTATGAGTTATATAAAATAGCGACCTTAGACGTTTTATTAGGACTAAATAAAATATTAAGTTAATACTAATATCTATATTCTAATATGTATGTGTATACTTGGTTAAAGCATCCGTATAAAAACCCGTAAATTTCCACGCCACATTCTTTCCTAATTTTTTGTTCTCAATATATATAGGTATGTATATATTTTTTTTTTTTTTTTTTTTGCACGAGCACTAAATTATAAACGTATTTACCACGCAACACGTCCATAAACCACAACGTCCGTTCACGCCAAACTTACTAATCTGACTGGTAAATAGACTTCAAAATGAAATGCCTATTCTATGTACATTGGCAATGTCAGGCAAAGGCGATAATACAAAGAGCTTTGCTGCTAACTGAAGCAGCGACAGCAACAGCAAAGGAATTTCAATGAGCTAGCTGAAAATATGCCGGTATGGACTAGTAAAAAAAATTAACACATTTAAACATTAGGAATTGATTACCCAGCCCCACAGAATAAAAAGTGGGATGTTCAACGGAGGAGACAGGTCAATTCTTATGGATTTTTGGTCGCTGAATACGAATCCGTTGTCAGAATTCAAAAGTTAGCTCTTGTTTTTTTTAAATCTCCCGTTTTTCGAAATTTTGAGACGAGTTTTTTGAAGTTAGAAAAAAAAAACAAGAGCTAACTTTTGAATTCTGATCCCACCTTTTTTTTTTTTGGGTCTGTGTTATTGAGCTTAAAAACAGGAAATTCAACTGAGTATTTTTATTCCAATCAATTTTTTTTGTTCACTCCAACAGAGGAAGCATTTTTGCGGCTTGCTTTTTATGACAGAAAATCTTTCTAATGCTGCTGAGAAGCCGCCATCAAAGCAAAGTATTTTACCGCTGTTATCATTAACATTAATCAAACTAACAAATCGAAAACAATTTCTCAAATGGTTACTTTATTAAATCTCCAGCACTGATGACATCTCCAGACACAATGTTGGGTACGCCCCGTGAGTCAATTGACGTTAAAGTAGAGAACAGCAATGTTAAAGGCGACAGCGACACCCAACAGCTCTCTGTTGTGAGAATCATATCGCATATGGTTAGCTTTGTGTTTGTTTCTTTGCTCGAATGTCATTGCTCATGCTCCCCAACTAGAGTGCTCGTATATTTATGTATATACATATGTTAAAGCATTTAAAAGAGCAGTGCCTTCTATATACATATACATATATATACCCATTTGACTGCACAAGAATATATAAAAAAAATTTTTGTTGTCCCCCAGGCATGCTTAACGAACGAAACGATATCATTTCGTTACGATAATCAACGTTAATAAACGAAACGAAGTCACTTCGTTTCGTTTATTAACGTTAAGATCGTCAAATTAACGTTAATTTGACGTTCTTAACGTTAATAAACGAAACGAAATGACTTCGTTTCGTTTATTAGCGTTGATTATCGTAACGAAATGATATCGTTTCGTTCGTTAAGCATGCCTGTTGTCCCCTTTTGACATGTTTACTTGTTACTTACGCATATTTCTTCTTCTTACCCTAAAAATTTTAAATGATCCCAACTTTTAGTTAATAATATCTTTTGTGGCATCCAAATCTATAGTCTTATTAAACATCTGCGAAAAAGTCTATTTCTAAATTTTTAATCTGGATCAACTCGATTGCAATACTTTCTTAACTGGTTCGACATGGCGTATGATGAATATTATATTTACTAACATCATCATTAACTGGAGCTTAACCGCTTAAGTAATTTTCGCAGTATCGTAGCAAAGCAGTTGGTTTTTTCCAACTCAGTGGAACTGTTTCCTACGTTGCAAATGCCTCAAATAGAACACTTTCGGGGTCGGAGTGCCTTTATATATTTGCAAAACATAACCTAGGCGATGCAGCCTCTACACTTTGCTTATATCAACCATAAAGTTGCAGAAATTTTTTCCCACTCTTTACTCTAAAGTTAGCCCAGCTTCCTTCGGCACCATTCGTTATTCCCAAGCATAAATCCGGAACCGTTTTAATCGATAGGGGACTATTCTCGTCAGCGCTGACTCCTAAATCGGCAATTTTGTATATATGTTTACAATTTGGAAACTGTCAAGGCTCGAAATACCGAATCTTTTTTTTTTTACCTTTATCCAGGTCAGAGCGAGTAGAAGTTACTGTAAGTTTGTTAAAGTCAATGATATCGAAAATATATTATACTCGAAAGGCCGCCATAAGTTGTGAGATAAAGTCGACAAAGTTGTGAAATATGTGCTCGCAGCTAGGTTGAAGATTTCTGTCAGAGACCAGTTATTCATTAGTTTCTAGAATCTAGTGAAGAGGTTTGAAACTTCGTTTCGTCATAATAGGATATTCTACGGAAAATTTATCTTGCGATGCCAAATGATGATTTTCCGAGTATACACTAGGACTTTGCGGATGATCTTTGTTTATAAAATAACATTTTTAAAGACGGTCTAATGCACATACATACATATTTTATTTAACAATCGAGAATGAATTCCACACAATGGAGACTCTAAACGTTTCTAGGGGAAACGAGACAATAACAGAAATCGGCACTCCCGGCAGAATTGGCTTCTCTGTATGCAACATAGCCGGCTATGGCGCATATATTTTGATTGCAATCACGGTTGCCACTTTCGTCCATTTGGACCAAAAATGGTCCTTTCCAACACTGTTTGGTCCGATGGTTCCTTTTTATCAGTTTTGGTCCTTTTTAGTAAAGGGCCACAATTTCGGTATTTTTCTATCTTCTTCTCTGCGGTAAAAGTGCAGAACGCGACCCCAAATTTGCTTGGTTGAGCATCCTGTTAATTACAAGACTAGCACGTTTCAATTTTCCATGGAACACTAACATGTTCGCGTGGAAACCGCGTGGCGTACCGAACAATTTAAGCATGCCAGTTTTCCGCGCAAACAACAAACTATGCTAGTTTTCCACGCCATTAATGAACTGTGAGACTTTTCTACGTGAAAAACTGAAAAGTTTTAGTCTTCCATGGGTCCGACGATATAATCTTCCATTTACTTAAATGGATTTCTTCCCACGACTGCTAGCTATGCGTCGCCTAGATTCATTTCAATCATTCAATTGTGGCAGAAAAGAGGCAATTCCGGTAGCAAATAATTTAGTTTTAATTTTCGTTAAAGGTTAATAAAACAACAATTTTCAGAAAGTTGGATATCTCGATCGGTTATCAAACACTCTTCGTAATAGACTTTTGTCACAAACCGAGTCAAATAAAAATGATGCCGATCCTGTACATCACTGAATAAAAAATGTTTACCTCTTGAACTTTTTACAAAGCTTGCCATAGATAGAGCCAATACGATGGCCGGCGAAAAAAATTAATTAAAAATAAAATGTATATATTTAGCACATGCAACATACAGAAATGATTATGCCTGCAAGCATAACGACGGAGTTGAGATTTTGCTTAGAGATATATCGCCGTACCATACAAAAAATAACACTTTCAAGATTGCATAGGATAATTTTGTTAAAATGTTTAAAATTCTTACATATCGTAACATACACTCGTATATTTGCTTAATTTTATTCATTATTAGCTAAGTCCGCTCAAACAGTTCAACGGCAGCCTATATTGCGGTGTAATACATTGAACAATGTAAAACTGTTTTTTTAATTATTATTGTTTTCAAATATACTCCTTCATGCAACAAAAAAAAATTTGGTCCTTTATTTGGAGATTCGGTCCTTTTTTTCAATGAATTTTGGTCCCAAATGAAAACATGGTGTGGCAACCGTGCTCGTGACCAATGGGCTCGTTATACCTTTCATGAAAATGAAATGGTACATTAACTTTGTCAGGAATCTCAAAAGTGTAAGTCCTTAATAAGTGTGCCGAAATGATCATGATGATGAGCTGAGATGATTTAGCCATGTCCGTCTGTAATGATTTAGCCATGTCCGTCTGTATGTTTGTATGGAAACTAGTTCCCTCAATTTGAGCGGGTATATTTAAGTGCCCGATTAAACATTTGTCGGAACCGGCCGGATCGGACCACTATAGCATATATCTCCAATACAACCGATTTTTCAGAAAAGCGGATTTTTCTCATATCTTCCTCAATTTATCAGATAAAAGCTTCAAACTTCACTATATGCTTTCGTATATTGCTCATAATGTTGTCTGAAAAAATTGTATAGGTCGGTATATATAGTACTAGCAGACCCGGCAGACGTTGTTCTGCCCTAAATTTGGCCTATCTGCATACATTTTAATAAGCTTTTTCCGTCTAACTCTGCCCTACCCCTCTACACTTTTTTCTAATCTCTTTGTTCACTCCTCCCTCCGTCTTTTTCGCTTCATCATCATCTTCGTCTCATTCTATCTCTTTCTCAGTCTCCTTCTCTCTTTTCTCTTCTCTCAAGTTATTCTCCTTCTTCTTCATCTCTTATTGCCAGTCCAAGAGGGTGGTATGTATTTTGTTCCAGTCCCATTCCGAGTCTCAGTCCCAGTCACACTCCGAGTCTCAGTCTCAGTCCCAGTCTTAGTCCCAATCCCAGTCCCATTCCGTCTCTATTATACTTCCCGGAAAAAAGCATCGTAAATACTAATATAGGCAAATTTATATACGAAATTTCAGGCAAATCGAATAGGACTTATGCAAATAAGTATGTGGGTATTATTAGTTCATGTCTTTATTTCGGCTTCGCATGCATATTTATCAGTTTTGCCAGGTTGATGCGACTAAATCGAATATCACAATGAACTTCTGAGCTCTCAGCAACAGCTTTCATTTGATATCAATATTACACACACATTCTAGCGGTATACGGGTCCATGTTTTGGGCTATATTTCGAGACCCTAGTCACTCAGCGGTGTAAAACTTACTCTGTATTATAGCACACATCAACAGCATCAATTTGATACCCATAATATAAAAACACATTCTAGGTGTATCCTGGTCCATGTTTTGGCCTATATCTCGAGACCGTAGTCACCCAGCGGTGTAAAATTTACTCTGTACTAAAGCATCCATCAACAGCTTCACTTTGATACCCATAATGTAAAAACACATTCTAGGTGTATCCGGGTCCACGTTTTGGGCTATATCGCGAGACCCTATCCTCCCAGTTGTATGAAAATTATCCTGTACTATAGCACTCATCAACAGCTTTCATTTGATATCCATTTTGTACAAACACATTCTAGGGGTACCCGGGTCCACGTTTTGGGCGATAGCTCGAGACCCTAGCCTCCCAGTTGTATGAAAATTATCCTGTACTATGGCACTCATCAACAGCTTTCATTTGATATCCATATTGTATAAACACATTCTAGGGGTACCCGGGTCCCCGTTTTGGGCTATATCTCGAGACCCTAGCCTCCCAGTTGTATGAACATTATCCTGTACTATGGCACTCATCAACAGCTTTCATTTGATATCCATATTGTATAAACACATTCTAGGGGTACGGGGGTCCACCTTTTGGGCTATATCTCGAGACCCTAGCCTCCCAGTTGTATGAAAATTATCCTGTACTATAGCACTCATCAACAGCTTTCATTTGATATCCATATTGTACAAACACATTCTAGGGGTACCCGGGTCCACGTTTTGGGCTATAGCTCGAGACCCTGGCCTCCCAGTTTTATGAAAATTATCCTGTACTATAGCACTCATCAACAGTTTTCATTTGATATCCATATTGTATAAACACATTCAAGGGGTACCCGGGTCCACGTTTTGGGCTATATCTCGAGACCCTAGCCTCCCAGTTGTATGAAAATTATCCTGTACTATAGCACTCATCACCAGCTTTCATTTGATATCCATATTGTATAAACACATTCTAGGGGTACCCGGGTCCACGTTTTGGGCTATATCTCGAGACCCAAGTCTCCCAGTTGTATGAAAATTATCCTGCACTATAGCACTCATCAACAGCTTTCATCTGGTGTCCATATTGTATAAACACATTCTAGGGGTACCCGGGTCCACGTTTTGGGCTATATCTCGAGACCCAAGCCTCCCAGTTGTATGAAAATTATCCTGTAGTATAGCACTCATCAACAGATTTCATTTGATATCCATATTGTATAAACACATTCTAGGGGTACCCGGGTTCACGTTTTGGGCTATATCTCGAGACCCTAGCCTCCCAGTTGTATGAAAATTATCCTGTACTATAGCACTCATCAACAGCTTTCATTTGACATCCATATTGTATAAACACATTCTAGGAGTACCCGGGTCCACGTTTTGATCTCAAGAGCTTAGGCACGTAGCGAAAAAAAGATAGACGTTGGCCGATTCTCAGACCTACCCAATATGTTCACAAAATTTCATGAGAATCGGTTCAGCCGTTTCGGAGGAGTTCAGCCTCTAAAACTGTGACAGAAGAATTTTATATATTAGATAAACACATTCTAGGGGTACCCGGGTCCACGTTTTGGGCTATATATCGAGACCCAAGCCTCCCAGTTGTATGAAAATTATCCTGTAGTATAGCACTCATCAACAGATTTCATTTGATATCCATATTGTATAAACACATTCTAGGGGTACCCGGGTCCAAGTTTTGGGCTATATCTCGAGCCCCTATTCTAGAGGTACACGGGTCCACGTTTTGGGCTATATCTCGAGACCCTAGCCTCCCAGTTGTATGAAAATTATCCTATAATATAGCACTCATCAACAGATTTCATTTGATATCCATATTGTATAAACACATTCTAGGGGTACCCGGGTCCAAGTTTTGGGCTATATCTCGAGACCCTAGTCACCCAGGAGTATGAAAATTATCCTATACTATCGCACTCATCAACACCTTTCATCTGGTGTCCATATTGTATAAACACATTCTAGGGGTACCCGGGTCCCCGTTTTGGGCTATATCTCGAGACCCTAGCCTCCCAGTTGTATGAACATTATCCTGTACTATGGCACTCATCAACAGCTTTCATTTGATATCCATATTGTATAAACACATTCTAGGGGTACGGGGGTCCACCTTTTGGGCTATATCTCGAGACCCTAGCCTCCCAGTTGTATGAAAATTATCCTGTACTATAGCACTCATCAACAGCTTTCATTTGATATCCATATTGTACAAACACATTCTAGGGGTACCCGGGTCCACGTTTTGGGCTATAGCTCGCGACCCTGGCCTCCCAGTTGTATGAAAATTATCCTGTACTATAGCACTCATCAACAGTTTTCATTTGCTATCCATATTGTATAAACACATTCAAGGGGTACCTGGGTCCACGTTTTGGGCTATATCTCGAGACCCTAGCCTCCCAGTTGTATGAAAATTATCCTGTACTATAGCACTCATCAACAGCTTTCATTTGATATCCATATTGTATAAACACATTCTAGGGGTACCCGGGTCCACGTTTTGGGCTATATCTCGAGACCCAAGTCTCCCAGTTGTATGAAAATTATCCTGCACTATAGCACTCATCAACAGCTTTCATCTGGTGTCCATATTGTATAAACACATTCTAGGGGTACCCAGGTTCACGTTTTGGGATATATCTCGAGACCCTAGCCTCCCAGTTGTATGAAAATTATCCTGTACTATAGCACTCATCAACAGCTTTCATTTGACATCCATATTGTATAAACACATTCTAGGAGTACCCGGGTCCACGTTTTGATCTCAAGAGCCTAGGCACGTAGCGAAAAAAAGGTAGACGTTGGCCGATTCTCAGACCTACCCAATATGTTCACAAAATTTCATGAGAATCGGTTCAGCCGTTTCGGAGGAGTTCAGCCTCTAAAACTGTGACAGAAGAATTTTATATATTAGATAAACACATTCTAGGGGTACCCGGGTCCACGTTTTGGGCTATATATCGAGACCCAAGCCTCCCAGTTGTATGAAAATTATCCTGTAGTATAGCACTCATCAACAGATTTCATTTGATATCCATATTGTATAAACACATTCTAGGGGTACCCGGGTCCAAGTTTTGGGCTATATCTCGAGCCCCTATTCTAGAGGTACACGGGTCCACGTTTTGGGCTATATCTTGAGACCCTAGCCTCCCAGTTGTATGAAAATTATCCTATAATATAGCACTCATCAACAGATTTCATTTGATATCCATATTGTATAAACACATTCTAGGGGTACCCGGGTCCAAGTTTTGGGCTATATCTCGAGACCCTAGTCACCCAGGAGTATGAAAATTATCCTATACTATCGCACTCATCAACACCTTTCATCTGGTGTCCATATTGTATAAACACATTCTAGGGGTACCCGGGTCGACGTTTTGGGCTATATCTCGAAACCCTAGCTTCCCAGTTGTATGAAAATCATCCTGTACTATAGCACTCATCAACAGCTTTCATTTGATATCCATATTGTATAAACACATTCTAGGGGTACCCTGGTCCACGTTTTGGGCTATATCTCGAGACCCTAGCTTCCCAGTTGTATGAAAATCATCCTGTACTATAGTACTCATCAACAGCTTTCATTTGAAATCCATATTGTATAAACACATTCTAGGGGTATCCGGGACCACGTTTTGGCCTATATCTCGAGACCCTAGTCACCCAGGGGTATGAAAATTATCCTGTACTATAGCACTCATCAACAGCTTTCATTTGATATCCATATTGTATAAACACATTCTAGGAGTACCCGGGTCCACGTTTTGATCTCAAGAGCCTAGGCACGTAGCGAAAAAAAGGTAGACGTTGGCCGATTCTCAGACCTACCCAATATGTTCACAAAATTTCATGAGAATCGGTTCAGCCGTTTCGGAGGAGTTCAGCCTCTAAAACTGTGACAGAAGAATTTTATATATTAGATAAACACATTCTAGGGGTACCCGGGTCCACGTTTTGATCTCAAGACCCTAGACACGTAGCGAAAAAAAGGTAGACGTTGGCCGATTCTCAGACCTACCCAATATGCTCACAAAATTTCATGAGAATCGGTTCAGCCGTTTCTGAGGAGTTCAGCCTCTAAAACCGTGACAGAAGAATTTTATATATTAGATATATCTCATACAACCGATGGTTCAGATGAGAAACTTTTCGTAATTTCTGTCCCATTTTAACAGCTAGAAGCTTCAAATTTCACCGAATGCTTACGTATAGAGCATTCATTGTTGTATGAAAAACTTGCATAGATCGGTGGTATATATAGTATATATCTCATACAACCGATGGTTCAGATGAGAAACTTTTCGCAATCTCTGTCCCATTTTAACAGCTAGAAGCTTCAAACTTCACCGAATGCTTACGTATAGAGCATTCATTGTTGTATGAAAAAGTTGCATAGATCGGTGGTATATATAGTATATATCTCATACAACCGATTGATCAGATAAGAAACTTTTCGTAATTTCTGCCTCATTTTAAAAGCTAGAAGCTTCAAATTTCACCGAATGCTTACGTATAGAGCATTCATTGTTGTATGAAAAACTTGCATAGATCGGTGGTATATATAGTATATATCTAATACAACCGATTGTTCAGATAAGAAACTTTTCGTAATTTCTGCCTCATTTTAAAAGCTAGAAGCTTCAAATTTCACCGAATGCTTACGTATAGAGCATTCATAGTTGTATGAAAAACTTGCATAGATCGGTGGTATACATAGTATATATCTCATCCAACCGATGGTTCAGATGAGAAACTTTTCGTAATCTCTGTCCCATTTTAACAGCTAGAAGCTTCAAATTTCACCGAATGCTTACGTATAGAGCATTCATTGTTGTATGAAAAACTTGCATAGATCGGTGGTATATATAGTATATATCTCATACAACCGATTGTTCAGATAAGAAAGTGTTCGTAATTTCTGCCCCATTTTAACAGCTAGAAGCTTCAAATATCACCGAATGCTTACGTATAGAGCATTCATTGTTGTATGAAAAACTTGCATAGATCGGGGGTATATATAGTATATATCTCATACAACCGATTGTTCAGATAAGAAGCTTTTCGTAATTTCATTCTCATTTTAACAGCTAGAAGCTTCAAATTTCACCGAATGCTTACGTATAGAGCATTCATTGTTGTATGAAAAACTTGCATAGATCGGTGGTATATATAGTATATATCTCATACAACCGATGGTTCAGATGAGAAACTTTTCGCAATCTCTGTCCCATTTTAACAGCTAGAAGCTTCAAACTTCACCGAATGCTTACGTATAGAGCATTCATTGTTGTATGAAAAACTTGCATAGATCGGGGGTATATATAGTATATATCTCATACAACCGATTGTACAGATAAGAAACTTTTCGTAATTTCATTCTCATTTTAACAGCTCGAACCTTCAAATTTCACCGAGTGCTTACGTATAGAGCATTCATTGTTGTCTGAAAAAATTGCATAGATCAGTGGTACATATAGTATATATCTCATACAACTGATTGTTCAGATAAGAAACTTTTCGTAATTTCTGCCCCATTTTAACAGCTAGAAGCTTCAAATTTCACCGAGTGCTTACGTATAGAGCATTCATTGTTGTCTGAAAAAATTGCATAGATCAGTGGTATATATAGTATATATCTCATACAACCGATTGTTCAGATAAGAAACTTTTCGTAATTTCTGCCCTATTTTAACAGCCGAATGCTTACGTATAGAGCATTCATTGTTGTCTGAAAAAATTGCATAGATCAGTGGTATATATAGTATATATCTCATACAACCGATTGTTCAGATAAGAAACTTTTCGTAATTTCTGTCCCATTTTAACAGCAAGATCCTTCAAATTTCACCGAATGCTTACGTATAGAGCATTCATTGTTGTCTGAAAAAATTGCATAGATCGGTGTTATATATAGTATATATCTCATACAACCGATTGTTCAGATAAGAAACTTTTCGTAATTTCATTCTCATTTTAATAGCTACAACCTTCAAATTTCACCGAATGCTTACGTATAGAGCATTCATTGTTGTCTGAAAAAATTGCATAGATCGGTGTTATATATAGTATATAACTCATACAACCGATTGTACAGATAAGAAACTTTTCGTAATTTCATTCTCATTTTAACAGCTCGAACCTTCAAATTTCACCGAGTGCTTACGTATAGAGCATTCATTGTTGTCTGAAAAAATTGCATAGATCAGTGGTACATATAGTATATATCTCATACAACCGATTGTTCAGATAAGAAACTTTTCGTAATTTCTGTCCCATTTTAACAGCAAGATCCTTCAAATTTCACCGAATGCTTACGTATAGAGCATTCATTGTTGTCTGAAAAAATTGCATAGATCGGTGTTATATATAGTATATATCTCATACAACCGATTGTTCAGATAAGAAACTTTTCGTAATTTCATTCTCATTTTAATAGCTACAACCTTCAAATTTCACCGAATGCTTACGTATAGAGCATTCATTGTTGTCTGAAAAAATTGCATAGATCGGTGTTATATATAGTATATAACTCATACAACCGATTGTGCAGATAAAAAACTTTTCGTAATTTCTGTCCCATTTTAACAGCAAGATCCTTCAAATTTCACCGAATGCTTACGTATAGAGCATTCATTGTTGTCTGAAAAAATTGCATAGATCGGTGTTATATATAGTATATATCTCATACAACTGATTGTTCAGATAAGAAACTTTTCGTAATTTCTGCCCCATTTTAACAGCTAGAAGCTTCAAATTTCACCGAGTGCTTACGTATAGAGCATTCATTGTTGTTTGAAAAAATTGCATAGATCAGTGGTATATATAGTATATATCTCATAAAACCGATTGTTCAGATAAGAAACTTTTCGTAATTTCTGTCCCATTTTAACAGCAAGATCCTTCAAATTTCACCGAATGCTTACGTATAGAGCATTCATTGTTGTCTGAAAAAATTGCATAGATCGGTGTTATATATAGTATATATCTCATACAACCGATTGTTCAGATAAGAAACTTTTCGTAATTTCATTCTCATTTTAATAGCTACAACCTTCAAATTTCACCGAATGCTTACGTATAGAGCATTCATTGTTGTCTGAAAAAATTGCATAGATCGGTGTTATATATAGTATATAACTCATACAACCGATTGTGCAGATAAAAAACTTTTCGTAATTTCTGCCCCATACATACATACATTTTAATAAGAGTTTTCCGTCTAACTCTGCCCTACCCCTCTACACTTTTTCCTAATCTTTTTATTCACTCCTCCCTCCGTATTTTTCGCTTCATCTCCATCTTCGTCTCATTCTATCTCTTTCACAGACCCCAGTCCCCGTCCCACTCCGAGTCTCAGGACTGGGACTGAGTCCTAGTCCTAATCCCAGTCCCAGTGCCTCTCTGGTATACTTCCCAGAAAAAAGCATCGTAAATACTAATACAGGCAAATTTATATACGAAATTTCAGAACAATCGAATAGGACGTATGTAAATAGGTATGTGGGTATTATTAATTCTTGTCTTTATTTCGGCTTCGCATGCATATTTATCAGTTTTGTCAGGTTGATGCGACTAAATCGAATATCCCAATGAACTTCTGAGCTCTCAGCAACAGCTTTCATTTGATATCCATAGTACACACACACATCCTAGGGGTATCCGGGTCCATGTTTCGGCCTATATCTCGAGACCCTGGTCACTCAGGGGTAAAACTTACTCTGTACTATAGCACTCATCAACAGCTTTCATTTGATATCCATATTGTATAAACACATTCTAGGGGTACCTGGGTCCACGTTTTGGGCTATATCTCGAGACCCAAGCCTCCCAGTTGTATGAAAATTATCCTGCACTATAGCACTCATCAACAGCTTTCATCTGGTGTCCATATTGTATAAACACATTCTAGGGGTACCCGGGTCCACGTTTTGGGCTATATCTCGAGACCCAAGCCTCCCAGTTGTATGAAAATTATCCTGTACTATAGCACTCATCAACAGCTTTCATTCGATATCCATATTGTATAAACACATTCTAGGAGTACCCGGGTCCACGTTTTGATCTCAAGAGCCTAGGAACGTAGCGAAAAAAAAGGTAGACGTTGGCCGATTCTCAGACCTACCCAATATGTTCACAAAATTTCATGAGAATCGGTTCAGCCGTTTCGGAGGAGTTCAGCCTCTAAAACTGTGACAGAAGAATTTTATATATTAGATAAACACATTCTAGGGGTACCCGGGTCCACGTTTTGATCTCAAGACCCTAGACACGTAGCGAAAAAAAGGTAGACGTTGGCCGATTCTCAGACCTACCCAATATGCTCACAAAATTTCATGAGAATCGATTCAGCCGTTTCTGAGGAGTTCAGCCTCTAAAACCGTGACAGAAGAATTTTATATATTAGATATATCTCATACAACCGATGGTTCAGATGAGAAACTTTTCGTAATTTCTGTCCCATTTTAACAGCTAGAAGCTTCAAATTTCACCGAATGCTTACGTATAGAGCATTCATTGTTGTATGAAAAACTTGCATAGATCGGTGGTATATATAGTATATATCTCATACAACCGATGGTTCAGATGAGAAACTTTTCGCAATCTCTGTCCCATTTTAACAGCTAGAAGCTTCAAACTTCACCGAATGCTTACGTATAGAGCATTCGTTGTTGTATGAAAAAGTTGCATAGATCGGTGGTATATATAGTATATATCTCATACAACCGATTGTTCAGATAAGAAACTTTTCGTAATTTCTGCCTCATTTTAAAAGCTAGAAGCTTCAAATTTCACCGAATGCTTACGTATAGAGCATTCATTTTTGTATGAAAAACTTGCATAGATCGGTGGTATATATAGTATATATCTAATACAACCGATTGTTCAGATAAGAAACTTTTCGTAATTTCTGCCTCATTTTAAAAGCTAGAAGCTTCAGATTTCACCGAATGCTTACGTATAGAGCATTCATAGTTGTATGAAAAACTTGCATAGATCGGTGGTATATATATCATCCAACCGATGGTTCAGATGAGAAACTTTTCGTAATCTCTGTCCCATTTTAACAGCTAGAAGCTTCAAATTTCACCGAATGCTTACGTATAGAGCATTCATTGTTGTATGAAAAACTTGCATAGATCGGTGGTATATATAGTATATATCTCATACAACCGATTGTTCAGATAAGAAACTGTTCGTAATTTCTGCCCCATTTTAACAGCTAGAAGCTTCAAATATCACCGAATGCTTACGTATAGAGCATTCATTGTTGTATGAAAAACTTGCATAGATCGGGGGTATATATAGTATATATCTCATACAACCGATTGTTCAGATAAGAAGCTTTTCGTAATTTCATTCTCATTTTAACAGCTAGAAGCTTCAAATTTCACCGAATGCTTACGTATAGAGCATTCATTGTTGTATGAAAAACTTGCATAGATCGGTGGTATATAGTATATATCTCATACAACCGATTGTTCAGATAAGAAACTGTTCGTAATTTCTGCCCCATTTTAACAGCTAGAAGCTTCAAATATCACCGAATGCTTACGTATAGGGCATTCATTGTTGTATGAAAAACTTGCATAGATCGGGGGTATATATAGTATATATCTCATACAACCGATTGTTCAGATAAGAAGCTTTTCGTAATTTCATTCTCATTTTAACAGCTAGAACCTTCAAATTTCACCGAATGCTTACGTATAGAGCATTCATTGTTGTATGAAAAACTTGCATAGATCGGTGGTATATATAGTATATATCTCATACAACCGATTGTTCAGATAAGAAACTGTTCGTAATTTCTGCCCCATTTTAACAGCTAGAAGCTTCAAATATCACCGAATGCTTACGTATAGAGCATTCATTGTTGTATGAAAAACTTGCATAGATCGGGGGTATATATAGTATATATCTCATACAACCGATTGTTCAGATAAGAAGCTTTTCGTAATTTCATTCTCATTTTAACAGCTAGAAGCTTCAAATTTCACCGAATGCTTACGTATAGAGCATTCATTGTTGTATGAAAAACTTGCATAGATCGGTGGTATATATAGTATATATCTCATACAACCGATTGTTCAGATAAGAAACTGTTCGTAATTTCTGCCCCATTTTAACAGCTAGAAGCTTCAAATATCACCGAATGCTTACGTATAGAGCATTCATTGTTGTATGAAAAACTTGCATAGATCGGGGGTATATATAGTATATATCTCATACAACCGATTGTTCAGATAAGAAGCTTTTCGTAATTTCATTCTCATTTTAACAGCTAGAACCTTCAAATTTCACCGAATGCTTACGTATAGAGCATTCATTGTTGTATGAAAAACTTGCATAGATCGGTGGTATATATAGTATATATCTCATACAACCGATTGTTCAGATAAGAAACTGTTCGTAATTTCTGCCCCATTTTAACAGCTAGAAGCTTCAAATATCACCGAATGCTTACGTATAGAGCATTCATTGTTGTATGAAAAACTTGCATAGATCGGGGGTATATATAGTATATATCTCATACAACCGATTGTTCAGATAAGAAGCTTTTCGTAATTTCATTCTCATTTTAACAGCTAGAACCTTCAAATTTCACCGAATGCTTACGTATAGAGCATTCATTGTTGTATGAAAAACTTGCATAGATCGGTGGTATATATAGTATATATCTCATACAACCGATTGTTCAGATAAGAAACTGTTCGTAATTTCTGCCCCATTTTAACAGCTAGAAGCTTCAAATATCACCGAATGCTTACGTATAGAGCATTCATTGTTGTATGAAAAACTTGCATAGATCGGGGGTATATATAGTATATATCTCATACAACCGATTGTTCAGATAAGAAGCTTTTCGTAATATTATTCTCATTTTAACAGCTAGAACCTTCAAAATTCACCGAATGCTTACGTATAGAGCATTCATTGTTGTATGAAAAACTTGCATAGATCGGGGGTATATATAGTATATATCTCATACAACCGATTGTTCAGATAAGAAGCTTTTCGTAATTTCATTCTCATTTTAACAGCTAGAAGCTTCAAATTTCACCGAATGCTTACGTATAGAGCATTCTTTGTTGTATGAAAAACTTGCATAGATCGGTGGTATATATAGTATATATCTCATACAACCGATTGTTCAGATAAGAAACTGTTCGTAATTTCTGCCCCATTTTAACAGCTAGAAGCTTCAAATATCACCGAATGCTTACGTATAGAGCATTCATTGTTGTATGAAAAACTTGCATAGATCGGGGGCATATATAGTATATATCTCATACAACCGATTGTTCAGATAAGAAGCTTTTCGTAATTTCATTCTCATTTTAACTGCTAGAACCTTCAAATTTCACCGAATGCTTACGTATAGAGCATTCATTGTTGTATGAAAAACTTGCATAGATCGGTGGTATATATAGTATATATCTCATACAACCGATTGTTCAGATAAGAAACTGTTCGTAATTTCTGCCCCATTTTAACAGCTAGAAGCTTCAAATATCACCGAATGCTTACGTATAGAGCATTCATTGTTGTATGAAAAACTTGCATAGATCGGGGGTATATATAGTATATATCTCATACAACCGATTGTTCAGATAAGAAGCTTTTCGTAATTTCATTCTCATTTTAACAGCTAGAAGCTTCAAATTTCACCGAATGCTTACGTATAGAGCATTCATTGTTGTATGAAAAACTTGCATAGATCGGTGGTATATATAGTATATATCTCATACAACCGATTGTTCAGATAAGAAGCTTTTCGTAATTTCATTCTCATTTTAACTGCTAGAACCTTCAAATTTCACCGAATGCTTACGTATAGAGCATTCATTGTTGTATGAAAAACTTGCATAGATCGGGGGTATATATAGTATATATCTCATACAACCGATTGTTCAGATAAGAAACTTTTCGTAATTTCTGCCCCATTTTAACAGCCGAATGCTTACGTATAGAGAATTCATTGTTGTCTGAAAAAATTGCATAGATCAGTGGTATATATAGTATATATCTCATACAACCGATTGTTCAGATAAGAAACTTTTCGTAATTTCTGTCCCATTTTAACAGCAAGATCCTTCAAATTTCACCGAATGCTTACGTATAGAGCATTCATTGTTGTCTGAAAGTTAATAGCGATCTTAAACTGCACATACAGTGATCTTCAAACTGCTCAAACAGTGATTTTCTTACTGTGATCTCCAAACTATTTTCACTGCCTCCGTCTGTTTAATCAATTTTACTTTAACTTATAATGTCTTGCAATTTTGTTAACTGCCAATTGAAAGGTGATACCGAGCGTTTCGTGTCGTGCTGGCTTTGTGATGAGCTTGCTCATATGAAGTGCGCTAGTTTGACAGCAAGGGTGTGTGATGCGATCAACGATAACAAGGGTGTGCGTTGGTCGTGCTTGAAATGCAGATCCACCGAAGTGGATCTTTTTAAGCTTTTCAAACATACCCGAAACGCATTCTCCGATATCGGTAAGGAACTTTCTACATTAGGGGATAAATTCAAGTATTATGAAAACTTGTTTAAAACTTTCAAATGTATTACCGATTCAGCTGCTAATGCTAACAGCGACAGTCGTGACAGCAAACGAAAACGAACTGATGTCTCGGCTGGCGTATTGACCCTAGACCCCGTTCAAAACATCCAGAACCCAATCGTTCCTACACCTAGCACGATAGAATTAATAAACTTAGCATCTCCAAGTCCTCTTACAGTAGAGCCTTCAACATCAAAGGCACCTCCAACAAAACTAGCAGCTAGAAAAAATATTGAACCTGCAAACCGTTCTCAGGCAACTGAGCCTGGAACTAGGAAGTTGGTTGTAGTCCCTCCTAAAAAATCGATATTCGTGTCAAGATTCGACAGGGATACTACTGAGGAGGATCTGAAATCGTATATCTTCTCAAAAAGGAAAACCCATGACGTAACAATTCGGAAATTTAATTTTAGTTATGAAAGAAACGTATCTTCCTTTAGATTAGATGTACCTATTGACCATTTTGACACTATCTTGAGTAACGATTTTTGGCCCTCTGGGGCACTTGTGCGGGAATTTGAATATAGGCGGAATAAGAGTGTTCCAAACTTGGCAAAGATCCCTGTTAATAACACTGAGTCAAAAAACTGAACGAAAAATCTGCTTTAGATATACTTTACCAAAATGTTAGAGGCTTAAACACCAAGTTAACAGAACTGTTTTTAAAATCATTTAACTCAAGCTACGATATAATTGCTTTAACCGAAACCTGGCTGAAACCTCATGTTTTTAACTCAGAGATCCTCTGTAATGACTACCAGATATATCGAAATGACCGCCTGAACAGGGTTGGAGGTGGGGTTCTGCTTGCTGTACACTCTTCAATACCATCTGAAGAGATTTGCGTAACCGCCACCGATACAACTGAGTTCTTGTGCATACGCACACAACTAGCAAATATCCACATTTATTTGGCCATCTGTTATATCCCGCCATCTTCTGAACTGTCCGTTTATATGAATCACATTTCCTTGCTAAGAACTGTTAATTCGATGCTAAAGCCTTCCGATTCCATTATTGTCTTGGGTGACTTCAATATGCCACACATATCATGGTGCATCTCTGACTTTAATATCGTACCAGTTTCGTCAAAGTCTTCCAACAATGAATTTCTAGACGGAATGTCTGAGCTGTGCCTTCAACAAATCAACATCCAATCGAATAAATTCGGAAGAGTGTTGGATTTAGCCTTTGTGGATGATGAATCTAAATATTCCATTAGTCGATGCGAACCCATTATTGAACCTGAAGATGCTTACCACCCTTCCCTCAAAATAGTTTACGAAGTTGTAAATTATGCTTGTAACAGCGGAAATAAACGATACGACTCCAGTTATCGCTTCGACTTTGCGAAGGCCAATTTTAAAAAATTAAATCGTGATCTATCTCGAATAGTGTGGCCAACATTTAATGCTGATGTGGAGCAAAGCGTTTCTCACTTTTACAATACCATTTACTGTCTTTTTGAAAAATACGTACCTAAGCGGATTTGTGTACATTCCGATACAAGCCAAGTATGGTTCACTAAAGAGCTGAAAATTTTAAAGAATAAAAAGTCTCGATCTTTCAAGTTGTTCAAAAAGACGGGTTTACATAACCATTACTTACAGTACTCGATTCTACGCTGCAAGTATTTTCAATTGAACAAAAAGTGTTACAAAGCTTATCTTTGTAAAATGAAAAGAAATATAACTTGCAACCCGAAGGCATTTTACGGATTCGTAAACTCTAAACGCAGGGTGAAAGGGTTTCCATCATCCATGAAATTCCAAGATAATATTTCCAGCGATGATCAAGAGATCGCCGACTTCTTTGCGGAATTTTTCAAATCAAATTACTCTATTGAGACCAACGTTCCACCTAATGAATACCCATACCATATTGATTCATGTTATTCAATCAGAGCTCCATTTATATCTTCAGAAGATGTATTATCTTATTTAAAAACTTTAAAAGTATCATATTCATACGGCCCCGACAGGATCCCGACACACTTTCTTAAAAAATGTGCCGCAAACATCTATCAGCCGCTAACAGATTTATTTAATTTATCTTTAATTTATGGCGTTTTCCCAACAATATGGAAGGAATCTTTTCTTATTCCGCTTCATAAAAATGGAAGCAGGTCTTCAATACAAAACTACCGGGGCATAGCAAAGTTATCCGCTATCCCAAAGTTATTTGAGGCTATTGTTACCTACCACCTAACATTCCCTATTTCCCCCATAATTGCAAGCTCGCAGCATGGGTTCTGTAAGGGCAAATCACCTATCACCAATTTACTAGAATTTACCACCCACGTTTCTAATGGATTTAGAAAAGGCCTTCACACTGATGTTATTTACACCGATTTCAGTAAAGCTTTCGACAAAGTATCACACCCATTACTTATTCATAAGCTCAGTCAACTCGGTTTTCAACCCCGTCTTATATGTTGGATTTCTTCGTATCTTGGTTATCGTACGCAAAAAGTAATCTTTAAAAATACACTTTCTGGGGTCATCAATGTTTCTTCTGGTGTTCCTCAGGGCAGCCATCTTGGTCCGATTCTGTTCTTGTTGTTCATAAACGATATATCTGGTACAATTAAATACTCAAAAATCTTGATGTACGCAGACGATGTAAAACTTTTCAAATCATGTGCCTCGGCTGAGGAACATTCCTTGCTTCAAATGGATTTAAATCACTTGGTTACCTGGTGCAATGTAAATTATATGCCGCTCAATCTCAAAAAATGTAAATTCATGTGTTTTTCTCGGAGAGTTTCGCCACCAGCTTCATATACAATTAACAACTATAGTCTAGAAACTGTAAATAATTTTATTGACTTGGGAGTCATGATGGATTCCAAACTTAGTTTCAATCTTCATATTAATGCTACAGTGAATAAAGGTAAAGGTGTTTTTGCATTTGTTAAACGGTGGTCAAAAGAATTTAACGACCCTTACATAACTAAAGCACTTTTTACAACATTAGTTAGGCCAATATTAGAATACGGCTCGATAATTTGGAATCCGCGTTATCAAGTCCATGCAGACAGTCTCGAATCAATACAAAAACAATTTTTACTATTTGCCTTAAGAAATTTCCAATGGGACTCTTTAACTAATCTTCCACCTTATACGAATCGATTAAAGCTTATCAATCTTTCAACTCTTGCTAGTCGAAGGGAAATGCTTGGTTTGATATTTATGACAAAACTTTTAAATGGATCAATTTCGAGCCCATTCCTTCTGAATGAAGTGAACTTTTGCGTTCCCTCTCGGACATCGAGACACTTCAAACCTCTTCTGCTGAAACAATGTAGAACGAATTTCGAACAAAATGAACCTTTTCGGCGTTTATGCCAAGATTATAACTCTCACTCAAACACATTTGATAGCTCGGACTCCCTTTTTTCTATAAAAAAGATTGTTCTCACCTCTCTAAATTAATGTATAATACGTTTGCTTCTGTTCTCTTTAAGTATTACGCTTGGCTGATAAAATTTCTTCTGTAGCTGAGCAGTCTCAGATCGTGACGCTTGACAAACCGCTGCCCATCAAAGACTCGGCAAAATAAAAAAAAAAAAAAAAAAAAAAGTTATTATATATATGTATAAATCGATCGCGTGAACAGGATTAGCCTGGTTTCATTGGGCCACTTGAGGGCAGCGCGCTGCCACAACGTCCATTAAAAAAAAAAAAAAAAAAAAAAAAAAAAAAAAAAAATTGCATAGATCGGTGGTACATATAGTATATATCTCATACAACTGATTGTTCAGATAAGAAACTGTTCGTAATTTCTGCCCCATTTTAACAGCTAGAAGCTTCAAATATCACCGAATGCTTACGTATAGAGCATTCATTGTTGTATGAAAAACTTGCATAGATCGGGGGTATATATAGTATATATCTCATACAACCGATTGTTCAGATAAGAAACTTTTCGTAATTTCATTCTCATTTTAACAGCTCGAACCTTCAAATTTCACCGAATGCTTACGTATAGAGCATTCATTGTTGTCTGAAAAAATTGCATAGATCGGTGGTATTGATAGTATATATATGGTATATATATCTCATACAACCGATTGTGCAGATAAAAAACTTTTCGTAATTTCTGCCCCATTTTAACAGCTAGAAGCTTAAAATTTCACCGAGTGCTTACGTATAGAGCATTCATTGTTGTCTGAAAAAATTGCATAGATCAGTGGTACATATAGTATATATCTCATACAACTGATCGTTCAGATAAGAAACTTTTCGTAATTTCTGCCCCATTTTAACAGCTAGAAGCTTCAAATTTCACCGAGTGCTTACGTATAGAGCATTCATTGTTGTCTGAAAAAATTGCATAGATCAGTGGTATATATAGTATATATCTCATACAACCGATTGTTCAGGTAAGAAACTTTTCGTAATTTCTGCCCCATTTTAACAGCCGAATGCTTACGTATAGAGCATTCATTGTTGTCTGAAAAAATTGCATAGATCAGTGGTATATATAGTATATATCTCATACAACCGATTGTTCAGATAAGAAACTTTTCGTAATTTCTGTCCCATTTTAACAGCAAGATCCTTCAAATTTCACCGAATGCTTACGTATAGAGCATTCATTGTTGTCTGAAAAAATTGCATAGATCGGTGGTACATATAGTATATATCTCATACAACTGATTGTTCAGATAAGAAACTTTTCGTAATTTCTGCCCCATTTTAACAGCTAGAAGCTTCAAATTTCACCGAGTGCTTACGTATAGAGCATTCATTGTTGTTTGAAAAAATTGCATAGATCAGTGGTATATATAGTATATATCTCATACAACCGATTGTTCAGATAAGAAACTTTTCGTAATTTCTGCCCCATTTTAACAGCTAGAAGCTTCAAATTTCACCGAGTGCTTACGTATAGAGCATTCATTGTTGTCTGAAAAAATTGCATAGATCAGTGGTATATATAGTATATATCTCATACAACCGATTGTTCAGATAAGAAACTTTTCGTAATTTCTGCCCCATTTTAACAGCTAGAAGCTTCAAATTTCACCGAGTGCTTACGTATAGAGCATTCATTGTTGTCTGAAAAAATTGCATAGATCAGTGGTATATATAGTATATATCTCATACAACCGATTGTTCAGATAAGAAACTTTTCGTAATTTCTGTCCCATTTTAACAGCAAGATCCTTCAAATTTCACCGAATGCTTACGTATTCATTGTTGTCTGAAAAAATTGCATAGATCGGTGTTATATATAGTATATATCTCATACAACCGATTGTTCAGATAAGAAACTTTTCGTAATTTCATTCTCATTTTAATAGCTACAACCTTCAAATTTCACCGAATGCTTACGTATTCATTGTTGTCTGAAAAAATTGCATAGATCGGTGTTATATATAGTATATAACTCATACAACCTATTGTGCAGATAAAAAACTTTTCGTAATTTCTGCCCCATTTGAACAATTAGAAGATTCAAATTTCACCGAATGCTTACGTATAGAGCATTCATTGTTGTTTGAGAAAATTGTATAGATCGAGGGTATATATAGTATATATCTCATACAACCGATTGTTCAGATAAGAAACTTTTCGTAATTTCTGTCCCATTTTGACAGCTCGAAGCTTCAGATTTCACCGAATGCTTACGTATAGAGCATTCATTGTTGTCTGAAAAACTTGCATAGATCGGTGGTATATATAGTATATATCTCATACAACTGATTGTTCAGATAAGAAACTTTTCGTAATTTCTGCCCCATTTTAACAGCTAGAAGCTTCAAATTTCACCGAGTGCTTACGTATAGAGCATTCATTGTTGTCTGAAAAAATTGCATAGATCAGTGGTATATATAGTATATATCTCATACAACCGATTGTTCAGATAAGAAACTTTTCGTAATTTCTGTCCCATTTTAACAGCAAGATCCTTCAAATTTCACCGAATGCTTACGTATTCATTGTTGTCTGAAAAAATTGCATAGATCGGTGTTATATATAGTATATATCTCATACAACCGATTGTTCAGATAAGAAACTTTTCGTAATTTCATTCTCATTTTAATAGCTACAACCTTCAAATTTCACCGAATGCTTACGTATTCATTGTTGTCTGAAAAAATTGCATAGATCGGTGTTATATATAGTATATAACTCATACAACCTATTGTGCAGATAAAAAACTTTTCGTAATTTCTGCCCCATTTGAACAATTAGAAGATTCAAATTTCACCGAATGCTTACGTATAGAGCATTCATTGTTGTTTGAGAAAATTGTATAGATCGAGGGTATATATAGTATATATCTCATACAACCGATTGTTCAGATAAGAAACTTTTCGTAATTTCTGTCCCATTTTGACAGCTCGAAGCTTCAGATTTCACCGAATGCTTACGTATAGAGCATTCATTGTTGTCTGAAAAACTTGCATAGATCGGTGGTATATATAGTATATATCTCATACAACCGATTGTTCAGATAAGAAACTTTTCGTAATTTCTGTCCCATTTTGACAGCTAGAAGCTTCAAATTTCACCGAATGCTTACGTATAGAGCATTCATTGTTGTCTGAAAAAAATTGTATAGATCGGGGGTATATATAGTATATACCTCATACAACCGATTGTTCATATAAGATACTTTTCGTAATTTCTGTCCCATTTTAACAGCTAGAAGCTTCAGATTTCACCGAATGCTTACGTATAGAGCATTCATTGTGGTTTGAAAAAATTGTATAGATCGGGGGTATATCTATATATATAAAAAGAAGTGTACATTTTGATTGTCACTCCATAACTCGAGAACGGCTCGACAGATTCCCATGAAATTTTTAGGAAAGATACAGGAAGGAGAGATGATGGTTAGTTGATTTTGAAATCCCAAATCGGTTTAGCCATACATATATAAAAATCAATCTCTGTGTGTGTGTGTTCGCTATGGAAACGTATTTCCCACACATCAATCCTCACCAAATTTTGGTTATGGGTTCCTTCGATCAACGGGAAGGTTTTAGGCTAAAAATAATTTCGATATATAAAAGGGGCGTGGCACTTCCCTTACAAATTGGAATCTTTGGTACTGCATACCTTTGAAGGTATACATGCCAGAACATTGAAATTCAGTAAGGAATTATATGAGGTCAATCCCTAGCACCACCAAGAAAAGGCAGAATTGGGAAAAAGAGGGCGTCGAACCTCCCATTCAAATGGAATCTTTGGTACTGCATAACTTTGAAGGTATACATGCCAGAACATTGAAATTCAGTAAGGAGTTATTTGAGGTCAATCCTTAACACCACCAAGAAAATATGGAATTGGGAAAAAGGGGGCGTGGCAACTCCGAAACAAATGAAATATATTACACTGCATATATGTGGATGTCGTAATGTTAGGATAATTAAAATTTGTAAGGAGCTATGTGACGTTAAATCCTAAAACCTCCAGTAAAATGTGGAATGGGGAAAAACTATGGCTGCCGTACAAACTTAAGTTATTTTAACACCTAAAATTTGACTGCATTGTTGGGTTTGGCTGTTATGCCTTTTTGACGTTTAGTAATCTGCCGCTGTTAAAAAAATTGTTTAGCTTCAGTCTATCTACATCTTCTATAAAAATCATATTCTGTATGTGTGTTCTCTATGAAAACGTGTTTGCTATACTTCGATCATCACCAAATTTTGGCTCGAGGTTCCTTCGATCAAGACGAAAGTTTTTCATATTTCAGAATTAAGAATTTTAAATTTAAATGTTTTTGTTTTTTGGCTATGCGAAAGAACTATCTTAGCTCCCAAAAATGATCATGTTAACAAAATCAATGATCGCTTTCAAAATCAATTTCCTGGTGAAGTGACGAAATATAAATCGATCGACACAGTTACAGATGAAGATAAAATTGTGAATTATCCAAATGAATTTCTATACTCCTTAGAACCAAAAGGAATGCCTGCGCATATATCAACTTTGAAAATTGACTCACCAGTCATGCTTCTTCGGAATGTAATCAAAGCAACAATCATCAGCGGCAAAAGCAATACAATAATATAAAATAAGATACAATAAGATACAAGAATAAAATGTTTTAACAGAAAATTTCACCAAATATGCGTACAAAATTCAATTCAATTTACAGAACAATAAATTAAATTATCAACAAACAAAACAGAAAAAATAACGCAACATCCATTCGATCTCGGGCGTTACAACGTGCGCCTGGTAAAGCTAGTATAGTATATAACTCATACAACCCATTTTTCAAATGAGAAACTTTTCGCAATTACTGTCCCTTTTAAACAGCTAGAAGCTTCACATTTCACCAAATGCTTACGTATATCGCATATATTGTTTTCTCAAAAAATCACAGAGATCGGTGGTATATATAGTATATACTCATACAAGCGATTTTTCAGATAAGAAACTTTTCGCAATTTCTGCCCCATTTTAACAGCTAGAAGCTTCAAATTTCACCAAATTCTTACGTATATCGCATATATTGTTTTCTGAAAAAATCATAGAGATCTGTGGTATATATATTATATACCCCATATAAACTGTCATTTCTGCCCACTTTTTAGCGGCTAGAAGCTTCAAATTTCATTAAAACCTTACGTTTACGTTATATATTGTTGAGATAAGTGATTCATTGTAATAGTTATTTCATGCAGACCACAAAAAACGCAAAACTTTGCATCCTTACACGAACTACCTATTTTGTATTTTATATTTATCTTAAAAATCGCTCAGGTATGCACATCTGTTCACTATATATTTAATATCTTATACAGCCGATTATTTGGATATTACGAATGGGATAAGATTATTCATGAAAGGTATGAAGTCTTCGGCACAGCCGAAGACAGTCCCGTCGTTACTGGTATTAAGAACAGTTTTTCCATGCATACTGTTCGTATTTTATGACAAGTGCTCATTATGTGCTCATTTCAAGCACTATTTGTGCTAGGTGTAAGATATTTTGTTCTCACGCTTCGAGAACGATTTGTGGTCGATTCAACAGTTTTCGCTCTTAATCCAAGAACGGCTTGTGCTCGATTAATGGTTGGGGTGGGAAGGTAATTTTTTCAATAGGTACCCATTTATTTATTTTTTTATAAATAATTACCTTTTTGTCATTAATTTAAAATTTTTATAACAAAAAAATTATTATTAAAATCCAGAAGTTTAAGAAAAAACGCATAGTATTTATTTTTTCATATATTTCTCTTATTGAGAAATTCTTATTATTTGATGATGTAATCTGCATATATACTTAAAACATTTCATAACATGTTTGAGAATTACCTGCGCATATCTGAACCGAAAATCTAAATGAACGAAAAATAAGAGCTAAAAAAAAAATAGATGATAAAAAAATGTATTAAAACATTTCAGAAGTTGGCGGTGATAGTACTCGCACCACGCGATCGGAACCGCAACATCATAACCGCTGGGCCACAGAAATCGAGATAGATATAGACGCCCATATATCAAAATAATCAGTATCGAAAAAAAATGTGTTAAGCCATGTCCATCCATCTCTCCGCCCGTTAACACGATAATTTGAGCAAATATTGAGATATCTTCACCAAATTCAGTATATGGACTTATATGGACCCAGAATAGATTGGTATTGAAGATGAGCGAAATCGGACGATAACCACGTCCACTTTTGATATCGAAAATTTAGATATAATTGAAAAACTAATACCGTTAAGCTTATTATTGGTAGGTTGATTGGTTTTATGAAGCAAAACATATTCCAAAGAATTTGGGAATATGGGCGTGGCACCGCTTACTTGTGATAAAATCAATTTTACAAATATTATTAATCATAAAACAAAAACCGTTAAACATATCATAACTTAATTCGGTAGAGAGCTTGCCCTTACTATAACGAATGCTTTGAAGAAAAATTTACAAAGTCGGTTAAGTACCACGCCCACTTTTATATTAAAGATTTTTAAAGGGGTAGTGGACGAATAACATAAGCTATATCTTTGGGAAAAAGAGGCTTACATCAATGATATTTCCTTTCCCAAGTGGAATTATAACAGGAAATAGGAAAAAATTCAAATTTTTGAAAAAGGGCGTGGCACCGTATATAGTATATTGCTATGTTTCGTGATGCATAACTCGAAGAAAAATTAACAAATCGTAATGAAAGGCCACTTTTATATAAAATAAGTTTAAAAGGGTCGTAGACTAGAATAATAAGCCACGTTTTATTGTAAAAGGATGTTGAGAGAAATTTTTTTAAATAGGCGATGCCGCGTGTTATTTAGAAAAGTAATTTATCTGAAATGAACTGCACAATTAAAGCCCACGCTTAGTATACAATGTTCGGTTACACACGAACTTAGATATCCTTACTCGTTTTTTCTTTAACTCAATTTATGAACATTGTTCTCATTGATAGAACATTTGTTCATATTTTAAGACCAGCCGTTCTCTTTTCAAGAAAATGGTGTCAGTTCAAGCACAAGGTTGTTGTTTTAAGAACTCGTCGTTCGTTTTTCAAGAACAAAAAGTAAGATCATGAAAAGCTTGAATTGAGTCCGAGGGTTCTGGATTTTAGAACGGCGTTTTTCTCTGAGTGTATTTAACGTTAGAAAAATATTATGATTTTATACTATTTTCTAATGTAGTTCTGTAGTGCATCTCTAATCGATAACTGGATTAGAGAACTAGGTTAGAATTCGATTAGAGAATTATTTGAGAAACACTAGAAATGCGATCGATTATTTGCAGGATATGATCACTCATCCTTAGTGTTTCACAAAAGTATTCAATATATTGAAAAGTTTTGCCAAAAATCAGTTTTTCATTTGTAATAATTAAAAGGAGTACGTGAAAATTTATAAAAAAAAAGTTAAAGATGGAAAGGAGCAAAATGTTAGCATACTATTTGATTGGAAAACATGTCCTCAATTATATTTCAAATCAATGCAGAGCTAAATACTGAAGGAATAAGTGACAGATAGATTAGGCCATGATGCAATAAACCAGACAGATGAAATCAATATTACAAAATGGAGTCGCATTTGACAGTTGTATCCCTAATAAATTAAAGTGTTTCCTCTTGACTTGTCTGCAGTGTTGATTTTTTTTTACTATCATACAAAATACTACATTAATGCCCTTCTGCAACATGAGGTAACGTGCGGGAAAACAACACCTGCGGTCTGTATTTCCTTTTGAAAATCGTCGTTTTTTCTTTTTGTACATAAAATAAGGCCCGCTGGCATTATTTAAATTTTTTTGGCGTCGATTCCGAAAGCATTATTTCACTGCATCTGAATTACGAAGCTGCTTAGAGGAAATAACAACATTCTAGTCAACGGAACGGAATGGCGGGATCTTCAGAGTATCACATTATCCACAACTAAGGAATATGGCACCAGCCCTTTGACGTCATTGAGATGGCTGACGATTCGGAACAATATCATGAAGATGCAGATAAGTATCTCGGATTGACCGTTCCAAGACAAACAACCATTTATGTAGACCACGCTAACTCTCATTCTCCCTCGTCCCCTTGTTCTCTTGACTTTTTCGACTTCCCTCCAACTTCCTTCCCATTTCCTCTCTTCCATTCTCTTTTCTTTCATCTCCTTATTGCCAATGTGACGATATATTGAATTTGGCTTTTCTCCGCACATCGCATTATCGCGGTAATTAAAAAGTATTAAAATAATACCAAAAATTTTCCCTCCCTACTACTTTGAAATTCATGACCGGATTATGAGGGCCGTCAAATTTTTGCTATTGTACTACTGACTTCACCTGTCTAGTTTTATTACGTCATGGGTTAGGCTTTGAGTGATTATAATAAGCCTTTGAAACATATTCATATCAAGTATAAAAGCTTATAACCCATTAAATGTTTTTGATATAATAAAACAATGAAAATTGTATTGATTTTAAGGGGACACCACCTTTGAACTTTTGGAAAATCGTTTTTTTTTTCTCGAAATTCTACCTCGTCGTCTTAAGATTACACAAAGTTTTTTTTCGGTTTTTGGAATCGAATCTTCCAATTCCAATTGGTGGCAAGAGGACTTAGTTGCCTCGAGTTAAAACGCAAACATGTTTCTGCAAGACCTGGAAGTGTCTCCCCTTCCCCCAAGTCTCAAAAGGTGGACCGAAAATTATCTGTCTGGTCGGCAAGCATCGGTGAAATTCAGGAACGTAACATCCAAACCGATAAGAATCAAACAAGGGGTGCCACAGGATGGTGTCTTATCCCGACTTTTGTTTATCTTCTATATATCAAAGCTACCTTCACCACCAGAAGGAGTCACTATGTTTCCTACGCCGATGACTGCACAATAATGGCCACAGGCCCAGGCCCACAGGTTGATGGGTTTTGTAACAAAATAAACAGCTATCTCTCCAGTTTCTTCGCCACGCAAAACCTGACCTACTAAATCATTGGCTCCGTTATTTACAATATGGACACGCCAAATGTCGACCATATTGAACATGCACGTCGATGAATGTGTCACAGCCCCAGTTAGTTGACCCATTCAAAAAAGCGTTAAAGATGAAAATGGAGAAGATTGGATTGAGTCGTGAGCAATTATACAACGCCGATGAATCCGGTTTATTCTGGAAACTTTTGCCACAAAAGACGAATGTGTCATCATTAGAAAAAACTTCCCCAGGTGCAAAGAGAGAAAAGCAAAGAGTAACTTTCCCGTGCTATTCAAATGCGCCAGGATGTCATCAACTCAAGCTTCTTGTAGTCGGAAAAGCTAAACACCCCCGTTGTTTTAAAGGTTTTGACTGCCCAGTGTATTATCGACATTCTAAATCCGCTTGGATGACTGCGGCTTTTTTTAAATATTGGTTCCACCGTTCATTCATACCGAACGCTTTCATATTTCAATCTCAGTAGCTTAAAACTCATAAAATTTGTTTAGGTTACAAAGCTTTTGATGGAAAAGGGACTACCAGTAAAAGCTCTCCTTTTAAATGATAACGCTCCATCGCATCCACCCGAGGATGAATTAAAAAGTGAAGACGGCTGCATATTAGCAATGTTTATGCCACCAAATGTCATACAACCTATGGATCAAAATGCAATCAGGATTACGAAAGTTTACTATAAAAGCAGTATTTTGGTTCTGTTGCTGCAAATGGGGTTTAATTTGCTTGAGGCTCTAAAGCAAAATACACTTTAGGTTTAATTCATTGCCTTCAACGTTAGCGAATGGAACGATGATGTCATTGAATGCAATGACAATGAAATACAGGAAATTTCCGACGATGATGATGACTGTTTTGTGGAGCCAGAAAAGACGATTACATAAAACTTTGGAATAGGCTGAAATTGAAATGGTTGATAAATCGGATTTAAATGTGTTGAAAAAGCTAAGGGAAAATCCAGTTTTTAAGATGCTTGAACAAAAGAAACAACAAAGCGGATTGCTGATTTTTTTCGACATGAACTCAGTTTTTTCCAAAAATTAAACAGAATATGAAATTATTTATAACTAACTTTTTGACTGTAACTGATTTTTTATTTGTGTCTTAAAACTAATTAAATAATTAAATAATTGGTCTCTAAGTGTTGCATTTGTTGTAATTCATTTTATTCACCTACATTCTATATTCTGTTTAACCTAATGGTGTTGAATTTTTAGGCGCGCTTAAAAGCTTAGTAACATTAGTTTGGATTTTAGCAGTATCCACTGTTACCTTATCAATGTAATTATATGTATGTAATTAGCGAGACAGGCTCAAATTGCTTTATACAATGCTTTTTGTTATTGATAATTAGAGGGAATTGCAATGCGAACAGCGGGGCATTCCTATGGCTGAGTGGTTAAAGGCATCTGCCTTTACACTGGTATGAATGTTGGAGATTCGAGTTGAATACTCAGCTCCCGAGAAGCTAGCTGATGAAGAATTGAAAATCAAAAGCATGTCCTAGTAAAAATCGCCGTTTGTGAACTTTGCAATTTTTCTCTAATATCAATAACAAAAACCATTGTATAAAGCAATTTGAGCCAGTCTCCCTAATTTCATACATATGAACAATCTCGCAAAACTGAACAGACTTGATTTTAATTAGTTCATATTATAGCGAGTGCACTGTATTATGAATATATACAGAAAAAATAAAGTATACATTATGATAAAAACAAAAGTTTCAGACAATTTTTATTATTTACATATATAAATGAACTTACATAAATTTATTATATATATAAATTATATATATTTTTTTAATTTTCCTTATTTTTTTGAAAACCTCATTTCTCCTTTTTTTTTAGTAAATGCTTTCGTATTCAAATATATATACTAATTATATATGTATGTATGTTTTAAATTTGACCCTTTATCAAAATACTTGTACATACATTTTTATATTTTTCTTTAAACTTTGTTTTTATTATTCATATTTTTTAAATCTCTTGTAAGTTGTTTTTATGCCTTATTTATTTTAAATATCTCATTGTTTTGTAAATTATATATATATTTTTTTAATTTAACTTTTGTTTTTTAATTTTCATAGTACATTATAACTATAACAAGCGCCTTAACGTACCTTGTCTAACTTTGCTTGATGTAAAAAGGATAACAGCTCATTGTAGTTATCCACATTCTTCATATGTATTAAATAATTGAAATAATGTAAAAACAAGTAAAGGTGTCTAAGTTCGGGTGTAACCGAACATTATATACTCAGCGTGAGCTTCAATTGTACATTTCATTTCAGATAAATTACTATTCTACATAAAACGTGGCACCGCCCGTTAAAAAAATATGTCCACCCATTTCCTCTCACAGTAAAACTTGATAAGTGAAATATCATTGGTTCAAAACCATTTTTTGCTAAGTTATAGCTTATTATTCTAATCTACCACCCTTTTAAACTTGTTTTATATCTAAGTTGCCGTGGTCTTTAACCGATCCTGTCCATTTTTGCTAGAAATATTTTCTGCTATAAGAAAAATATGTGTGCACAATTTCATTACGATCCGTTAATTTTTCTTCGAGTTATGGCTCTCGAAACATAGAAAATTGCTTAGTCATAAAAGGGGTTGTGCTAAGCCCATTTTTTTAAATTTGAAGTTTTTCCTATTTATTTTTATAAATCCACTTGGGAAATGAAATACAATTGATATAAAACTTTTTTTTGCAAAGATATAGCTTATTTTATTCGTTCACGATCGTTTTAAAAATCTTTTATATAAAAGTGGGCGTGGTCCTTGACCGATTTCGTTAATTTTTCTTCAAAGCATTCCTTATAGTAAAGGAAACCTCTCTGCCGAATTTTGTTACGATAGGTTTAACGATTTTTGATTTATGATTAATAATATTTGTAAGCACGCTGAGTATAAAAATAGTGCAATAGAAAATTAGGTCTTCAGCAGTGTCTTTATTATTGCAGAAAAACTGTATTTATTTCATTTTCTATCGTCCCTATATTTTGCATACTAGAGTTTTTAACAGTTTGAGCTAGCTATACCTTCGGTATGGCACCCTATGATGTACTTATACCTTGTGGCGGTAATTTAGTGAGTTCCATCGTAATATTTTTGTTGTAAATATTAATTACAAAACCATTATATGTGAAACTGGCCATGTCATTGTCCACGTTTTTTTTTTAATTTCTTAATTTTTGTCGTAAGTAGTGGTCAGTGATAGCGGATGTAAGGAAGCGTGTTGGAAGAGAAAACGATCTGTGCTCATGTCACGCTTTTGCCAGGCTAATTCACCAGCTATTAGGAGTGATCAGATATCAGATCTATAAGCAGCAAGTGGCATAGGTGCTAGATAGCTTCTGATATTTACCAAAAGGAAGGAGTTATTTTATAACATAGGTCTTGTGTTCTGATAGGGTTTTTAAGCTTGGTCATTAAACCAACTTTTGGTTAAACTATCGACGCATTTAGTCTCTGTGAGGTTCCCACAGACCGGCTAGCTAAACCTATCTTACGCCTGAAATATTCGTGGCGTAAAACAAAGGATATGCTTGACAACGCTGGGGGTTTTCCCTTGGATAATAAAATTTTTATCACGCTGATACCCAACTTCCGCTAAGAAATGGTAGCAAACTGTAGTGTTTTTCACAAAACCTCACCTCACTTTCAGATTACTGCTGCATCAAATCGGATTTGAAAAAATTATTCTCTACTTGTAAATACAGCTAAAGTTTTTTTTTCGTTGTGACTTGCCTTTTTGATATCCGATTTGTAAAACAGATAAATAAATAAAATAAATGTAAGGCGCGATAACCTCCGAAGAGATTTTAGGCCGAGATTCTCTTCCAATTTGCGTCGAGCTACTTTTAATTTTTCCTACAAATTGGCGGGTCAGGACCTACTTGTTTTATGCCGACTTCGAACGGCATCTGCAAGGCAGATGAGTTTTCACTGAGAGCTTTTCATCGCATAAATACACTCGGAGTGCTTGCCAAACACTACCCCCTTTAGAAAAATTGTCTTCTAATTGAAAAAGCTTGTTTCTAAAATTTTGATGTTGCTTTTCCCGAGGCGTGAACCCAGGATTTTCGGTGAGGATGACGGAGCACGCTACCATCACACCACGGCGGCCGCTGATATCTTATTATTTTGCTTTGAGACGCTCAATTAATTTTTCTTATGAAGGCATAGCTCAAAGATCATCTCCACGTTTTCTCTTTTTCATAATTTGCAAACCGAGAAGCATTATTGAATGGGCTACAACAAGTTCAGCGAACAAAACTGTATAAAAATATCCTCAGAGATCATAGGGATATTATAAGGAAATAAAGAGCTTATCAGGATGAATATTTCATAGATTTAAAATCAGAGGCGTTATTCTGCAACTTTTTATTACACATACAGACCAAATCAACATAAGTGATATATGTTAGAGTAGAATAATGTGTTGTAGACTAGCAGGAGCACTTGTCTGTTGCACAATTTGCAGCACCTCAAAGTATGCCTCTCGTTTTGCCTAACTATGAATAAACGACAACGAAAAAAGAACCTTTTGTTGCATACATATATCTTGCATGCATTCTAAACGTTTCTGACGCTGTCTTGGTGCCGCTTAAATGGCACTTCCCAAATTTAATTTCTTTTAATGTCATCCTAGACTTTGAGCTAGCCCTTCATAAAAAGAGTTCGGCTTTTCTTGACCAAAATATATGATATATGTGAAATAACTAAGTAACAAAAAAAATGTTCCGGCAGTATTAAAGTATGGTTGAGGTGACGTGCAATAGTGTCAATGGAACTACCGTCAGTTGATATTAATGTGCTTTTGAAAGAGAATTAATGTCAATGACACTAATTCAAAATCCGAAAGAGAACTAATGTCAATTAAGTACGCCTTGGGACTATTTAATGCCGTCCACGCAAAAAGGAGCTGGGAGTAATAAGACTATGACTTGCGTATCGGTTGTTAGTCCAAATCTGGCGTTGAGCTGGCCAAATTCAAATTTTTATACTCAGCTGAGCAGAGCTCACGGAGTATATTAACTTTGTTCGCATAACGGTAATCCGTAACGGCATAAACTAATCGAGATAGATATAGACTTCTATATATCAAAATGATCTGGGTGAAAAAAGAAATTCATTTAGCCATGTCCGTCCATCCGTCTGTCCGTCCGTCTGGAAACACGATAACTTGAGTAAATTTTGAGGTATCTTGATGAAATTTCGTATGTAGGTTCCTGGGCGCTCATCTCAGATCGCTATTTAAAATGAACGAAATCGGACTACAACCACGCCCACTTTTTCGATATCGAAAATTTCGAAAAACCGAAAAAGTGCGATAACTCATTACCAAAGACGGATAAAGCAATGAAACTTGGTAGGTGCATTGACCTTATGACACAAAATAGAAAATTAGAAACATTTTGGACAATGGGCGTGGCACCGCCCACTTTTAAAAGAAGGTAATTTAAAAGTTTTGCAAGCTGTAATTTGGCAGTCGTTGAAGATATCATGATGAAATTTGGTAGGCATGTTACTCCTATTACTATATGTGTGCTAAATACCGAAATCGGATAACGAACACGCCCACTTTATAAAAATTTTTTTTTAATTCAAATTTTAACAAAAAATTTAATATCTTTACAGTATAAAAGTAAATTATTCAACATTCGACTCCAGTAATGATATGGTGCAACAAAATACGAAGATAAAAGAAAATTACAAAATGGGTAACTCCGCCCTTTTTCATTTAATTCGTCTAGAATACTTTTAATGCCCTACGTCGAACAAAAATTTACCATTCCTTGTGAAATTTGGTACGGACATAGATTCTATGACGATAACTGTTTTCTGTGAAAATGGGCGAAATCTGTTGAAGCCACGCCCAGTTTTAACGACACACAGTCGACCGTCTGTCCTTCCGCTCGGCCGTTAACACGATAACTTGCGGAAAAAACGATATATCTTAACTAAACTTAGTTCACGTACTTATCTGAAGTCACTTTATCTTGATATAAAATATGGCCGAAATCCGACTATGACCACGCCCACTTTTCCGATATCGAAAATTACGAAAAATGAAAAAAATGTCATAATTCTGTACAAAATATGAAAAAAGAGATGAAACATGGTAATTGGATTGGTTTATTGACGCAAAATATCACTTTAGAAAAAACTTTGTAAAATGGGTGTGACACCTACCATATTAAGTAGAAGAAAATGAAAAAGTTCTGCAGGGCGAAAACAAAAGCCCTTAGAATCTTCGCAGGAATGCTACTCGTGGTATGACATATATAAATAAATTAGCGGTACCCGACAGAAGATGTTCTTGGTCACCGTGGTCCACATTTTGGTCGATATCTCGAAAACGCCTTCACATATACAACTAAGGGCTACTCCCTTTTAAAACCCTCATTAATACTTTTAATTTTATACCCATATCGTACAAACACATTCTAGAGTCCACCCTTATTGCGATATCTCGAAAAGGCGTCCACCTATAGAACTAAGGCCCACTACGTTTTAAATAATCATTAACACCTTTCATTTTTTACACATGTCATACAAACACATTCCAGGGTTACCCTAGGTTCATTTTGCTAAATGGTGATTTTCCCTTATTTTGTCTCCAAAGCTCTCAGCTGAGTATGTAATGTTAGGCTACACCCGAACTTAGCCTTCCTTACTTATTTTATTTTCGTTAATCTCCATAATTTCTGTAAAGCGCCGCAGGCGAACATTTGGATAAAAAATCTCGCGATTCTTAAATCGAAGTTCTCCCTCGCGAAGGGCAGACATCTTGCCGCGATGCGAGGGCTTAGTCGCTGACCACGGGACTATGCCACCCAGTAGGATGCAGGTTCACATGGATCTCCATGGCTGCGGTGGCCTAGTCCTGGGGTGAGCGATGACCAAGATCTGTCCCCTCCCAATCCAGGGTGTTATGCGGCACCGTGCCCATTGGATGGTTTGCAGCCGGGAGGTTAATCTGGCTGTATTTGTACGGAGCCTCTCTGACACCAGGCCGCCTCAGAGAGTAAAAATGGTCTTACCGCGGTAAGGGGCTCTGCCGCGGCGGACGACACTTTTTCCCCTTTCAATAAGGTGACCCTAAGCTGGCCTCGTCTAGCAAGGGGTCGTACGAACAAGATGAACAACAAAAATAAAAAAAAACAAGCAAATGATAATCCGTTCTCCTCCACAGGGAGAAGGACAACAGCATTGGCATCCATACGCCCTAGTGAACGAGGGAGGGCTACCAATGCTACCAACGCTAAAGTGAAGAGCGACTTGGTGGGGGCGGCAATAGTATGGCGGCGAAGGGAGTTGCGCTGGTAACGGCGAACCCTGACGCGCCTGCTGTTGTCGGACACCGACCAAGCGCCGGAACGGCAACCTTTTTTCCCACGGCTGTGGCAGGGGTCTCTGGACCTGGCCACTCCGAGCCAAGGGAAAACGGGGCCGCAACAGCTACTTTAACCGGGGGAGCGACTGCGTTGGAAACGACGGGTCGGCTCCCCATGGACGACAAGAGGGCAACCTCAGCCAACACAGTCTTAGGTGATCGGACGGGGGCAAGCACCAGTATGGCGGCGAAGGTAGTTGCGCTGGCAACGGCGAACACTGACGCGCCTGCTGATGCTGGGCGCCCGTCTGACGCCGGTATGGCGACTGTTCTCCCCACGGCTGTGACAGGGGTCCCACGATCTGGTCACACTGAGCCAAAGGAGAAAGGAGCCATAATGAAGACATCATCCGGGGGTACGACCGCGAGGGCAACTACGGGTCGGACCCCTTCTCAAGAAGATTCCCACAAGGGATCGTTCCACAGGAACAAAAGAAGGGCTGCAAAAGTCCTGTCAAGGTATGAGGGTGTTCCGCTGGAAACGCTGTCAGAGAACGCCAGGAATTCGGTGGAAAGGGCGCGAGCTCTACTGCCGAATTTTCGGGGTTCTCTGCCAACAAGCGCAACCCCATATAAACGTCAAAGGTCCGATGAGGATATCAAACCACCGCCGAAAAGGCACCAGAATCACCCCGCGGTAGCCAAACCCAGCTTTGCCGAGGTAGCCAAGGGCCGGATCCTTATAGGAATCCTGGACCGAGGGAATGACCGTGGTGCAATCCCTAAAGACCAGTGGCCGTACGTCCGGAATGAAATCGGCAACGCCGTTCTCGACGTGCTGATGGAGTCTCCGGGTAGTCCGCCGCGAGGTTCTGATGCAGGATGGTACCAGGGCCAAATCAAGGTACTCGCTTGCGAGGACGCAAGGTCTGTTGCGCTGTACAAGGCAGCAGCCGCAAGGCTGGGACAAGTCTATCCCGGGGCGATTATCGAGGTCGTTGACTGGAAGGACATTCCGGCTCGGCCAAGGGCCAGGGCATGGGTTCCAGCGGTTCCAGCAGAACCTGAGAGAATTCTCAGGATGCTGCAACTGATGAACCCGGCTCTCCCAACGCAGGACTGGAGTGTCATCCAAGTCGAGGACGCTGTAGGACCTAGGAGACAGGTCGTGTTAGCCCTGAATAAGGAAGCTCTCGAGCCCCTTAGACGGAGCAAAGGAAGAGTGTTTTACGGCCTCGGGGAGGTCGTAATTCACGTATACCGTGGGGACCCACAGCGCGCATCCCTTTCTAGTGCCTCTTTGGACACGGACATTGAGGCACCCGAAGTGGAAGCGGAAATCTCCGACGCCGAAAGCCTGGTTTCCGCCACGTCAAATTGCGCAGGGGCTCTGGGCAATTTGTCGATGGAGGATGCTCTGCTGGATAGCGACGGAGAGGATCCCAACATCACGGTGATGGAGGCAGGGGAGTCTGAGCAAGCTCATGCTGAGGTTGCTCCAGATAAACCTGCACAAAAGTAAGGCAGCCTCGGCTGCTCTCATCAGTCGCCTTTCTAAAGGCGACGTCGAAGTGGTCCTTATCCAAGAACCCTGGGTGAACAACTCAAGGATTTGCGGATTGGGGGCCACTGGGTTTAAGCTCATCCGAGCTGCAGATGAAGGTAAAGTGAGAACATGCATTTTAGTAAAGTCTGAGCTAAATATCTTTCTCTTGCCTAATTATAGCAATGGTGACGTCACAGTGGCCAGTTTGTCAAGCGGAGGCACCCAATTAACGCTAGCCTCCGTTTATATGCCGTACGACGCAGAGGAACCTCCTCCGCAAAAGACGGTAAAGGATCTGGTGGCCGAGTCAAGCAAAGGCCATCTGTTAATTGGGACAGACGCAAACGCCCACCACGTGCCGTGGGGTAGTTCCGACATAAACACTCGGGGTGAGTCACTTTTTGAGTACTTTTTAACAACTAACCTTGTAGTTTGCAATGTAGGTAATGAACCAACTTTTATTACTAAAAACCGTAGAGAGGTTATTGACCTCACTATTTGTAGCGAAAGCGTTTATGGGTGGGTTAAAAAATGGCGTGTTCTTGAGGAACATTCCTTTTCAGACCACCGCTATATTGAAGTAATGTTAGAGTTCTTCGTCGATCAGCCCATTGCGAGACGTAACCCACGTAATACAAACTGGGAACTACATAATGAGCTGTTAGCAAGAGAACTACCAGAACTGCCCCCACAAAGCCTCTCATCAACGATGGAGCTAGAGGGTCTGGTAGAAACCTTCACATCGGCTTTCTCAAAAGCCTTAGAACAGGCCTGTCCATTGCCAAAACCGCGCGGTAAGCGTAAACCTCACTGGTGGTCCCATGATCTGGACCTACTTCGTAAATCCTGTAGAGAACAGTTTAACAAAGCCAAATTCTTTGATAACGGGTCACAATGGCTAGAATACAAGGACAAACTAAGAACCTACAAAAAAGTCCTGAGACAAGCGAAGAGAACTTCATGGAGAAACTTCTGCACTGGAGTCGAAAGTGTCGTGGACACATCCAGGCTACGGTGCGTGCTTTCTAAGACGAAAACAGCTATTAGCTTTCTGCGGAGACCGAATGGTACCTGGACCAGCACAGAAGGGGAAACTCTAGAGCTGCTCCTGGACACACATTTCCCGGGAAATATGACAAACGCACCGGAAGTACCTGCAGCAAACCAAGCTGTGAATATACCCATCACTGAGGAGAGAGTGAGGAGGGCAGTCAAAAGTTTTAAACCTTTTAAGGCTGCTGGACCAGACGGGATTGTACCCGCTCAACTTATCTACTCTTTGGAGGTATCAGCCAACTGGCTGCGGCACATATATACCGCTTGTTTGGCTATGAACTATATTCCGTGTGCATGGAGGAGCGCCACGGTCATATTCATTCCTAAGGCAGGCAAAGCCTCTCATTACGAGCCGAAGGACTATAGACCTATCAGTCTTTCATCCTTCGTACTCAAGACCCTAGAGAGAATAGTTAGCGATTTTCTCACTACAAGCGTTGATAGGAATCTCATTTCGGACTATCAACACGCGTACACCAAAGGTAAATCTACGGAGACTGCGCTACACAGCCTAGTCTCTACTATAGAAACATCCTTGTTAGAAAAGGATTATTGTCTTGTGGCCTTCCTAGACATTGAAGGAGCATTCAACAACATAAGTCCAGACGCCGTTAACATTGCTTTAACTGATCTGGACGTAAATAGACCCCTAGTGGGACTAATTGATCAACTGCTCAGGGGAAGGAAAGTGCTCTCCTCTCTGGGGAAGGTTGAGGTAACACGATTTGTCGCAAGGGGCACGCCCCAGGGTGGTGTCCTTTCCCCCTTACTATGGAACCTAACGGTAAACTCGCTATTAAGAGATACTAGTTGGGGGAGCGGGAAGGTCGTGGCATATGCTGATGACCTAGCGATTATCTACAGAGGCAAGTTTCCTCAAACTTTGTGCGACTTGATGCAGGTAGCATTGCGAGAGGTTTCCTTGTGGGCTTCCCGATGTGGACTCAGCGTCAACTCCGATAAAGTAGAGCTTGTCTTATATACCAAACGATACAAAATACCATCGTTGAACCTACCTGAACTAAATGGGGTGCGCCTAAGCCTGGCAGATAAAGCCAAATTTTTAGGCGTAGTTTTAGACAAAAAGCTGAACTGGAAGGACAACGTTATCCAGCGACAAAAGAAAGCGTACATTGCATTATATACGTGTAAAAGAGCCATACTGCTGTATGGGGTAGTCGTATGGTGGCCAGCCTTGAGCAAGGCGTCAAACCTAAACTTGTTGGGTAAAGTCCACAGATCCAGCATGATAAGCATAAGCGGGGCTCTAAGAACAACGCATAGCGAAGCTCTTCAGGTCATTCTTGACATCTTTCCACTGGATCTGGCTGGTCATCGAGCAGCGGCAACGTCAGCCCTGCGTCTAAGGGAGTTGTCGTGCTGGAACAACAGGACCACAGGACACTCAAGTATACTAAACAAATACAGTTTTCTCCCTCCTAGCACGGATCGCTGTGCGACCACAACAGTTGCGGAAACCAACATTAAGATAAACATACCCAGCAGGGATGACTGGACGGAGTCGGACAAGTGCCTTGCTATGGGCAACAGCATTTCCATATACACGGACGGCTCCAAGCTAAACGGGAGAGTTGGGGGTGGAGTATACTCAAGGGACCTTGACCTCCAGCTCTCATTCAGACTACCCGACCACTGCAGTGTATTCCAGGCAGAAGTTGCAGCCATAATGGAAGCCGCAGCTAGGATAGGGACATACATTGTCGGCAAAGAAATTTTTATCTTCAGCGACAGCCAAACTGCCATAAAATCTCTGGGCTCCCACTCGTTCAATTCTGAACTAGCACTAAACTGTCGCCGATCTCTTCAAGAGATGGCTCAACAGAACCGTGTACACCTCACATGGGTCCTGGACATAGGGATATCGAGGGAAACTGTATTGCAGATGAACTCGCTAGGCAGGGTACAACCAAGCAGGTTCTTCCTGGACAAGAACGCTTAGGTATGCCCCTGTCCACATGCAAGCTAATGCTAAAAGAGCACATCTACCGTCAAGCCGACGAAAGATGGCTACAAACACCGGGATGTCGAACGTCGAAAGAAACCTGGCCTAAATGGGATCCTAAAAGGTCCCGTCACGTTTACAACCTAAGAAGGGATACAATTTCCACACTTGTAGGGGCACTAACGGGTCATTGCCTCATAGGTAGGCATGCAGAAAGGCTAGGAGTGCCTTATCGTCGTTGCTGTAGGAGTTGTAAAGAAGATGAGGAGGAGGAAAGGGTTGTTCACCTCATTTGCAACTGCCCAGCGCTAAGCGGAGCACGGCAGCGCTTTCTGGGAGCTCCATTTCTTGATACTATGAGTCAGGTTGTGGAGCATGACGTCAAGGACCTGGTAGATTTCATCAGGTCCTCAAAATGGTTCGAAGAGGAGAGGTAACGGTGTTTTTCGTGGTATCACAACGGGCCTAGTACTACTGGCCTAAGTGTGCCCTCGGGCAGCCACCCCAACCTAACCTAACCTAACCTAAATCGAAGTTCTCTATTCTCATTCGAAAAAGTAATTTATCTGAAATCAACTGTACAGTTCAAACTCACGCTGGGTATATAATATTCGGTTACACCCAAACTTAGACACCCTTACTTGTTTTTGTTTTTTTTTTTTTGTTTTAATTAGCTGAACAAACAGATTTTGCTCCATCGAAATAACAAATTAAACTGTGTTTGATTGTTATTCTAGCGAAATGAAATGAGCAAAACAATTTGCTATACTTTTTAAAAAGAAAATTTACTTGCAACTGTTTGTTTATACGTGGGCGAATCCGACTCAGGTTTTGTCGCAGTCTACGATCGAATATTAGCAGCTTGGAAACAGATAAAACTAATTACGTGTACTTTTCATTAAAAATATATTCACTGCAGACATGTCAACTTAATAACACAATTCATCTTTGCAAATAGACATGGGCAAGTCCAATATTTGAAGCAACAATTGTGGGTACCTCAAAAGTATATACATATATAATGCGGTTCAGATGTGACAAGAAATATATGTAATTTTTTAATGCTTGTGAAAGTATGCAAAGCTTAACGATGCTAAGGGGAGATTTAACATTCCTTAAAAGAGAGACAGAAGAAGGTGAAATAAAGACCCAATGCCCGTAGATTTTCCAAATCTGAAATATCTTTTTAAAACGATGGATATAAGCATAAGTACGGTTACGGACGCGAAAGAATGGATGCGGCAGTTTTTTCTCAATGAATAACATTATAAATTCAGAGAAAAACACCGTTTTAAAATCCAAAGTGGTCATAAAATACGAACGGTGTGCTTGAATAAACTGTTCTTAAAACAAGCCCATCGGCCACGAGTGAAGAAAAAACGTACTTACCAGACTTTTGTCAACGAACGATTTTTTCTATGAGTGTATGAAATTGAAAATATATTCTTTGCGAGACATATGTACCTCAAGTTTGGGACTTAGTGCAGTAAACAAAATCTGCATACCTGGAATTTTGAATACGTCCTCAAAATCCGGGTTAAGTGGCCAAAACCCCCATTTCATAAGCAGAGACGTATACTGGCATATAACTTTCCCTCTGTTTATTCTTCAATAAATTTTTAGGTCATTCAATAGAGTACGTTCTTGTGCTTCTAACGATGTACAAATATTAGTTTTATAGAAGAAATAGAACAAAAGTACAAAATAAATCATAACTCTAAAGAGGCCATATATAATTTTGCGTTCAAAAACTCTCGAATATAATAATCGATTGAAATATAGATAAGGTATTCCCATTTTACCATTTCTAGTCGTCAAATATACATATTTCAATATATTAATATATATATTTCAAGCATATAAGATTCACAAGAAAAATGCAAGCTAGTTTGTACTGCTTTTTGATGTCTTCATATGAAATTTTTGAATACACCAATAAAAGCTACATTAATCTTTAAAATTCATATTTTGTTGAAAGCAGAACTGATTTTAGATTTTCCTGAAATAATCCTTTGTATATATAAATTAAAAAAGAGATACAACAATTTAAATTTTCGTCATATTTTTTAAGATTTCTCTAACATCTCCAAGAATCAATTAACAGTTTATACACTGCTGAGAGCGCAAAATGCTCTCTTTCTGACAACATATAAGTGTTGTTTGTTGGCTAAACAGAAACAAAGTTATAGGCCAATATATGGATCAACTATTGGAAGAGAGGTAATGGATTTGCCAAATTTTAGACACCGATAAAAAGTGTTATCCGAACTTTCCGGAACAATTTTAGTAAACAGACTTATTTATTATCTGAAAGCTTCTTTAATTTCAAGGCAGGATCAATTTATAAAACCTCCGTTTTCCAAAGTTTTTTTAATGCTAAATAAAAGCCTAGACCTAGTTTTATTAAAAGCAAAAATATAGACCTGGCTTTAGCAGCGCAACAATATAAAGAAAGGACGTTATATTTTGTTAGTAAAACAGCCAAATTCGCAAAACCGATGAAGCATTTCTTTGAAATCATGTTTCCCTGTCCAGGATGAGGGGAAAGAATATACTACATATTTGACCTTTAATCCCAAGTGATAGAAATAAAGTCTGACCACTTTTGATTTTCGGTTCGTGATGGACCTTATTTGGGATTCGCCCACATATAGACAAACAATTGCAAGGAACTTTTCTTTTGAAAAAATATAGCAAAATGTTTTGTCAAAGCGGTGCTCATTTCATTTCGCTAGAATAACAATCAAACACATTTTAATTTGTTATTTAGATGGAGCAATATCTGTTTGTTCAGCTAATTAAAAAAAAAAACAAAAACAAGTAAGGGTGTCTAAGTTTGGGTGTAACCGAATATTATATCTATACTCAACGTGAGTTTGAATTGTACAGTTCATTTCAGATAAATTACTTTTTCGAAAATATCATTGATACAAAACTATTTTTCGCTAAGATCTAGCTTATTATTCTAGTCTACGACCCTTTTAAACATCTTTTATATAAAAGTGGGCGCGGTCTTTAACCGATCCCGTCCATTTTTACTAGAAATATTTCCTGCATGTTTACCCAATCTTATTACGATCCGTTAATTTTTCTTCGAGTTATGGCTCCCGAAACATCGAAAATTGTTTGGTCATAAAAAGGGGCGGTGCTACGCCCATTTTTAAAAATTAAAATTTTTCCCTTTTTCGTGTTATAATTCCACTTGGGAAATCAAACACCATTGATATAAAGCTCTTTTTTGCAAAGATATAGCTTATTTTATTCGTCCACGACCCTTTTAAAAATATTTAATATAAAAGTGGGTGTGGCCCTTCACCGATTTCGTGAATGTTTCTTCGAAGCATTCTTTATAGTAAAAGCAACTTCCTGCTGAATTTTGTTATGATAGGTTTATCGGTTTTTGATTTATGTTTAAAAATATTTGAAAATTTGATTTTATCACAAGTAGTATTTTCAAGAAAAATTTTTTATTTTTATCAAGAGTGTTAATATCAAATTTCAACATTCTATATGATTCATTTCCTAAATATTCAGGTCTTATATGTTTTCCAAAATGTTATATATGTAACAAGGGGGCGTGGTTACTATCCAATTTCCCTCATTTTTAATAGCGATGGGAGATAAGCGCCAAGGAACTCATACACCAAATTTCAATATTTACTCAAGTTATCGTGTGCACCGACAAACGGACGGACAGATCGACGGACGGACATGTCTAAATCATTTTGATATATGGAAGTCTATATTTATCTCGATTCGTTTATGCCGTCACGATCAACCGTTATATTACCTAAGTTAGTATACTTTGTGTACAAAGCACGCTGAGTATATAAAAAGACTGACTTTGTATAGCTTTAACTTAAATTAAGATGTACTTTTGTTATATCAATAAAGAGTCTTTTGTTTATTTTTTATTCATGTGACTCAATTGGGTATAAATAGCGCCCACAAAATTAATCTCGGTGAAGTTTATACTTAAAAAGTGATAGAAAAAGTTTCAAGCTAAAAAAATGAATCTAAGCTATCATTTTGCGCAGCTCTTTGTCCTGCTTTGCGGCTTATTGTCCTATACGAGTGCGCAATTTCGCATTATAAATGGCGAAGATACACCAATAGAGCAAAGCAAACATTCGGTGGCAATATTCCGTGTATCCTCCTATTTGTGCGTCGGTTCTTTAGTTAATGTGAACACTGTGGTTACAGCTGCACATTGCTTAAAAGGTAAAGAACAGGCAGACCTCGTCCTTATAGCTGGTTTTACCCATTTAAGTGAAAGAGGAAGAGGGCAAATTCACAATGTGCAGTATATACATTACGATCCTGATTTTGATGCAAACACAAGATTGATGGATGTAGCTGTGGTTAAAGTGGAGGGATCCTTTGAAGAGAAAAATGGAGTAAAATCAATATCACTTAGCGATGAACCATTAGTACCGGGCATGACGATGCAAATTAGTGGATGGGGTGTGATATCTCAAACTAGTAAGGTTTTTTCTAATCAACTCAAAACTAAGTATGTGGATATAGTAAACACGCAAGAATGTAAGACTCTATATGCGAGGGTCTGTTTGGTAAATTTAGCAGAAACAATTATTTGTGCTGGACGTGGTGGGTGTTATGGAGATTCTGGAGCAGCAGGCGTTCGGAATGGACAACTTTGTGCGGTGCTAGAAGGTGGTTCTCCGGACCCAAATTTTCCGGATAAATATACAGATGTAACAAATGCAAGAGTTCGAGACTTTATAACAAGCAAGATGTAACTGAAGGATGTTGTAATAAATTGACTGGTGCGTGGCATATCACCCTAACTCGACTGAATGCAGAATTTCGAAACATTTTGAGATAGGGCGTTTTCGAAACAACAGCCGAGATATGGTGATATTCCGCTCAGCAGTATTGTATCTTGTACAAACAAATTATTATGATTGGGAGTAAATAAATATTTTTTATTGTATGCAATGAAAGTGTGAAACAGGTAAATGACTTAAGTTGTGAGACCAAATCTTTGATACCTCGTGTATGAATAGATCATGAGATAAAAAAACAATTGCGAAATAACTACTTTAAGGCCCTGAAAAACTCCGTCTAGAACAGCTGATCCAACGAATTCTATGAAAGTCAATCTAATAGTTAGGTTATTGAAGCCAATGAATAACTCCTTAGTCATTCCGATACCATAGCCAACCAATTAGTATTTGGTTTTCGAACATATCCGTAATCTACAAATTTTTGCGTTGGCGTATTTATTCACATTTTGGATATTGTATATTTTGTTTTGAACAGAGACGTAAAGCTATAGAGAATCGCCAACAGCGAACGAATAGTGGGAAACAGTAAACCATCAAATCGCGGGTAGGTAATTCAGCATTGGGGAAATGTGGCATGAAATTCGTCAATTCCAACGCTAGAAAAATATTATTTTGATATAATAACCACAATTTAACTATTTTTTAACGTTTTCATCAGGCATGCTTAACGAACGAAACGATATCATTTCGTTACGATAATCAACGTTAATAAACGAAACGAAGTCAATAAAAAACAAACAGCAACGAAATTAATAAAATAAAAAGATTAAATGTGATTAAATAGCATAGCATTATTTAAGAAAAATACGGAGCTCTATCCCGAACCTAAAATACTAGCACCATATGTTCCATTATCGTAATATTTGTTTTGTTTTTAGTATTTTACAACAACAATACGAAATAAAATTAAGAATATTGTATTAATTTTTACAAAATTATAAAATCCGTAAGAAATTCCGTACGGCGAACATAAGAGACTTGTGTGACTCTGGCTGTAGAGGCACGAAGAGATTATGTCCGACACTACCCGTATGGATACAAAAAGGGCCTGTCAGACACTTCCCATAGGGGTACAAAGGGGAAGTGTCGAACAATACAGAAAAGATTTATCCGACAGTATCCGCAGGGGTAAAAAGAGGGCGTGTCGAACAGTACCCAAAGGAATACAAAGACCCGTTCACGCATAAACAGGTACAATTGGTCTCTCCATAGACATGCTCAAACAAAAGGGACCACTCCAACCCATATAAAGAGTTCAGAACTGGCTATAGTCGCATACTCCTCTGCGACTCATCCCGTCGCATTTTTTGCAGCGCACTGATGCGAAATACCCGTCAATCACTTTCTGTAAGTATTGTTAAGCACATCCATACATACATACATACATTTCTTTAGTTTTATTGCGTGGGGCTGAGAAAGCAACACATTTTTTACTATCATTGTGCTCTGTATAAATAATATTCTTATACTCAGCTGAGCAGAGCTCACAGGGTATATTAAGTTTGTTCGCATAACGGTAATCCGTAACGGCATAAACTAATGGAGATAGATATAGACTTCTATATATCAAATGATCTGGGTGAAAAAAGAAATTCATTTAGCTATGTCCGTCCGTCTGTCCGTTAACACGATAATTCGAGTAAATTTTGAGATATCTTGATGAAATTTGGTGTGTAGGTTCCTGGGCACTCATCTCAAATCGCTATTTAAAATGAACGAAATCGGACTATAACCACGCCCACTTTTTCGATAACGGATAAGCGATGAAACTTGGTAGGTGGGTTAGCCTTATGACGCAGAATAGAAAATTAGTAAAATTTTGGAAAATGGGCGTGGCAGCGCCCACTTTTAAAAGAAGGTAATTTAAAAGTTTTGCAAGATGTAATTTGACAGCCGTTGAAAATATCATGACGAAATTTGGCAAGAACGTTAATCCTATTACTATATGTGTGCTAAATAAAAATGAGCACAATCAGATGACGAACACGCCCACTTTAAAAAAATTTTTTTTTAAGACAAATTTTAACAAAAAATTGAATATCTTTACAGTACATAAGTAAATTATGTTAACATTCAACTTCAGTAATGATATGGTGCAACAAAATACAAAAATAAAAGAAAATTTTAAAATGGGCGTGGCTCAGCCCTCTTTCATTTAAATTGTCTAGAAAACTTTTAATGCCATAATTCGAACAAAAATGTACCAATCTTTGTGAAATTTGGTAAGGGCATAGATTCTATGACGATAACTGTTTTCTGTGGAAATATGCAAAATCGGTTGAAGCCACGCCCAGTTTTTAAACACAGTCGACCGTTTGTCCTTCCGCTCGGCCCTTAACAAGACAACTTGAGCAAAAATCGATATATCTTTACTAAACTTAGTTAACGTACTTATTTGAACTCACTTTATCTTGGTATAAAAAATGGCCGAAATCTGACTTTGACCACGCCCACTTTTTCGATATCGAAAATTACGAAAAATGAAAAAAAAAAATTTATACCAAATATGAACAAGTAAGGAAGGCTAAGTTCGGGTGTAACCGAACATTACATACTCAGCTGAGAGCTTTGGAAACAAAATAAGGGAAAATCTTCAAGAAGGAAAATGAACCTAGGGTAACCCTGAAATGTGTTTGTATGACATGTGTATCAAATGGAAGATATTAAAGAGTATTTTAAAAGGGAGTGGGCCATAGTTCTATAAGTGGACGCCATGTCGGAATATCGCCATAAAAACCTACAAGACAGAGATGCTGTTATAACTTCTCTTAAGTCGGAAATAGTAGATTTGAGAAAGGCTGTAGTCGATTTGCTTAAGCTGGTTTCGGACAATGCTCTTAATGTAAACAAACAAAAAGAGTTGTCTGATAATGTTAATGTTCCTGCTTGCTCTTTGGTTATGCGGGATGCTGTCGCTGCTGCTGCCGATGATGTTGCTGGCGTACCAAAATCAAATACTGTTGATACGTCTATTAATAGCATGACCGTGTTGACAAATAACTCTCTCACTCAGTCTTTGCTAATAGGTAATGCGACTGAACATAATAATGTCAGAGACATACATTTGCCGAATAATAATACCCAGCCATTTATTTCAAAGGGTGCAGATAATAAACTTGGTGCGAACCGTACTAACTCTAGTCCGACTGTGAAGGGTAGTAAGAAAAGCAAAACTAAACCAGTATTATCGAATGTTTCCGCTGCTTCGGTGCCACTTTCTACTGCCTCTGTGTCTATCAGCACTACTACCTCTTCTACTACTTGTGCCACTGGTACTAATACTTCGTTGCCAATGAGTTTCGCTACGGTGTAGCCCAAAATAATAACCCATCAACTGCAAATTTTGGACTGCGGGATGCTCATACTGTGAGTAACACGCAGAATAATGATAATGTTCCTGCACCTTTACTGGTAGGGAGGAGTGCCAAGAAGAATCTAAGTAAGCCACTGGTTCTTGGCGTAAATACCAACTCGGAACTGTGTGTAGCTTCGAGTATGAAGTGGCTGCACGTCTCATCGTTCTTGCCCAAAGTGACCGAGGATGATATTTTAAGCTATGTCACGAAACATTCTGGCATTGGTAAAACTTATTTGAAATGCGACAAGCTCGTAAAAAGTGGTACCAATCTGTCCGAACTAAGGCGAGTCAGTTTTAAACTAGGCGTATCGGAATCTTATTACAACAAAGTTATTGATGCGAACATCTGGCCTGTTAATGTAATTCTACGGCCGTTCCGTTTTTTTCCAAGGGGCTGTGCAACTCAACAAGTGGTGTACTGAATTTCAAACCGAACTCTTTGCCGTTTAGTATATATTATGAAAATCCTTCTGGGCTTAGAACTAAGTCTAAAGCAGTATATGAATTTAGTTCACTTTTGGGTTATGATGTTTACGTTTTCGTGGAAACCTGGCTAAATGAAAATTTCTATGACAACGAGTATTTTGATCCCGAAATGTACAACGTATATAGAAAAGATCGAGATACGTTAAAAACTGGCCTGTCCCGAGGAGGTGGTACTTTAATTGCTGTTCGGCGTAAATATCACTCATCATCTATTTCACTGCAGAATGAGGACACTCGGTTGGATCAACTGTGTGTATGTGTCAATGGGTCGTCGACACTCTTTATATGTGTATCTTACATTCCGCCTGGTAGTATTGACAGTTTGTATAAAGCACATACTGATAATCTTATAGACTTAGTTTCTATGAAATCAGAGTGTAATTTTTGTATTTTAGGTGATTTCAATATAGGAGATGTGAGCTGGGCGCCAGTGGGTGAGAGTTTAACTTTGTATCCCAACAATGTAACTAGCTTTTCCGAAACGTATGTTGTTGACAACTTATTAAGCGTCAATCTTACTCAAATTAATTCAATTTTAAATAAACTGTTTAAAACATTAGATCTAATTTTTTTAAGTGAAGATATGAGTTTTTCTTTGGAAGAATGTCTCGACCCTCTGTCATGCCCCGGCTTGCATCATGTTCCTCTTGTCCTGCAACTGGAGTTTTACGAATTTAGAAATGTCGACTTAGATTTGCTACCAGATAATTACTGTTTCAAAAATTGCAACTTTAATGTCATTAGCGATAGAATCAATTTGCATGATTGGGATACTATATTTTCTGGGAAGAGTGTAAATGAATGCTTTGATCTTTTCAAAGTTAAAGTCGATGAAATTTGCTCCACTTTAATTCCTCGAGTGAAAAGGAAATGTTACAAAATACCTTGGTATACAAGAAAGTTGAAAAGACTTAAAAATTTAAGGAATAAGTTTTTTAAAAGGTATAAATTTTCGAAGTTGCGTCTTCATACGGATAAATATTTATTATACTCAAGTAAGTTTAAATCTTTGAGTAAGAAACTTCATAAAGAGTATGTTGCTAAATTTGAAAGGAATATTAAGTTAAACCCTAAATCTTTTTGGCGTTACGTTAAGGCTAAAAAGTCGTGTGCAAGTATCCCATCTAAAGTTTCTTACAATGGAAAATCTGCGTATTCCCTCGGCGAAGCTGTCAACCTCTTTGCTGATTTTTTCGGGGCGAATTTTGAGACTGGGACGTTTCTCACCGAGGAACTAGATACGGAAAATGACACCCCTATTAATTTTGGTCAATTGTCCCTGACTCTTGAAGATGTCATTTGTGGCATCTCGGTGATCAAGTCGTCAGTGCAAATGGATGTAGATGGGTTCTGTTCTTTTTTGTTTAAAAATATTGCAGCAGTTGCGTATCCAATCTTATTAATTTTTAATAAATCTCTCAGGAATGGAGATTTCATAAACGCTTGGAAGGTAATGTCTATTACCCCGATATTCAAGAGTGGTAATAAAAGTAATGTTGCCAACTACCGTCCTATTTCTAAACTTTCCACTGTCTCGAAATTGTTTGAAATTGTAGTTAAGGATAAAATATTCTTCGCAGTAAAGACCTTGATTTCACCTAATCAGCATGGATTCATGCCTGGCAGATCAACTGTAACTAATCTAGCAGTATTTTCTGAATACTGTATTTCTTCATTTAATAGGAGGGCGCAAGTTGATACTATCTATACCGATTTTTCGAAGGCTTTTGACAAAGTCAACCATTCATTACTAATATCTAAACTTGCTGGCTTCGGCTTCCATTCTAGTATGCTATCTTGGGTGAGATCTTACTTGGCAGATCGTAGCTGTGTTGTTGTGGTAGATGGTATTTCTTCGCGGTCGTTTACTGCCAATTCTGGTGTACCCCAAGGGAGCGTGTTGGGTCCCTTATTATTTGTTATCTTTATTAATGACATACGTCATTGTTTCAGTTATGCTGAATTATTATTGTTTGCTGATGACTTGAAAATTTTTGCATCAATCACGACTCAATCTGAGTCCACTATGCTCCAAGCTGATCTTGATAACGTAATGGACTGGTGTAAACGGAATCGTCTGCTTTTAAATATAAGTAAATGTTTTAGTATTACCTTTGCTAAAACTCGAAATGTTCTTCCTGTTTCGTATCATATTGGGGACTCTACGCTGAGGGTTGTTGATGAAATATCAGATCTTGGTGTAGTCTTTGATGCGAAGTTTCTATTCCACAGTCAGATTAATTATGTCATTGCGAAGTCTTATTCTACACTCGCGTTCATTCGCCGTTTCAGTATGGATTTTAGTGATCCTTATACTTTAAAACTTTTATTTACAACCCTAGTGCGGTCTAAACTAGAATATGCTGTTTTCATTTGGAGGCCGTACCATGCCTGCCATATAGACCGACTTGAGCGTATTCAGAAAATATTTTTGCGATTTGCCCTCCGGTCTTTGCGTTTTCAGGACCCTGTTCCAACATACAGTTCTAGGTGTCTTTTAATTAACCTTAAATCTTTAGTGAGTAGAAGATCAATGCTTTCATTGACATTTTTATATGATATCATCAATGGGACGGTTGACTCGCCCTATCTTTTAGAACGTATACGGTTCAATGTACCATCGCGAACCCTTCGATGTCACGATTTTTTCTGGTTAGATAGATTTAGAACGACTTATGCTTCCAACTCTCCAATTGCTAGGGCAATGAGGGAGTTTAATTTGCTGTATTCTATAGATATTGATTTTGCATTAAATAAATTTAGGTTTAAACTGCTATTGAATGAAATTATTTGAATATTTTATATTTATTAGTTAAGATATATTAGTAAATAGTCTGTAAGGAGGTTCTGATTGTCCTAGACTATAATATGAATAAATAAATAAATAAATAAATAAATAAAAGTCGACCAGGGGTGACTCTAGAATGTGTTTGTACGATATGGGTATCAAATGAAAGGTATTAATGAGCGTTTTAAAATGGGTGGTGGTAGTTGTATATGTGAAGGCGTTTTCCATATATCGACCAAAATGTGGACCAGGGTGACCCAGAACATCATCTGTCCGGTACCGCTAATTTATTTATATATGTAATACCACGAACAGTATTCCTGCCAAGATTTCAAGGGCTTTTGATTTCACCCTGTAGAACTTTTTCATTTTCTTCTATTTAATATGGTAGGTGTCGCACCCATTTTACAAAGTTTTTTCTAAAGTTATATTTTGCGTCAATAAACCAATCCAATTACCATGTTTCATCCCTTTTATTCATATTTGTTATAGAATAATTTTTTTTTTTAATTTTCAATATCGAAAAAGTGGACGTGGTCATAGCCGGATTTCGACCATTTTTTATACCAAGATAAAGTGTGTTCAGATAAGTACGTGAACTAAGTTTAGTAAGGATATATCGATTTTTGCTCAAGTTATCATGTTAACGGCCGAGCGGAAGGACAGACGGTCGACTGTGTATAAAAACTGGGCGTGGCTTCAACAGATTTCGCCTTTTTTCACAGAAAAGAGTTATCGTTGTAGAATATATGCCCCTACCAAATTTCACAAGGATTGGTAAATTTTTGTTCGACTTGTGGCATTAAAAGTATTCTAGACAAATTAAATGAAAAAGGACGGAGCCACTCCCATTTTGAATTTTTTTTTTTTATTTTTATATTTTGTTGCACCATATCATTAATTCAATTCAATTCAATTTATTTAACACATTTGTACAAGTGAGACTATTGTCTCTTAAAGTACATCGATATTTGGATATGTGTACAATATAATAATGTGAGTATAACAATATTTATATTAATATAAAAGAAATAACAGAAATAGACAATGTAGATTCGAGAGTTTGGAGTTGAATGTTGACATAATTTACATATATACTGTAAAGATATTAAATTTTTTGTTAAAATTTGACTTAAAAAATTTTTGTTTTTAAGTGGGCGTGTTCGTCATCCGATCTTGCTCATTTTTATTTAGCACACATATAGTAATAGGATTAACGTTCTTGCCTAATTTCGTCATGATAATTTCAACGACTGTCAAATTACATCTTGCAAAACTTTTAAATTACCTTCTTTTAAAAGTGGGCGGTGCCACGCCCATTGTCCAAAATTTTACTAATTTTCTATTTTGCGTCATAACGTCAACCCATCTACCAAGTTTCATCGCTTTAACCGCCTTTGGCAATGAATTATCGCACTTTTTCTGTATTTCGAAATTTTTGATATCGAAAAAGTGGGCGTGGTTATAGTCCGATTTCATTTAATTTGAATATCGATCTGGGATGAGTGCCAAAGAACCTACGTACCAAATTTCATCAAGATATCGTGTTAACGGACAGACGGACGGACATGACTAAATGAATTTCTTTTTTCGCCCAGATCATTTTGATATATAGAAGTCTATATCTATCTCGATTAGTTTATGCCGTTACGGATTACCGTTATGCGAACAAAATAAATATGCTCTGTGAGCTCTGCTCAGCTGAGTATAAAAAAGGGACGAAACATGGTAAATGGATTGGTTTATTGACGCAAAATATAACTTTGGAAAAAACTTTGTAAAATGAGTGTGACACCTACCATATTAAGTAGGAAAAAAAAATGAAAAGTTCTGCAGGGCGAAATCAAAAGCCCTTGGAATCTTGGCGGGAATACTGTTCGTGGTACATATTTCATAAATAAATAAATTAGCGGTACCCGGCACATGAAAAAAAAACGAAAACGCCTTCACATACACAACTAAGTCCCACTTCCTTCTAAAATACCCATTAACACCTTCCATTTGATACCCATATCGTACAAACAAATTCTAGAGTCACCCCTGGTCCCCTTTATGGCGATATCGCGAAACGGCGTCCACCTATGGAAATAAGGATCACTCACTTTTAAAATACTCATTAACACCTTTCATTTGATACCCATATCGTACAAACAAATTCTAGAGTCAACCCTGATGCACCTTTATGGCGATATCCCTAAATGGCGTCCACCTATAGAACTATGGCCCACTCCCTCTTAAAATACTCTTTAATGCCTTTCATTTGATACACATGTCATACAAACACATTCCAGGGTTACCCTAGGTTCGTTTTCCTACATGGTGATTTTTCCTTATTTTGTGTCCAAAGCTCTCAGCTGAGTATGTAATATTCGATTACACCCGAACTTAGCCTTCCTTACTTGCTACTTACTTACTTACTGCAAGGGGAGGAACAACAACGAAAAATCGTATGATCTGATATGAAATTATTTTATAAAAAATTATTGTTGTTATTTTTCTTATTTAAGTTTTCGTTAATTCATTGTAAGTGATGAGCGTGGAGAGCCAAGTCAATTGGAGAGTACCCTTAATGCTACTCACAAACATTACTACCCATAATCACAAAACAACTGCATTGTCAGCAGACCTGGATTGTAAAGTATCTACATTAGGGCGGATCAAATAGTATGGGGAAAAAACTTCAGGTGCACATACAGTTTCTGAATCTATGGGTCATACTGAGTAATACCTTCCATGGGACCATAGGTTTGAAATGAATTTTGAACCTCCCTAATTTTGTTATAAAATTTTATATCCCAATCCGAATCCTAATTTGACATTTATTTTCATGTATTTTATTTGTGAGAGCCGCTATTTGTATTGGGATATAAAATTTTCTAACAAAATTAGGGGGCTCGAAATTCATTTCAGACCTATGGTCCCATGGAAAATATTACTCAGTATGACCCATAGATTCAGAAACTGGATGTGCCTTTTCAACAATAAATTTGACCCACCTTAATCTACATACCTAATACATACATACATATGTCAATGGAAAAATTTAAATTAAATTAAAAAACTAAATTTTCGGAGTATATTTTTTCTTCGTTTTTGAAAGAGGACGTACAACTAATATCAAATTGATTTGCTGGCTTGGCAAACCCTTCGATTGTGTTTTTGCCATGAAATTTTTCTCAGGAAAAAAGTGGGTCTTGCATTAAATGTGGACAAGACGAAACACTTGCTGTCATCATGGCCTTTGTAGCCATGTCACTGTTGACGGATATAAATTCGAGACTGTGAAGGATTTCGTCTATTTGGAAAGCAGCATTAAAAGCAATGTCGGCCTAGAAATCAAACGGAGAATAACTATTTCCAACAAGTGCTTCTAAAGTTCTCTCTCGACGAACAAAATTCTCGCTCTACAAGTCACTCATCATACCTGTCCTGATGTACGGCTCGGAATCTTGGAAGGTGTCGAGAGAAGATGAGATAGCTCTTGGATTATTCAAGAAAAAAGTTCTCCGGAAGATTTATAGTCCTATCCGTGATGTCGATGGCGAGTATCGAAGGAGGTATAATTATGAGCTTTTCGCAGATATGACGATATGACGGATGAAGGAATACGCTCCGGCAGTTAATAAACGGAGGAGAGAGCAGACCTTCACTGAGTTGGGAGAGACAGTTGAAGGAAGCTTTGACCTCCCTTGCTGCTCCCAACTGGCGACTGTTATCGCAAAACAGGGTTAGCTGACCTCACTGACTCAAGGTACTTCATTTTTATATAAAACTTCAATAAATGCTGTATGTTAAATTTTGGCAGACGTCCGGGCACATATTTTGCTTACATTTTACTCCTTCTATTCTCATTCCGTACGAAAAAAGTACAAAAACTGTGAGTAAAATGTGAACAAAAATGTCTTAAGACACGAACAATGAATTCATTTAATCGTCACTTGTAAACAATCAGCTTTTCATACGTATGCTATGAAAACTTCACCCAAAAGATATTAGGTAGTAATACTATTTACTAGTAGGAGGTAAGAGCGAAGCAAAATACTCCGATTGGAATAATGTCTGAACACTGTGTCAGCAATGAAACATGTTGTCAAAAGCGTGACGTCACGCCGAGAAAATTTATTTCCCAGCCAACTATGATTTTTGTGCTCTCTCATTTTTTAATGCGGGATCTGTTTATTGCATGAACCAAGTAAACTTACTTACTTACTTAATTGGCGCTTAACCGTCTAAACGGTAATGGCCGTCCAACAAGGCGCGCCAGTCGCTCCTTCGCTCCGCCAACCGGCGCCAATTGGTCACACCAAGGGAGTTTAAATCGTTTTCCACCTGGTCCTTCCAATGGAGTGGGGGCCGGCCTCTACTCTGCTTCCATAGGCGGGTTCCGATAGAAACACTTTCTTGGCCGGGGCATCATCATTCATTCGCATAACATGGCCTAGCCAGCGCAGCCGCTGCGTTTTAATTCGCTGGACTATGTTGATGTCTGCATATAGCTCGTACAGCTCATCATTAAATCTTCTTCGGTACTCGCCATCGCCAACGCGTAGAGGTCCATAAATCTTTCGGAGAACTTTCCTCTCGAACACTCCCAAAGCCGCTTCATCTGCTGTTGTCATGGTCCATGCTTCTGCCCCATATAGCAGGACGGGTACGATAAGTGACTTGTAGAGTTTTCGTTCGCCGAGAGAGGACTTTACTTTTCAATTGCCTACCTAGTCCAAAGTAGCATTTATTGGCAAGATTGATTCTTCGCTGGATTTCAGTGCTGATGTTGTTGCTAGTGTTGATGCTGGTTCCTAAATAAACGAAGTATTTTACTATTTCGAAATTATGGCTACCAACAGTAGCGTGGTTGCCAAGGCGCGTATGCGCTGACTCTTTGCTGGATGACAGCAGGTACTTCGTTTTGTCCTCATTCACCATCAACCCCATCTTTACCGCTTCTTTTTCCAGTTTGGAGTAAGCAGAACTAACAGCGCGGGTGTTTAGGCCGATGATATCAATGTCATCAGCATATGCCAGTAATTGCACCCTTTTATAGTATATTGTTCCAATGCGGTTAAGTTCTGCAGCTAGTATAATTTTCTCCAGCATCAAAATAAAGAAATCGCACGATAGGGGGTCACCCTGTCTGAAACCTCGTTTAGTTTCGAACGGCTCGGAGAGGTCCTTCCCAATTCTGACTGAGCTGATGGTGTTGATTAACGTCATTTTGCGCAGCCGTATAAGTTTTGCGGGGAAACCAAATTTAGACATAGCGGCATATAGGCAGCTCCTTTTCGTGCTATCGAAGGCGGCTTTAAAGTCGACGAAGAGGTGATGTGTGTCGATTCTCTTTTCACGGGTTTTTTCCAAAATTTGGCGCATTGTGAAAATCTGGTCGATGGTAGATTTACCAGGTCTGAAGCCGCACTGATAAGGTCCAATCGGCCGGTTCACGGTGGGCCTCAATTTTTCGCACAATACACTTGAAAGGACCTTATATGCGATATTAAGAAGGCTGATTCCACGATAGTTGGTGCATTTTGCAGTATCCCACTTCTTGTGGACTGGGCAAAGAACACTTAGATTCCAACCGTCGGGCATGCACTCGTCCGCCCATATTTTGCTAAGAAGCTGCTGCATGCGCCTTACCAACTCCTCGCCGCCGTACTTGAATAGCTCCGCAGGCAGTCCATCAGCGCCCACGGCCTTGTTGTTTTTCAATCTGGTTATTGCGATTCTAACTTCGTCATAATCGGGCGGGGGGACATATATTCCATCATCATCGATTGCGGGATCGGGTTCTTCATCTCTGCGAGGTGAATTGCTGCCTCCATTTAGGAGAGCAGAGAAGTATTCCCTCCATAATCTAAGCACTCTGTGGACATCAGTTACAAGGTCGCCGTTTTCATTCCTACAGGAGTTTGCCCCGGTTTTAAAACCTTCCGTCTGTCGCCGTATTTTTTGGTAGAATTTTCGGGCGTTATTCCTGGTGGCTAGCAGCTCAAGGTCCAACCAAGTAACCAACTAAACAGATCCCGCATTAAAAAATGAGAGAGCAAAAAATCATAGTTAGCTGTGAAATAAATTTTCTCGGCGTGGCGTCACGCTCACGCAGTGTTCAGACTTTATTCCAATCGGAGTATTTTGCTCCGCTCTTACCTCCTACTACATTTTTTATATTAAAGGTTTATTTGGGTCGAGTTGAAAACTAAATAGTATTACTACGTAATATGTTTTGGTTGAAGCTTTTATTGTATACGTATGAAAAGCTGATTGTTTACAAGTGACGATTGAATGAAATGACGTGAATTCATTGTTGTGTCTTAAGACATATTTGTTCACATTTTACTCACAGTTTTTTTACTTTTTTCGTTCGGAATGAGAAAAGAAGGAGTTGAATGTAAGCAAAATATGTGTCCGGGCGAGATCTGTAAATCCTGCCAAAATCAGCTAAGCCTGTTTTGCGATAACAGTCGCCAATTGGGGGCACCAAGAGAGGTCAAATCTTCCTCCAAATGTCTTTCCCAACTCAGTGAAGATTTTCACTTTTCTCTGTTTACAAACTGCTGCAGCGTGTTCGTTCATCCGCATAACACGCCCTAGCTAGCGAACCTTTTGGATTTTCAATCTCTGCATTATCGTCATGTCTGCTTAAAGCTCATATAGCTCAGCATTATAGATAGGACTATAAACCTTCCGGAGAACTTTTCTCTCGAATACTCCAAGAGCTATCTCATCTTCTCTGGACACCTTCCACGATTCCGAGCCATACATCAGGACAGGTATGATGAGTGACTTGTAGAGCGAGAATTTTTTTCGTCGAAAGAGGACTTTACTTTTCAATTGCCTAAAGAAGCACTTGTTGGCAAGAGTTATTCTCCGTTTGATTTCTAGGCCGACATTGTTTTTGCTTTTAATGCTGCTTCCCAAATGAGCGAAATCCTTCACAGTCTCGAATTTATATCCGTCAACAGTGACGTGGCTACAAAGGCCACAATGACAGCAACTACTTCGTCTTGCCCAAAATTCACTGTAAGACCCACTTTTTTTATTCTTTATCTTATACCAACTCTTCGCCGCCATGTTTGAACAGCCCTGCGGGTATCCCATCATCACTTGGCACCTTGTGATTCTTTAGACGTGATACTGGACGCCTCGGATTGTTTTTCATCATCGGAAATCGGGGTATCGGATTCGCCTTCCCCCACAATCTGTACGTCAGTTACCAGATCACCATTATCGTTCGAACAGGAATCTGCCCCGGTCTTGAAACCTTCTGTCATTAAAAGAGCATGAAAAATGTATAGTAAACCGAAAATAATAATAATAATATTTTTTCGCGATAAATATCCGGAGAGATAGAATGTGGTGTGTTAATGGGATCATTAATTGATCATCCTACACGTTTTAGGCCGACTCCATGTGCATCTGATAAGGCAGATAACTTTTTTGCTGAGAAACATTTCATGGCAAAAAACACAATCGAGAGGTTTTCCAAGCCACCAAATCAATTTTATGTTAGTTGTTCGCGCTTTCAAAAAGGAAGAAAAAAATATAGTCCGAAAATTTTATTGTTACTCCAGCGTAGTCATTTACACAGGTAACAGTTTTAAGTACTCCGAACACTGGTAGCTAAACATGAGAGAAATGTAATAAATCGAAAAATTTCAATAGCGCTACGTCATCAAACTTTTTTTTTTTAATTCGATTACAAATACAACAATTCCGGAATGCGGGGTCTTTGCTCTTTCGATTATGTGTTTATTGGTTCATGATACCTACTTATCTGTTAAGACTTTCACGTGTTTCAGCCCATTTAGAATTTATTCAGCTGTTTTTTTTTAAATTTGTTTTAATCATATATGTATGTAAAACTCCTATATTGCTAATACAAAGTGCTCACAATGAGTTTTGAATTCGAAATCAAAACAAGACAGCCTACAAAATTTTTGTGATGTAGAACCATAAGTGTGACAAGAAAAATTTTAGTAATGAATTTTTCCGGTCAATTTATTTATAGAAGTAAATTTTTTAGTTTTATGAGTGGTGCGTTGGGTGCTCTTTTATTTCGCTAAATAATCAACATTTGCTATCTTGAAACCCAAATATTTTGAAAGTGCAATATATCCAAAGTCGGATATAACAATAAACTATTAGTTACATGTATGTACCCAACTTATTGTATTTGATTTATAAAAGTTAACTAACATGTGAGGTTAGAGTACACGTAAGTTTACTGGTCACGAAAACTATATCGAAATGCTTCCGAAAACGGTACTGAAATGATTCGGCTATTGTGCTTAAATTATCCCGAAAAAAGTCTTGCTACAATTCTGAAACACATTTTGAAAAGTCCTAAAACTACCCCGAAGTAATCCTGAAAGTAATTACGGAATGATTCCGGGATCGCTCCGTATTATTCCCGAAACAGTTATGAAATTATCCGAAAAAGAATAGATATTATCCCGAAAACAAGGAAACTGCCAAGTATTGTTTGGAATAATCTCAAATCTATGCCGAAACATGATTCCAATAACATCCCGAAATAATCCGAAAACTTTAACGAAATAGCCCTGAAAGGAAAGTAATCCCAAAAAACCTAGAATATATCCAAGATTGTTTCGAAACAGTCTTGAAATTATCCAAAAGTGATCCCGAAACTATCCCGAACTCAAAGTCTTGTTAAAGGAGCAGCCACCTTCAATGACAACTAAATGTTAAATTGACTGGGCTCTTTCATATCATAGAACAGTAACTGTGATGGGTTTCATAATTTGTGTTAGGTTTGTGATGCATCACGTACCAGTCATTTTGCCCTCAGAGTGTATTTGAGTGTATTTATTGTCATTGATATTAGGGAAAAATTAAAGAACTTCACACGGCAATGGTTACTAGGACCATTCTCGCGCTTCCCAAGGCAGTCGGTTCTATGTACCGGAGCGACTCGGGATTTTTCCCGACCAAGGACTGTCATTTCAATGTAACCCCATTTAATTTGTTGCGTCCCTCCCATAAATTGCCATCCTCCCAGCAGATCCTTGCAGCGAGACTGCTCCATATTCTGTGGGAAGATTATAAATCCTATATTGAAAGCCGCTTTGTTGCTCTCCCTATCCCGACAGATGCTCGCCAAGGGGAGCGTGCTTTCCGCAAGGTCATAGAATCCGCCGCGGCTCGCTTTATTCCCGCCGGAAGAATTCCCGAAATTCGGCCTCACTTTCCGGCGGAGGCCGCAAATTTAGCGAGAAAACGTGACATTATAAGACAGCTCGATCCCGGCGACCCCCAAATAAGGGACATAAACCAAAACATCAGATTTCTGGTGGATGAACACAAGCGGGCGAAATGGGAGGAGCATCTAAGAAGCTGTAACCTCTCTGCCGGTGTGGGAAAGCTTTGGTCCACCGTAAAGTACCTATCGAATCCATCCAAGCACTACGACAAAATTTCTATCGCCTTTGCTGATAAAGTGGTGTCGGATGCGAAAAAATGCGCGAGCGCTTTCTGCCGCCAATATATAATGCATTCTACGGTTGACAAAGCTAGACGGAGGGCCAACAGACACGCGCACAAACATAAATGCAGAGCGTCCCCAATTACCATCACCGCCAAAGAGGTTGAGGATGCTATCGGTCAAGCTAAACCATCTAAAGCGGTAGGCCCTGACGGCATAACCATGCCGATGCTTAAAAGCCTAGGAAATGAGGGTTTTAAATATATAGCATATGTCTTCAACCTGTCTCTTTTCACCTTTGTCATTCCCGAAAAATGGAAAATGGCCAAGGTGGTCCCACTACTAAAGCCAGGGAAACCAGCTAACATAGGAGAGTCATATCGCCAGATATCTCTCCTATCGCCAGTAGCCAAGACGCTTGAAGCTATTTTACTGCCCCATTTCAAGGCAAATTTGCCACTAGTCTCTCATCAATGTGGCTTTAGAAAACTACACAGCACTACCAATGCGCTAAATGCCATTAGCACCCAGATAAATTGCGCTTTAAATCAAAACCCCCACCATAGAACATTACTCGTTGCGCTAGACCAACAAAAGCTTTTGATACGGTCAACAACGGCACGTTACTGCAAGACCTGGAAGGGTCTACCCTTCCCCCAAGGCTTAAAAGGTGGACCGCAAATTATCTGGGTGGACGGCAGCCATCGCTGCAATTTAGAAACGAAACATCTAAACCAAGTAGAGTTAAACAAGGGGTGCCACAGGGTGGTGTACTATCCCCACTTTTGTTTAATTTCTACATATTTAAGCTACCTTCCTACCAGAAGGAGTTACTATCGTTTCCTACGCCGATGACTGCACAATAATGGCCACAGGTCCAGGCCCACAGATCGATGAGCTTTGTAACGGAATAAACCGCTACCTCCCTGATCTCTCCAGTTTCTTTACCTCGCGAAACCTGACACTATCACCGACTAAATCATCGGCGACCTTATTTACAACATGGACGTCCCAAATGTCGACCATTTTGAACGTCCACGTCAATGGCACTACGCTACCGACTGTCTTACACCCCAAAATCTTGGGTGTGACGTTCGATCAGGATCTACATTTTGGTGAGCATGCAGCCGCAATTGTACCGAAAATCCAGAGCCGTAATGAAATCCTCAAATCTCTGCATGCTACAGGTCCCCTATATGGTCGCCAAGCCTAAGAACTACTCACTGGAAGAAGCTACAGGCCTGCCAAAATACTGCCCTCAGAACCGCCACGGGTTGTCTCCTTATGTCCACAGAACACCATCTACATAATGAGGCGAGAATACTCCCAATGTGAAGCCAAAAAACATAAACAGGTCCTTGGTGAACTCCATAAATAGGCGTCGGACCTCTATGCCAGGAATTGCCCGGTGAATCCAGTACTCAAATAACAATACCCTAATTTTGCAGAGGATGAACCCACAATCCCTAGGGAAACGCGAGTCACTCCTGCCCAACTTCGATCTGGATACTGTAACAGGTTAAACTCTTACCTATCCAGAATCATCCCCGACATACAAAATGTATGCCCTGCTTGCAATGTGTCCCCACATCACACCAACCATCTCTTCAATTGTAATGTGGAACCGACGCCTCTAACACCCCTCTCATTATGGTCCACCCCTCTTGAAACAGCAAGTTTCCTCGGGCTCCCGTTAGAGGATATTGATGACAATTTGTGATCGGTCAGACCTATTGGATGGGGCGAAGCACTGCTACAACAACAACAACAACAGGACCATTCCCGTTCCTCGTTCGCCGCTGCATGCAGGCAATTTGCAAATAAAATATTTTTGAATTTTTTGTAAAATTTAAAGTGTTTTTAAAAATTAGACGATATTGCGAAAATTAATACTTATACTATACAACATTCTTACATACGTCCGCGACTTACAAACATCCATTTAACTAAATTTGCAATCTCACAAAACCAATTAACGTTATTTAATGGCTAAACTCATTATTTGCCCGTTAAAGCATATCTCAGTTTTCGAAAAAGCTGAAAAAAAATGACATTTAATAAAAGGGTACACTTCAAACATTATTATAATTTTTGTTATAAAAAGTAAATGTGTCATAAAATAATGATTATGTTAGCTCTCTAAGGCCACAATAGACCTATGGTCGCAAAACAATCATCAATATATTTATCAATGATTTGTATTAATAAGTGTTACTAAAGTAGCATTATGCGTCATACCCACCTATGCAATACACTTGCGGCATTACGCATTATGAACTTCTATGCCAAATACTTCTTAGTGACAATCATATGACAATATTATACAACATAAATTATTGAACTAACACAGCGGTTAGCTAACATCAATAGAATGCCGAATATGAAACCCTTGTCCGTTCACAGCTAATAAATTCTGCTTATTACTTACATACAACCAATAAAGTGAATTAACCAAATACTCACATTGATCTGCTGACGTTGCAAGCAGGCATACAAAGCTAGATGTATGCAAGCAGGCATAGAAATCTACATGTATGCAAGCATGCATACAAATCTGCATGTATGCAAGCATGCATACAAATCTACATGTATACAAAGCATGTATACAAACCTACATGTATGCATACCCCGTTACCAAAGTACATATTTTTAGTTTATTAGTATTAGATAATTATGAATGTATAGGTTAAGTAAATAACTATAAAAGAGAAAGAATTTATTTCATAAAAAGAATTAATGTTTGACTACCAAACCCTTCACATCTTTTTATTCTAAATCAAACATTTCACTAGCGTTGATTGCTTTATTATAATAAATATTAAAATAATAATTAAATATTGATTTTTAATAGAGATTTTAATTAATAAATTACATAGTTAGGCCCGGTTTTTCAGTAGTTGGTTAAGCTAAGCTTAAACTAAGTTTGCTTCAACTCTAGTCAATTTGAAACTCCAGTTGGACTACTGAGCAGTTTTTCAGTCACAGTTTAAGGCCGCCTTTGGGCGCGCTTTTTGTGCGACAACATTGGTTTTTTATTATCTAGATAATTTGTAGATAGGGCAACAGCTGAATTTCGTTTATCCAACAAACCTGGAAAAAAATATTTCTCCAGCGAAATATATATCTAGTTCCGGAGGTGATATCGAACATCATTATTTAATTATCCTTAAACCAGATAGTTTCCGATTTGATATCCAACTTCGTTCAGCCTTTGAGCAATTGTGTAAAATTTAGAGTTCTCAAGTTGATCTCCAACGTTATTATCGTTATCAAATTATTGTCCAACCTTTGAGATATTTTGGGAAATGCACAGTTCGCAAATGAATATCCAACACATTTCTCCAGTTGATACCTATCCTACATTGGATATCGAGTTGAGGTGGAGTTGAAAAAATATCTTCAAGGTGGTACCATCAAAACCAACAGCTGTTTATTGTGAGAAATAAACACCTGGTTGATAGCAGTTATGAATCGTAATTAATCAAAAATAAATTATATATTGTTACGAATGTTGGCGGCACTAAGGGGTACTGCCCTCTCTAGGCCTCTGCTAAGCAGTGACGTGAATTCACATCAATAATTCAATCATTATGTCTACACAAACGCGTGCACGCGGCGGAGAAGCAACGCACAAGCACATGCAGATATATTATCTGAAATGCTCCTAAAGGTATGCAATTGTGATTGTGGAAGTGTCGCTCACACATACAAGCGCATGGGGTATGAGAGAAGCTATAAAAATTATACATCTGTAGTGGTAGCTGGAAATTTATAACTAACTAGTAAGTTCCGGAATTAGAAAAGCCTAGAAATATGCAACGAGGAGGTCGTTCAGTATAAAAGGGCGACAACAGTGGAGGCGGGAGATCAGTTTCATTATTAAGCAAGCTAGTTGCAAAGTATAAGTGTTATTGTGAAGTACTTTAATAAAGGCAATCATTCAATATTGGAGTTATTTATTCAACAGTTTAGTGATTCGAAGAGAAGAAGATTTGCAAATAAGGGGAATTGCAGTAAATTCGTTACAATATATTAGCCGTGTTTTTTTTTTACACGCGTATACGTTTACGTTGCTTATCTTCGCTTAGATAATGCTTAGGAGACCCATCTAGCGGCAACTGGCTACAGAACATTTCTACCCAAAAGCGCAGACACAAGCAGAATCGGTTGCGATGTAGAGGTGAAACATAAAGACATATTTCAGTTGCATGTGAGTATAATGCGTATTGAAATTTAGGAGTACTCATTTTATGCGCAGACATTTCAGAAGAGTAGATAAAGTTTAACGCTGAGCAGTCCATATAAAGTGTAAGCGTAAACGTAGATAGATGTAAAAGAAAACACAGCTATTGTATTTACTTGCGTGAAAATACTGTAGTATGGAATCTTGCATTTGAGTCCAGTTAGAGAACCACAAGTTGGGAATTAAATTGTTTCAACTTGAGTAATAGGATTTTTGGCTTTACAAAAAATACCCTCCTTTGCCGAGTACGCTATGATTCTTGAGTTGAGCCTCTGTTTTGAAACAACTCTTGAGATTTTAGAAGTATGCCTAGTTATAAACATTAGCTCCAATGGTACTCAAGCCCAAATGCGTATTGGGTATATTCAACGCCATTTCGAACGAACGCAAATAACTAGAGTTTAACCCTGCCAGATCGGTCGCTTAAACTCAGCTTAAACTTCAGTTAAAGTAGACTGAAAAACTGCAGAATAAGTTTAAGCGCAGTTTAGCTGACAAACTGTGTTGAACTTATACTGAAAAACCGGGCCTAAGTACGTACTCGCTTTTTCGCCCACCTTCCACAATCTCTCATTCCGTCCCTAAAATAACCCTATTTATAAAATGCATGTGGGCAAATCACCACAAAATACCACCTTTCACATTTTAAATATTAGAAGAATATAGCCCACGTAATATGCCCTAATTTTTTAGAAATTTTCAAGTTACGATAACGAAAATTGGGTTTAAGAATTGATTGATCAGTTACAAATAAGCATTTCGTCAAAGATGGAAATGTTATTGATTTATGTACACTTAATGTTTCAGTTTATAATGAATTCGCTTAATCAATGATTTTTTAAAATCTAATACTTGCCATCCGCAAACGTGTTTTGTTTTCAAGCATTGTAATACTTCTGCGTACAAGGCGTTGATAAACAATGCCTAACAAATTTCAAAATCACTAAGATTAATAGCATTGATTGAGATTTTGACTTCCTCTGATAAGTTTTTATCAATTCACTGTACAAACTTACAATACGAGGTAGAATGAAAACTGAAATTACAATTATATTATTACAATTTTTACATGTATTATTATTCAGTTTGTTCCATGGTTCAATGGTTGGCTCATCTGTAAAGCAACAAAATATGCCTGTTCAAATTGTCAAAATCTGTGTGTCGGTGTTGGTGCGAATGGTATGGAATGGAAACATAAAACTTAAGCGGGAGTCATTGGTGCCGTATGTCGTATCGCTGTAGTCGTATCCCTAACGTAATCAGCTGTTTATCGTTACGACGGTTAACCAAAAACCAATTGGTTGGCTACGATACGGTTACGACCTTAGCGGCACCAATAATCGATTGCATTGATTCTCATAAGGTTGGTCGAACCAGCTGTTAAAAGGTTACCGATACGGTTACCGATAAAGCACCAATGTCTCCAGCTTTAAGCTGGAGTCATTGGTGCCGTATGTCGTATCGCTGTATCCGTATCCCTAAAGTAATCAGCTGCTTATCGTTACGACGGTAAACCAAAACCCAATTGGTTGGCTACGATACGGTTACGACTTTAGCGGCACCAATAATCGATTGCATTGATTCTCATAAGGTTGGTCGAATCAGCTGTTATAAGGTTACCGATACGATTACCGATAAAGCACCAATGACTCCGGCTTAAAGCCGTATGTCGTATCGCTGTATCCGTATCCCTAACATAATCAGCTGTTTATCGTTACGACGGTAAACCAAAACCCAATTGGTTGGCTACGATACGGTTACGACCTTAGCGGCACCAATAATCGATTGAATTGATTCTCATAAGGTTGGTCGAATCAGCTGTTATAAGGTTACCGATACGGTTACCGATAAAGCACCAATGTCTCCAGCTTTAAGCTGTAGTCATTGGTGCCGTTTGTCGTATCGCTGTAGTTGTATCCCTAACGTAATCAGCTGTTTATCGTTACGATGGTAAACCAAAAAGCAACTGGTTGGCTACGATACGGTTACGACCTTAGCGGCACCAATAATCGCTTGCATTGATTCTCATAAGGTTGGTCGAATCAGCTGTTATAAGGTTACCGATACGGTTACCGAAAAAGCACCAATGTCTGCAGCTTTAGCAGTTTTTGTATGTATAAGAAAATGCTGCCAATGTATTGGTTTCATTTTGAGTTTGCCATCTCCTTTTGACAATCCCTTCGGCCATGCAATGAAATAAATAAAATCAGCTGATGAGATGAGCGAACCATATAATTTAACTATGGTTTGTTCAAAGAATATTTACACCTGATATTACTGAGAGATAATTTTCTTTTGAATAAATTTTTCATTCAACATTTTTTTAAAAAGAGGAAAAAAAATAGTTTGCATGTGTGACGGTATTAGTTCTAATTCTGTCCCCTCGCAGTTCTTTCCATTTGTTACGGTCTGCTGCTGCGGTCTACGGCCATGATCCCCTTGGGAGCGTGTTCACGCGAACACACCTAGCGATGTGGTGAAAGTGGCGATAGAAAGAAAAATATCGAAAGGAAGGGAACAGACAGACCGGCCATGAGGAAGAAAAATTTTTCTCTTCTAGCATGAGTTTCCGCCCGATAGACACCAGAAAAGTGATATTTGCTATATCTTTGCAGAAAAAGTAAAAAAAAATATTACCGAAGTTACAGAAAGATATCGGCAACGTTATCAATCAATCTGCAGGAAAATAAAAGTGATCAAAAAGGACAACATTTGGCAATAGTTTTATAATACATTTCTTTACTATTAACTATAAAAAGCAGAGCTTCCATTTTATGTTCAATCAATCATACCTTACTAAGTATAAAATATACGAATTTTGCTGAACGCATTAAAAACAGCGAGGAGTCTCACTACAATTGAAAAATTTGTTCACACATTTGCAAGCGGTTATGTGTACATGAATGTGGATGCAGTAGAATTACAACCACCGGTGGCAAACACTTTATATGCTCATGGGCCCGTTGAACCGGCAACAACAACAAACCGGGGAAATTTTTTTAAATTAATTGCAACTTTATAAAATCGATTTTGTATTGAATACGTAAAACGGTCTTTGGCAACATGAACGTATTGGCACAAATAACAAATGGTAAGATTCAACAACAACAGCCAATGAATTGAATCGGCAGTATCAGCAACATCAACAACAGCAAGTTCAACCGCAGCAGCAAAGGCCGCTACCTATAGGCCCAACGAAATAAGCCGGGCACACCCAGAGCCGGCCACCTCAACCAGAACAACTACCGCAATAACCACATAAAGGGGTGAGTCCGTTCCAAAGCCCCTTGAGTGGTGCTTACATACACTCCTAGGTACACGTACATAAGGGTGGGCACACGAAACATGATATACGACACTAACACTATTTACATCTAATCGCCACCCATTTACACGTATGATTAGCTACCTAAATTGGGTATAGTTATATGCATATATAGACATATACCCAATTAGAGTGCGCGTTGAGTGCAGCCACCTAGAAAATATACCAAGGTGCGTAGTGAGTAGGGGTATATGTATATATAAGCATATGACCACTTAGGTTGCACATATGTATGCAACACCCCCTTGTGAAATACTTGCCTAAGTTTAGTCAGCTGGAGAATGCCAGCCGTTGTATTACGTTTGAATTCCACCACCATTGTACCTTTGCGTTAAATACGCAAAACTAATGCTATGCTTTGTGTTAACCCTAAATAAAATTTCGCATATGTCCTGGCTATGCCAATTTCGTATAGAATTTTCTGACTAAGATTAGGTAAGGTTTGCATTAACGAAAGACAACCAAGAAGGCATACCCAATTTGGAAATTTCGGATTATTAAATTTAAAATCAAAATAAATACAATTAAAGATTTGATATCAGATGCATACGCATGAGGATAAATACCTTGACTATGTATGTATATTTAGCCTTAAAGGACTAGACATGCCAATTTGTATGTTATATACACATACTTGAAATGTAAAAGTTAAATATAATATTTAAAAAGTGTCAGATTATTTTTATTTGTTCTTATTGAAAATTAGTATATTCATACATACATATGTATATTGGAGTTTTCTGTATTTTTCAACTTCGCAAGTAAACATGTTTTAGATGATTAATTTAGGGAAGTCGGTCTGTATTTCCCCGATGGTATAGCGCGCCTAGTATTTATTTATTTTTTATATATTTTAAATTTTAAATAAAAGCCTAATTTACACCGTACACCTAAATAAAAATGTAAATCTTAAGTACAGACGTTGAAGTATTGCGTCAAACGCTAAACGTTTATTGGTCAATTCTAACCTGCATATGTTTCAGGGTATTTTGAAGAAAGTTCGTGGTTTAAAACGAGAGATTTGTAAGAACAAATAGGTCTGTCCTTACGTATATTTAAGCATATTCATTTAAAACAATGCTATTCGACATATGCCCACAACAAAGTGAGCAGGTATAAGGAAGCTTCCATGTATACCCCTGCCTACCCTCCAATTGGGATGGTCTACTTTTTTTTTGAATTCAGTACCAAAGTAAATATGACCTGGATCTAAATCAAGTTTATATCAAAAGGAATGAATATATGTACATACTTTTTTTTCTTACTAATCACTCCTAGTGAACCTCCTTTTTGTACGGCATCATTTCGCTCACTTTAATGTACCTAGCTGTAAACTTATATAAATTAAATCATAATCCTAAGTAATAAGCCGTAATGAAAATGAATTATAAATAAATTTGTAATTGAAATGGGAATGCTGGCGTCGCCAATTATTTAGAAGGCATAAGGTAAGACAGGTAAGGGGCCACCGAAATTTTAGGTGCGTCGGTGGCCATGGATTTTGAGGGTGGGACAAGCACCGGGCGTCGCAACAACACCCGCGGCGCCCCTCTGTATATTCGGCCCTTTTATTTGTATTTTTATTTTTCAGCTTATTTTTTTTTCTCTCTTTGATTTTTCAGATTTAGTAACCGGTCGTTTCCGGTTCGATTAGTTTTTTGATCGTTAGTTAGTTACTTTTTTTTTGACAGTTTTTTTTGAATTTAAATTTTGAATGTTTAACGGTCTGTCCGTGGCATCCGGTTCGACCGGATGTTGTTTTAAATTGAATTTTAAGCGTTTTGAGTCGGTCTCTGCGCTTCTGTCAGTTTGTTTTGAATTTGACAGCTGCTCGTTTTGATAGGCATGATATGACCTTTTTTCTGTTTATGGCGCAGGAACAGTAAGGTAGGCAAGGACCCGCCCCAGCCGACAATGACTAGCCACTGTGCACCACTACATCATGCCGACCGCCTTCCTTACTGCTTCCATCGTAAATGCGTTTCCATAACAGATGGCGCCCAACGCCATTTGGTGCCCGAGGCGCTGTCGCGCTGGTCGTTTTGGTCAACTTGTGAAGTTGACCATCCCATCAGTCCGAGGTGTGCAGCCGCAGGAGCAGCCACCTGCGTTGCGGTGGGATGGTTGGACGGATCAAGTTGTCCAGAATGATCATCGATGACAGTTGCTGAGGGCGCCATAACAGATGGCGCCCAACGTGGCGCCTGAAGCGCTGACCGCGAGGGTCAGTCGGGTCAACCTGTGAGGTTGACCATCCCACCAGTCCGAGTGAGCAGCCACAGAGCTGCCACCTACGTTGCGGTGGGATGGTTAGACGGATCAGGTTGTCCGGGCTGGTCATCGGGGGCAGTAGCGGAGGGAGCCACGAGACTTTACGTCAAGTCTCCGGATTTTTTTTTCATTTCACCCGATGAGGCAGTGCTGCACGCACTTGATTTTTTTTTGTAGTTGGGATTTTGGTTTGCCGGATGTTTTGTCCGTTAGTCGGCCCTGGTAACAATATGTCCGCTAACTTGGGTTTTTTTTTGTAAAGTAGTTTTTTTTGTTTATTAGCCGAATTTGTGTTGTCCAGGGTGAATGTGTGTGCGCGTGTAGTGAGGACCCCAGCTCATCCCACGTCCCAGGTGGTAGCTTGGAATACCACCTGGATGGTGATGGGTTGAGCTGGGATTCAGAGTGGCACCCCTTCCTGTCCCACCAGACTGGGGGAGCGGTTTCGAAACCGCTCCACCCATTGCGGCGGAGGCAGGAGGGGTGTCCAGCGAGAATGGACGGGAGGCCTCAACACCCCCAACCAGTCCCAGGGGCAAGCCCCTGGAGACTGCCCCTGCGTTGCGGCTGGGCGTGTTGAGACCTACTCGTGGGTGCCTGGAACGGACCCTGGTGGCCCCAACCAATCTCGGAGGGGGGCCTTAAGACCCCCCCCCTCTCGATTGCGGTTGGGAGCACTAGGGCCAAGTATGAATGTGTTTGTATCAAATTTTTTTTTGCCTAGCCTACTGCCTTCTAATGATGGGATGTCAGCGTTCCCATCACCACCTACATTGTTCATATAAAATTTATATATAATAACCGTTTTCTTTTCAGCTTTTGAATTTTTTTTTTCTATTTTGGTGCGATCATTGATAAATGATTGCCTTAATTCTCGCACAATTTTTTTTATATATAGATATATAAACTTTTTTTTCCTCTTTTAACAAACCATCTTCCGGGAACAGAAGTTTTTTTTTTCTCCTCGAATACTAGGATTTGACAAAGAATTTTTTTTAACGGATTATGTCGCGTAACCAGTCCTACGGGCAAACGGGCCGGAACACTCCGTTCGAGAGTGCGGGCAGTTTACGAGGGAACCAGCACCGGGGCGGTGCTAATAGGGGGGCTTTTTCGAAAGCAAGGCGTCCTTTGGTGGTGCATACCCCAGTAGGAGGATCCTACGGAAATCCCGCGGGGACTCATATAGGCTCGGGCCCGAACGACGACCGCGACAAACTGGACATACCTGTAAGCACCAGCAATTTAAATGCATCGCTGCTAAACACACACAACATCTCGGGGATAATGACCAATGTGTTGAACTATGCACCAGATGGAGCGGGTGCCTTACCACCAAATCAAGAGGTTGGAAATTTTGGGGACGCTACCAGCGATCAGGCGAACCTCCTAGGAATGCAGGACGAAGCCACTCGTGGAGGCTCGTGGGTGGACGTGCTACACCAACTGTTCCAGGCTTCGCAGGAGGAAATGCGGAGAGAGATGGGCTCAATTAGAGCCAACATGGCCCAGCTCAACGCCGCTCTCGAATCCACGCAGCAAGCACACCAGCAACACAGGAACGCAAGCAGGATGGACCGTAACCCATTGCCATCGGTAGTACCGCCAATGTACCCGACTCCAAGCAGCATAGCAGTAAAACCGCAGGAGTGGAAAATCGCATTCGACGGCACTGGGAGTGTAAGCGATTTCCTCTTCAAATTAAACACCTTGTGTGAGCGCACACAATGCCCTGACGAACAAATAATGGCCAGTTTCCACTTATTCCTTTCTGGACGAGCCGAAGAATGGTACTGGCTATTTACCAAACAAAACCCAAATGCGACATATGCCTTTTTGTGCTACTCCTTAAAAAGAGAGTTTGGCACCTTGAAAACGGACCACGAGATCATGATGGAGATCTCCATGCGTAAGCAAAAGGCAAGTGAGTGTTATGACGTGTTTCACGCGGACATAATCTCCTTGAACGCGCGCTTAAGGGAGCCGATGTCAGAGCTTCTACTGATTGACATAATAAAAAGGAACGTCAACAGTAGCCTTAAGCTAATGCTTTTTAATGCGGACGTAAGGAACCTCCATGATCTGCGCGATGTAGCACGCCGAGGTGAACAAGTGCTGAAAGAGAGCAAGCTGCTGGGAGCCAATTACCCAGGACGGCATGTAAGCGAGGCACGCGTGACCACCCCGGACATGACGATGGAAGGCGAGAACGGCGAGATAGATCCGCAGATAGAGGCGCTGGAATATAGACGCAGCAGAAGACCGGACTACTCGGGAATCCAGTGCTGGAATTGCCAGGGAATGGGGCACTCCTATATATATTGCGAGGAACCCATAAAAAGTCCTTTTTGTTTTAAATGTGGGTATAAGGGTGTATTCACTCCTAAATGCCCTAGGGACCATCGCAGGCAGGGAAACCAGTACCCGAGCGAGAAGATGGGGGAACCTCGTTCGGCTTCATAGCTCCCACATCAGCCAGTGCTCGAGGCGTCGTCCCGTGCGCTGAACCAGAGGGCGAATCTCTGCATGGAGGTGGTGAGCTTCCGAGGTGCAGTAGTACCCTGGCAGAAGAGCCCTCCAAAGTAATAATAACTTACCCTGACAGTACAGACAGTTCTGAAGCCGAGAGTCAAACGTCTTCATCCGCGATGAGCGAGCCGAGTAGAATTCTGCGACGCCAGCATAGGGATGTCGCTTGCCAGACGCAACTTTCACCAGACCTAGAAGAAAGGGAACATGGGTACGAACGCATAAGACATACCATTTTTGAACACTACCCGGTATCGGAAAATATTTTGAAATGTAGGAAGAGATACCACAGGAGAGTACAGGAGCGTAGACTGCTGCAAGCCACCACGTTAACGCTTACTGAGGACGAAAGGCCTTTAGTAAAGGCTAAAATTAAAAATAGTTTTCTTGTAGGGTTGTTGGACTCGGGAGCCAACGTCTCCATCTTAGGGAAGAATGGATTAGAATTCCTAAAGGGTAACGGCTTCGAATATCAGCCCTTACATGCGTTCGTATATACCGCAGGCGGCAACAAGCAAAAAATTTTAGGCTCAGTATCCCTACCGGTCACTTTTAAAAATATCACAAAGATTATTCGTTTTTACCTTGTTCCCTCGTTGCTCCAAGAAGCATACTTCGGGGTCGATTTTTGGAGAGCATTTGCGTTAGCTCCCGAAATATTCCCGAGCGTAGAGTGCTTAGAGACTAGGCTTGAAAAGGAAGAGGAACTTAACCTCCATGAATTGTCACCAGAACAGAAATCAGAATTGCGAAAAGTCATCGAGACGTTTCCTTCGTACGAGAAGTTAGGCCTAGGGCAAACTAAATTAGTGGAGCATCACATCGACACCGGTGATGCTGTGCCTATAAAAAGCAAGCATTTTCCTCTTTCGCCGCCGAGGCAAGCCGAAGCTTTTAGAGAACTAGACAGGTTACTACAGTTAGGAGTTATAGAAGAATCCAACTCCCCGTGGTGTAGTCCTGCAGTACTGGTCCGGAAACCAGGCAAAGTCAGGCTGTGCATAGATTCGAGAAAGGTCAACGCGGTGACTAAGAAGGATTCGTACCCCCTGCCTCATATCAACGGCTTATTGAGCAGACTGAAAGATACGCATTTTATTAGTGGCATTGATCTGAAAGACGCGTTCTTCCAGATCAAATTGACAGAGTCCTCGAAGGAAAAAACAGCATTCGCAGTTCCGGGGAGGCCTCTGTACCACTTCAAGGTGATGCCATTTGGTCTGTGCAATGGACCGCAGACTATGAGTAGGCTGATGGACAAGGCGATCCCTTCGCGTCTGCGAGAGAACGTCTTTGTCTACCTGGACGATCTGATGGTATGTAGCACTAATTTTGAGGATCATCTAAAATTGCTAGCGGAAGTGGCGAACTGTTTGAGAGATGCAGGTCTGACAATAAATGTGGAAAAAAGTAAATTTTGTCAGAAGGAAATACGCTACTTAGGGTACTTGATAGGCAGCGGGTGTCTGAAAGTGGATCCGGGAAAAGTAGAAGCAATACAAAACTTCCCGATCCCTAAATCCCCTCGGCAAGTGCGTAGGTTTGTGGGCATGGCGAATTGGTACCGAGCGTTTATTACCAATTTTGCTGACTTGGCAGGTCCCTTGACCGACTGTCTCCGCAAGTCAGCAGGCCCGTTCAAGCTTACCCCTGAAGCTATAGAGGCATTTGAAAAACTAAAAGTAGCCTTGAGTTCGGCGCCTGTCTTGGCCCAACCTGACTTTTCCAAAGAATTCGTGATACAATGTGACGCTTCCAAAATAGGTGTTGGCGGAGTATTGTTTCAGGTCGATGATGATGGCGCTGAGCATCCAATCGCATTCGTGTCGAAAAAGCTGAATAATGCTCAACGCAATTATACAGTAACCGAGCTGGAATGTCTTGCAGCCATAATTAGCGTGAAGCGTTTCCGACCCTATGTCGAAGGATTACCTTTTCGGATTATTACGGACCACTCCAGTCTCAAGTGGTTGATGACACAAAAGGACTTGAGCGGGAGGTTGGCGAGATGGTCACTCTTACTGCAAAGATACGATTTTAGAATGGAACATCGTAAGGGCACCCTGAATGTAGTACCAGACGCGCTGTCGCGTTTTGACGTTGACGAGTTAACTTTCACTACCACACCCGGAGAAATAGACTTAGTCTCTCCCGAATTCGCCAGCAAGGAGTATTTAGACTTAATTCGGACCGTCACCGAAAACGAGGAATCACTTCCGGATTTACGAGTGGTAGACGGTGTAATTTTCAAAAGAGTTAAGTTTCGTAAGGGGATGGAAGGGGAAGAAGACTCGCTGTGGCGTTTATGGTTGCCAAAAGGGTTGACTAAGGAAGCAGTGAGATTAGCACATGACGCTAACCGGAGTTACCATGGCGGATGGCAGAAAACCTTAGAACGTGTTAGGCAGAAGTACTTCTGGCCGCAGCAGGCTAAGGACGTCAGGGACTACGTCCAGCGTTGTGACACCTGCAAAACGGTAAAACCCACCAATCAGCAGTCGAGACCACCTATAGGGAGTGCCTTTGAATCCGAAAGGCCATTTCAGCGGTTGTATTGCGACTTTCTAGGGCCGTATCCGAGATCTAAGCGGCGAAATCAATTTCTTTTCATAGTACTAGACCATTTTTCAAAATACGTTTGGCTAAAGCCCATGCAGAGAGCTACCACTGTTAACGTTATAAATTACTTCGCTTCAGAAATTTTTCCAGCTGTAGGGGTCCCTGAGTTTATTCACAGTGACAATGGTAAACAGTTTATCTCGAAGGAAATGAACCAAATTTTTGCAAACTACGGGGTGACGCACGTGAGGACGGGGCTATATTCTCCCCAAGCGAACGCATCTGAACGCGTCAACAGAGAAATTGTTTCTAAGATTAGGATTTTCCTGAAGGATAAACCTGACCACACTAATTGGGATAAGCATATACCCGAAATTTTATCAGTTTTGAGAAGTGATTTTCATACAGCGATTCAGTGTTCTCCATACTTTGCATTATATGGCCAAAACATGGTCCAGCATGCCTCAACGTACAGCATTTTAGGGAAACTCGGCAGCCTTCGAGAAGACCAGGTTACGGTAGTAAGCCGAGCTGACAAGTTGACTAATATTCGTGAGCAGATCCGTAGAAATTTAGATCATGCCAAGGATAGGGGAGTAACCACCTATAACAAGCGCTCTAGACAAGTCAACTATAAGGAAGGTCAGGAAGTTTTCCGAAGAAATTTTGCCTTAAGTAACTTTAAACAAGGCATTAACGCCAAATTCCTACCCAAATACCTGAAGTGTCGCGTGCTTCGAAAAATAGGCAATGCATTGTATGATCTCGAGGACCTAAACGGGAAATTGATATGTCGCTTCCATGCTTCGGATATTCGTCCGCAATGAACCAACAAGGGCGTTTCTTTTACCAATTTACAATTTGATTTTTTTTCTATACCCACCAATTGGACCTTTTTTGTCTGGGCGTTTTGGCGGTCGGGGACATCTCGCCCAGTATTCTCCCCGAGCAGTGACCTCATAGGTTGTTCACACGCGTACTCACCGAGGACCGTGAACACCCTGGCAGTCCACGCTTAGGTCGGACTAGCCTTTCGGAGTTTGGACGAGTTCTCCAGATCAAAATGTCTACACCTTTTTTTTGTCTTGCATTCCAATGGGAGCGATAACCTCTAGGAATCATCTTTTGGAGTTTTGACGAGTTCTCCATAACAAATGTCTAATTGCCGCAAAGCCCGTATAACTAGGAAACAGAAATTACTCCCAACTTGACTTAATTTTTTTTTGATAGACCTATGTTGCCCGGCTAGCTTCGTAGTAGGACTTTGAGACTCTTATCTCAGGGGTGAGTCGTGCCCCACGTTGCTTGTCGTCGGAGATCCCTGGCAGTAGCTTCCCACAGAGGATCCGGGTTCCTGTTCGCTTCATCGTCGGGCCTTCTAAGCGAAGCAGGTTTGTTACGGTCTGCTGCTGCGGTCTACGGCCATGATCCCCTTGGGAGCGTGTTCACGCGAACACACCTAGCGATGTGGTGAAAGTGGCGATAGAAAGAAAAATATCGAAAGGAAGGGAACAGACAGACCGGCCATGAGGAAGAAAAATTTTTCTCTTCTAGCATGAGTTTCCGCCCGATAGACACCAGAAAAGTGATATTTGCTATATCTTTGCAGAAAAAGTAAAAAAAAATATTACCGAAGTTACAGAAAGATATCGGCAACGTTATCAATCAATCTGCAGGAAAATAAAAGTGATCAAAAAGGACAACATTTGGCAATAGTTTTATAATACATTTCTTTACTATTAACTATAAAAAGCAGAGCTTCCATTTTATGTTCAATCAATCATACCTTACTAAGTATAAAATATACGAATTTTGCTGAACGCATTAAAAACAGCGAGGAGTCTCACTACAATTGAAAAATTTGTTCACACATTTGCAAGCGGTTATGTGTACATGAATGTGGATGCAGTAGAATTACAACCACCGGTGGCAAACACTTTATATGCTCATGGGCCCGTTGAACCGGCAACAACAACAAACCGGGGAAATTTTTTTAAATTAATTGCAACTTTATAAAATCGATTTTGTATTGAATACGTAAAACGGTCTTTGGCAACATGAACGTATTGGCACAAATAACAAATGGTAAGATTCAACAACAACAGCCAATGAATTGAATCGGCAGTATCAGCAACATCAACAACAGCAAGTTCAACCGCAGCAGCAAAGGCCGCTACCTATAGGCCCAACGAAATAAGCCGGGCACACCCAGAGCCGGCCACCTCAACCAGAACAACTACCGCAATAACCACATAAAGGGGTGAGTCCGTTCCAAAGCCCCTTGAGTGGTGCTTACATACACTCCTAGGTACACGTACATAAGGGTGGGCACACGAAACATGATATACGACACTAACACTATTTACATCTAATCGCCACCCATTTACACGTATGATTAGCTACCTAAATTGGGTATAGTTATATGCATATATAGACATATACCCAATTAGAGTGCGCGTTGAGTGCAGCCACCTAGAAAATATACCAAGGTGCGTAGTGAGTAGGGGTATATGTATATATAAGCATATGACCACTTAGGTTGCACATATGTATGCAACACCCCCTTGTGAAATACTTGCCTAAGTTTAGTCAGCTGGAGAATGCCAGCCGTTGTATTACGTTTGAATTCCACCACCATTGTACCTTTGCGTTAAATACGCAAAACTAATGCTATGCTTTGTGTTAACCCTAAATAAAATTTCGCATATGTCCTGGCTATGCCAATTTCGTATAGAATTTTCTGACTAAGATTAGGTAAGGTTTGCATTAACGAAAGACAACCAAGAAGGCATACCCAATTTGGAAATTTCGGATTATTAAATTTAAAATCAAAATAAATACAATTAAAGATTTGATATCAGATGCATACGCATGAGGATAAATACCTTGACTATGTATGTATATTTAGCCTTAAAGGACTAGACATGCCAATTTGTATGTTATATACACATACTTGAAATGTAAAAGTTAAATATAATATTTAAAAAGTGTCAGATTATTTTTATTTGTTCTTATTGAAAATTAGTATATTCATACATACATATGTATATTGGAGTTTTCTGTATTTTTCAACTTCGCAAGTAAACATGTTTTAGATGATTAATTTAGGGAAGTCGGTCTGTATTTCCCCGATGGTATAGCGCGCCTAGTATTTATTTATTTTTTATATATTTTAAATTTTAAATAAAAGCCTAATTTACACCGTACACCTAAATAAAAATGTAAATCTTAAGTACAGACGTTGAAGTATTGCGTCAAACGCTAAACGTTTATTGGTCAATTCTAACCTGCATATGTTTCAGGGTATTTTGAAGAAAGTTCGTGGTTTAAAACGAGAGATTTGTAAGAACAAATAGGTCTGTCCTTACGTATATTTAAGCATATTCATTTAAAACAATGCTATTCGACATATGCCCACAACAAAGTGAGCAGGTATAAGGAAGCTTCCATGTATACCCCTGCCTACCCTCCAATTGGGATGGTCTACTTTTTTTTTGAATTCAGTACCAAAGTAAATATGACCTGGATCTAAATCAAGTTTATATCAAAAGGAATGAATATATGTACATACTTTTTTTTCTTACTAATCACTCCTAGTGAACCTCCTTTTTGTACGGCATCATTTCGCTCACTTTAATGTACCTAGCTGTAAACTTATATAAATTAAATCATAATCCTAAGTAATAAGCCGTAATGAAAATGAATTATAAATAAATTTGTAATTGAAATGGGAATGCTGGCGTCGCCAATTATTTAGAAGGCATAAGGTAAGACAGGTAAGGGGCCACCGAAATTTTAGGTGCGTCGGTGGCCATGGATTTTGAGGGTGGGACAAGCACCGGGCGTCGCAACAACACCCGCGGCGCCCCTCTGTATATTCGGCCCTTTTATTTGTATTTTTATTTTTCAGCTTATTTTTTTTTCTCTCTTTGATTTTTCAGATTTAGTAACCGGTCGTTTCCGGTTCGATTAGTTTTTTGATCGTTAGTTAGTTACTTTTTTTTTGACAGTTTTTTTTGAATTTAAATTTTGAATGTTTAACGGTCTGTCCGTGGCATCCGGTTCGACCGGATGTTGTTTTAAATTGAATTTTAAGCGTTTTGAGTCGGTCTCTGCGCTTCTGTCAGTTTGTTTTGAATTTGACAGCTGCTCGTTTTGATAGGCATGATATGACCTTTTTTCTGTTTATGGCGCAGGAACAGTAAGGTAGGCAAGGACCCGCCCCAGCCGACAATGACTAGCCACTGTGCACCACTACATCATGCCGACCGCCTTCCTTACTGCTTCCATCGTAAATGCGTTTCCATAACACATTGACACTTAATATTGTGCTATCCTACAAAATGACACCTAACCGCCTCCCCCCTTTTGCAGGCGTTTGGCACGCGTTCGTAATTAGCTCGCTAGTAGGGATTCTGAGTTAGTCGCTGCATCTGATATATCTAGTTCAGATTTAAGCGCTGTTGGTACAAATTCGGCTGCCAACTCTCACGTTGTGCATCCGACTAGCATCAGTTCTGGGGTACTCATCAAGCCTGTAGTGCGAAACTACCGTTTTGTGTGACCGTCCCTCATCTGCAGGGTTATTGTAGCTCTGAGCTCCATTTATCAGGGTGAACAACAAGCAAAATAATTCATTTGTCACTCCAATAAAATATCTTTAAATATTACATTTAATGACCGACAAAAAAAAAGATATCCATCTCCTAAGCCCAAAATAGGTGTGTCGTTGAAAAAAATAATGAGTCAGCAGCATTTCGAAATGATAGCCGAGGTATTCCTCGCGTTCCAATGAACCATGATTCAGAAACCGATAAAAATTTAACATGCATCCTCGTGTTCCAATGGCACATGAATCAGACATGTTGTTGCATTTGCATGTTAAATTTCTATCCTTATCTGGATTACGCTTCATTGGAACGAACCAATTGTTACATTTGCCGTCTTCCGGTGAGTTTTACAGCTCCGGCTAACGCACAATTCTCACGGGAATGCTCTGGCTCATTGAGAGACTTGAGAAGCAGATGTCTTGAAATTTTCGCACACGTGAAATATCATAGGCAGATGCCGCCGCTGTTTTTCATTTAATTCATACGGCGAAAGGCTAAGCAGCGACATCTATTTTTGAAAAAGTAGGTTTATTAAAGGCAGCGTTGCCAAACTCAAAAGAAGTAATTAGCAAATTATCTGGCTCACAAATTGAACCAGACTTCTATCTAGATTTATCTGGCTCAAATCGTTGTTGTTGCATTTACATGCAAAATTATTTATCTGGCTCAGGATTTTGCCACCGGATGATGTCAATTGTGACCTAGCAGTGGATATAAAATTATCTATTTTTGGCAAAAACAATTTTTTGTTTTCGAATCAGTCTAATGTACGTATTTGTGCACAAATAATATACTAACATACCTCTACGTTTATACAGTGTAGATTATAAGCACTAAATGTTTCTCTTGAATATTCTGCTCTTGCTCTCATTTTTCTTTTGTTTTTTTTCTAAAATATGAAAAGCTTTACACGCCTTCGGTTTTATACCGCATTTGGCGCAAATAATGTAAATGGTCCTGTGGCGCAATGGATAACGCGTCTGACTACGGATCAGAAGATTCCAGGTTCGACTCCTGGCAGGATCGTAGTAAAATTTTTTAATTCAAAATAATAAAATTTGGAATATAAATAATTTTTTTTATATAAACTCCGATTATACAAGGTACAAGGCAAACTTTTTTTCAACTTTTCAGGGAATAGCTTCATCAAGAAACTCTGTTAAAAACAAGAAACTCCTTTAGCGCTTGTAGCGGACAATGTTTCTTTTCTGAGAATGATTTTTTTTCAATTCAGAACCGTCAACCATTAAAGAAGTTGTGAAAGTCATACCTATACGTGTAAATGGTTTAGCTTTATCAAAATGGTCCAGCACAAGCATTTCTGTACAACATTCCTTGAGTGCTAGCGTTTATAGAATTTCTCAGGTACTAGTAACACCATTCGTATGACTGGCTTTGGCACCGGGCCATAGATGGAAACGAGCAAGCGGAAGGCCCCCAGCGGGTTAGGGGGTCAGAATATTCCCGCGGTAGGTATGCCTGTCATAAGAGGCGATTAAAATACCAAATATATTCAAGGGGCTGTATAGCGCAACCCTTTCAGCTTGCCAGCCCAATATATAGCGTCTCCAACCCCAATTTTCAACCTCACCTACCTGTGGCGAATCCTGTTCATTAACAGACGAGGCTCTGGCGACCCCAAGCTCCTCATGGAACTTGGGGGTGGGGAGGGAGGTATGGCCTGAAGGTTTAATCTGGCCATATAAATCGTTCCCGAGATGGTCGGGCTAGCATCTTAATGGTGCTGTGTTGCCCGAGCGTACCGGATCTGTATCCGGCAAAGGACCATCACATCGATAACACTCCCCAAAGCCTTCGGGGAGTAACCTTATCGCTACAGCAACAGCAAGCGGACGGCCGCCAGCGGGTGAGGGGATTAGAATATACCCGCGGTAGGTATGCCTGTCGTAAGAGGCGACTAAAATACCAAATATATTCAAGGGATTGTGTAACGCAATCTCTTCAGGTTGCCAGCGCAATATATAGCTTCTCCATACCCAATTAGCAACCTCACCTATCCATGGCGAATCCTGTCTCATTAACAGCCGAGGCTGTAGTGACCCCGAGCTCCTCATGGATCTACGGGGTGGAGGGCGGAATGGCAAAGAAGGACAAGTGTGGCCATAACAAATCGTTCCCAAGATGGTCGGGCTTGGTACCGGAACGTACCGGATCTGCATTCGGCAAAGGACCATCAACGTCGATAACAATCCACAAGGCATTCAGGAAGTGTCCTTATCGCTACAACAACAACATCAGCAAGCGGACGAGCTGGCCAGAAAGGCAGAGGCTGAAAGGCCCACAAGGCCCAATCCCATCATGACGATAGGGTCTCACATAATAAGATAATAGTTAAGGCCGGAAGAGGCATCAGAATACAACAGTGGTATGAAAGTCTTGTACTGCGGTAGGCAAAGGCACTGATAGATGGATGTAACACAAAGCCGTATAAAGCCATAATTTACCTCACAAAAAGCAGCCTTATGCCAGGGCCCGTATTCGTAGTGTGACGAATATTCAGATAACCAACGAGGATAAATAAATAAGAGCCACCAGTCTGCTACGAGTGGCGAGTAACGCGCTGGATATCATAAAAATTGATTTCTAATGTTTTCTGTGAGGGACATTTGTAATTGTCTCGCAGTTATACATGCCGTGTAGGCACCTTATGCAAATGTTATTTTTGGAAAGAAAATTAATTAATTAACTGAATAAAGTTGGAAAAATAAACACAAATACCCCACGAAAGGTATAGAAGACATTTATGCACATCTAGCCCATAAAAAACCTGGGAGTACCCTAACGAATAACATTACGCAAAGTAACGAGTGACGTTTCTTATTATATTTATCCTTTTTGACATAACTAAATAAATGCACAACAACAAAAACCTTAAAGCAAGCTACATAAACACATTAATCATGATTTACACACATACATACTCACAAACGCATGTCATCATCAGCCGAAGTAGTACGCACATGTACACACGCATATGGTTACACCTACAAATTCACGCGCGTATGGCTGGTGACCAGGTAGAGGATTCTAGAAGAAGAAACGTCTAGACATTTGGGCAGAGAGTATAAAAGCAGCACAAGCTGAGTAGTAAGTAATCAGTTTGATTTAAGCACGCTATTGGTTGCGAAGTATAAGTGTTATTGTGAAGTACTCAAATAAAGACCATTTTGCGTTATTAAATATTGGAGTTATTTCTTTGACAATTTAGCGATATGAACGTTAGCAGAAATAAAATAAGCGGAGTTTCCCAGAAATCTTTAAAGTAGTCTTAAATGTCTTGTATAGACGGTGGATTTGCAAAAACCAAAACCACATTGAACCTTAGCAACCCTATCAGCTGCTCGTGTTTAGAGGGTTTTTGGCATAAGTTTGTTAACTTCTTTTTGACAGGCACTCGCTTAAGTTAGCATAACGGAAAAATCTGGGTTGCCATTGTGGTTTCGGTTGAAAACAGTCAATTAGGGTTCTGTGCAGCGACGTAAAAGGGGGTCAGAATATTCCCGCGGTAGGTTTGCCTGTCGTAAGAGGCGACTAAAATACCAGATTCAAGGGGCTGTGTAGCGAAACCCTTCAGGTTGCCAGCGCTATATATAGCTTCTCCAAACCCAATTGTCAACCTCACCTATCCGCGGCGAATCCTGTTTCACTAACAGACGAGGCTCTGGCGACCCCAGGCTCCTCATGGTACTTGGGGGTGAGGAGGGAGGGGATGGCCTGATGGTTTAATGTGGCCACATAAATCGGTCCCGAGATGGTCGGGCTAGCACCTTAATGGTGCTGCGGTAGCGGAGCGTACCGGATCTGTATCCGGCAAAGGACCATTACATCGATAACACTCCCCAAAGCCTTCGGGGAGCAACCTTATCGCTACAACAACAACAACAACATTCAAACAGGGTTTATGTAGTCACAAAAGTGTTACACCTGTTACACAGCATTTTAATTTTTTTCATTGCAAAAATTGTTCAGAGTTATTTCATTGAAAATTTAATTTATTATATGAGGTTACTCCTCTAAGTGTAAAAAGCATAGAAAATGTAGATTTTTTCAAATTATTGTGAAAAACTTTTTAAACACAAGAACAAAGTATATCGGTAAAATATTTTCTATCATTTCTGAATTTCTGTACCCAATTTCATTATATTTGTGTAATACAATAATCTGGTAACAGCATTTTAAATGAAAAAACAACAATGTTACACGTGTGGCGCTTTATATTTTGTTAAGTTTTTCTAGACTTTTTTGACTCTAATTTAAATAAATTTCGCTATGCCCGTATGTTTCCGCATCGTTGGAGGCTAAAAGTCCTCTATTATTTATATTTAGGTGGAAAAATATGCAACTATTTCAACTGTAAATATTACAAAGTTTTTTAAACTATCAAATGCAACTCAGCTTAAAGTACTATTACGTACCAAAAATGCAACTCTGGACTTGAGATTTGCATCAGCTGAGTGAGGCTGTTTGTAATTTTGACGCTTATCGCTTAGTTGACACTCTTGGTACTGTACACTATGGGTTTTTGCTCATTATCAAATATATAGGTGCATGATCAAAAAATTTTTTATAAAATACTTTTTTCGAGGATGTTGACGGCTAAGATTGGTAAAGTGGGCAAAGTGCTTATATGTGGCATGAAAGGTGTTGGGAAAACAGCGCTGTTGGAACAATTGATTTATGGCAATGTTAATATGGACACAGTGAGTGTTTTGATGCTTATCAAACATATATTAATTATTCAATTTCAGGAAATTCATCCCACTATAGAGGATATATATGTGGCTAGCGTAGACACCGGACGCGGTGGTGCACGTGAAACTCTACGCATCTATGACACTGCTGGTCTGCAAGGTAAAGGCCAACTTCCGCGTCACTATCTTTACTTCCCCGATGGTTATGTGCTCGTATATGATCCCACAGATCCCAGCAGCTTGGATATGTTGGCCGATATCAAAATAGATATTGATCGTAATAAGGAGAAAAAAGATAACGTTGCAATAATTGTTTTAGCAAATATGCGTGCGCGCAACAGGCGTGAATCACCAGCATCACCCCCAACACAAGTCACACCACCGCAACTTCAACAGCAACAACTGGATCCAGTTGAATCAGTTTTAAATCGAGCGAATAGTTGGTGTGCACGCGAACGCATTAAACATTATACGGTAAATGCTATGGAACGTCCATCATTGTATGAACCATTTATTACATTGTGTGCACGTTTAACTCCACCACCAACAAAAAGTAGTTTCCCACAATTGCGCCAGGTGATGCAGAAAACACAAAAAAGTGACAGCTAGGACGTGGAATCGGATAGAGGGGGTGGTGCTAACAATATGCTATGGTGTATAGCTGGATGTCAGCGTGTCGGCAACAGCAGTGGTGGTGGTGCCAGCCACGTTGGGTAGTAGTTTCAAAGACTTAAACATGCTAAATGAGCGTCCTTTTAAGTATTAATAAATTTTTTTTAATTAGTCACTGTAGAGACCGGCATTGGTGTTTGTGTGTGTGCGAGAGGCAACGATGTTAAAGTAACGAGCAGTTTGTAGTTAGTTGAATATCGAACGTTATACTAATTTCACACAGACGGCTTATTGAATAATAAAGGCAATTTTCTACATTAAGGCGCTTATTGAGCTCAATCTTCCCTACAAAATTCGAATCTATTATTATTTCATTAGTAGCTAATCGAATCCCTACTGACATTTGTCCATCGAATTTACATGTACATGGATTTTTGTTTGTTTGTAGGTATGCCACCATGCTCCCACCTTGTATCGTTCCGCCATGATTGTCTCATCCTTCATACTAATCGAGCAGTTACTTCTGTGTGAAAGCAAAAAATTTACGATTTCATTAGCAGGTGAAATGAGATCATTAAGTTTCTGTGTGAAAACAGTATTAACCTGTAAAGTGACATTGTAGTTCAGCTAAATAAAGCTGGAGACATTGGTGCTTTATCGGTAACCGTATCGGTAACCTTTTAACAGCTGATTCGACCAACCTTATGAGAATCAATGCAATCGATTATTGGGGGCGCTAAGGTCGTAACCGTATCGTAGCCAACCAATTGGGTTTTGGTCTACCGATGTAACGATAAACAGCTGATTACGTTAGGGATACGGATACAGCGATACGACATACGGTACCAATGACTCCGGCTTAAAATACCATTTTATCATAGTAAAGCATTCCCAAATAATCACTGTATTATTACATAACAATTCAGGTGTAACCAAAGAGGTGAGTTATTACAGTCACTTTTATGTATGCTTCTTTGTAACTTTCTAGGCTAGTGGTTAAATAACTCGCTACAAAACGAGTTGTGCTTAATAGCGGAGACAAGAACCTCTGTGAAACGGCACCATATTTGCGTGGTTTATATTTTTTTAAACTATATTTATTTTATGTATAATGTGATTGTCTTTTCAATATCCTTCTAACCTAAATAAATTTTCCGATTACCTATTAGATTCAGTAGTACTGGAGTGTTTTAGAGAGTGTTGCGAACGTGGCAGTCCTTGCTTGATATTGTGTTTGTTACCTTAGATACTTACACATTGTACCGTAGGAGAGTAACCTTATTACAACAACAACAAATAAGCAGCGAATAGAGACGCAGCGCTGATACGGTCAGTCGGGCTTTAACTTGATCCCCAATAAAACAGTTTTAACTTATTTTAAGCCGCTGTTTCTTTATAATGCAACGGCGTTACTTTTAACATAAACATTTCAACATACAACTCTGTGCTGCATCACGTTTGCCGCTTTTTAATCGTTTCATTCTATAACATTCCTGCTTTTTTCATCACTGAAAATTTGTCTGCAGCTTGTAAAATTGTAAGCACATAAAAATTAAATTATTGGCCGAATACCCCCAATTCATCAATAAAAGTATTTCAAATAGTTGATTTGCTGTACGGATAATGTCCAAAGAAGAAGCAAAAGCCGACGTAATGGAAGCTAATGATAACTCGGTGAGTAGAAAATAATTCATGAAAAATTTGCAATTTGCGGAGTTTGTATGTGTATGTGCAAGTTAGCGGAAAAGTGCCGCAGCTACCAACACGCTCCGAACAGCTGGTATCGATGGTTGGGCAGAAACAACGCGCCAAAACGTTTGAAATTTGTTTGTTTTTATTCTTATTTAATTTTCTGTTACAGAATGAAACCACCTCGGAGGCGACCACTTCGTCAGCTGAGAAGGAAGTGGATTTCGACAATAAAATAGAAACAGATCGTGGTAAACGATTTGATTTCTTGCTGAAGCAAACAGAAATTTTCACACATTTCATGACAAATACCTCAAAAAGTCCAACAAAACCTAAAGGTCGACCAAAAAAGAATAAAGAAAAGGAAAAGGAGGGCAAGGAGAAAGATGGTAATGCAGAGTAAGTACACAAAGATGATCAATTATGAAAAATATGTTAGTAAAAATCTAGAATAGAGGTCGACCGCTAATACGCGTCCAAAAATGTGGTTGATTTCTGTACCGATTACCCGAAGCCCGAAGGCAGAAAATAAAAATTGTACATCGTTCAAAAGATATTCTGAAAAAAACGAGAAATTAAGCCTCCGGGTCTCTCCAAACATAGGAGTAGGATCCATAGTAGTTTTGCGCAGAGCACCTTTATGCTTTAGCGGCCTTCAATGGCGTGGGATCAACATTAAATCTGTGCAAATCCCTTTGTACACTTATTTTGTCATATGTAAATACATCATGAAACTAACTTAACTGTTGTACCCGTCTGGCTATATAGGCCATGTTATACGAATGAAAGACGACGCTCCTGCTAAGAAAGTATTTCTAACGGAACCCGCCTATGGAAGCAGACGAAGTGGGCGGCCCCCACTCTGCTGGAAAGACCAGGTGGAAACCACTTTAACTCCCTTGTGTGAACAATTGGCACTAGTTGGCGTAACAAAGAAGCGACTGGCGCGCCTTGCTGGACTACCATAACCGTTTAAATGGTTAAGCGCCAATTAAAAAAGTAAGTAAGTTTTTGTTGGTGGGTCAATACGCGTCGTTTGAACCTCACGAAATTTTCGGAAGCGTTTTATCACTCGACCTCTGTTCTAGACTTTTACCAATATGTTAAACTATATTAATTCCGTTCTCGCGTTTTGCCAGTCATCGGCACCGCAAAACAGAGCAGGAAGAAGATGAGGAGCTTTTGGCAGAGGATACAACATCGAAGGAACTATTTCGTTTCGAAAGCTCTCCGAGCTACATTAAAAATGGTGAAATGCGTGATTATCAAGTGCGCGGCTTAAATTGGATGATATCGTTATATGAAAATGGCATTAATGGTATACTAGCAGATGAGATGGGTTTGGGGAAAACATTACAAACCATTTCATTGCTTGGTTATCTAAAACATTTCAAGTAAGTTATACAAATAATGAAAATTTGTTTATAGCTCGCAATATTTATACGTAATACGATTACAAAGAAATCAAGCTGGGCCTCATATTGTCGTTGTACCCAAATCGACCTTACAAAATTGGCTTAATGAATTTAAGAAATGGTGCCCCTCGCTGCGTGCTGTCTGTCTTATTGGTGATCAAGATGCGCGTAACACATTTATTCGTGACACTTTATTACCGGGCGAGTGGGACGTGTGCGTCACATCTTATGAGATGTGTATACGCGAAAAATCAGTTTTCAAGAAATTTAACTGGCGTTATATGGTTATTGATGAAGCTCATCGTATAAAGAATGAAAAATCGAAACTCTCTGAAATTTTACGTGAGTTTAAAACTGCCAACCGTCTATTGATTACTGGTACTCCACTACAAAATAATTTGCATGAGCTGTGGTCATTGCTTAACTTCTTGTTGCCGGATGTCTTCAACTCTTCGGAAGATTTCGATGAATGGTTCAATACCAATAATTGCCTTGGCGATGATGCACTCATAACACGTTTACATGCTGTTTTAAAACCGTTCTTGTTGCGTCGACTCAAAGCCGAAGTAGAAAAACGTCTAAAACCGAAGAAAGAAATCAAGATATTTGTTGGACTTTCAAAAATGCAACGCGAATGGTATACAAAAGTGTTGATGAAGGATATTGATGTTGTTAATGGTGCGGGTAAAGTGGAAAAGATGCGGCTCCAAAATATTTTGATGCAATTGCGTAAATGCACAAATCACCCATATTTGTTTGATGGTGCCGAACCTGGTCCACCATATACTACTGATACGCATTTAGTATTTAATTCAGGCAAAATGGTTATATTAGATAAATTATTGCCTAAGTTACAAGCACAAGGTTCACGTGTACTCATATTTTCACAAATGACACGTATGATGGATATACTTGAAGATTATTGTTTATGGCGTAATTACCAATATTGTCGTTTGGACGGCCAAACACCACACGAGGATCGTAATCGACAGATTCAGGAATACAATGCGGATGACAGTACAAAATTTATTTTCATGCTTTCTACACGCGCAGGTGGTTTGGGCATTAATTTAGCTACAGCAGATGTGGTTATTTTATATGATTCAGATTGGAATCCACAAATGGATTTACAGGTATATTTAATTAATTTTACATATCGTTTAAAAATTGATCTTTATTTAATTTCTTTAATATAGGCTATGGATCGTGCACATCGAATTGGCCAAAAGAAGCAAGTACGCGTCTTCCGCTTTATTACCGAAAATACGGTCGAAGAGAAAATTGTCGAACGTGCAGAAGTGAAATTACGTCTTGATAAATTGGTCATACAGCAGGGACGTCTTGTAGATAATCGTACAGCACAAATGAATAAAGATGAAATGTTAAATATTATCCGCTTCGGCGCCAATCATGTATTTGCTTCGAAAGACTCTGAGCTTACTGATGAAGACATTGATACAATTTTGGAACGTGGTGAGGCAAAAACGGCTGAAGAAAAAGCCAAGTTAGATCAATTGGGTGAAGGTTCTTTGCGCACATTTACCGTTGATACGGGTGGTGGCGAAGGTGGTTCTACGTCTCTTTATCAGTTTGAAGGTGAAGACTATCGAGAAAAGCAGAAATTGAACACTTTGGGTAATTGGATTGAACCCCCTAAACGTGAACGTAAAGCAAACTATGCTGTCGATGCATATTTCCGTGAAGCACTGCGCGTATCAGAACCAAAAGCGCCCAAAGCGCCTCGTCCACCTAAGCAACCAATTGTACAAGATTTTCAATTCTTTCCACCACGTCTATTTGAGTTATTAGATCAAGAGATCTATTATTTCCGCAAAACAGTGGGTTATAAAGTGCCCAAGAATCCAGAATTGGGTGCAGAGGCAACTAAAATACAACGAGAAGAACAACGGAAGATAGATGAAGCTGAGCCACTATCAGAAGAGGAGATTGCTGAGAAGGAGTCCCTGCTAACACAGGGTTTTACCACATGGACAAAACGTGATTTTAACCAATTTATCAAAGCTAACGAAAAATACGGACGTGATGATATAGAAAATATAGCAAAAGATGTGGAGGGAAAGACACCAGAGGAAGTAATTGAATATAATGCAGTGTTTTGGGAGCGTTGTCATGAGCTGCAGGACATTGAGCGTATTATGGGTCAAATAGAGCGCGGTGAAGCGAAAATACAAAGGAGACTTTCGATAAAGAAAGCGCTCGATCAGAAGGTTTGTAAATTAAGTGCTTAAGAGGCAGGCTTTTTAAAATTGCAAATTTAATTTGCAGATGTCACGCTATCGGGCTCCCTTCCACCAACTTCGTCTGCAATATGGCAACAATAAGGGTAAAAATTATGTGGAGCGTGAAGATCGCTTTCTTGTTTGTATGTTGCACAAATTAGGCTTCGACAAGGAAAATGTTTACGAGGAATTACGTGATGCTATACGGTACGTTTTAATATCTGAATATTGAATATAACATCTGAGAATAGCAATAGATAAATATTTAAAACTTATGTACTTTCCGGTTACAGTTCTTCGCCAGAGTTTCGTTTCGATTGGTTTATTAAATCTCGTACAGCACTCGAATTGCAGCGTCGCTGCAACACGCTCATCACCTTAATTGAGCGTGAAAATCTTGAACTTGAAGAAAAAGAGCGCCAAGAGAAAAAGAAGAAAGCTACCAAGAACTCTACGGGGGGTGCTAGCACTACAACAGCACCACCAGCAAAGTCAACTCAAAAACGTAAATCGGATGCATTACCGGTTGAGAAGAATGCCAAGAAGAAGAAGAAGTAAATAACAAAGGTATTCTTGTAAAAATAAAAACAAAAGTGCATTAGCAAAGAGAAACAACAGGGCCATAAGGCCAAACAAAGTAGCAAAACAGACTAAGCCGACTTATATTTTGAGCTAGTAATTATTCAGAGTGTACTAAAATTTGTTTTTTACTCGTCTTTTAAAACCTTATGCCACAAGGGTACTTTGGAGTTGAAGCTATTACATGAAATATGATATCAGCAGCAAATTACGTTGGATACAAATCTACAGGTTCATTAATACTTTTATCCTATGCACTTTAATAGTACATACTATTCAGCAAATATTATTTAAGTAATATATTTTTTTAAATATTTTTATTGAACCAGAAACATACTTGGATCGACATTTCCCATTTTAACTTCCCCTAAATGCTGTACTCAGTTTTAAGAACTACATTTCATTGTCTTTAAGAGCATAAACTATATATAGGCTATATAACATTAAATAAACTATATATGGACTAAAAAAATTTAAGTAAACATGTGTTTCTATAGTTTATAAGTGGGGAAGGAAGAAATCTAAATTAAAAGTTGTTTTGATGTTGCAGCGAATGTTTTGGGGAGTGTTATGTTGTTGTTGTTGTTGTAGCAGTGCTTTGCTCCATCCATTAGATACGACCGATCGCTATCCAGATCGAAGCTGAGCTAGAGTGACTCGCGTTTCCCTGGGGAGTATGGGTTCCTCTTCCGCAATTTTTGGGTACTGTTTTTTGAATACTGGATTCACCGGGCAATTCCTGGCATAAAGGTCCTACGCCTGTTTGTGGAATTCACTGGGGACCTGCTTATGGTTTTTGGCTTCATACGGCTGAGTTCTCAGGTGCCGTATTTCCTCATAATAGAGATGACTCCTTAAGCGCCTGGGCGGAGTTGGCTCATCATATACCACCTAAAAAAATATAGATAAGAAATACATATGTAAGAGTGTATGTTTGCTTGAAAACAGTTCCGGATTTCATACCGCATAATAAACAGCTAGAGCTATAAACAACGGGCAATGCATGAGATGAAAGAAAGGCCACTGCACTATTTTTTAATTGATTCATACGTCTGCAGTTAATTGAGAGCGTGGCTGGTAGCAATATAAATGGAGTTAATAAGCAAATTCAACAAGAAGTCTGATTTAAGCGTATAAATATCTACTGTGGTTTGGCCTCGCTTTGCCACATTTTTCTTTTTGTTTTCGTTGCTATGCAGTAACACGAGATGAAGTAAAAGACATCGTATTTAGGGGCTTAAAATATACCCCCGTTAAGGCATGCCTATTGTAAGAGTCGACTTTAATCCAGTTCTTAAGGCTCGAATTGTAAATTATTCCTACGCAGACAGGCTAATAACAAAAGCTTCTTGTACCGCATTCGATCCGGGAAGGGATTGCCCACATCCACTACACGTCCTAAGACCTAACGGAGTGTTTTTGCTGCTGAAAACGGTAGCCCTTCATTGACTTTCGATTTTATAGTTGGTCTTATCCAAAATAATCCAGTTATCCTGTGTATATATAGAAGACTGTTCTTCGTAACAGCGATTGTTCGAATATTTTAGAGATTGCCCGGGAAAAAAGTGCCTCCTATAAAGTTCGGTTCATTTGTCTCGCAGATCCCGATGTATGGAATAGAAAGAAAAGTATAACTCTTTTTATGTCTTATATGGTATAACTCTGCCTAACCGAAGCCAGTAATATCCTTATTTGCTTTGCTTCTGGTTGCAACAACATAGCATAGGACGCATAGACGTTACTCCATTTACAAATGCCACGCACATATAACGCGTCGTACAAATAACATAGGTAATAAAGTTATTTTAACAGAGCTCTTGTATTTACATAGGTAATAATGTTAGTTTCTCGCCTTGTGGCAGCACGGCGTTTATCGAATGGCTGTCAAAGTTGACGGTCAAATGTCTATAAGCAGAACAAAGGATAACCGCCCGAAAACAGAGGTCTTAAAAGCATTATTAAAAAAAGTTTGAGTAATTAATTAAAGTAAAGCAAATATGAGTGAAGGGGTAAGTGAGAAAAACTGTTAGGTTTCTTAAGTGCAAACGAAAACAAAAAATTATGAATCCAAATTTATTTCGTTATGTTTTTACACGGAAGAGCGTTGAGTTAGAAAGGATAATAGAAGGTGATATCACCAAAGCCCACGAGATCACACTCCAACATGCAATTGAAATTTCGCCTTTTGTAAAGGAGCGCACAATTGGACCAGATTTGCCTGAACGAAAAGATCAAACAAACGACGAAAGTGTAGAGCTGAAGCTGAATGATACACCAAAGACGCCGCAACAAAAAACTGCACAACAAAAAAGCAAAACTACGAAGGAGCCAATAACTCCAACAAAACTAATAATACCAGTACTTAAAACGTCACCAGTAAGTGGAAATATTAAAATAACTTTTTCGAATTCTCCTAATTGCCTTCAATAGTCTTTAGATTTTGAATTAGTCAATGCTACAGTGATGCTACGTGATGCTGAAGATAAGCGTAAGAAACATGTACGCCAACAAATGCATGACATACAAGAGAAGCAAATAAGAGTTTTGCGTAGCAATGCAGTTCGGCAACGGGAACAACAGGGCAAGTTTGTTGAGCAACTCATTGCAGAGAAGCAGCGCAACGACGCCCGAATTCTGGAGGAAGCTGAAAGACGAACAACAATCGAACTCCAAGAATGTGAACAGCAATTAGCTGCTATACGTTTACAAGCTAAACGTCAACTACACCTTTTCTCCTTTCAATGTGTAGCCAAGTATCATAGTGTTTTTCGCAGTAAATATGAAGCTGTTGCCAAAGCATTAATTTCTATTGATAAACAAGCATTGCTTTCATGTAGTGATTACAATCGGCAATTGAAAGAGCTAGTCGAATTATTCGAACAACTAACATTGAGAATAAAAACCGATGATTGTGGTGCGGAAGAGTTAAAAATAGCTGATAGCCTTTGCAATAAAATGGATGCATTATATGCAACAATAAATGAAGATTTAGAAAAACTATTTAAAAAACAGGAACAGGCACAACAGGAAGCGCAACGAAAAGCCGAGGACCAGGTAAATGCTACAGCATTGGCGCTTACACAAGGTCAAATGCAAGCTAAAACGGTTGAGATAGCAACGACAGAAAATATAGCACAAGAAGAGCAGGAAGAAGCACATGCTTCAAATCAAGTGGGATCTCAAAATACCAATGAACGTCAACAACAACAACTAGGAAACCCTTTACAACCTCCAAAACAAGCATTGATGCAATCGGACGGACCAATTAGCTATGCAGCCCATCCACCGCCAGTAAATCAACATAGTTCCTTTGCTTTGAAATTCTATCAAGAGATATATAGTTTTTATCAAGAAAAAGTAGATGGCGTGAAACCGCTACAGTCAGATGAAAATATGAAAAAATATCGTTTTGCCTGTCAGAAAGCCATTAACATACCGTTGAATGCCATATCGGCTGTTAATCCTCAACATTTGCAGGTTTGTATATCACATAAGTAACAAGGCCAAGCAACGCTTTGGACTAGACATCCTTCAGATGTTTTGGTGCGCTGAGTTTGAACTTGGCATTAATCTACCAAAACTGATTTAGATTCAGGTTAAGATATCAAACACATTTGGAATATTATAAGCTAGACAAAAATCATGTACAAACAACGGCTGAGTAGAAGATCGCCGGAACTGGTTTGTAGAAGAATGCCTTATCTCGCAGTTGGTCTTTAAAACCCCCAATATCCGATTTCATATGTTGAAAATGTATTTAACTAATTTTAACAACGGGCGGGTTTTGATCAATTTCTGTGATAAGCAGTTTTTGAAACAAGTTTTGAGGTAGCCGTGATGATAACATTTTCCCATAGGTAGCCGAGTTGGCCCGTTTCGGGGTTTGATCTACCTGAAATGGGCGTTCCTTCACTCAGCCGTCGAAATATTGTATGGCTTGTGTGATTGTAATCTACAAAGCATTTTTTCTTTAAACGGGCAGGATAAATTCGAGCGCATCTTTAACTTTCTCAATGGACAACCACTCAAAACTGCTGAAGGACAAATCAGTGTTAATGATCATCCTTTGGGACGCAATTATTGCCTACTACTTACAGCGAAACGTTTTGTAAATCAAGGAGAAACTGCTATTTCCAGCAACCCACAAGCCGCTTTTCCCGTTGCATCCGTAGTAGTCTCACTTTGGAAGCTTATACCAGATTTTGGAAAACTTTTCCTTGCCTACATCTTTAAAGAGTCACCATTTTTAGTGCCATTGCATGGAAAATCCATAGGAGAGTATAACGATTTGAAACGACAAGCGGGTATAACACGGTTATATGCAGCTGTTATGATTACAAATGGACGTAGAGCCGAAGGTCCAACACATCCATTTGGTATCGACCATGCTTGGCGTTGGTTGGTTGATTTTACTAATCTTGAACCTATGCCTGATGTAAGCGCTACTTTGATATTGGAAATGCTACAAACGCTAGGTTATGTTATGTGTCGTACGTATGGCAGGCAATTTACCAAACTACTTTTATATATACAACGTGACTATTTTCCGAAACTCGCGCAAGTAGATGAAGGTGGCCCAAGAACACGTTTGGAAATGCTTTTCATAAATTACATCAGCCAAAATCAAATTCCTGAACCACAAGGTACGCTGCATCCGTCGTTTTGGTAGCTTAGTTTTATTTTATATAATACAAAAGTAGTTGGCATTAAGAATATTGAGATTTTAAGCGTCGGGACTAATTTATGTAACATTATTGTTGTAGATCACGAAATTCTACAGTTAATATACTACTTGTAACGTTTGGTATTTTTGTTAACTCAATTTTGTAACAGGATTAAGCTCGCATAGGTGAGGTTGACAATTAGGTTACGGAAGCTATAAAGCTTTGTATTGCGCTTATAAACCCCTTGAACCCCCATTGTTGAAGATGGTTATACAGTGTGTGTACTCTATTAAATTTTTGCATTCAACGTTTTATTATATAGGATAAACTAGTGACGGCAATTACTTTCTATAACTTCTTTTTCACAATTTCATGCTTTAGTTGAGCTTTTTTAGGTGACACTATGAAACGGACAAAAAAATCCTTTACTGCTTATCAATGTCCCTCAATCATCATCATCGTCATCACCATCTTCAAGATCCAAGTCATCCAACTCATCCACAAGGCCCATAAACAGTTCTTTATTGATGGGTGCCGCATCATTTGCAGGTGTACTGTTGTCATCACTTGTTGCAGCAGCCGCTGCTTGCGCTTCATCATCAGCAGCCTTCTGCTTCGCACGTTCCTCTGATTGTTCTTGCAAACGCGACTCAGACGCTACAGTGCCCGATCCATCAGCTTCTTGTGCTGCCAACGACAATGCAGTCAAATCTAACTCCTTAAATTCCATTGCATCTTCGTCATCTGAACGTGCATAATTATCGAACGCTGCATCGCCATCTTCCATTGGTCCATCATCTACCAAATCAGGATTGAAACTGAACATCTCTCTACCGGATATTCCAAATTGTTTGCCTTTGCTAAAGTCGTTCTTCTTCTTTTCCTCCTCGGCAGCCAACTTTTCTTTTTTCTCTTGTATTTTTCGTTTTTTCCATGCTAAAAATGTTTCCAATGTTACCCGCGTTTGACTTGCTCCCAGTGCAGCGCGTTCCCTTTCGATTAAATCGACCAGGGAAAGCTCACTAGGTTTATCAAGGTTCTTTTTATCTTTTTTGAGCACATAACCAGGAGGAAGAGCATGGCGATATATACATTTTCCTCCATTGGGACATTCCCAGAACCAACCGTATTTCGATTTTTCAACAGCTTCAAGGAAATATTTGCAAATCTGTAAATATAAGAGAACGATACCACTAAGTGGGAACTCCGCAAAAATTTTCTCACAAAATACTCACAATATCAGTGGTTGGTCGTTTCTTTTCAGCAGAGTGCTTTTTATCCACCACCTCCTTCAATTTCGCATCATCCCAATTTGCCATATTATCGTCGGGATCATCGTCTCGCATATCCACATATATTGAACGCTTTTCGGTCTGTAAAACAACAGAGAAGATGAAAAAATAATAATAATACGATCCCGAGATGGTCAGGCTATCACCTTAATGGTGCTGTGGTACCGGAGCGTACCGGATCTGTATCCGGCAAAGGACCATCACATCGATAACACTTCCCAAAGCCTTCGGGGAGCAACCTTATCTCTACAACAACAACAACAGCAATATGTATATCTCTTCAAAGTCTTTTCTCGGGGAAGTGGGATTTAACTAAGTACTGCGGCTATGATCCACCTGTGGTCACACAGACATACTTTTATGGGCACTGTTTTGACGAATGTAGTATGACATCATCCAAAGTACCCAGCATGTGGAGAAATAACGCTGTGGATGAAGATGGAGCACTGCTACAACAACAACTACAACAACATTTGGAACTTACATATCTCTACTAAACTTAGACATAACTAATGTATGTTTCTTAAGTGAAGCGTCTGCACCCGACCCACCCGAAATACAATTTAATGACTTCATTGATACAACTATTACTTTCCTACAACTTCTGCTAGGTTTGAATGGAAATTCTGAGTGGGATTGACGAATAGACAGGTTCAGGAAGTATTGTTACAACAATGCCACAACAAATACCTAACCATTGTTGTTGTTGTTTTAGCGGTAAAAACCTTTTGGCAGTGTCTTACGTTCCGGTAGCAAATGCCAATAAGGTACAAGCCCGACCAACTTGGGAAGGATTTGTTATGACCACATTGAATCTTCTAGGCCATCACACACTCTAGTTCCATGAGGAACCCTAAATTACCTGCCGTGGTTAGTATTTTAAACTCTCTAACCCACTGGGAGATTAACCATTGCATCCACTAATTTAATTGCGAGGCTTGTCTTGGAGCCATAAACTATCGCCTAAACTGACCTATACCCCTATGTCACTATTCCGCTAACAGCAACAACAATGTGATAACTTCATTTCTACATACCTTTTGTTCAATTGACAAATCGTGTGAGAATTTGCATTTATCACCTTTGGTGCAGCTACCCTGTTTGAAGAATGCACAAACCACCGATTTTGGATCAGTACCCTTTTCAACTTTCTGCATTTGTACCGGCCGAAATATCATGGCCAATTCACGCTGTTCTTGCAATTTCTTCTCCTTATCATCCTTGCGTTTATCGCCATCGGTTCTCGGATGTTGTCCACCAGACTGCACCTGTTTTTGTACTTGTTGTATAAATTTTTGTTGTTTCGAGCCTTTCTTATTTTTCAAGCCAAAAGTCTTATCCTGCGATTAGAGAAACATCCCAAATTGTTTATGAGTTGGCGTTGCGTTGAGGAATGCATCAACACAAAAAAGTAAGGTTAAGTTCGGTTTTATTCCTGCCTTGTCTGCTGCAACGAAGCTTACCTCAATAACCTTTTCTTTCTTCTTTTGCTCGGTTTTTTTGCTTGCAGCAGGTGCTTTTTTTGGTGGCATTCTGGATTGAATTCAGGACTTCGCAGCTCCACAAAATTATCTCGCCCGTGTGGCTTTAAATGAAAACAGTTCATAAAGAAATCATCAAATTACAATTGACAACTGGTTGTCAAAAACGGCGAAAACTTGCAAAATGTCAAAATTAATTTTGCAGCACTGCCATCTCGAAATAATTTTAAGCAAGTTCGACGGTTATTAAAGCAACTCTATGAGTCCATGAGCGACCTTCCGCTACTTTAACCTCCTTATAAATCAGCTGGCGAAGGAGGCGGAATTCTATAACGCTTGAAACACATGAGTCTATGTATAGAGTTCTTTGACTTTGACAGATAAGAGCGCTATATCTTCAATTAGGTAATCATGTGATTTTGACACATGTTTCACTTTGACACAAGTTTCTTAAGTGTAGACTCCCATTGGAATCACGAAATAAAAGAAAAACGTGAATATTAGACGGACAATAATCTAGTTCCTAGGGATGGAATGCGTAGATTAGGTTAGGTTAGTTGTTAGCTGCCCTGGTAGGGCAAGGAAGCATGAAGGACCGCTGTGATACCACATAAAATAACGGTGACGTAAGCTATAGATACTTAGAGAATCGTTGTGTCGCAACGATATAGTTTCGAGTGAGACCGATCTCAGCCTTGTATAAATCCTCCGGAGATATAAGTGAGTTGCGATCGAAATATTAGTAAAAGTCTAGTTGAGGGGTCGACTGCTATTACGCTACCAAAAATATCGAGAGAGGTGTCAAAAGACGCGTATTAATCTCGAGAACAATAATTCGAAGGCGGAAAAGAACAATTTTATCTCTGTCCGGAGATATTCGCAGTTGAAGTTGGCGATTTTCATGTGGTTGTTGTTGTGGTTGTTGTTGTGTTTGTACCCACAAAAAAAAATTTTGCATCATATTATACCACACACCCGGACTTGGCATGGCGTAGCCCAGGGTTATTTTTTATAAGCGCGGCCGAAGGCTGCCGACGCAGAAAGGTGCTCTGCGCAAAAATACTATGGATCCCACCCCCGGTTTCGGAGGTACCCGCGGGTCTTTTTTCGGTTTTTCGTTAATATCTTTTGAACGAGTTAAAATTTTTATTTTCCGCCTTCGGATTATTAATACTGATGTTAAGACGCGTCGTTTGACACCTCTCTCGGAATTTTTGAAAGCGTATTAGCAGTCGACTAAACTATTACCGAAAGATTTTCGCCTAGTACTGGCAAAAGTTGCGCAATCATGCATAATGTGGCTCGATGATTCCACCAAATCATCCTCCATACAGCTTGAGCAGGATGAAGTATATTGAGACGTACCGTATGGATTCCCATTGGATAGTGTCCTGTCAAAAACCTCAATGACAATTGATAGATGAGCCCTAGTGAACCCAAACATTTGGGAAACCTCCTGCCGTTCACTTCCGACCAGAAGGATCTTGCTACCCTGCAGGAGGTGGTGTTCGCCCAACATTTGCTGAGCTGACTCGAGGCCTATCTATGCAGGAGGAGACCACAGCGGATCCCGAAATTTCCGTCCAACTTCGACCCATCCGTGAACAACATAACTGGTCTCCTGCCCCAGATGAGTCCCTTTCTCTCTCAGGGGATTATCTATTGAAGATTTATTGTAGATTAGTGCATGTGTAAACGAGTCAGTCAGCAAATATTTCAATACAACTTAAAGTTTTTGCTGATGTCGAATTAGCGTAAAGATAATCTCAAAACTTGCAGAAAATATGCTTCAGATGTTTACATGACAACAGCTGTTTTCAATAAATGAAGCGCCTGTTATTATTATTATTATTTATTTATTATTACGGCGTTTTAAGCCTAAAACTTAGATTATTACAAATTTTTAAATACATTTTAATAATAATAGGATTTCTAGCGTTTGGGGTGTCGGAATGCATGAGATTCCGATCAGCACGGGAACTGGTGGTCCCAACGGGCGAGTCTTGGAGTCATATCATTGGGAGGTTGGAAGGACGTGTTCTCAATCCTGCCCTACTCCAAGACGTATGATTACCCAGTTTTATTATTTATGCTGTCGGAATGCATTTGATTCCGGTCAACCCAAAAGCCAGCAGCTCAGCAGAATAAGCCACTCTTATCGGAAAGGACGTGTTTCCAATCCTCCCTGTACCAGCCCCTATGTAAACACAATTAATTACAATACATCATTGTTGTGGGAATATACGTGATTCACATGAACACTCCAACTGTTTGTCTGGGACGATATTTTCAGGAATTCTTTCCTAATTTGATTGCGAGCAATATATGTATTTGACCTGATGCATAAGGTTCCTCTGTGTCTATTTGGATTGCCGTGTACGCTCAAGGATCAGTAACATGAAATACAGATACAAAATATTTTATCTTATTGGAAGGGTTTTGCAATATTCTAATAAACTTTTTTTGAAGGTGTTTAGGTTTTCACAATTTTTAACATGATTAGGTAGTTCATTAAAACATTTCATGCCTTTGTAAAATATATTTTGCTTGTCCATTTCTGTTTTGAGAAGAGGTAATCTAAAATTATTATTTTCCCTGATTATGTAAGAATGGGTTTCATTCACATAAACAAGTTTTTCACTTAGGTAGGCTGGTAATTTACCATGCTTGATATAAAATACAAATTTCATACTATGGTAAAATATCAACTGTTTCACGCTCAGCCAGTTTAGTGCATTAAGCATACTCTTTATGGAAGTGTCGTACCTCACTTTCAATGTAAATCTCATAGCTTTGTTTTGCATAATTTGTAACCTGTCTACTTGTGTTTCATTGGCAATAAAGAATATTGTAGGGCAATATAAGAAGTGGGGTTCTATGATGGATCTATAAACTTTCAACTTATATTTCTTACTAATAAGTTTACACGATCTCTTCCAAAATCCAATTTTTTTGCCCATTTTGGCAACAATATAATCAATATGATCTGTAAACCTCAGTTTATTGTCAATCAGGATCCCTAAGTACTTAAATATTTTGACATCCTCAATGCTCGTATTCATTATTTTTAGATCAAAATTAAGTGATTCTCTATTGGTCGTCCTGGATAAAACCATGAACTTAGTTTTGTTAACGTTAAGCTTGAGTTTATTAGTGCAAAGCCATCTATACAATGAGTCCAAATCTTCTTGCATTTTGCTCCTTGCTATTGAAATATCCGTTTCATTTACTTCAAGTAGCGCATCATCTGCAAACAACCTGACTTTACTATATTTCAGTGCTGATGATATGTCGTTTATGTAAATGTTGAACAGGATTGGTGCTAATACCGACCCTTGTGGTAAACCTATGTCCACTTGTGCCTCGGATGAGACTACTGACTCGATGGTTGTTCTTTGTTTCCGGTCTGATAAGAAGCTTCTAAACCACTGCAATTCATTTTCCCTAATACCAATTTTTTGTAGTTTATCGAGCATTATATTCCTATCAATTGTTTCGAACGCTCTTTTCAGGTCAATGAAAACTGCTACTATATGTTTTTTTAGGCTCAGCTCTTCCTTCCAGCTAGATATGACGTAATTTAACGCCGTCTCGCAAGAGTGCCTTTCTCGGAAACCAGATTGTTCCTTCATAAGGATTTTATTATTTTCTAAGTAATTAAGCAGTTGATTTTTTATTACAATTTCCAGAATTTTTTCTATGTTCGGCAATGTATTTATCGGCCTTAGTTCTTCTGCCATTATTGAATCTTTTACTTTCCTAATTCGTACTATTGTCGAAATTTTCCACAAGTCTGGCACTATTCCAGTAGTCATGGATTTGTTTATAGCGGTTGCATAGAAGAAACCCACGTACGATACCGAATCTTTAACTACGCCTTCTGAAAGTAAATTTTTCCCCCCAGTTTAATTTTTGAACCTTTTTGCTATACGTATAACATCCTCAACCGTAATTTCTTCGAATTTTAAACATGACCTAGTTGTAAATTGGAAGTCGTTCTGACTCTGAACAACTTCAATTTCCCTGTTTATATCAACAATGCTATCTATAAAGAAAGAGTTCAATGCTTCAGCAATATCGCGGGGTGTATCATATGTCACACCTTTTACGATCACCGTCAAGATCTTTTCTTTTGGCCCCGTCAAGTTTACAGCATGCTTAAGATACTTCCACATTAGCCTGCTATCTGAACAATTGATATCAATGATTATCTTTAGTCAAAAATAACTCTCGGAGTAAAATATTTGCCAACAAGCGGTTTTTATTTTAAAATATTGAAAATATAGTATACTGTAAAATATTTAAGTTAAGAGACCCACAAAACATACAACACGGCCGTCATTACCAGCGAACCCCGTTACCCAAACCAAATTTCGTGCTATTTCGTGTTATTACCGCCGAACTTCGAGATAGCGTACCAGGTTTAACTTTCACCTAACAAAATTTCTTAAACACCGACATCGGGTATGGATGTCAATTTGCGATCTTCATACATCAATTAAAAGGATTTCTTGTTAATTTCTTCAAGGGTTCAAGAAATGCTCAAGAAATACCTCGAAGCTTTAATTAATGGAAGACATTGTATGAAGATAATTAGTAATAAAATAGGAAAGTACACATTTTCAAATAACAAATTTTCAAGTTTTGCTTACAAGAGGAAAATTAAAAAATGTATGTATTTTCATTTGACCTGGACACTGCGCTTTAAGAGGAACCATCCAATGTAACAGTTACTTTCCATGCTCCAACTTTGATGGAGGTGCTATTTTCTTGGAGTTGCGTGATAGATATTAACATTATTGGACAATCACACAGAATACCGATTTTATAAAGCATTACAATATTTAAATTGTTGCTGTATAAATGCCTTTTGTACAGAGGGTCTTGGAACCAAATTGTTACTTTTATTATGTTATTTGGTCTTGAGAACCTCTAAGGCAATTCACAAAGTCTCATATTCGCAGTATGTGCTATGCCTTAATCAAATTTTATATTGGATTCATGGTTTCCAACAACAACTCAAATCTTACAATTTTACAGATATACCTACGACACTGTTGTGAATTTCACAACTATAAGTATCACCAGTGACATTTTGATCCATGATGTGTTCCAAAAGATAAACGAAAAAAAAAAAAATTTTTCAATACCCTCCGAAAATAACCTTCAAATTTATTGTATACGAACAAAACTAGTTTTCCTTGTTCCATGTTCAATTTTCTTGGCCGAGGAAAACATTTTAAAATTTTTAATCGGTCTAATGTGGGTGCATGTATTTAAATTGCCACAATGCAAATTGAAATAATCATAGAAGCAAAAGCTGAATACCAAATAATAAATTATAGAGGGGCTAATAGTTACAGTTTTATTCGAAGGAAGCGCCAGACGATGATTGGTGTTCAGCAGCAACAACTACAAGAACAATACGAACAAGAGTGACAACAGTGACGTTGATGGGTCGGACCACACACATGACTACGGACCACACATGCCGTTAATATAAATAAATTCATATACATAAAAGTATTTATGCAATGCATCCACACAACATAGATATTTATACACATTCAAGCATACACATGGGCGTTCTGCACATTCAGACAACGCACACACAAAATGTGCCGACCGAATTCGGAGGAGACCACCCAAAAGTCGAATTAAAGAAAGACCACACACGCAGAGACGAAAGCGGTTAAGCAGCGGATAAACAGCGTACTATCAGCATGTATATGGTTGCCATATCGTATTTTGATTTTATACCAATTTTCTAATTGACATGTGCCATTGTGCGACCGTGCCGAAAATCTACTCTTACCTGCGCGTCCACGTACTCTGGACATAAAACTATCTGATATTGTTAGGAAACGTGACAAAGGTATGAAGGGCTATAAAGACACCTCCAATCGTTTGATAGGTTTCCTTATGAAGGCGAGACAAAAATCAATTACGCACATAGCAATAGGCATATTGGCAAATAAGCAAATGAAGACCGCTTTTGTATATTTTTTGTGAGAGATACTACTGGCCCCTCAGCACTTTAACATGCCTTGAACAGCAGCCACCCTCTGAGGGTAGAGTTATGAGGACTGTGATATCCAGTATACTTTCTTTGGTAGCTAAGGTGATAAATATAAGTACCATCTCCTTTAAAATGTGTAGCATGGCATGCAATGCTGCTGTCAGGGTAGTTTTTAAGCCTCATCTTATGCTAATCATTGATAATCTGCATACCCCCTCAAGTTTTTGGTATACGCACTTTTTTGTGGATGTCCATCAAAACAAGGAACCCACAGTAAAGTATGGGTTTGACAATTGCCGCAAATACCCAATGAGAGAGTTTGGGTGATAGGTCCCGTGCGTCCTAGCATCCTTTTGTTTACATACAGTGCCGCGGAGGCTTTCTTCGCTTTCCCGTCCGCATGGAGTTTCCGCGACAACTTACTACCTAGTATAACTCCTAACTTACTTTGTGCTATATTTTTCTTCTAAGGTTTCCCCTCCAAACTTAGGCCTGGTCCAATTAGGGACCGCCACAATGCAAATTGAAATAATCATAGAAGCTAAAGCTGAATACCAAATAATAAATTATAGAGGGGCTAATAGTTACAGTTTTATTCGAAGGATCTGGTTTTTCCGCGTTAGCGGTTAACCTGACTCCATATGCCCAGACATATACATCCCGAAATGCCGGATCCATCAGATAGCTGATTGTTGTTAAGCGTTTGCCGCTTATGATGACTGAAACGTCATCTGCATATGCCGTATATTTGACTAGCCCACCGTCGAACCGCATAAGTAATTGGTTGATAGCCAACGTCCGCAGCATTGGTGATAAAACCTCACCATGCGACGTTCCTCTGTTCACAGATTTTGTTGCCTCGCATAGACCCCATTGCGCCGTGATCATTATACAGCTTAACATAAATCCAATCCAATTTGTTAAGGCCGGATGAACTTTAATCGAGTTGAGACTGTCCATGATTGCTCGTTTCAAGACATTATTGAAAGATCCGGCAATGTCCACTGTGTGACCATTCCCCGTGGTCCTTTTTATTATAGCCTGGACTGCATATCTCTTAGATAGGACCTTCCTCAGTCTCGTCGTTTCGCTGGAGCATTCTATGTTCGCACAGAAAATTTTCCATGAAACGCTCTTCGACCTGTTGATTTCACGTTTACAGATCCTCAACAGATCTCTATATTCGTCCCAGCACTCCTCGCTTTCGGCAACTTTTGCCAACTTAAAAATCTCTTTTACCGGTCTTATAAGAAGACTAAACTCCTTACTCCACCGTTATGGCCTTGCTTTCCCCTTGAATCTTCGCAAAGGACAAGTTCAGTTTTCAGCACCTTTGATTAGAAGCTGTTTCACTCTTCCAACTCCTCTACGGTGGTAACCTGTTTAGGCTGCCCAGTCTTCCTGATAATCATTTCTAAAATGTGTACCAGTCTGTTGCCCTAGGGTTTCTAATGGTTTTCCCCTTCTCTACCCTCTCTTCCGAGCGGACAGACTGCACATTATCAACGATTATTCGGACGCGCATAGCGATTTCCTCTTCCCCGGCTTGTGACGCCATCGCCTTTTTCTTCTCAAAATTACTTTGTTGTGGTAAGGCCGTCATTACTTCCCGAGGCAGTCCGGTATCGAGATGTCTCCGTTCAAATACAGCTGAAAATACCCCCTGGCTGCAAATCATCCAATAGGCACGGGCCGCATAACACCCTGGACTAGGAGGTTGGCTTCTATAAGGAAAATGAGCTTGAAATTCTGGCAAATGATAATTCTATGGCTGTATGCAGATGGCGATCTTAAGTTAGGGGAAGAAGCAAGCGATGGATTATCCTATTACTGGGGGAAGATCAAAAACTCCGTACCAATTATTGCGGAATCAGTTGCCTTAACATAACACATAAAGGTGCATTAAGCGTATTAAGCGAAAAATTTAGGTGCACTGTCAAAAAGCTGGTTGGTCCTTTCAACTGTGTAATAAAAATGCTGGGGCTAAGCAGATAGATCAGGACTTCAGCTCCAACTATGCCATTTTTCTTCCAATTTAACTCAATAAGTTTCGATAGCCCTTGACAGCAAATTCTCCACCAACCTAAAATATCTCAATTTTGTAGAAAACTAATTAGAAAACTAATTGCTATCGGCAACCATTGGTACGTGTAGTGGGACTGAAATTAAACTTCTACAAAAAAAAACCAAGTAAGAAGGTATAAATTTGTGTGGAACCGAACACTATATACCCAGCTACAAGACTTTCGTAAATTGTAATAAAAAATCGCACTATCAAAAATGTTTCTCAATGTGGAACAAAGATATTAAATTTTTAGATTTTTACCCATGCATACATGCAATATTTCTTTATTCCTAGTATCGACAAGGTATACACTCTTAAACATCGGAGTGCTGATATATGGCTATTGAAATGTTATAGTTTTCGACCTATATTGTAATTTTTTCCCTGTCACACTTATGCTGCGGTCTTCTTTTGATTTCGATTTCAAAACTCCTTGCGAGCAAATTGTTATAGCAATATTTGAGTAATGAGCGGTACCAGGCCTACTTTAATACAATATTTACGTGAATGAATTCCGTTTTACGAGTTTAATATACTTATGTAAAAGATCTCACTTATGTAGCTAATTTGGTGATGGAGACTAGTGTCAAAATGTGGGCGTAGATTTCAACCAATTTCGACCACTTTACTGCAAAAACTTATCGTCATAAAAGATATTGTAACGAATTTAGAGAAACTCCGCTTATTCTACACCTTCTACTAACGTTCCTATCGCTAAATTGTTGAATAAATAACTCCAATATTCAATAATGCAAAATGGTCTTTATTAGACAACTTTCAAAGTACTTCACAATAACACTTATACTTCCCAACCACTAGCGTGCTTAAATGAAACTGCTTCCTGCCTACTCAGCATGTGCTGCTTTTATACTCTCTGTCGTCACAATATGTTTCTACAAAATTTCGATTCATATCGCCAAAAGCTTTGGGACACGAATAACTAAAAAGTGGGCCGCAACACGACCGCTTTTAACCATTTTCTAACATTTTTATACCAAGGCCTTTTTCAGGTGAAAATTCAGTATGATGTAGTTATCGTGTTAAAGGCGAATGGACCGACAGACGGTCGCACAAGCCCCGATCAAAATTTGTTTAGACACTGATAATTTTGATATCTTGAAGCCTATATCCTTCTCAATTCCTTTTTACATTACATTACAAACCACAGTTATGCGATTACATTAATACCCTTTGTACAGCCGGGTATAAAAACTCCGCTGTTGTGCAAAAAAATACACAGCAATACAAGAAGAAAAATTGATGCAACAACAACAAAGTAGAGCAATGCCTGCGGTTGAAGTTCAATCCTATAGCAGTCGAATCAGTAACAGGTACATACATACATATGTACCTACATACAATAGAGTGCACGATGTTCAGGGGGCTCCTGCCCCACTCTGGACTCATAAACAATTTTAATTGGGAATGCGTATTGGAAATACCCTAAGCAGCTACAGTAGATATACGGGATATAAGCTGAAGAGCGGCGCATTCTATTCACAGAGGTCCAGGTTAAAATGAAAGTACGAAAGGAAAGCATTAATAAGCAGAGACTATAGAGCTCCGCTGGATTGTTAAACTTCGATCAAACTCACACTTCTTAGCACGGCATTTAGTTCTTTTAGCACTGGAAGGAAAATAAATATTGGTCGATGGAGACTCTTCGGTGTATCCGGTGCCCTAGTTCCATACTCGAATTATCTTGTCTATTTTCTGTATATTGGAAAGACTTCTCGTCGTGTCATTTAAAATTTATTATCGAGCCGAACTCGTTTCGCCTTCGAGTTGGATATTTCATCATTGTGCTTTGTTGGATTGGACAACGTTATTACGGATCATAATTAATTGCCTTTGAATAGGAGGTATATTGATGAGCTGTATGAGCTTAACGCAGATATGACGATAGTGTAGCCAATAAAAACCCAAAGGCTTCGCTGGCTAGGTAATGTTATACGAATGGACAAGACGCTCCGGCCAGGAAAGTATTTCAGTTGACACCGTAGTTTGGAAGCAGAGGAAGGGGGATACCTCCACTGAGTTGGGAGAGGCAGGTGCTCCCAATTGGCGTCAGTTGTGGCGAAACAGGGAAAGCTGGCGTGACTTGTTACGAAACGGCCAAAACCGCTTAGGCGGTTAAGCGTCAAATAAATGATGATGGTGATGGATAGGATCTGATGTTTTTGGTCATTGCTGGGAACACATCAGGAAACTGGGAATGAAAAACTTTTTTTTCTAAATTTGTCTACCTATATTCCACAGCGAGCCCAAGAAGATGTAATGACCTTTCGGAAATGCCATTCTCCGTTTTGACCGTCTGGGGTGCCAAGGATGCGAGGGAGTTCTCTACAAATTTTTAGACGCCGTCTCAGACCTGGTGAAGCAGACATAGGTGGCGATCTGTTTTCTTTGTCTGCCTAAGAGAGTTTACAGCTGTAAACTCTGTAGCCTACTGAAATATACGCATCAGTTCTGGCATAGATTACACAACGCGCGGCGGCCTTGAGATGCGGGACGTATGTAGATGGCAGATAAACCATGGGCTGTTTTATACTTTTCGGGGAAAGAGCAGAAGTACTTTTCTGGGTTGTGCTTTTGTCCTGTGGCTACTGGGGTTGCTATAAAATGACGGAGAAAGCAGGATTATAGGGAAATGTAGGAAGTTACTGAGTCATTTTAGTCCATGATTAAATATGCTACCTGTGTTAGGAATAAGAACCGTCCGAACTGTATTAGGAACACTGGACATGTAAACATCTTCCCCAGCCAAGGTCGAAGTCTATCTACGCTCATGGACACATATATTTTATTAGCAAACAGTAAACAACCAATGTAGCTAGAAACATGGAAAGGAGAGGCGAAGACGAGGAGGGTAGATCATAGCCAACCGTATTCAAGCATAAATTAAAGGATTGGCAGCAGCGGTTTGCGGACGAAATGAAGTGGTTTTATTCTTGTTGCTGATGTTGATTTTGCTGCTAATTTTACTTCCTCTATTCGAGCTAGTACACACATGCACCGGCATAGAAACAACAAACTAAACACATACATGGAGGTACCATGTGTGTGGTCTCTCAATTGCTGAGCTCCCGGTGTCTGGTTGTTTATTATTTTATATTCAATGATTTCGTGTTATAGTCGCGTGCTGCGACCTATCCGCTGCGGCCTATCCATCTTACCGCCCTCAATGTGACCACACACAGCGCACCGTGCCAGTAACTTGGCGGTTTCGTATTTATTTCTTTTTTATGCTGTTGATGCTGGCGCAATCGCATCGCATTGTGGGGCGGAAATTACGCGAGTGCTCACACAAATCGATTCAACTGACAAGCAAATATCGTAAATTCATTGCATTATTAACTTATGGTAGGTGACAGCAGCAGCTGTGGTGGCAGTGAAGTTCAAGTATACTTTCATATGTGCATATGTATGTAGATATGCTAGGTTTACCCAACTCCCCTTGAGCAGCTGTTCGGAATTATCATTAACTTTACCAAATTATTAGTGTCACAATTAACAACGATGGCAAAAGAATGTAAAGACTCATGTAGCTACAAATATGTACAAGCACAGTCATGGCAACATAAATTGAGGATTATTGTTAAGCAGTTGCTAGCACTCTTCCGTGGGGACTTACTTGGGTATAAATGTAGCTCGAGTTGGATCGAGGTCAACCCCTGATCTTTTTCGAATTGTTGAACCAATGCTGTTTACATGGGCGGATCCAGAGATACAATTTACGGGGTGGGGGAAGGTCAGTTTCTACCTATTTTTTTCGGTAGCCACTATCGAATTGATCGGTGGTAGATCCTGGCGAAGGCGTTTCAAATTGTTTTCAAATTGTCCTCAAGTTGTTAAAAAAAAGCAAAAAAGGTGCCGATTTTTAAAAAAATGTTATATTGCGATTGGCTGAAAGAATAAGCCAAATCAGTGATGCAAAATCCTTTAGTAGGTTCTAGGGGCATAAACACTCCTTTGAAATGATTTTTACCTCATACTTAAGTTGAGGATATATGTACGTATGACAAGGTTTTGAAAAATCATTTGGGCTTACATTCAAAAATCTGTTGTTTATTTGCGAAACTATATAATAGCGTCTGAAATGTTAATTTTAATTTTCACACTTCATCCTTCAGCACCCAAGTCTCCCGGTTTGACATAAAGATGGCGACCCTATCCAAAACTAGTCCCTTGGAGTGAATCACATTGATTATAGCCTATCAACCAAAATTAAATATCACCTACACGTTACGGCTCATTTTACAAATGTGAATACGTACCTAGGCACATATATGTATTTACCAGGTCAGGCTTTGTCCTTCGCAAGAACACTCAAAGTGGTGAAGCAAAACTTTCCCAAGACAGTCGAAATAATGACCGTGTGTGCTACTACCCTAACGTAGTGGACAGTCCATAATGGTCACTCTCTAACGTTTCAAGGTGTTTCTCTGGTGTAGCTCGGCAGCATAGCGCGACAAAAGCATCCGTTGGAAAGTCTTCGGAGCTACACCTAGAGCTTCTAGGAAAATGACGTCGACGAAGGTATGAGTTCGAAGTCGCAGTCCTATAGATTCTGTGCTGGCATATCGTGTGAAGGTCAGGAGGCGTGGTAGCGACTGGTGGTCGGGATTGCTACTGTTCGCACATCGGGAATTGTAGCTATTAAAAACAGCCGAAAGAACTGGAGGCGCCCTGTGCCACGAGAGTCATGAGTATTAATAGACCATTAATAGCAACCGTAAGTCACCGAAGCCTCTCTGGAGTAAGTGAACGAAGGACAATCCCTCCGCAAGGAGCTACTCCTGAAAATGTTTGAACGGTCTGCGAGATCTTGAGGTAAAAACCCCGGATCTTCCCGAAATGGCCAACACGTTGATTTCCTTAAATACATACAAACAAAAGCTTTCCTAAATACTATTTTTTAAATAGAAAAATCAAGCTTTTTAAAGTAAGAAAACCGGCGTACGCCGGCGCGCCGCCCACGCCGCCGCCGATAAAGTGATCGGCGTAAACCACTACTACATACATATCAGAGAACAGCAAAAATCGAACACAACAACGTTCGATTACATTCGGCAACATGATCGTGTTCAATGATCTAACTTGCTTAAACGAACATAATCGACATTGATTTAAAATCAACGAACTTATTGCATGCGTGAATATAATCAATGCAGGCGTTTGCTCGTTTGCCTCAACAGCGATTACATTCATCGGAATGACAATAACAACGGCAACGAACGAGAGATCTTTTTCAACTATTAGGCTGATTAAAAACTATTTGAGAAACACGATGAGTGAAAATCGATTGAATGGATGTGCATCACTAAGCATCCACCGTGATCAAATTGTTACCGTTGATGAAGTTTTAGATGAAATGGCAAAGAAACGCCGCCGCATGCGCTTGAGTTTTTAATGTAACCTTTTTCATATCATATTCTAAATACACGTACTTTAATGTTAAAGCTAAAGACAACATTTTTTTTTATTTATTTAACTGAAAAAAAAAAAAAAATCTTTTTTAAACCCCCCTGGCTACGACCCTGATTTAGAGGAATGCATTTTCCTGAAGTTCAACCAACTATTTCTTCTGAGCGCGATTAATACTGCTTCTAAAAATAGGCATTACGCTCATATCTTATCACGACGACTTTTTATAGATCAAATTATATAAATCAAATGTTAATGCGGCTGCCACCGTGGTGTGATGGTAGCGTGCTCCGCCTGCCACACCGTATGCCCTGGGTTCGTACCCCGGGCAAAGCAACATCAAAATTTTAGAAATAAGGGTTTTCAATTAGAAGAAAATTTTTCTAAGCGGGTCGCCCCTCGGCAGTGTTTGGCAAGCACTCCGAGTGTATTTCTGCAATGAAAATCACTCAGTGAAAACTCATCTGCCTTGCAGATGCCGTTCGGAGTCGGCATAAAACATGTAGGTTCAGTCCGGCCAATTTGTAGGGAAAATCAAGAGGAGCACGACGCAAATTGGAAGAGAAGCTCGGCCTTAGATCTCTTCGGAGGTTATCGCGCCTTACATTTATTTATTTAAATGTTAATTGATAAATATGTGTCTGTGATAAATATATAAATATAATTCTGTTTAAACATTAGAAGATCAATAAAGCTACAAGGCCGTCACCCGATATCCCGCAAGGTTTCTGATGTTGCATTCGCCCAATGAGAGCAGATATGTACATATGCATCGTGAGTTTTGCTTGCCTATATCCTCACGGTAATATTCGTAAAGTTTCTGATCACGGCCAAAGGAGGGAGTGATATAACTTGTTGCGGGCCCACACATTGGTCAATCGTCTTATCCACAAAGGGTTCTGTCGACACGCAGAGAAAAACAATCGCGTTATGTTTGACATCGCCAAAATGGTTCTAAAATTATTCCAAAAGCGCCTGGATCAATCCCCCAACCAATCCCATTAAAAACCAGTGGTACTAAAAACACAGTTATATCGTAGTAGCTATACAACTTAGTATTCCGATTTTCTAAACCAATGGGGTCTGTCATAATACTCAGAGCATGCCCCTTACTATCCAGGTTTCAAGCCATATACGAATTTTACCGGACTTATTATCAATTTTCTATGCTGCTGAGTCTACCTACATATATATACCACGATTATTTGTATTATCTAAGAAAAATAAAGGCTGATCCAAATAAATATCCCGGTTATCCAACTTAGCATCTGGCTTATCCGACTGATTTCCGGGAAGTCTGGTTTCATATGCAGATTATTCTTTTTAGTATTCCAATAGTCCTAGTCATAATTAAGGTTTTGATAAGGTGTAAATAATCGGATTATTTGTCTTACCATGACTGTGCCTATGCTTGAAAGCCTGTAGGAACAGATAAGCACTCCCATGTCTCTACCCAGCAAAAACTGGCATAAGCGATTGTAAGCAATAAGCTATACTAGTTTCACTCCTTACAAATAAACCTCAGAATAAGGTAAAAATAGTACATCATACGCCTTATAGGACCGCCCTATTTTAGGCTTATTTACGCTGCAAATAAGCCTTATCCCTAAGGTAAACGAAAAAATAAAAAATAAATGTTGCCTTGACTTAAAAGATACATGATAAGTAGAGCCCAGTCGATTAATTTTTGTAACATTTTTAAGGGAATAGGATTTTATTTTTCCTGTGGCTTACTATTCCTTATGCTACCTGGTTCTTAAATCTTATAATCAGGTTATTGTACTCGATGTATTATCTTATTATAAAGCCTTATGTAAGACTGATTTTCAGTGGGTTATAAGCCTTTTATAAAAAGGTCTATTACAGCAAGTATAATAAGCGTAATGTTAGTCTTATTTGAGTTGGTCCATAAGCCTTATAGTAACGTTATTATATTCTTAACAATGGCTTATAAAATCACCTTATGTAGGCCTGAATTTATATAAGCTCTTATACATAACGTTATTTTCCAGACAATCCTTATGCCTGATAAGTGCGAAAAGATAAGGAATATTGTAAGGAATACGCCCTACAACTAATATTCCTTATAGAATTAGGGCCTTATACCCTAAGCCTTTTAGCTATACGAAATAAGCTTTATATAAGAATAAATTCTTTTTTGCTGGGAATATGTGCTACGAGAGTATTCGTCGTACCTTGTATGCGCCACCGCATTTGCTTTGCAATTTACGCACTTCGCATTGCTGTTTTACATTCCAGCTTAATTGAATTATTGTTATTGTTATTGTCGTTTTTATTGCTGCATTGACATCGCTTTTACGCTGATTCATACGCTAGTGAAACCCTTTTCCTCTTTTCTCACTCCGTTCATTTCTGTAAACTAAACAAATATGTATGAATGTAGGCATATTTTGTGTATTGCGTCGTCGTAGCCGTCTGTCAGTTCCGTCAATTGCCTATATTCATATCGGATGTTGTTGTTCTTAGATATCTTGCTACAATGCATTGCGACGGACGCATCAATTGGGTGGCCGTTTCATTTCATTGTACGTTGGCTGTCGGCTGCTGCTCCTCGCGACTCTTGTGACTCTGCTTCAACCAGCCGAAACTCATTGAAGTAGGTACTAAGATCTCCGAATGTGCTGCGATGTGTGTGGTCGCGTGTGTCACAAACAAACATGAGCAAAATGTGATGATACATTTGCCGAGTGTGTAAAACCCACAAAGATACCGAGATATCTACATATGTACATATGAATGTATGTATATCTGTCCGTATGCATATCCCATGTGTGTATATAAAAAGGACATATGTATATACATTAGACTGGGTCGAATTATTAACTGATATCGCGCCATCGATTTTTCGATAGGATTTGGGCTTAGGAAAAAAAGTTCCACTACGCATACCCAAAAAAATAATTTTCGAGCTTGCGAAATTTAATTTTTTTGACTTTTTTCGACTTTGATTTTTAAGGTTTTTTTCATGGCCTACTAAAGAAATTTTCATTTTTATACCCTGTCCGATCCAAAATGTCCGCTAAAAACGTTGTTGATAACAGTTTTTTGAAAAAAAAAATATTTACATTAAAAATGTTACAATCAAATGAGAAATTTTTTAGTAGGTCATGAAAAAAACCTTAGAAATCAAAGTCGAAAAAAGTCAAAAAATGAAATTTCGCAGGCTCGAAAATTATTTTTTTGGGTATGTGTAGTGGAACTTTTTTCCTGAGCCCAAATCCTATCGAAAAATCTATAGCGCGATATCGGTTAACTTTCGTCCATACAAATCGACCCACCCTAATATATATATTAGGATGGGTAAACATTTTTCGAGTAAATTGTATTGTTTTTTATAAATAATTCTAAGGTTTGTAGTGGTATGTGGTTATACCGCTAGACATGCAGTCTTAGTTGCTTGGCCATGCTCAACCCTGACTCTTAGATCATTATTCATGCTCTCAAGGCTACTTGAGCAATCTATATAGTAAATGCGGTAGCTAACCAAGCAAAAAGAGGGGCTCCCTTAAGTTCTCAGCGATAACAGATGCCAATTATGAGCTCCAATATTCGACAACTCTTCCTCCCCCTACACTTCCCAACACAGTGCGGGCATTATTCTCCCTCTGCTGCCCAATATGGGATTTGATTGGGGCTTTTCACTGGAACAATCCTAAAGGCAACCCATGGGATTTACACACTGTCCATGATTACGAGTCGTACATCAGTATAGGTATGATGAGAGACTCCCCCAATTAGCCAGAGCAGCCCTTCTTGGATGACATTATATCTGTTGAATTTCCTGGTTGACATTGCTTCCCCAGTTAACGCTCAGTGACAAACTGGCGAATATCTTTCTTAAAAGACATCAAGTACTTTGTCTTCGCTCTGTTACAAGCCAAATGAACGTCGATATCATGGAAGTCTGGCAGATAGTTTACTTACCAGGCCCGAAGGCCCACTGATATTCCACACGGCAAAAAATACGTTTGCGGGTAAAATGCGCTTATCCACACTTAGATAATGTTTAAGAGACCCATCTAGCGGTAGTGGTTAAATAACTAGCTACAGAACATGTACCGAAAAGCGGCGACACACACCTCTGTTGGCCATAGTGCATAACCCAGAGTGGCTTTACTTGCTTTTTTCAGTGCAAAATTTTTATAACAATAGCCGTGTTTTGTTACACGCGTATACGTTTCGTTTGCGCGTGAAAAAAAACGCCTATCCTCGCTTAGATAATGCTTAGGAGACCCATCTAGTGGCAGTGGTTAAACAACTAGCTACAGCTACTGGGTGTACCAAAAAGCGGAGACACAACCCTCTGTTGTATTTCTGTGTATAACATATAGCTGAATCAGTTGTGATAAATAGTGGACGCGCATAGAATACATAAAATTAGTGCAGAGGGTGAAACATAGATACATATTTCAGTTACATCGGAGTATAATGCGTATTGGAATTTAGTAGTACTAATTTTATGCGTAGCAATTTCAGAGGTGTATTTAAAGTTTGTCGCTTAGCAGTCCATATAAAGTTTAAGCGTAAACGTATATAGACTTGAAAAAAAACACAGATAATATCAGAATTTAACTGTCTTGCCAAAACGGATTCAACATAACGCGTGGAAAGTCCTGAAACTCGCTCTTGAGATGAACACGATCTATAAAAGTTTTTGATTCTTGCAAGGACGCTGAAGGAACGTTCTGCACTAGCTACAGTGACAGGTATAGTGCAAAAGATACATAAAGCAACTCAAATGTTGGGGAAAATCGATTTTGAACATATCGCTCATTTGCTGCAACGTCGTCATAACTCAAAAAACATGACTTTTGAGTTAATAACATATAAACGTACCCAATATCATGATCTATGTTGTATAAAAAAATCTTCGTGATCAGTTCAACATTTAGCACCTGTTATAAAAATGAAAATATGCCTTTATATGCGCAACATATGCAGCAAATGAGCGATATGTAGATGGCATTTAGCAATTCCACTGGTGACAGACCTTTATCAAAATTTGCTTCGTAAATGTGTTTCAAGTGAATTATTTCGCATTCTAAGCTTTGAGAAATGGCCGACTTGTATTTTTCGACAAAGTTTGCTGCGCTCGCCCGAACCGTAGTTTCATCCATGTCTTCAAATTGCCACAAAAAGGAAAACGTTTCGCTCAAATTTATCATAGCTGCAAATCGTTCAGTAATGCCAGTGATTACCGAATCAACGATCACCAGGAATGTATTGTTTTTAAAATCAGACTCTGAATCATCCGTAATCATCTCATTTAAATTATCTTCAAAACGTCTTTTGGCTTTTCTCTTTCGAATGTCCGGAAACTTTGGCGAAATGTTCAATTGAATACCAATTGTTTTGAATTCGTTTAAAATTGTTTCCCATTGGTTCCTGATCAACTTCAAATCAGCTAATAAGGCATCTAGATGTCGGATCTCAACATCGATGGTGGCGTCTCTAGCTTCGAGGACCACGTTTCTTTCATTAATGGTAGTCAGTATTTTGAACCAAATTGAAGACAGCAAGATACATTCGAACTTGTTGATGTACTTGAGAACGCCGGTAACATCGCCGTATGCTTGCACAGTCAAATTTGACTTTTGGCTGAAAGACTATGAAGAGAGCTCGGTACATTTTTTTTTAGGATGTCCCATCGTTGTGGAGTGCTGCTGAAAATTGCAAAACATTTTTGTACGACTCCGAAGGAAGTAATTGCAGCCGTACAACATTCTGCAGCATCAACACCACATAAATTGAGACTGTGGGTTGCACAAGGCAAGTAATCAGCATTCGAGTTTTTGTCGAGAATGTGACGTAGTGCTCCGTGGTAAGCTCCTTTCATATTGGCGCCGTTATCGTACCCTTGTGCACGACAATCTTTTAATGGGATTTCATGTTTACCTAGAGTATGGCAAATTAGATCAACGATTTTCTGACCAGTTTTTTGGTTACAATTCACGAAAGCTAAAAACCGTTTAATTGTAAAATTTGTTGCTTTCGAATTGAAATGGAGTTAGCGCAAAATGAACGTAGTCAACGTGACTAGCATCAGGCATAGCATCAACGATAATAGCAAAATACTTGGCTTTCTTGCCTTGATCTAATATAGTTTCCCTCACGTGCTTTGCACAAATTTCTATAATTCTGAATGTCTGGGGAAAGATAGTGAAATTGTAAACGTTTATGCTACTGCTGTGAAATCCTAACTTCCTCCAAATGATCTCTAAGTATCGGATCATAATGGTTTATGAGATCTTAGATGCCCAAAAAATGTAAATCGTTTAGTTCGCCTTTGAAAGCTAGACATCTGTCACCCAAAAATAAAATAGTGTCCAAAATTCTATATACAATTTCTTTCCACTTTTGAGTTTCAGTGATTAGCTGGTCATTGATAAGTGTATCAATTGTAGCCTCCTTTTGAATTAGATTTTGTAAAGATCGCCAATAAATATAACATTTAATGTGATCTTCAGTATTTTCGTGTGCTTGGAGTTTATCGTATCGTTCTTCCACACCTGCAATTTCGAATATCCGCCAGGACAACAAATTTTAGGTCGATCTAAAGTATTGTTGCTTAACAGACGACATGGTAGGCAATAAAAAGCATTGCTACTGGCACTCCACATCAACCAGTCACGCTTCATTTTCTCTCAATTTGGCAAGATTCTGTTTAACAACGACGTAGGAAATGCCTTGTCATGACAATCACGATGAAAAATAACAGGACACTTTTGATGACCTCGACGAATTTCGTTGACTTCCTCAGACCGCAAAAAATCATTAATCACGGTACCGATATCGAAGTCATTTAAATAATCTGGACTTTGATACAGAGTTGGTGGTATTGTTGGAAGACTTTTTGAAGATGAGCCTTCATCAGTGTCGCCACAAAACCTTTACGATTTCGTATTCATGTAAACATACATTTTTGTTTGATGTTTTTATTGCCTCCTCAGGCCCAGGCAAAAAAACATTATCAATATTCGTTGCTTTTGAAAATCGGCTTAAAATTTGCACATGGAACAACTAAAGACTCTCCTGAATTAAAAAAAATGTCTTAGTACCACTAAATCGCGGGCCCCCTGAGAAACCCCGGCCCCAGGGGGGGGGGGGAGTTTTAATTTTTTTCATCTTTATTTCTGTATAAGGCCACTCTGAATAGAAAGCGTAAGAAAATTTTGGCCGGTATAGTGTATTGAGCAAGACGAATACAGTACCAGATGTTGTTATCCCAACAGCTGATTGCTTCTTCTTGATTATTTTCTAGTTAATCGAAATCAATGAAAATTTTCTTTTGATTTGACATTCTTCTGCACGGCGAATCGGTTGAACTATCTTTGCCATCACTTCGTATCAAGGCGAATTCAGTAGAGGTGGTGTTATCCCAACAGCTGTTTGCTTCTTCTTGATAATTTTCCATACAAAGCCTTGTACAACAATATGTCAGTTAATCGAAATCAATGAATGACTTGACATTCTTCTGCACGGCGAATTGGTTGAATTAGCTTTGCCACCACCTGGTATGGATTCGCATTGCTTCGCATAGATCAAGGCGAATCTATACCAGGTGGTGCCAAAGCGAATTCAACCAAGAAGAAAATTTTAATTGATTTCGATTAACTGACATATTAAAGTACACGGCGTTGTATGGAGAAATGTCAGCGCCCGGCGCGACGAAGATTGTCGTTGTTGTTGTTGTTGTTGTTGTTGTAGCGATAAGGTTGCTCCCCGAAGGCTTTGGGGAGTGTTATCGATGTGATGGTCCTTTGCCGGATACAGATCCGGTACGCTCCGGTACCAAAGCACCATTAGTGCTAGCGCGACCATCTCGGGAACGATTTATGTGGCCACATTAAACCTTCAAGCCATCCCCTCCCTCCACACCCCCAAGTTCCAGAGCCTCGTCTGTTAGTGAAACAGGATTCGCCGCGGATAGGTGAGTTGACAATTAGGTTTGAAGAAGCTATATATTGCGCTGGCAACCTGAAGGGTTGCGGTACACACCCCTTGAATCTGGTATTTTAGTCGCCTCTTACGACAGGCATACCTACCGCGGGTATATTCTTACCCCCTTACCCGCTGGGGGTGAGTGCGAAGATTGTCGTCGCTCGCCATTGTGTCTACAGCTTAAGTTTCACACCAACCAAGTTAAACGAGTGCATGGTTCATATATTGGCTACATGGACTGCTTGTTCTTGGGAGCTTAATAGAATGACTCGGAAAATTAATGCATATTTCATAACAATAATTTGCATTTGTAAGTTGAATAAATGTGAAAATATTTTTAAAATAAATATGTTGTCTATTTTAATAATATGCGTCTATATTTCAGTAATATTTTGAGTATATACATACAAAGGTAATAATAACATTATTGGTCTACATTTCAGGAATTTTAAATTTCAATATTCCACTAATATTTGAGATAAAGCATTTTCTAAATAGGCCAGAAAAATCTAATAAACAATATTGCAAACCAAATATTGCCGCAATACGTGTAAGAATTTCTGAAATATTTCAACAATTGTGCGTTTTAACTTCTACTAAAATGTCCGTGTAATGATGAAAGAAGTAAAGGGCCAGTTAATGGTGACTTAACCATAACCAGATAAAACAGCTGATCGAACCAACCTTATGGAAATCAATGTAATCAATTAATGGTGCCATACCATAATGCTAAAGCCATAACCATGCCATAGCCAACCAATTGGTTTTTGGGTTTTCGCCTGATCCATAACCTAAAAATATTTGAGTTGGAGAATTTATTAACTTTTTGTAGATTTTATTTATTGTTTTGGATACGTTTTGACTAAGAGACTTATTTTTTGTGGTATATGTTCGTAATTTTTTTGCGTCTTTTTCATGTTTATGAAATTTTCACGGTTTTTAGGTTAAGGCACCAATAACTGATGCCAATTTGTTATGGATAAGTAAAAATATGGTTATGACTATGTCAACTTTAACTCGGGCTTAACTATGTCAAACGACCACCCTTATGTACGTATGTATATATAAACAAATATATGTAGTTCGCGTTGAAGTGGAAGTTTAAATAATACTCGTAAATATTATTATGCTCAAGAAGTGCCATAGTACTTATATGAATATGTTTGTGTGTAGGTATGAATTAACGCACTTAAGGATATCTAAAATACCCCACAGTGCAGATCTGAAGTGTCACTTCAAGTATGCGCATTCATTTAAAGGTTCAAGCTAAATGTAAATTGAGCACACAGTTCCTTAGAAACATGATTTTTAAAGTTGCGGTGGTAGCTCCAATTTTCTCCATTGGTAGTCCGGAATACTAGGACGTCGTCAGGTCATTTAACCCACCAATCACCATGCCCAGGGAAGCATGAACACCCCGTTTCGCCGTATTGCATGAAATAACAAGTAGGCGTTCTTTTCATAAACCCCAGACGTAGTTGAAATGTATAAAAAAGTGGCACTTTCAGCAATGTTTGGGTAGAGCTGGAGAATAACCCCTTTGCTTAGTTAAAAACCTTTACTCGTGGCTATAGTATCTTCCATTGAAAGAACTGATCTTGACGAAGCTAGAGTACCTATTATCTCACTTATATTCACACACTGAGTCTAAATATTCTAGAAGCTCCCCTAACTTAATATTATAAAGCTCTGACAGGCACTTGAAAAGTCTGTTTTCAAGAAATTTGGTTTTATTATCGCTATGCAGGACGATTGTACAATATGTATTCAACCGTTTCCTACCTTTGAAAGAAGAGTACATCAGGGATATGTGTTGCAATCCTATTCCTACCACATGAGGATGAGGCCTAAAATCCAGCCGCCCTCACCGGGCACACCAAATATTCTAAATATACCCTTATATTAATTTTAAGAAGTAATATAAACTCTGCAGGACTGCAAACGTAAAAGAAAGGCTATATATACAGAGTAAGAGAAAGGCTATACATACACTGACCAACTAAAATCGACGTGACCGTTTAACTCTTGTTGCAAGTCCAAAGAACCGCCGTTTGAGAGGATTGTTACCCTAATACAGGAATCTCTTATTGATAATTCTCATTGAGAGGTCTAGGGACATAAACATGGCACGGAGTTTTGCAGAATCCCGGAGTTTTCATCGTTAATGTCGTGCAGAACAAGGCAGTGTCCGTTATGTATGCTCTTTTCACAGTCCCACACCCTAAGGCCTGGGACGATGTTTCCTTGATTAAGCTATCGATCGGTGGCAAGAGTCTTGGATGGATCAATCAAACCGCGTCTGTGCCCTCATCAAGAGTAGCTCGTTGATCTTAGCGTATTATTCACCGTTGCGTAGAAGACCACGTTCACCCCATTCTTCTTATGCTTCGTTTGTACTTTGGAAGGTCGCTCTGCAGCCCTAATTATAATTCAACCAGTTAATTGCTTAATCTCACCTAATTCCAATAGATCATGAAGTTTATGGATTTCATCTTCCAAATAGCACTTTAAATTTAAAAATAATGTTTTGATAAGCTGGAAGAATTTTTCGTCTTGAATGGTTGACCGGAAGAAGTTATTTTTACCATGAATAAAATTTATAATGTGCGTCGTTACTTTGTTAAGCCCTTTTAGAGACAATTAGCTATTAAAACATAGACGGCTTAAAGACACGTTTTCATATATTTTTGTTTTCCCTTTTGTCTTTTTTCGGTCTTCCTTCATTGAATTACTTAGAATTATCCAAATCACAACAACGGAAACCGATTTAAATAAAAATGATCTTGTCTTACCCAAAAACCATTTATTAAATTTATACGCATCGAGGACCACCATCGCCAGTCCCAGTAAGAAATATAAACAACAAGAACTAGATTAATGGTAGAACTAGAGATGGGCATGGGATACCGGTATTAGTAGATAGTATAGAAAATCTCTAAAAGCATATGTACAAATGAAATATTTCAAAGTACTTGCAGTCTAGGTAGACTGAGTTGCGAGGGACAGGTGGAGGGAGATTTGAAATCCTTTAAATTCTTTGAGAATCTGTCATTACCCCCAGCGGGTTAGGGGGCTTAGCATATAACAGCGGCAGGTATGCATGTCGTAAGAAGCGACTGAAATACCCAAATGATTCAAGGGGTTGTGTAGCGAAACCCTTTCAAGGGGTTTCCACGAAATTTATAGCTTCTCCAACCCAATTACAAACCTCGCCAACTCGTGGGAGGCCTTTTTATTACGCAGCCGAGCCTCTGAAGACCTAGAGTTCCTTACGGAACTAGGGGGTAGGGGAGGGATGACATAGAAGGTTCAATGTGGTCATATTAAATTTTTCCCGAGGTGGTAGGGCTTGTACCTTAATGGTGCTTGTTACCGGAACGCACCGGATCTATATCTGCCAAAGGACCATCAACAACTATAACACCACTCCTCAATACTTCGAGGAGTGCCTTTATCCCTACAATAACAACAATATAATCTGTAATTTTACAGAATATTGTTAATGGAGACCAATAGCTTCTTTGCTGTTGAAATTATAACAAATTTGCTCCCCTGGCAAAATAAACTCGGTTGAATGACTGTTAATTCAAGAAAAATAAACTCGATTTGTTGGTTTTAGGAATAGCTACTGTGACTTGGTACGCAGAGATCAATATCGCCTAGACCGGCAACCGACAATTATCATTATGAATGCGGCCACGGTACTAATCATTGTAAAGGTTTCCTCACGCAGCTATAGTGGCAGTGAAGATGAAAAAATGTTCACTAAAATTTAAAAGCTGATAGTGAAAACTTAGTGCAAACAAATCTTTCTTCACTCCTTTGAGTGGCGCATAGACAACTTCCAGTAATGATATTTTTTGTTTTTCACTCAGCTAAGTTGTAGTGAAAAAATAAAATGACTGCAATTAATTTTTCGAGTCGTATTGGAGAAAGGCAGCACTATCACAAAGATGGAAAAAATAATGCGCCCTAAAATTTTTCCAATATAGTGTAATGGTAAGGAAAGTGTAATACAATCAAAACTTGGTGCACTACCCCCAACTATGGTTTCTAATTACAAAAATCTATAATTGGTTGGCTTAGCATATGTAAATTTAATATCGCAATAAGTGAATTTCGGGATGTGTGTGAGCGGTATTAGAGATACACGTAGTCCCATCGCCATATTTGATAAAGATTAGCAACTGAAATGAAGAACTTAATTTGTGAGGCATCAGAATTCGAATATATTGTGACCACAAACATATGCCCACACATATGGGGCATTCCATTCCAAAGCATTCTACCGATACGAATTTGTGAAGACTTCAGGATTTCTTTATAACTTTTGATTTTAGTATCTTTGGAAAAAAAATTTTCAACGTGGATATTTCAATTTATCGCATCGGAAGATACAAATTTTTTAAGACTTCAGATTTTAGGCGAATCTTTTGAAAAAATTATATGATAACAATTCATAAAATGTTTACTATCCAGTAGCCATAGATTTTTTTAAACAATCTTCAAAATACTATTCCCTGAAACATATATTTAGAGGGTTATAAAATTGCGATGTATAAAAAGTGGGTGTGATTATCGTTCGATATTGTAAGGAACACACATCTCAAAATTCAATAAGATATCTCTACTTTCATTATTAGGTGTGTTTTTTTAAGTGTATATCCACTTTATCTGCACTTATGAAATTGTTGCGCATAAAATAAGTAAGGTACTAAAAAGTGTGGACCTTCACTTTCGATTTTGGTATGCGTGGTACACTATGACCGAAAAGGTTTGTGTCTCCACTATTTCAATATACACCATAGCGGAACGATACAAGGTGGCAGCATGGTGACATACCTACAAACATAAATAAAAATTTCATGTACTTTGTTTTTGTAAATTCGATGGACAAATGTCAAAATCGTACTGCGCCGTATTTTGATGTATCAAATCAAATAGAAAAAGCTTAAAATCAGCTGTCCCATGCTGCCACCTTGTATCGTTGCGCCATGATATACACTATTACAATGTGTATTTGGCGATGGGCGTTTTTTAGTAAAAAATAAAATAATTAAAAAAAAATTTTAAGTTAAACGGTTTTATTGAAAACAATACTTACATGAAGTAATAATAATACTAAAAGCTAGAAAATAGTTAGGTAGGTCCTAGGTACTAGTCATCACACTCCTCATCAATCTAGGGCGTTGATCGGGCAATTAAATAAAAGCGTTGGGCGCGTGAAATTTCTAAAAATGTGAAGCGTAGCATAACCTGATTAAGGTTCAGTTGGTCTTACTTATGACTATCAATAAAAATTTGACGCGTCCAACGCTTTTTCTTATTTGCCCGATCAACGCCCTAGATTGATGAGGAGTGTGATGACTAGTACCTAGGACCTACCTAATTATTTTCTAGCTTTTAGTATTATTATTAATTCATGTAAGTATTGTTTTCAATAAAACCGTTTAACTTAAAAATTTTTTTTAAATTATTTTATTTTCAAGTTTTTAGTCTTTATTTAATTGCCTATTATTTCTCATTCCATTTAGTTCATTTAGTGAGTCATTATTACAAGGATTATTTCCTGACAATTTGTTACAATCTAAGTCCTCAATACATAATCCCTCCAAAGACTTTACTCGGCTCTGCGCCACGCATGCTTGTCCCTCCTCCAACTCCAAAATATTTTGATGATGTCACTTCTACCGGACTGTATTTAATATTTGTTCCAAATATGAGCCAAATCGGACATTATAGGTTCCTTTCTATTCATGTACGTATTACGTGTTCCAAATATGGACCAAATCGGACCACAAATACGATTGTTTTCAATATCTCGATCTTTGCGCCACCTAGCGCCGATTTTTTTTCATAGGTCGCTTTCTTTTCGTGTATGTATTATGTGTTCCAAGTATGAGCACAATCGGACTACAAATACGATTTTTGTGAATATCTCAATCCTTGCGCCACCTAGCGGCGATTTTTTTCATAGGTCGCTTTCTATTCTTGTATGTATTATGGGTTCCAAATATGATCCAAATCGGACCACAAATACGATTTTTGTGAATATCTCAATCCTTGCGCCACCTAGTGGCGATTTTTTTCATAGGTCGCTTTTTATTTTTGTATGTATTATGTGTTCCAAATATGAGCCAAATCGGACCACAAATACGATTTTTGTGAATATCTCGATCCTTGCGCCACCTAGCGGCGATTTTTTCTTATTATTGCATTGTCATCGGGTTCTGAAGTACATATATTCCAAGTTTCAAGCTTGTAGCTTATCGGGAAGTTACTTAAATTTCAATTATAAAATTCGTTCACAACGGCCGTGCTTGCGGCCGTGCGGCCTGTCTGTCAAGTCAAGCTAAATTAAACCGTTTAAAAAACACGGATATTATTAGAAACAGTTTATCTTAGCGCGGCTGTCCTTCGGCAGTGGTTTGCAAACACTCCGAGGATATTACTATTGAGGAAAGCTTCCCAGCGAGAATTCATTTGCCTTGCAGATGCCGTTCTGACTCGGCATAGGCTATGTAGCTCGATGAAGAGAAGGTCGGCCCAAATCTCCTCGGGAGTAGATCTCGTCTTGTATTTTTTGTATTATATCTATACTTGTTCAACACTATGGACAAATTCAGTCTATATCGGTATTTCAAGGGTAGCATGAGTTGATATGGAATGCCCCATATATAAGGGTACATATGTTTGTTTATGCGTATGAGCACTCTATGCAAGAAAGGTAAATACAATTCCAAAATTAATTTTTTTTCAAAAGCTGTCAAACCCACGCAATATTGAGATGCGCACGCATAAACAAAGTTTGTCAGAAGATGGGCGTAGGGATATATGTTTAATCTACATATGTGTTTGTATGTATGTATGTAAGATGACGATAAAAAAGAAAACACCGTACCTAAAACTGTTCCTCACAGCAAATAACTTATCTAATATTTTACCCCAACGAGTTAATAACAATGGGCCTCATGCATAAAAAGCGAGCATTGGCTCAGACTGTATTTCTTAAATAAAAGGTAGGCGTGTTGTTTGTTTCTAGTTCAGAATCAAAATACCAGCTTAACTCAGAACGTGGAGTCCGAGCACATGGTCACTTTTTATGCAAGAGGCTCATAAGTTTGGCGCGGTCTAACTCAAAGAAGATTAAAGCGCAACTTTTTCTTTCAATTTGTGGTGCGCTGCTTTTTCATTTTTCTACCAATAGCCGGACGTAAATATTTTGTGCTGACTTGAAGGGCTTTCAAATCATTTTCAAAAGTTTTTTGGTCTTAGTTCTTCCGTCCGGGCACCTTCGGGTACTTAGATCAGCACACTACACTCACTCCTCGATCTATACTTTCCAATTCAACTACAATCGATTATAATAAAGTAACAGATACTGTGTACTAGTTGATAGTGTTAGTTGCTGGCCGTTCAGTATTAATAATTTAATAGTAAAATACGGATTTAATTGAATTTCACATTTCTGTGCCCACCTACTAATCTTTGGCAACATTGTTAATTTTATTTCTTTCATCACAGATGGAAAGGGACCAGAAATTAGGACCCCTTCATCATTAGCGTAAACTTACTAATATGCCATTTATGGAGATGGGCATCAGCAGGGACTAGAGAACCCCACCTTGGTGGTTGCAAATGCTTGAAGTGAAGTTTTCTTCTAGTTTCATATGGTATGCGAAGTCGAACTGGTACCTGTCTAGAGCAAGGGATCAAGCTGTGGATTTTCCTATGGGGTTTCGCGAGTCTAATTTGCGCTCCAATGTGTGATTTGTAGAACGCCAAACCAAAATAAAAAACAAATAAATGAAAGGAGCGATAACGTCTGAAGAGATTTTAGGCCAAACTTCTCTTCCAATTTGCGTCATGATCCTTTAATTTTGCTATCTACCTACAAATTGGCGGCACGAGAGCTACATGTTTTGCGCCGAACATGAACGGCATCTGCAAGGTAGACACATTTTCACTGAGAAGCTTTTCATGGCAGAAATATACTCAGAGTGTTTGCCAAATCACTGCCGAGGGGCGACCCCGATTAGAAACGCTTCTTTCTTTATGATTTGTTTGTTTGTGCATTTTCATTGTTGCTTTGTCCGGGGCTTGAACCCAGGATCTTCATTGTGGTAGTCGGAGCACGTTATTTTGAATTTTATTTAAGGAATTCGAGCATTGAAGTAAGAAAGACAACTAAACGACTAATCCCACCTATACAAAATCAAATAAAATAACAAATTTGTAACCTATACCGAACTTAAAAAAAATTGGGATCGTACCTCTAAAATATTTATGAATGTGCACACCTTTCCACTAGTTACCCCCATTCAAATCGGAACAACGTTGCTCAATCACGAGCCTTTCGACCGCCTTCATTTCTACGAAAATGTTATTTGCGTCCCCTGAAGAAACTAATGAATTTTAGCGAACCAAACCAAATGATGATGATGCAATGAGATGCTTCATTTGTAGTAATGCCCACAATGTGCATACACGATGAATGTTTTGTTTATTAGACTATTGTATTTGTTGCTGTTTTGGCTTTAGATACTATTCTACCTTAGTTATCTAGAATTCTGACACCTTTGTGTGCGGTATTCTATTCAAAGTGTCAGGGCAAACCAATTAAGATGTCCTACGAAACTCAAACAACCTACAACTCAATGCGAACGATACCGACAATGTAACAAATGATGAGCGAGGGCGAAGACGAAGCCAACGGCGACGACGACATTAAAAAACACGAACACAATGCATTTCTCAACAATGGCATGAGTGAAAAGCGAATAGAATTGCAAGCGAATGGCTGTTATATTTTCCATTGAGTGTAGTATCTTATACACATGTACATACATATGTATGGCCTACATAGACGTACGAAGATCTCACTTTTCCCCCAGCGGGTTAGGGGGCTCAGGGAAATCCACCAAACGAAGTACATACTTAAAGATGAAATCTTCATTGATATTGGCTCCCAACGAGCATGTGTAATAAGCAAGCCCCATACAGGAAAAATTGAGTTGAAAATGAAGTAAAAAATCAAAATCAAAGGGAAGATGTAAGAAACAGGGGCCAAAATGAGATATATGTACATTAGGGCGGGTCAAATTGTATGGGGAAAAATGGGGGCAAAAACTTCAGGTGCAAATCCAGTTTCTGAATCTATGGGTCATAATGAGTAATATTGACCGTAGGTCTGAATTGAATTTCAAGCCTCCCTAATTTTGTTAGAAAATTTTATATCCCAATCCGAATAGCGGCTCTCACAAATAAAATACATGAAAATAAATGTCAAATTCGGATGCGGATTGGTCCAGGGAGAAGTGATAGGTGAAGTCTTAATTGGAAAGGTGACAGTTCTACACAAATTCGTTGTAGTGGAGATCGTTGATGAAGTCATATTAGGAGTGGACTTCGTGATTGACCATGACATCAAGATCGATATGCAGAGAAGGGTGATGCGTTATGAGAACCAGGAGGTGCTACTTAACTTCAGTTTGGAAAAAGGGCTCAGCAGTAATCGAGTGCTGGTGAAAGAGATTCGACAAAAACCACAAAAGTCAAAGGCAGCAGATCGGGCAAGGGTTGATGGAACGAATAGGCCAAACAAATCAAAACCAAGGATACCTGCGAGAAAAACACTTGTATTGACAAACCCTAATGGACACACTAAAACGACTGAAAGAATTTTCCAGAAAGAATGCAAGGGTGATTTCAAGCCAGCGCGCACTATTGTTGTGAAACGTCAAGACGATACTGATGATGCAAAGTCAATCCGTCAAGATCAAGCTCTGCAAAGTAGTTCTTCATTGGCCAAACAACAGAGTGCGAGGGAACGATCCAGGATAATTAGTAGTAAGATGAAACGCAGGTACGATGAGAACAATAATTCGGAAGGTTTCTTGTAGGGAGATTTGGTACTGTTATACAACCTTCACTGGCAGAAAGGTGTTCCATCCAAATTTCGGTGTAGTTGGGAAGGCGCGTACAAAGTTGTGAAGAAGATCAGTGATATCATCTACCGCATACAAATAATTGTGAAACCACGAAATATAAGGGTGGTTCATTTGGAGAGGCTAGCTGCGGTTAGATCGAGAGATTTGTCTGATCGGGACGATCAGACTTAGGTGGAGGGCAGTGTGACGAATATTAGTGACACTAAGTGATACTCACATGCTAGTCTGATGCTAAGTAAATGAAGCCACAACAACAGTAAAGCAGGCAGTCACTTGTATCTACATAAACGAATCTATCTTTATGTCTACACATATGTACGTACACGCAGCGGAGAAGAGACGCACAAACACATGCATATATCTTATCTGAGATGCTCACAAAAGAAGGCAATAATTTGTACAAGTATTACTCACGTATACACGCGCATATGAGAAGCTATAAACGTAGTTGTGGCTGGTGATTTTGTAGCTGATAACTAACTAGTAAATTTTAGAATAGAAAAGCCTAGAAGTATGCAACGAGGAAACGAGACAGTATAAAAGGCAACAGTAGAGGCACCTCAATCAGTTTGATTTAATATGCTATCTGGCGAGCGATAGAAGTGTTATTGTGAAGTACTTTAGTAAAGGCCATCTTGCATTAAGAAGGTTGTAAATAAGAGGAATTGCAGTAAATTCGTTACAATATATTAGTACTCCGCCAGTATGCCTACTGTGGGAATCACATCTTATCATGTTAAAAGATGCTATTTCTAATTCATTATCTTCAATATCTTTTGTTGTACACGTTTCAGAGCATAATATGATTGCCGGCTTGAGAACTTCCGCCATCACTTCCAATTCACTTTTATTCGAAACTATACTATTAATGTTTAGGTAAATACATTTTAATATATTATTAGGAGCATTTGCAGACTTGCTTTTTCGATTAACTTTTGCGGGAATATAATCCTCTGGACTATTACGTGATCATTTGAGGGCCTTTCCGGCATCATTTCTGAATGGTTTTCGGTATCCGTTCGGGATCCCGTCGGGGTCATTTCGAAACTTTTTCGAGATCATTTGGGGTCCCTTCCGGCATCATTTCTGGATGGTTTTCGGGATTCGTCCGAAATCCCGTCGGGGTCATTTCAGGACTTTTTCGGGATCATTTGGGGTACCTTCCAGCTTCATTTCTAGATGGTTTTCGGGATCCGCGCGGGATTCCGTCGGGGTAATTTCGGCACTTTTACGGGATGATTTGCTTTTGCCTTTCGCCATCATTTCTGGATGGTTTTCGGGATTCCGTCAGGGTCATTTCGGGACTATTTGGGGATCATTTGGGAAACTTTCCGGCATCATTTCTGGATAGTTTGCGTGATCTGTCGGGGATCCCGTCATGGTCATTTCGGGACTATTAGGGGATCATTTGAGGACCTTTCCGACATCATTTCTGTATAGTTTTCGGCATCCGTCCCGGATCCCGACGAGGCCATTTCGGAATCATTTTGGGGCAACTACCGGCATCATTTCTGGATTGTTTTCGGTATCCGTCCGGGATTCCGTCAGGGTCATTTCGGGACTTTTCGGGAGCATTTGGGGTCCTTTCCGGCCTCATTTCTGGATGGTTTTTGGGATCCCATCAGAGTAATTTTGGGAATATTAGGGGATCATTTGGGGACCTTTCCGGCATCATTTCTGGATAATTTTCGGGATACGTCCGGAATCCCGACGGGGTCATTTAGGGACTATTTCGGGATCATTTGGTGTACCTTTTGGCATCATTCCTAGATGGTTTTCGGGATCCCGTTGGTGTCATTTCGGTTCTTTTTCGCGACTAATACGTGATCATTTGGGAACCCTTTTGGCATCATTTCTGGATGGCTTTCGGGATCCGTCCGGGACCCATCATGGTAATTTCGGGACTATTAGGGGATCATTTGAGGACCTTTCCGGCATCATATCTGGATGGTTTTCGGTATCCATCCGGGATCATTTCGGGACTTTTTCGGGATAATTTGGGGTCCCTTCCGGCATCATTTCTGGATGGTTTTCGGGATCCGTTCGGGATCCCGTCGGGGTCATTTCAGGACTTATTTGGGGTCCCTTCCGGCATCATTTCTGGATGATTTTCGGGATCCGTCCGGGATCCCGTCGGGTAATTTCGGGATCATTTGGTGTACCTTTCGGCATCATTTCTAGATGGTTTTCGAGATCCGTCCGGGATCCCATCAGGGTAATTTCGGGACTATTGGGGATCATTTGAGGACCTTTCCGGAATCATTTCTGGATGGGTTTCGGGATCCGTCCGGTATCCCGTCGTGGTATTTTCGGGATCTATTCCGTACCTTTGAGAGATAAATTCTTGATGGTTTCCGGGATCATTACGAGACTTTTTCGGGGTCATTTTGGATTGGGATACAAAATTAGGGAGGCTCGAAATTCATTTCAGACCTACGAATCCATGGACAATATTACTCAGTATGACCCATAGATTCAGAAACTGGATGTGCCTTTTCAACAATAATTTTGACCCACCCTAATGTACATATTTTTTACTCAATGACGTCATACATGTAAATTGCATTTGCAGCTACTCCTTAAAGGGATTGGAGGGAAGTTGCATCAATTGGGAGTCTCTTTGGCCATTTCATATAATTTGTACAAGATTAATTCAGGAATACTCTCAATGTTATGAACATATGACATAAATATGTGTCATATTTAATGGAGTTTTATTTTCTGTGAAAAAAGTTACTCTAATATCGCACTAAATTTGGAACTACATCACCTGGTGCTCTTCAAAATAGCTGTATTTGTAGGTAATAAAACCCTTTTTCTTTATTTTGTGAAAGGAGCATACAAACTAACAAAAGAACTGTGAAGCAGCAACAGGGCGACATTATTTTCAGAAAAGAAAACACCATACCAATTGGTTTGGTTTCTCTTCGAAAAAACAACTCTTGCAAACCTGTGCTGTTAGACCTTTGCGTCATTAGCAAAGGCAAACTATCAAGCCATCAGCGGGTTGTTAATCGCTCTATTCTGACGCAGTTGTAGATCGAAAAAGCTGATCCAAATTATACAAGAATTTTCTTCATATTTTGCCGGTAGCCGAATCGACACAAATACATACATAATTGCATGTGGTTGATGTTGTTATTGTTGAGTTGGCACCCATAGAGTTTAGTGTTGATTTTGTATGGGCTTTTGAAGTTCGAGCTCCATAACCATATAGGCGCACACACATATACAATGACCCCAGTAACTACATAAACATAAAATTATATTTAGTCATGCTACATCACTTTGTAATAATTTTCATTTTGCGCTGACTTTGATGCTAGACCGCCATGCTGGTGCCACAGCCAGCCATCGTCGCAGTCACGGCCGACATAAGACAACAACGCTACGCTACTCCAACAAATGCGACACGTCGGGGTATTGAAGTAAACTCCATTATTGCGGGGTGTAGTGTGGCGTTGACGTCCATGTGATCATCGTCAATGATGCTCGCCAGCCATAGCCCAGGGAAGTGCCACTGTATGGCGGTAAAATAACTTTATCGTAAACATACATAACTTCATTTAAAATTATATGCGCCGCTCCGGTTGGTATGATGAATACCCACGTATTTGATTGCCGTTGGCAGCGCTAGTCATGTTTGTTTGGCCAACAAAGAAATTTATAAAAATAAGTTAAGAAATCACATTGTAATTAGGGGAATGAGATTTAAAATCCCCAGTTAGGAGTTTCCATAGAAAATATGTTTAGGGCATGCTGTGCCTATCTTCCAAAAGATTAAAAGCAGAAGTGGATACCTAGAACACCTGGAGATTGAATGAGCGTCAGAAAACCATAAATCAAACGCCTACGAAACAAAGACCGGGATGGACAAATTCAAATATCAAATAACCAGATGACTGTACCAGATAAGCTATGCCTATGCCTTTTCTCCGGGCGAGGTGAGATGGATGTGGTCATCGAGTAGACCAATTCTTACAAATCAATGAATGACTAAAGACTAGTCACGCTGATGTTAAAGCAATTTATTTGCGGGAGCTGGGTGTCTTCCTATGGTTCCCAAAATGTCACTTAAAATAGGTCAGTCTGCTTATCCCGAGAAAATTATAGAATCTAATGCACAAAAGGCTTGTCGCCCAATTTCACTCCTTGCATTGGTGATAACATGTGAGATTATATTACGTTTCTTTTGCACTTCACACGTAATGCCATACACGTGAAAAGATAGATTATTCGAAAAGATAGATAAGGTCCCATCTACTGGGAGTGCCATAATCCGATCTAGAAGCAGCAGGTAGGTTGGGATCGAAGGCAGTCTAGTGTTCGCGAATAACGCAGTAATATTTCTTCTTTGTGCGAGATTCCTATATTTCCTAGTAAGAAATATATTGCTTTAACTGTATAAAGCACTACTAGAGGGCAGATCTTTGTTTTGAGATAGGAGTGGCTGACATTAAGAAGAATACGGTGGTGCGCTTATATGGCTAAATAATTTCCAAAGTCGTATACTTGCATGTTCCCTGAACCCGACCTATCTAGCCGCGTTATCATTATTTTCTACCTACGATCATTTTAAATTAAGAAAGGTTTCAAACCTGACACTTCTAAGAATATCAGTGAGCAAGGCACCTCGCCCCATACCGAAAGTCCTGGGTCCAAGGCCCGGGAAAAGTAACATCGAAATGCTGCAAGAACAGTTTTTCTAAGCAGGGTCAGCCCTCGGAAACGCCTTTGTATCGGTCTAAATCTTCTCGGAGTAATTTCGAGTTTTGTAGTTATTTATTTACAATCAGATAATCTTACCGATTACATAATTTTTGAATTCGCGTCAATCGTAGAACTCGACCATAGAAAGAGAAGCTAAACAACTAAAATTGTGCAAGCTCCGCAGTCGTCCATGCAGCTTGTCAATGTCTCTCCTTTTTGGTTTTCCACGCCCAGAAATATCGAGCAAGCATCCGGCCGCCGTGATGTGGTTGTAGCGTGCTCTGCCTACCACACCAAAGGCCCTGAGTTCAAGTCCTGGGCAAAGCAACAGTGAACATTTATAAAGAAGTTTTTTTTTTAATTAGAAAAAGTTTTCATGAGCGGGGTCGACACCCCCGCAAACACTCCTAGTGTATTTCTGCTGAACAGCTTCTCAGTGAAAACGCATCTGCCTTGCAGATACCTTTTGGAGTCGGCGTAAAACATGTAAATCTCGTCCCCCCCCCCCGTTGTAGGAAAAATTAAAATGATTACGACGCAAAATGGAATAAAAGTTCGGCTTAAAGTCTTTTCAGAGCTATATCGCGCATTGCATTTATTTTATTTACGGATGATCCAGGAGGCAAGTGGTCCATGCTACGATCAGTTTCAGTTCAACTTCAATATCAGCCCTTTTTTACACGCGTATACGTTTCGTTTGTGCTTAAAAAAGACGCCTACCCTGCAAAAATCACGAGTACTCCGTGCATGCATGTATGGAGTACTCGCTATAGACCAAGCGAGTGCTCCAAAATTAACCACAACTCATACAAAAAATATGGTCCAATTAACATTGCGACGTCCTAGGACTGGACCATATGATCTAGCTCCGCATTACATCAGAGTAATCCATGGAGTACCCACAGTCCAATAAACATCGTGTAGGGATTACAATCGTTAAAAACGAGCAATGATCGGCTTACAATATGTTCGTGTAGAAACATGAGTTGGTCCATTGCTGCATTACAGTGGAGTATAATGGTAAGTACTCCAGTGGACCACATGATCCAACGATTTTCGCTTAGATAACGCTTAGGAAACCCATCTAGTGGCAATGGTAAACAACTAGCTACAGCACAGTGTGTACCGAAAAGCGGAGACACAACCGTCTGTTGTATTTCTGTGTATAACATATACCTGAATCAGTTGTGATAAATAGTGGACGCGCATAGAATACATAAAATTAGTGCAGAGGGTGAAACATAAACACATATTTCAGTTACATCTGAGTATAATGCGTATTGAAATTTAGTAGTACTAATTTTATGCGTAGCAATTTCAGAGGTGTATTTAAAGTTTGTCGCTTAGCAGTCCATATAAAGTTTAAGCGTAAACGTATATAGATGTGAAAAAACACAGCTATTTTTGTCTCAGTTTAATACTGAATATTCTGTTATTTCATGTAAAGTACAGCTACAGTACATATGATTTCAATCTTGATGCTTAGCTTGTCGACAATTCAATTCTAATCTTTCTGTGCATATGCCAACTTCACTTTTATTTTCGATCTCTTCGTCTCAATTTGGCTGGCTATGATTGTTGTTATCCCGATATCCAGCTCTTTCTTCCGTAAGAAACTTGGGCTCAACAGTCCCTGGCCACCTAAATAAGTGCACGTAGGATCTTTGTATTCATATTTGTAACATGGTTTGCCCCGAACACGCAATGTTGACAAGCTGTGCGTCAGAGAAATTGTCTAGCTATTCCGTATTGTCAGTAAAGACTTCATATTTCATATCTCACTGGACACTCACCTTGACAATCTAAACTACCGAATTCCATATTCTTAAAAGCTTAAAAAAATCTCTCAGCTCTGCTGATGAAGACATTTACAGTAATTGAGGCGATGTCAACAGCACACCGACCACCCAAACTTAAGCGGATTTTCCACATTAACAAACAAAACAAATACGAATCCAAAAGAATACACATACCCATTTGCAAAAGAGAAGATACGTTAAAAACTAAAAAAGCGTTTATCAATGGACTACGGGCAACTTACAATCCAACCATGACTTTGCAACCCGATCGAGCAGCTACTGTTTAAAGGCATCATTTGTGTGCCACAATACGAATATGAACCGTAGAAATTAAATACAAAAGAAGAAACAAAAAAAAAATAGTTAAAAAAAACGACACACCTCGCAGTAGCCAGAGCCAAATGATGACTACGGCAGCAGCTACGACCAGTCCAGGGCACAGATGATCCAGCGAGGAAGCAGGAAAAGAAAAGCGACGTTAAGTAAGCAAGTGCAGACGATTACATGTATGCATTTTCTGAAGGACGACTTAAGGCGCTGACGACCCGAGCTCCTGCAATCGCATTCCATAAACGCAGGCGGTCTCATATGGTTTGATCCGCAACCGCTTGGCACATTGAAATGTTGATGGGTGTGGGGCAAGTTGCTTGCGGCTGCCACCGTTCTACGCGATTGCATTGCAAACAAAAAGCACAACAACAATAGCAGTAACGACTTGCAAGAGTTGCCCCACACAAAAAAGGCAGGCTTAAAATCAATTCTGCGACAGGAGCTTACGTTGGAATATTTGTTTGTAGGGATGAAAACAACAACAAAAAACTTACAGATAATTAATAAACAACCAACAACAAAAAACAAAAACAACAACAAGCCACATGAAAGCTTCCAACTGCGATCTTTTTGTTTATGAGCAACTGAAACTGGAGAGTCTGAAGATTTTTTAAGTCGTTGGTAAATCTGCCACAGGAAAAGTAACATTGCAGCATTCATAAAAAAAGTATTTCAAAAAGTTTACAAAAACAAAGCCACTTGAAAACAACATAAAAACAATTTTGACAATAACAACAGCTGCAAGCCACTAATAGCTGGGTAAGTGCATTCTTAATTTATAGTGGATGCGGTATGCATCAAGTCGACCGCTTACCTATGCAACTTAGAGAAGCGCAAATGCATGGATTTACTACAAAGTTGTGAGGTAGAAATAAAAATTATTAATACCGAGAAACGAACTTCCGCTAGTGCAGTTAGGAGCTTGAAATGGTGTCAATGCCCCAGAACGTCAACCATAATGGCCTATTTGTTTTGCAAGGATGTTAACGTACATATGTATGTTTTTTAAGAATGAACTCCACCCATAGCCGTCTCCGTAGTATATCATCTCCACCTACATACAATTGAGATGGTTGAATGGATGACTTTAAATCGTCGAAGAATTATACTGCCAGCATATGCGGCAGATGATTAATGGAGATCAACGGGTTAAGCGGCTAGAGTTCACGGACTCCACTAAATGTAATATATGCCCGCCACCTAAATACAGAGCAATCAAGCACCACACGCTACTTCAAGATATTGAGCGAGCATAACATTTTCCTAGTTTGAATATTGGTTCCAATTGTTGGAAAGGTAAACAGGCGGCTGTGCAATTCAGGAACGAAACATATAAGTCTAGAAAAGTGGAAATATTATCCTCACTATACATATTGCAACTCTTTTTCTCTACAAGAAGGAGTCACCATAAATTCCTACATATACTGACCTAATAAAACAACAAAGAAATCGTAGTCATATCTTTGAATACATCCACCTGAGCTCGGTAGGTTAAAGGAGCGAAGCAGGTTCCAAAGAACCCTACTAGATCATCCATTTACAGGGAGCTTTCTACAAAAAATCCTAAAGCTATCATTTATTACGTTGTAAAAAACCGGGACTTACATCCCTAATAGGTGTAGGTACAACATTTTATCTACTGATTCCGGACTACTCAGCTTCTGCTGCTTTTATACTCTCTGCCCAAAGGTCTAGACGTTTCTTCTTCTAGAATCCTCTACCTGGTCACCAGCCATACGCGCGTGTATTTGTAGTGTGTAACCATATGCGTTTGTATATGTGAGCAAAGTAGTAGCTGATGATGACATGCGTTTCTGAGTATCTCTCTGCTGCTTGTATGTATATGTGTACATGATGATTAATTTGTTTATGTACATACAAGTGTGGCGGCTTGCTTTATTGTAGTAGTGGCTTTATTTACTTAGCATCAGATTAGTGATGTGAGTATCACTTAGTATTACTAATATTCGTCACAATATATAAACCCATATTTGCGCTCTTGGTTTTTTTTTTTTTTTGGTTTATGATTTTGAAGAAGCATAATAGCTTTCAAAAATATGTTTTGTTTAAGTTTACGCTAATTTCCAGCTGTAATTGGGTCGGCAGGCAATATTGGAATGAAATATTCCTTAGAAAATTCGGAAATATCAGACATTGCATCTGCAACGTGTATGTCAGTAACTTTATTCATAAAAACTTATTAAGTGCTCCCTATCCGAAGCCCAATATAGACTTATACCACTATCTAGTGACAGCCAAAAGACGTATCCTGTGCCGCCGCTGAAGAAATGATAGAAATCCAACGCATCCAGAAAATTTACTAGTCAAAACTAGGTATGTTGACATAACCGGATTATTACACAACAAACTCACGTCCGGTTGGACCGGACCGCCCAGTTCCATCAGCTTAATCAAGTAATACAGCAATTGGAAAGACAAGGGTAAATCTAATCATTTTCAAATTAGTTTTTTTTCCGTTTCCATAGGTGGATACCGATATGAACAACTTCCGGACCTTCATTCGCATTATATTCCCTATACAGCAGTTCTTAGTTCCCTATATATGTTGACGTCTTCGTAAATTACATACAGCTCTTCATGATTCGGCTTGTTTCGCTGATTTCCCGACCGATGTAAAATTATTGTATGTTGAAACGATATTTAGTCATCCCTTGTCAAATTTGGTTCCGGGACGGAAAATTGTCCTTCATAAAATCTCCTTCGGCACTCGCTATCGCCAACGCGCGGAGGTTCAAAAATCTTTTTCTCGAATAATGCTAGAGCCGTCGCATCTGATGCTGTCAGCGTGCACGTTTATGCACCATATATCAGAATGGGTGAGAGAGAAACTTGAAATGCTCGATTTCGTTTGTCGAGTGAGGACTTCTTAGTCCATATGGTTTTCTTTGATTTACTATTTTTAAATTATGACCTAACAGCAACGTGGTTGCCAAAAAGAAAATGTTCTGATTCTGTGCTTGATGACAGCAAGTACTACGTTTTCTTAAGATGTACGCGGAGCAAAGTCAAAATGTGGACGTGTAGCTGTACAACAAACAATCCGTTCGCATTCGTCACATATTACAGTCTTTACTGGGCTTTCACATGTTCTTTCTGCAAATAAACTTTAACTGAACGATGGAAATGAGCAGTGAGAGCATATTTTCAAATATGAGAAGGCCAAGGAAAGAACGAAACGCGATCTGTCAAATCGAATTTATCGAAAAATGGGTATCGTCAATAACGCTTAAATCTAGCGAACTTGCGAACGTGCAGCTTTAGACCTGGTAAGTCTGCCCTTGGTCTAGATTTTCTCAATGCATCAATGTTGATTCATGAATGTTGAAGAGATTCAAGAATAGAAAACTATCTCATACCATCCTTTTTCGATAGCACAAAAAGAAATTGTTTAAACGCAGCTTTATCTAGATCTACCAGCCTCATCAGTCGTTCCAGGCTAAGCGATATATCGGACAAGACGTATAATTATCGTACTATTTATTTGATTTGATATGCTGGAGAGTTACATAAGCCGATATGTAAACATCTTAACTTACAAACATTCAAATTTAGAAGTTTGGCAAGTTTTTATTCCGAAAATAGCCGAATACCAAAACCAAGTCGAACATTCGGTCTGACACAAATAAACATTCAACAGTTGTTTACCTTTGCCTCAAAGTAGAGGTGTTACTGCTGTTATGGCTAATTAAGATTTCTTAACCGTGTTCAGACTTTACTGCACAAAAAATTTGGGCACAAAAGCATACAATAAAAAAATATAACAAATAGGTAAAGATAAATAAGATATTATCTTAATGTAACATACGTATATCTTGAAATAATCTCATATGCCTGAATTTTGTTAAGCTTTTCCCCAAATTAGTTCTTTAAACAGCGGGTTCAAACAAGTGCTGCCAGGACATATACCTTCTAGGTTATTTGAGCAGTACTTTTTCTTCCAACTGGTAACAGCCTTTTCTCATTTCTTTCTGCGACAGAAATGACAGGACCTACATGTCTTAAGGGTCTGCAAAGTTAACATAGTCATAACCATATTTTTACTTCTCAATATCAATTGGCATCAGTTATTGGTGCCTTAACCTAAAAATCGTGATATTTTCATAAAAGGAAGAAAACGCAAAAAATTACAAACATATACCACAAAATATAAGTCTCTTAGTCAAAACGTATCCAAAACAATAAATAAAATCTACAAAAATTAATAAATTCTCTAACTCAAATATTTTGAGGTTATGGATATGGCGAAAAACCAAAAACCAATTGGTTGGCTATGGTATGGTTTTGGCTAGGGCGTTATGGTATGGCACCTGTGATCAATTACATTGATTTTCTTACACTAATCGGTTAAAACTAATAAATCTTCCTACCACTGCAAGTCGTAGAGAAATGCTAGGTGTACTATTTATGGCTAAACTATTAAATGGATCAATTTCAACATTTCTTTTGAACGAAGTAAACTTGAATGTTCCATGCCGAGTTTCAAGGCATTATAAACCTACAATTCTTAAACAATGCAGAAACAATTTCCAACTAAACGAACCTTTTCTGTGTTTGTGTGAAGATTATAACTGTCTCTCGAGAATAATCGATGTTTCGGACTCGCTCTTTGCATTGAAAAAAACGGTTCTATCTTCTCTTAATAATTAAAAAATTATATGTATACGGTTAATTTTTGTATTTCTCAACTGATGAGTTTCTCTGTAGCTGAGCAGTTTTAGATCTCGGCGCTAAGAAGCCACTGCCTCTCAAAGACTCGGTAACAATAAAAATTATAAATTATAAATAAAACATAAATAAGAATTAGAATAAAAAATTATGTATTAAAAAAAAAAAACAGGATTAGCATGGTTTCATCGGGCCACTTGAGGGCAGTGCGCTGCGACAATGTCCGAGAAAAAAAGGAAAAAAAAAGTTGGTTGGATCAACTGTTTTATATGGAAATGGATACGTCAAGTATAAACGGCCCTTTATGCCGACTTGGGACGGCATATGCAAGGCAGATAAATTTTGCAGTGAAGTATCAAATTACTGCCGAGGGCAGCCCCGATAAGAAAAACGTAGTCTAAAATATTTTTATGTTAACTTTCCCAGAGCTTCAACATGGAACCTGCAGAAACTTCGTATATTCTTCTTGACGTAACTACAATTGTCTAGGGGCAGTTCCGCTTTGAAGCTTAACCAAAAATTTTCTCCGTGCGAATAAGGCGAACCCCAATCTCGATTTCATAATTGCTTTTTAGGTAATTGTTTTATTTATGATGCTCTATACTCTTCACCTGGACAAATGTTTGTTGGCTTTTGTTGGTGATTTTAATTTCGCTCGCTTTAGGATCAAAGTGCCGCAGTGGCTGCTACATCATTGACTTTTTAATCTTCATGGTGGATTATTGACTAAAAAATAATAATAACTTCCGTACAAAAAGGCGAGTGGCTGTTGGTGATGAACAAAAACCACGGATCGAGAAGTAGCAGCCAAGGTTCGAGTATAAGGTAGCCGAAACTAAGCTGTGAATCATTCAAGAACGTTGTAGAAGAGCCGGATCATGGTTGGCAGAGACTTGAAAATGGATTTAAATGAACGAAAAGTCGAAAAATGTGGACCGGATGTGACAGCCTACTGAAAAATTCTACACAGATCTTTTTTAAATATTCAGAATCACACATCACTGGTAGCTAAGAAAAAGAAGCAACGTAAAAGACTCACACGTCGAGCATGAATTTTGGGAGGAATCAATTTTCTTCACCTTTTTTCCACACCACCACTGGTCTTCAGCAAAACGCATTATGCGCGCTTGAGTAAGTATACTTTGATGTTGTGTGCCTTGTCATTCAAGGCCATGGTCGTACTCAGACAGGGTAAGTCAGCCGCTGCCTAGGGTAGCCAGAGATCTTTCCTCAAAATTAAGTAAATAAATAAAGGCAAGGCGCGACAACCTCCGAAGAGGTTTTAGGCCGAGCTTTTCTTCCAATTCGCGTCGTATCCTTTTAATTTTTCCTACAAATTGGCGGACCGGCATCTGCAAGGTAGACACATTTTCACTGAGAAGCTTTTCATGGCAGAAATACACTCGGAGTGTTTGCCAAATCACTGCCGAGGGGCGAACCCGCTTAGAAAAAACTGTTTCTAAATTTTCAATGGTGCTTTACCCGGAGCTTGAATCCAGGATCTTCAGTGTGGTAGGCGGAGCACGCTACCACCACACCAAGGCGGTCACTTTCTGCTTTTTCAGCGCCTGAAATCAGTACACTTTTTTTGTAAGCAAAAATTCTGATAATCACGTTCCGTAGTATGAATGTGAATTAGCGCTGCGCACCAACCAACAATATCAATGCTGTAGAGCAGGTTCTAATCCCCTCCCCGTCAAAAATGCATGTAAGTGGTGTTTAAATTTTTCTCAAATGTTAAAGGAAAGGTAACCCTTACTATAGCAGGGGCCTTGTCGTTAGTATAAGGGCTTAACCGAACTCCAAAGGTGGTCGTACTACCAAGACGAACTTAAAAACTTCTAAAGAAGGTAAGAATGCGAAGGTAGATGTGAGAGGTAGGGTGAGAAAGAAATCGCTATCAGAGATAATTCCAAACCAACGACGAGAAAGATCACTTGGCAGAGGGGCAGTGGCAGTTCACTGACAAAAACTTTCCTACGACCAATCCTCGATTTTGCAACTGCATCGAAGAAGAAGAAGCACCGAGAGGCAAGAGGCAGCGATCGGCCGAACCTGACAAGCACTGTATCCGTTCACACTTATACTACCACTCTCTCTTGCCACTTCCACCATGCATACTTTCAGAGGTACACAGTACGAAAAATTCCATTTGTATAGAAGGTGTCATGCCTCCTTTCCGTTATAAAAAGTGCTTGTGGAAATGTTGCAAATTACGCTCCTTTAACCTTTTACCAAACTTCAAAGGTCTTGCCAGAATATTTCTTATGGTATGTGCGAGAAGAAAAAACAAAAGAGGGGAAATACATGAATATAGTGTGGAGAAGAGGGAGAGAAAGAGGTGCAGTTAACAGAATTCGTCCTGAAGTGAGTGATGGAGAAAGAGAACCACAGCAAGCGAATGATAGAATTATAAAGAAAGACGAAGACAGCAAAATGCAGTAGAATGGTAAATACTTGTTTAATGTTTCAAAATGTGGAATTAAGCCACAGGCTTTACCTATCGACGGCTGAGTAGAATATACTCCTAACTTGGCTTGATTCCTAAACGTTTCACACAATTTTTTTCAAACGCATTCTCAGCTGAGATAGTTGTTTTTTTTTTTCTAGAAACGTAGGTACGTCAATCACCATCATTTCTGTAGCAATTTGAAAAACAACCAATTTCGAGTTAGGATAATGGCGATACATAAACATTTGTAGAAGCCATTTGATGCTAGGGCTATAAGTAAGTGTCACGACATTACAAACCTCTTCTTTTGAGCCAGTGTAGAACTAATTTCGAATTAAATGAACCTTTTCGATGTTTGCGTCATGATTTTAACACCCATTCTAGTTCATTTGATATAACGGATTCACTGTTTACCATAAAGAAAACTGTCCTATCCTATCTTAACTCGTAACAAAAACAAATAAAAACCAGTAAGGACGGGACTATCTTCGGCTGTGCCGAAGACTTCATACCTTTCATGAATGGGGCTGAACAATAACCTTATCCCGTTCGTAATCCCCAAATAATCGGATGTATAAGATAAGAAATATATAGTGAACAGATGTACATACCTAAACAATTTTTAAGATAAATATAAAATAAAAAATAGCGAAAACCCCCTTATCTGAACGACCGCTTGTATGGGATATATATTATATATAGCTCCGATCAAAGTATTTTTTGAGAAAATCTTCTATGATATATTAAAATATATATCACCGAGTTTCACGTTTATACTTTCTAAATTGCGGCAGGAATGACCAAAATCGTCTTATCTGAACGATCGGTTGTATGGGAGATATATTTTATAGTGGTTCGATCCTACCGGATCCCACAATTGTCTAATATAATACAAAAATACATCCTTGTGCCAAATTTCATTGAGATATCTCACAATTTGAGAGACTAGTTTGCGTTCAAACAGACAGACTGACGGACGGACAGACGGACATGGCTATATCAACTCAGTTCGTCGCCCTGATCAATTCGGTATACTTAATGGTGAGTCTATCTTCTATATTTCTCAACGTTACAAACATCGGACCAAAGTTAATACACCATTTCATGTTCATGAAAGGTATACTAAACGAGCCAGACTCGTGCGCATTTTGCGCAACCAATATAAAATATCTTATCAAATATCAACAGAAATCAGCTGTTCTATCAATAAATTAATTGCGCTGTCATCTGGCGTATGGTAGCAACTGCCGGTAATGCAGTGCAAATGTTCACAATAGTACCATAGTACAAATAGATTTCTTTGTGTGCTCACAATCGTTTATTTTTACCAAATTATTTTAATAAAATATAGCTAAGCAAAAGCACTACGACCAAAATTACCCAAAGCTCGCTAATATCCCGAATCTCCATCTTTACAACAAACAAAACTTTATTTATAGATTTGGATTCCAAATAAGAGCGAAAAAGGGACCCATACATAAAAAATAGCCATTAGAAATAATATATATGATATTTTACGTACTAAAAAGTTCACTTACTTAACAATGTAGTATATGATGTATAATACTCAGCTGATGATTTTTATTCTGTAGCTGAGCAGTTTTAGATCTCAACGCTTAACAAACCTCCGCCTATCAACAACTCGGCAAAAACAAATCCGTGTGTATGCGGATGCACCCCTCGCGTCGGTTGGGCGGACTTTGGAGGGTACTAATCTGTTGGGTATTGGGTAACGGATTGCTGTTATGAAGCCAGAATATCACTTTTATCCTAACTGAACAAAGATTGCCACAGATTTATTGACGCTGAGCTGCCTAGGAAATTTGTCCATAACACCCTGCACAATGAGAAGAATAACAGGTACAGATAACCAATCAATACACTGACAATATGCATATGAGTGCTCAAATCAAACCTTGGCAGAATATTTAACGGTAACATCGGGGCTATCGAAAGTTCGCGTTAGAGTTGTAACATGAAGTTTAGGCTTTAGATGCTTCCTGCTCGTAAGAGAGCCAGGATAAGATACAAATCTTCACTATCTGCGAAAACATGGATCTCAAAAACGGCTGTACAAAGGTTTAAGTAAATCCTTAAAAAATATGTACTTTCTTCCCACCCTTGGTCGAAGCCTTGCTGCGCCCCTGCGCAATGCTATTGACTTGCTTATGTAAACATAGCCAGGATAATTAATAATTTTTCGTGAGACAGAAAAAAATCGTTACTAATTGATTTTTTTGCAATAATGCATTTTATTTGTCATTTTTTATTTCTTTTAAAAACTGTATTTTTTATGGTTTATTAATGGATTGAGACAAACAAAGGTACAAACATACTTACATATGTACATACCAACAATATGCATGTATGTATGTATTCATTGTTATTTTGCGATAAAATAAGACGGTGGCGATCGAGCTAATTAAGCCATGAGTCGCCATTGGCTATATTACCCACCACGAAGACCACCTAACATGAATTTGAAAAGTTGAATGCAAAAAACCACCAACAAATAATAACAACAAAACAAAACTAAACAAGTAAAAAAAAAGCAGATAATAGCTGTAATAACTGATAGAAGACACAAGCTACATGCAAACATACATACTTATTAGATTGAGCATACGGGCAAAAATTGGTGTTTGTGCAGTAGAGTGCATAGATTTAGCAACATAACAATTCCTTTACATTTCTGCTCACGCCATCGGTGCTGAAAAAAAACTCTCCTTTGCGCGAGAAATCTTCATGCATCTTACGACAGCATAAATCCGCAGCTATGTGTCTCGAGTTTAGCTTCCCAGACGATATCGACCGAATCCGCAGACCAGCTATTTATTATACGCCATTTCAGACGTCAATATAAGCAAAACAAAAGGAAACCAACTTATTTAACATACATCTGACCTCTCATAATCTATGCTTGTTCCCACATAGACATAGTTCCAAATTTGCAGCTGTTAACAATGATTTATCCGCCAAATCGGAATGTCGCCGAATACCGTAAATATACAGGTTTGTTTGTCTTCGACAAGGATAACAGAACTTAAGTAGCAGCTGTTAATGCAATAACATAAAAACGACCAGCGTCAATAGTTGCAGGTTTTAGTCACTTTTGTCGGAAACCTCTTTTGACCTCGACTCGCTCGAAATTTTTATGTTTTATGCCATATATAAGAGGTTCTTTCGTTTGCATCTTTAGCCTATCGAAGCTTTTGAGTATCGAATTAGAGCAATATTCACATAGCTGCCGACCGTCGTTTCGATGGCCGAACTACCTCAGAGGACTTCCTTGGTTCCCGAGCTAGGATGTGTGAGCTATGCTTGGAAATATAGTTAATAGAGGTACCAGTTTTTAAGAAGTTAAAGGACCTGCCAATTCATCATGGCTATTATTGTAGACGTGTAAACTCTTCCTCAAGATTTTTGTCAGAGACAGATGTGGTTAGTATATTTTAAATTCAATCACAACTGTACATCCATACATATATACATATTTACATGTATGCGTAACCGCAACTATCAGTAAAGTTGCTGTTTGCTGTACCCAGTAGCCGCAACAGCAACAACTCAAATGGCAGAAAACCCCAATGGTCAAACGACTAAACGCAAGCGGCGTTCAAAACCGCAAACACGTAGTCATATCACTCGTTTTAAGTGAGCGGCAATAACATGCCATATTTGCATATCTACCAACTAGAATAAATACGTCCTAGAGATGGACGCGAGCTCTATTATTTCATCCACCATGGCGCCAGGCTTATTGCTTGTCGCCTTAGCGATAACCTGCGGAATCCATCAATGCAGGGTGTTTGTTTACAGCCTTGGGAAACCACTCTAAGTTGGTACACTGCCCCCCCCCCCCCCCTTATTTCAGCGAATGAGGTCACTTTGAAGGGTCTTCTATTTAGTTACTCGTAAATCCAGAAGCTTCGCTGGCTGGGCCATATTAGGAAATTCTTTAACTCCGACCAAGAAAGTATGTGTATCTTTTTGGTTTACCCTAACGCTTAAATGTGGATTGGTACTTAATTATGGTTACATGTTAAGGAGTGCAAAAGGTTGCGGTGGAAGCATTTTGCCCTTGTTCCTAACCCGAGACCTGAAAAAACGATCTAGGGAGTTTCTAATAAAAAGTTTACACGGATTGAAAAATTGGAACTGGGACTGGGATGTACTAGAAGTTGCGGTGGGTAAAGCATTCAACAAGGAGCAAATGGATTTGATATTAAAGAGCCAACAACGAAAATAACGACCTTTGTTGACAGCCTCAAAAGGATCTAAAGTGATAAATCTGATGGTCCGATGATAGCGTATATTTTCAAGTTCCTCTAATGAAGCTGCGAGGATGAGGAGAAAAACAGTTGCTGTATAACTTTATTGTAAAATTTACAATGTAAATGTCTGGTACCCCAGACAAAGCGACTTATATCCCGGGGTCTGTTCCCTCGATGGTCTGACAAAAATAAGGAAAACGGCTTCATTTCATATAAGAAATTAAGTAGTTTAATAGAGATTAAGTAAAAAATATTGAACGAATGTGTTTCCACGCTGCAGTAACTGGCAAGACACACATCGTGGAAGTACCTAAATTCTACCTTTAATGCCCGATAATTATTTAGGGCCTTAGCCTGCGCACACTGGTCGGTCTTATATGGAGTTGGTGGCCAAAAATACTTCCAGTAGAGATATCAACGTGAAACTTTGGTCACGGCTTTACAAATATGTGAGAATTATTTTTACATAAAATTGGTGCGGCTGATACCTTCATTCCGACCCACAACCACCCACTTTCGCCGCATGCCTACAAGACGTAAGTAGATGTCGGGGGAAAAGTGATAGTATGTGTCTATCGCAAATACAATGTTTAAAAGGAATAAATTAAAAATTAAAGTTATTAAAAGATCTTGCATACATAACAATAACAAAACAACAAACACACACAAAAGTTTACATTTGCATATCGTCGACTGGATAAAATAATGTCGTATGTTACATGTGAGCACATATAACATACGACTATAATTTATAAGGGAGCTATCAGAAAACTGTCGCAAAACATAGTTAGTGGCAGCTGATATTAACACTTTAAAATCTTACAACTTTGGCTAATAATAAGATATAAATCCCAACGTGAGGATCGGTGAGGAACCCAACTAAAACTTTAGCTGAAATTGAAATATTTGTGCAAATAAACACCAATAAAGGCACTGGTGAAATTTTAAATAACAAAAAAAAAAAAATAATAATAACACAACAACCTAAAGATACTAAAATTATTTCAAAATTAGGTAAATAGATTTGACTTCAATATTCATTTTTATTTATTTCAATACAATGATATATTATATATTTTTAAATAGCTTAAACTTGCACTTTATTTTTAACTTGCTCTCTAAGCTATTCTTAAAGAGTACAGTTCGAATAGAACAAAAGCAAATATACCTTTAAAAATGCTTAGAGATAAGAGATACTAACAACACATTTGGTGACAAACTTTTCACTTAAATTTTTTTATATTTGGCATATGGAACCGACCACTGTGCAACGTTCAGAAAGCCTTCTATAATTTTTACTGTGGGAAACCATAACTTTCACTTAATAAAAATTCATTTTGGTCCGCGATAGGTCCAGGATAATCCCGAAATTCCCTATCAATCTCTAATACACACCTCTCGCAGCAACTTACAACCTCAAGTACACGGTAGATAAAATATAGTCGATGATAGGAACAAAAATTGTGCCGGCGACAACGGAGGAAACGGAGGCAACGGAGTGGACGATGACAACGCCCAGTATCACCAGTAAGCAAGTAGTAATTATTGCATTAAATGGGAGACGCCATGGCGCGTATGTTGTTATTAGTGTTGTTTTGTTGTACGTTGTTTGTGGCCAACATGAATGACGATTTGTGTGTGCGTTCCACAGTAGCCCAGAGACTCGAAGCAACTTTGTAAAAAAGCTCGATTGAATTATAACACAACTCCCAAAGTGGGGTGCAGTCAGCGGGGATAAAGTGCCGCGCGCCAAATGCTGATGCATTGCACTGCAAACGCCCGTGTCGTGTCTATGCATGCCAATAGTAAGAGTTTTTTTTTTATAAAAGCAGCCAAATAACTGTAACTGAAGTTGCCAGAGGTGAAATCGAACTGTAAATCAATCACTTATCTTACCGAAGACAATGGAACCTAAGTCCGACTTCGACACTACCGTAGCTATTTTCTAAATTTTCTGAATACTTTTTTTTTGGCGTTGCAACAACAGCAACACATGTTTTGTGATCACTCAAATAATGGTTTATTGTTATTGTAGCAGTAGGTAATGGAAACAGGGACCAAATCGTAATATCCGTGATCAATGACTCGTCACGTAAAAATATGATTTTCGGATTATAACATACATCGGCATGATGATATAAGTGAACGAGTAACCGAACGTAATATCCTAACTAATTATTTATTGTTATTTTACCAACAAATTCGACGATTTTATTAAACGGTTTTATTTAGCTTGACTTGATAGGCAGGCCGCATGCACGGCCGTTGTGAACGAATTTTGTAATTGAAATTTAAGTAACTTCGCGATAAGCTACAAGCTTGAAACTTGGAATATAGTTCAGAACCCGATGACAATGCAATAAAAAGGAAAAAATCGAGATATTCACAAAAATCGTGTTTGTAGCCCGATTTGGCTCATATTTGGAACACATAATACATACAAGAATAAAAAGCGACTTATGAAAAAAATCGTCGCTACGTGACGCAAGGATCGAATATTCACAAAAATCGTATTTGTGGTCCGATGTGGCTCATATTTGGAACACATAATACATGCAAGAATAAAAAGCGACTTATGAAAAAAATCATCGCTACGTGGCGCAAGGATCGAGATATTCACAAAAATCGTGTTTGTAGCCCGATTTGGCTCATATTTGGAACACATAATACATACAAGAATAGATTTGTCATATTTCTATTGATAGTCATAAGTAAACCAACTGAACCTTAATCAGGTTATGCTACGCCTCACATTTTTAGAAATTTCACGCGCCCAGCGCTTTTATTGAATTGTCTGATCAACGCCCTAGATTGATAAGGGGTGTGATGACTAGTACCTAGGACCTACCTAATTATTTTCTAGCTTTTCGTATTATTATTACTTCATGTAAGTATTGTTTTCAATAAAACCGTTTAACTTAAAAAAAATTTTTTTTAATTATTTTATATCATTATTACTTTAAAATCTATTCTAACGTACTTTTGGTCCTAAAAGGAGAAGATGATTCAAAATAATTCGAGATTTCTTTTTAATATCACGGGTAGCTTTCGAGCTTCTGCAGAATAAGATGATATTATCGCTTAATATAGAGCATTCTGAAGATCTACACATCCATCATAATCTTATCGAAATCTTTATTTAGCTAAGACATCACCCTAAACATCTTCCTAAGTTAAAAGAGCCTGCTTTGCTCAGATCTACATACATCCGGAATAAAAAGCATCTGTGGTTGGCTCTTTAAGCCGGAGTCAATGGTGCCGTATGTCGTATCGCTGTATCCGTATCCCTAACGTAATCAGCTGTTTATCGTTACGACGGTAAACCAAAACCCAATTGGTTGGCTACGATACGGTTACGACCTTAGCGGCACCAATAATCGATTGCATTGATTCTCATAAGATTGGTCGAATCAGCTGTTATAATGTTACCGATACGGTTACCGATAAAGCACCAATGTCTCCAGCTTTATTTGATGTAATGCATGGCTGATAGGAATTATGATTTTATTATAACAGTTAGAAATGTACCTATGTATAACAGTTAAGAATAAACCAAATTTTTTATAGACCGGCGGTAGCCGTGGTGTAGTTGTAGCGTGCTCGACTACCACGCCGAAGCATCGAACATCGATGGGTCTCCCCTCGGCAGTGATTTGGCAAACACTCCGAGTGTATTTCTGTCATGAAAAATTTCTCAGTGAAAATGTGTCTACCTTGCAGATGCCGTTCGGAGTCGGCGTAAAACATGTAGGTCCCGTCTCGCCAATTTGTACGAAAAAGGAGCACAACACAAATCGGAAGATAGGCGCGGCCGTTATATGTTGTGTTGGTTTCAAAGAAACTGGTATTTTTGATTTTGTTCTATTTATAGAACTACAAAGAATTAACCAATGTTGTCTATTTGTATGAATTAAGCGGCGGTTGTCCTCATTGCTGTATAAATTGAAATGTGAATGTATGAAAACATTTATTTGAAGCAATTTTTAATTTAGAATTTATTTAATAATTTGGGAAAATTTTAAACAACGTGGCATCAGGACGGACAAGGCAGAAATAAACTCCTCTGAAAATGTTCTTCTAGTGAGCTTCGTTTCCTGCTGGGTCGTAATTAAAATGCACGTATCGGCAATGGCTGGCTGCAATTGCAATTGTAAGCTTGTTTTGGTTTTGGAGCGCGCACCAAGCGCGTGGTGCAATGCCGTGGATTTGACGGTGGGAGATTGTTTGCTTACCATACGATTGTAGATTGCTGTTTAATGTTATTTACTATTGCTAAGTTAGAGTACGTCAAAAGAAGGAAAAGAAAAAATACAACAAAAACAAAACATAACTATAAATTAAGACATTATACGATTAAAAACAAACAGCGTCGTTAAAGTCAAAGCAAACTTGCCACCAAAGATTGCCGTTCATCGTTGGTGGTCGCTACGGCTCACCGACAACGACAACGCCAACGACTATACGAACTTATATACATACAGACATACAAACCAAATACAAACAATCAATCGAAAAACCGCTAGCAACGCTGGCAATCGGCGACCGACGGGCGACGATCAACCACGTGAGCTTGGGCGAGCAACAAAAAGATAAACACATATTTTGGGCTGCTGAGGAGGGTGGCCCGTATAGTATTATTGAGGCTATTTTCACAATTATTGTGTTGAGCGGGACGGCGTGTGGTTGCACTAACGCAGTAACGGCAATTTCGCGGATATGATCAACACCAACTCTTGTGTCCTCTTTCGCGTACTGTAGTACGTGACTAACCCATGTCCTCCGGCGAGCTGCAATAGGGCTTTCGCGGAATATTCAACTTAAGACTGGTTAAATTTGGAAGTGGCTGTCCACGTACATACATACATGCCTGATTTATCCAATCAGACTACACTTTTCCGACCAGAACCACAATCAAACAATGGTGGTCAGATGTCTTAGTGCGTAGAAAGAAGAAGGGATGTTAAGCCCTATACTACAACCGAGGATGGAAGAACCGACATGCTATCACCCAACTATAACGAAGTATGAATATCAATAACTTGACTAAGAAACAACAAAACGTCAGAAAATTATTAATTCCGCCGATCTGTCAATTATTAAGACAAAGAATTAGTGGTAAAGCACCGACATGCTTAAACTGTTATAAAGAAGATGGTAGCACGAGTTTATGCATACCGCTTGAAAAGCATGCTCTGTTCAACATACAATACGATCCCGCGAACCGTGCTCTCTATAACCAGGAAAAGTCTTTTCAATACCGCAAATAAGATTCTATCTCGTATGTATCACGTAACAGACGCCCACCATCATCGAGCTGAATAAACTTCATGACAGCGGCTTTCGGTCGTGTCGAAAATAAGTAGCCCTCAACTTTGATGATCTCCACTGGACTGTCTTTCCCGGAGTCGGAGGTTACACTAAAAATAAATAAATAAATCAAAGAGTAACGAGCAAGTTCTACTATGGACTGAGTAAACAAACAACTGAGATCTGAGCTAGAAATATGAATGAAGAAATTTTAAAGCTAAATCACCAAATAAACCACCCTTTACAAACACGCACACACACATCAAAACTAGTCGCTGCTATTGTGGAGCTAGCGGGCGATTCGGGCTAGTTTCGTTCGTTAAACGTTTAAAGGAGACGCAATGATGGGCCAATTGGTGTACTTTGGCGTATAGGTGCGCCTGTGCTTGGTGGTTAGTTTAAGGTGTTTTGTTGTGTTGTTGGTGTGATAATGCTTTGCTGTTGTGTGGTGCAGAGTTAAAAGTGATTGCTTTTGTTGTTTAGGTAGGCGCAGCGCGTAGGCACACGCATCAATGGTGGCAATTGTATAAAATTGTTTTTTGTTTTCAACAATTATCCGCTTATATGTACATATATACATTTACTATGTGAGTATATATGTTTTTGTGCGGGTATTAAATGTACTCGAGTCGCCGCACTATGAGGTCTGGCTATAGCGCTTGCTGAAAATTTTCCAATTTACCTCACCTACCGCCGACTTCACATCACCACTTGCCATCTACGAAATAACGTTCAATCGCTCACTGCCTTGGTTAAGCTTGCCAAAGCGAAAATTGGTGTTAGTTTAAAGAGCACGTGGAAGAAGAAAGTCGAAGTCTCTTCCACCTTTCTTCGTAGTTTGAATAATGCTGTTGATGCAAGAATAACCGCAAACTCTTCAAAGAAAAGTCGAATAAAGAAAGTTTAAGCATAAATCTCCACTATACAGATTGGCTTCACATTCTCCCTGGTCTGGCCATTTCACGCCCTGTCTTCCTGCTCCATCGCAAATCTTTTCTTAATAATTAAAAAATTATATGTATATGTATAATCTTTGTATTTCTCAACTGATGAGTTTCTCTGTAGCTGAGCAGTTTTAGATCTCGGCGCTTAAGAAACCATTGCGGCTCAAAGACTCGGCAAAAAAAAATTAATTTTAAATTACAAACAAATAAAAAAAAATATACAAAAATTAACAGGATTAGCCTGGTTTCATCGGGCTACTTGGAGGCAGTGCACTGCCACAAAGTCCGAGGAAAAATTGAATTGACATCCACACGGCAGTCACCGCAGCAATGACAAACAACAACTTATTTCACCCCCATGGCGTAGACCTAAGCATTCAAAACAGAACAGTATCAGCTTATCGATAGAGGCATATGCCGTAGACGCAGTACCCAAGTATACCATAGTAAATGTGTTCGCTCAGCGAATGTCGCACTGTAAATAATTTTGTTCTTGTAGTAACGGATTTCAGTAAGCTCTGATACTATAACCTTTTAAGCTAGTCCGACTGAAGCGGGAAGGCTTTGTTTGTTCCCATTCTAGGAGAGCTGCTAAGGGTTTCGACTACGTAAGCGTTAAGAATACGTTTAAAGAATATCTTGACTGACCCTTTAATGCGCTTGACTTTGAATCTCTATATAAACACACTGTGAAGGACATATTGTCTTTTTTTTTTTTTTTAAATAGTGTAGAGCTTAAGGCATTGAATAAAAAAGGGTCTATTTTTTCTTGGTATGCTCTAGGCATATTTAACAAGCTCTGTGATTATCTTCACGTTTGTGAAGTTTGGCAAACACTTCGAGCGTATTTATGTCATGAAAAGATTTTCATCGAAAATCAATCTGCTTGCAGATGCCATTCAGAGTTAGCATTATACATGTACACAGCTCCAGTCCCACTAATTTGTAGGAAAAATTGTCCTCTTGTCCTCTATAAAAGGTTGAGTCCCTCCTCATTACTCTGAGAAGACTGTTTATTGTTTGCCGTTCACTCCCAGGAGAAGGAGCCTCAAGACAAATATATAAATTTTTAATTAAATGTGATATCTCAATGGGCGTGAAACAGAAGGTATTTTACCTCGTAATTCAATGTTTTTAAATACGGTTTCCGCCTTATTTCAATTATATTTGAGAATTTTAGGAAAACAAGTAAGGAAGTCTAAGTTCGGGTGTAACCGAACATTACATACTCAGCTGAGAGCTTTGGAGAAAAAATAAGCGAAAATCACCATATAGGAAAATGAACCTAGGGTAACCCTGGAATGTGTTTGTATGACATGAGTTTCAAATAGAAGGTATTAAAGAGTAATTTAAAAGGGAGTGTGCCATAGTTCTATAGGTGGACGCCATTTCGGGATAGCCCCATAAAGGTGGACCAGGGTTGACTCTAGATTCTACAATTTGTTTGTGCGATATGGGTATAAAAGGAAAGGTGGTAATGAGTATTTTAAAGGGGAGTGATCCTTAGTTCTATAGGTAGACGCCTTTTCGAGATATCGCCATAAAGGTGGACCAGGGGTGTGTTTGTGTAATGTGTTTGTACGATATGGATATCAAATGGAAGGTATTAAAGAGTATTTTAAAAGGGAGTGGGCCATAGATCTATAGGTGGACGCCATTTCGGGATATCGCCATAAAAGTGGATCAGGGGTGTCTACTCTAGAATGTGTTTGTACGTAATGGGTATCAAATGAAATGTGGTAATGAGTGTTCTAAAAGGGATTGGGCCTTAGTTCTATAGGTGGACGCCTTTTCGAGATATCGCTATAAAGGTGGACCAGGTGTGACTCTAGAATGCGTTTGTACGATATAGGTATCAAATCAAAGGTATTAATGAAGGTTTTGAAAGGGAGTGGCCCTTAGTTGTATATGTGAAGGCGTCAATAAACCAATCCAATTACCATGTTTCATCCCTTTTACTATTTGATATACAATTATGGCAATTTTTTCATTTTCGAAATTTTCGATATCGAAAAAGTGGGCCAAGATAAAGTGAGTTCAGTTAAGTACGTGAACTAAGTTTAGTAAAGATATATTGATTTTTGCTTAAGTGATCGTGTTAACGGCCGAGCGGAAGGTCAGACGGTCGACTGTGTATAAAAACTCGGCGTGGCTTCAACCGATTTCGCCCATTTTCACAGAAAACTGTTATCGTCATAGAAGCTTTGCCTTTACCAAATTTCATAAGATTGGTAAATTTTTGTTCGACTTATGGCATTAAAAGTATTCTAGACGAATTAAATGAAAAAGGGCGGAGCCACGCCGATTTTGAAAATTTCTTTTATTTTTGTATTTTGTTGCACCATATAATGATACTGGAACAACTGGAGTTCAATGTTGACATAATTTACTTATATACTGTAACGATATTGAATTTTTTCTTAAAATTTTACTTGTAAAAATTTTTTTTAAAAAAGCGTGTTCTTAATCTGATTTTCCTGATTTTTATTAAGGACACATATAATAATAAGAGTAACGTTCCTGCCAAATTTCATCATGATATCTTCAACGACTGCCAAATTACAGCTTGCAAAACTTTGAAATTACCTTCTTTTAAAAGGGGGCGGTGCCACGTCCATTATCCAAAATTTTACTAATTTGCGATTCTTCGTCATAAGATCAACCCACCTACCAAGTTTCATCGCTTTATCCGACTTTGGTAATGAATTATCGCACTTTTTCGATTTTTCGAAATTTTCGATATCGAAAAAGTTGGCGTAGTTATAGTCCGATATCGTTCATTTTAAATAGCGATCTGAGATGAGTGCCAAGGAACCTACATACCAAGTTTCATCAAGATACCTCAAAATTTACTCAAATTATCGTGTAACGGACAGACGGACGGACGGGCGGACGGACGGACATGGCTCAATCAAATTTTTTTTCGATACTGATGATTTTGATATATGGAAGTCTATATCTATCTCGATTCCTTTATACCTGTACAACCAACCGTTATAAAATCAAAGTTAATATACTCTGTGTGCAAAGCACACTGAGTATAAAAACGGCAGGCTTAGCTCGGCCAACTTTAACTGTTTCAAACAAATCTCGCATACGACAAATCGCCAAATGACCCCAAGTGTGGGCTTTCCACGGCCGTTCTTACTGTTTAAATACGGTATGTCTGTCGTCCTTTCTGGAGCGTGTGCCAAAACTTGTGCCGCTATTTGCATTGCCTTTTTAAGTTCAGCGAGCCGACGATAAGGATCTTTGATAAGTTTATGCTGTGCGTACGCCTTTGTTTTATCTGTGGTATGCTGTAAGTGCTAACAACAACAAACACGGCAAATGTTGCGACATTTTGTTTGCCGATATATTCAAGTATGCTTGATATAGTAATTGAAGTTGTTTTTATTGTGGTTAATGCTGGTTGTTTCTCTATCGCGTTCTTAGTTGCTTCATTGTAGTCCTTTTGTTAAAGTTTCAAATAAAAGTGATACCGATGGTATTATAAAATCCCGATCCAAACTTTTTCAATTAAGTCAACTAACAAAAAGATTCCAAGTGCTTTGCAATATTTGACGCCAATCAAAACGAGCAAGGGAAGCCAGGACTTTTCCACTTGTTTTCTTCCAGCTTTCCGGGCCATTTTATAGTAGGACCAACTCTTAGAAGATTTTACGCTTTAATTTGCTGTACTTCATATTCTCAAATTTGAATAAAATTAGTAGAGTTCATCATTAAATATCCTCCTGTAGTCGGCAATGGAAGTATGCGAATATCCGTAAATCTTCCAAGAACACTTTCTATCGGGCTGGGCATGACAAAAGATTTATAGAGTGTGACCTTTGATTGTCAAGAGGGGAACTTCATTCTCAATTACCTAGGATTTGTCACATCGCCCCTATCTAAGCAGACGAAATCAGCAGTCAACAGCAATATACCTGGAAGCAAGTTTGCCGGCTTGTTTTTTAAAACAGCTAGCTCTTCGCCTGTTCCGCTTTTCCTACTAGACATACTCTACGCAGAGCTTTTGGCACGACTTTTAGGCCCAATTATATCAACACGATCAGCGCCAGCGTAATTTTATATTCTTGAGCATATTTGATCTGCAGCTGGAGGTTTCCACTCCAGCATTAAGTTAAAGAAATCGCGGAATAAGGGCTAGCCAGGTTTAAAGCCACGTTAGATCTGTAACGTATGATGTCATGATTATTGTTCAACACCATTTGGATAAGCTTTATGAGTTTGTAGGCCAGATGCAGCTATAATGGGCACGAATTACGCTATATATTTGTGTATATAGGGCATGGTCGATGTAAATTCCGGTCGGAGGTTATGTACTTTTGACGCATAATTTTGTAGACTTGGCACGACTAGATAAATTATTGCCTTGCTCTGTCGATAACCTTTCAGTTCAGTTCAGTTTCGGTTTTATAGACAATTTCGGGAAAGGGATTACCATAAATATCGCTGGCCCCGATATTCAAAGCTCATCTCTATTTCCAAAGGAACTATACTGAATTCATGATGTTTTTTCTACCATCCCGTCTACTTTTGTAGTTGTTATTGTTGTGATCTCCGTTGCATGTTGGTGGGTCTTAATATCTGAGCGTTGCATTTTTTCGCCTTTTTGTGCATTCCCCCATTACATCCCTGTGCTTAGCATAGCATACTTATTTTGTTGTCTTTATTTGTGTTTAATGATAAAAGAGCTTGTTATTTCATTTTTTTCTGGTTTGATCTTGTTTACACTGTTCTCTGTTGTTGATAGAGCGTAAAGGCTATTTAATGAGGATTTATGCCGTGACCATCTGCTAAACAAAAAAAAAAAAACAAAAAAAATGTAAGGCGCGATAACCTCCGAAGAGATCTAAGGCCGAGCTTCTCTTCCAATTTGCGTCGTGCTCCTCTTGATTTCCCCTACAAATTGGCCGGACGGGACCTACATGTTTTATGCTGACTCCGAACGGCATCTGCAAAGCAGATGAGTTTTCACTGAGAGCTTTTTATGGCAGAAATACACCCGGAGCGCTTGCCAAACACTTCCGAGGGGCGACCCCGCTTCGAAAAATTTTCTTCTAATTGAAAAACCTTATTTCTAAAATTTTGATGTTGCTTTGCCCGGGGTGTGAACCTAGGGCATCGGGTGTGGTAGGCGGAGCACGCTACCATCACACCACGGTGGCCGTCGCCATCTGCTAGGCAGATGAATTTTCGCTAAGACGCTTTTCAGGAAAAATTTTACATTAGTGCACCACGCTTTGACAATATACTGTAACGAATTTATGGAATTACGCTTATTTGATACCTTCTGCTAACGTTGGAATCGCTAAACTGTTTAATAAATCACTCCAATATTCTTTATTGCAAAATGGTCTTTATTAGAGTACTTTGGGAGTAGTACAATTATACTTCACTACGCAACTGATAACGTGTTTAAATCGAACTGATTGCTGATTCCTCACCTTGCGCTGCTTTTATACTGTTTGTTGCCTCGTCTGCATTGTTTCCAAAGGTCTAGACGTTTCACCTTCTACAATCTCCTGCTTGGTACATGTATATTTGTAGTTTATGCGTTTTTCATAGTCATATGCGTGTGTATGTGTGAGCAACTACTTCGGCTGATGACCACATGTATGTGTGTGAGAGATCTCTTCGTGGCCGTGTGCATAAAAGTTGCTAGCTTTAATGTGTACATGTATATACGAGTGGCTGCTTCGTGTTTTTATTGTTGTGTGATTATTAACTAGCCTAGTGATGACAACATTCGTCACAATACAAAAGCAATTATTTTTGCCTCCGTCATTCACCACGCTAGTGCTAGGGGCGCTCCTCCTACCCATTATTAACTTTAACTGGCAACTCCAAACCAAGGTGGACCCGATTCTAAAGAAAAATTTTAGTTTTATGGCTTTAATTTTCCACCGGGTGATAAAAATGCTTAAACTCTAACAAAAATTTATTTGAGTACCATAATTACTAATTTCATGGGAGTAATAAAAAGAAACCGTACACTATTTCTCCACCAGATTTAATTTTAAAAAATTTTATATTTTACCCGTATTCGTTAATGGTGCACTAATGGAACATACAGTCGCTTTTTATGATAGTAATACACTTGGTAGTATTTGCCAAATCACTGCCAAAGGGGAGATCCCGCTGATGAAAAAGTTTCCTTGAGTATTTCGATTTTGTTTTTCCCGATTCCAACTCGCGTTCCTACACTTAGTTACAACACTGAATACCATGGGTAATACCGCACCGAATGTACTCGGAGCGGGAAATTTCCTAGAGGAATGGAGATCTGTTATTTCGTAAGACTCAAGAGTACAGATGACCATCCATATATATCGTTGTGCCTGTCCAGTATTGGCTGAACTGATCCTAACGATAATCGATATCAGAGTGCTTGGGAAGTAAAACGCGGAATATCGTGCGACTCATTGCATAGGCCCTGACTCGGGCGTCGTACAAGTTCCCGGAATCTTACTGTGCCAAAACTGTTCATGTTTTGAAAGAATATAAAGCTTTCACCTACTCAATTTCGAACTCGAGGTAAACTTCGTCAGACCTTGAGAGTTTGTTAAATTGATTGAGAGACAAAGTTCGTGCTGACACTCAAGGACGCAAAGAAGATTTTCGTGGCAGGAATACTTTATCGAAGACAGCAATCGAATACGGACATTCAGATAATTAAGTAGCCTCGCTATGCATCAGAATAGTATTTTAGGTTCATACTGCTATCTATGAAGGCCACTGAACAGACCAAACTGAACCAGTTGAGCTTGGGTCTGATTTTACTACGAAAGCTCATGCTAGATGGACTCTGTTCTACAAACGTGACGGGGTTGCGTGATTCTAAATCCTTTTTGATTTAAAATCCAACTTCAAATCAAAGATATTTTTTATTTGATTCTTCAACCAAATCAAAGATACTTTTTACACCTTTCATGCTAATGGAGTAGTACATTAAGTTTGGTACGAATCTCGAAATTGTAAGTCCTTAAAGGAGAACAGGTAAACCCACCGAAAATACGAACATAATTAGGATGATCTTCTGATCTGACATCTGAATTGATTTGGCCATGTCTGTTCGAACGCAAACTAGTCCCTGAATTTTGAGATGTCTTGATGAAGTTCGGTGAGTAGGTATATGTGTATTGGTTTCTGATTAGAACTTTATCGGAAACAACGACCGGATAGGACCACTATAGCATATGTTCATTGGCGAGCTCTCTGGTCTCGTCATAGCTAATCCCCCCTACCTATTCGCTTACGAGCCGATTATGCTAGACAGCTTGGCTAGGCCGATCAGGCCTAGGTGAAAATACGAAATGTTCTATTGGGCCTGAGGTTTTGCGACGTTATAGACTTTCAAAAAACAAGAACACACATTTTCGTACTACGCGAAAAATCTAGACAAATATCTTACGAGATATTCGTGCATTTATTCAAGATGTAGAGCTAAATTAACATTCGTATAGTACTAAAATTGATATTTGCAACAGAAAGTGTATATAACGAAAGGCTTAATGAGCGCGGTTCGGATAACACTCGCAATTACGGGTTTTATCGAGTTGCTCTTTCTAGAGCTCCCAAATTCGATAATATAAAGCATTGGACTACGATTTTAGGTCTTGAAACTGGGCCCTAAATGAAAGAGAAAAGGGATACCGATGGGAGCTGGGACCATAAGAGATCAGATTACTGGAGGGAGGAAAAGGTCGCACCAGAAACGTCACCAGGGGCCTACAACAGCACGGGTCGACGTTTTGGGATAAATCCATCAAACACACCCAAAATATTAAGAAATATAAAATATATTTGATTTGAAAACATTTTCAAATAAAAAATTCATTTTATTTTTGGATTCGTGGTTCATTCAAATAAAAATCACGCAACCCTGAAATGTGAGTATCCAAGGTCCACTGATTGCTGTACTAATGGGGCACTGTCTGATGGGAGTACATGCTGAACGGTCGAGCAACTAATGGCAAGTATTTAATCAACTTTTTAATGAAGCTAGGTTAAAATTGAGGATGCTCTACACTGTGCCACCATAACCTGACCAAACCTACATAAAACTCTCTGCTGCGATTTTTCTGCTCCCTAAATTCTCAGTATGCCCAACACATAAGATTTTGGATGCGGCAGCATGCGCTGAAAGATGCCTCTTGTGATATACATTTTAGGGCTACAGTAATTTGTTAAGGGGTTCGAGGTATGACAAGAGTATGCCACCCATCGACAGCCAATCGATTCAGGATAATGAAGCTAATTGAAGTTAAAGTTTCCAGCCACTATTTAGGAAGATTAGATTTTCTTCCTTTTGGCATTCTAGATGCCTATAATGGAGCTTATGAGAACTTTCGTTAAATGGCTTTTCTTTGACTGGTCTGTTTCGAAAGCAAATACTGAAGCTCTGTTCTTGTTCAGAGGCGGAGCAGTAGCAGAGCATATTTTTCGTGTATATTTCTGGAGTAGGAAATGCAAACACTGGTTCCAATGCACCGATTACCAATATACGATTTTCTTTTGCATCAGATTCCCAGACCGACCAGTTTTTGAAATACCCGAAACCGCACATCACTAACTGTACTCCAAAGAATAATGCGGACCAACCGCAACCCAACAAACGGAGACGCACCACAACCGTGGTCTCTGTTAACTGTCCTACTCTCAACTGTTGACTGTTAAAAGTTGGTTTTGCCTGCATCAAGTTCGCAAATTTATGATAACCATTTATCAATGCTGCGTGGCGGATTTCGTTTAGCATTCGGCACTTAGCTGGTCCCAACATGGTGAAGGCATATTGGCATTGCTTGTATGCGTGTATGTGCCATGTGTTTATGTTTGTAAGTATGTGGGTTCCCTTAATCGGAAGCATTGTGGGTGGTCGCTTACTGTGAGTTGTGAACAAGCAAGTGAGCGTACCGCCAACCAGTTGGCGACTTCCAACGACGACCTACAGCGTTGCTGAGCCATTCCCCACACTCGTTCAGCGCCACTCTGCCCGCTCCAGTCTTTTTATGTCCGTTCATCCATCCATTTGCCTATTCGCTCCACGGTTCGACCATCTACACGTCAAATAGCTGATATTGAATTGTGAATGACGACATTAACGTCTTCTGTATGGCTGTGGCGTCTTTGGCGGACGTTTTTATTGTTATGGTGTTGTTGTTATTAGTGATGTTGTTTAAAGGTTTGGTGGCGGCATAGCTCGGACGACTGATCGCTGTTGCGGTTGGCCGCAGTTTCGCGGCTCACTTGAATTAAGTGATCTGAGAGAAAACACACATCCATCCATATGTATATATGTACATAGTGTACGTATTTATTTGTGTGACGCACCCTACTTGAAAGCAATGCGGCTGTTTTGATTATACCAGTAAATTATTTTGTGGAAAGGCGTGGAAGGCTGAGCTCGTGCGTCGAGACATGACATAGCTGGGACGAGGGAAAAATAAAACAAATAAGGATGGGACTGTCTTCCGCTGTGCTGAAGACCTCATATCATTCATGAATAAAGCTGAACAGTTTATGGAAATTTCAAAAAATCTGAACAATCGGTTGTACCGGACATATGTATATATGACCGCTTTTAACGATTTTTTTACGTAATGATGTATGACATATGTATGTGTAAGCATCTAAAAAATGTAATCTTCTATGTAGCGTTAGGTAAAAAGAGAAAGAATTACCTGATTTATCTGAACACTCGGAAGTGTCCCGTCCCGTTTGCGTTCAAAAAGACAGACGGACATGGCTAAATCAACTTAGCTCGTCATCCTGATCATTTTGGTGTTCTTATTGGTGGGTGGCACGCAATAAATTAAATGGGGTTACACTGAAATGACAGCTCTTGGTCGGAAAAAATTCCGAGTCGCTCCGGTACATAGAACCAGCTGCCTTGGTGGGCCTATCTCTTGTCCTTTAAGGACTTACTATTTTGAGATTCATACTAAACTTAATAAACTATTTCGTTTCCAAAAAAAATGGGTAAGAATTAGAGATGAGATGATAAAAGATATAGACGACCCCGAGATCCAATGGCCACATAATGGACGGATACAGGACGTAAAGGTTCAAAATTGCGACAAGGAGGGCTGGTACATATAAATATCGGAAGGGCACATTCAGCGCTTAAAAGTTTAATATCGGGATCGGGAGTAAATTTCTTCAGTCACGTGACCATCTCTAGTAGGAATAACAGGAGAAACGTACATACAAATCTAAATAAATGAAGGCATTACTAGAGCATTAAGTAGTAAATTAACGAGGGGATTTCTATTTCATTGGAAAAATGTTTAAGGTTTGACCACACAAAGAAATCAAAACAGATAATATTGTAATATATGTATGTATGTTTGTTAACGTTTCGCAATCCCACGATTCGGCGCACGTTAACGTATATGAGACTAGAAACTACAAAAAAAGTAGGTGCTATTTGGAAGAAAATCCTTTAGCTAACCCCCCGCGGGTTAGGAGGTGAGAATATACCCGCGGTAGGTATGCCTGTCGTAAGAGGCAACTAAAATACCGGATTCAAGGGGTTTGTGTAGCGCCGCCCTTTCAGGTTGCCAGCGCAATACATAGCTTCTCCAAACCCAATTGTCAACCTCACCTATCCGTGGCGAATTCTGTTTCATTAACAGCCGAGGCTCTGCCGACCCCGAACTCCTCATGGATCTAGGGGGTGGGAAATCGTTATGGCCTAGAAGGTCGCATGTGGTTATAACAAATCGTTCCCGAGATGTTCGGGCTTGGTACCGGAACGTACCGAATCTGCATACGGCAAAGGAAGGACCATCAACTCGATAACACTCCCCAAGGCTTTCGGGGAGTGTCCTTATCGCTACAGCAACAACAACAACAGGTGACTCGAATGAACTGTCTTTTTCCACTTAAGACAATCAGAGGGAACAAAATTCCATTCCATTTTCTTACCGAAATATCAGCTTTAGTTGCGAAGCTTGATCGAATACGCCACCCCAACCCTGGGTAGCGGTAGCAGCTTTATATTTTCATAGAGCTTAGCCAAGTGCTAGTGGGAGCAAGCATAAATAAAGTTATGAGCTCTTTGCTGAAGATGTATGTATATTGGAATGCTTTTTCGCTATCCCTTGGTTGGCGACATACTCCTTGTTCTCTCTACGCAGAAGTTCTGGAATTAGCTCGCAAGATTCATAGCTTTAAACGTAATTGGGAATGAAGGAATTTAAGTGCTGATGCTTCAGCATTTTCGGTTCGTTCGTTTACGTTTCAAGTGGCGCGTCCACAGCTTCATGGGCACTGGGAGGGATTCTGGAAAGATTCGGACCCGCATCAATGAGCACAAAACCTTAACAGATCTGAATCGTCTATTTCTCTCGATCTGCTTATTGGCGTAAACTTGAACCTGTTGAACACTTTTTTCAGATGCTGTGATCTGGCCAAAAACACTATAGTTTTCTGAACAAATACTTCATCTAAATTATTTTTGCTTTCCGTATGTTTTCGCATTGTTGAAGGCCACAAATCTTCTATTAATTATATTGCCGCGGAAATATATTCAACTGTTTCATTTGTAAATACTACTAAGTTTTACTAATCAAATGAAACACTTGACATTCTTCTGTACGGCGAATTGGTTGAATTCGCTTTGCCACCATCTGGTATGGATTCGCCTTGGGTTTGTTTGATTGATAAATTGCTAATAGTTTTCTCTGCAGTCATCGCTATAAATGCGCCATTACTTTTAAAAAATGCAGACCAAAACTCATTAAAAATCAATCAAATATCTTAGTCACCAGACTCTGCATTTTATTGTACTACAATTTTATGAGCTTCAAAACTCACCCATAAAAATTTTCTCAATGTACATATAAGGAAATACAATTTTTTTTGGAAATTTTCGTTTTTTTATTGGGGGGGTGGAGATTTTAAAATTTTCTCAACCCCATTTTAGTTTTGGCCAAGGCGAATTCAGTACCAGTGTATGCAAAATAATCAAGAAGAAGCAGAGGCAGTTGTGATAACACCACCTGATACCGAATTCGCCTTTGTTTTGGCATATTCCCACGATTTTGACGTAGTTTTCGTTATAAAATATAAAAAGGTGAAATTAAAAAATTTATTCAAACAAAAAATAATTCTGGAAAGTTTTTTTCACTTCATTGTTTCAGAATTCCTACTCAGGAAAATCCATTTCCCAAAATTTTCCCATTTCTTTGAGTTTTGCGCACAAAAAATGTACATAAACAAACAAAAATTACTCTTCCTCTTTTATAAGAACAAAAAATTTCAAAATCGGTCGAAGATTACGATCTACAAAGAGTAATGAAACATTATTTTCAATTTGTATCAGTTGTACCGGAACGAGCCATACGATCTACGTGTGCCGATTTGCTTTGCTGACGAACTTTACGTAGCCTTAGCAATAATTTATTTATCAACCCTACCCCACTGTAAACCTAATTGAATTGTTAAGCACGTTAACTCTATTTTCTGCTGTTGAGATTAGCAAATTAACAGGAAGGTGATCTCAAGAGCATATTCTTATTAACGTTCTCCTCTCTTGTTAAGTACGGCATTATAGGATACCTCAAATGATCGGTAGCATATGAAGCAACAACAAGAAATATGTAGCAAATGTTTTAAGTGATAACAGAAATATTACATTGTTTTTTTTTTTTGTTTTTGAAGAATTTTTTAATGAAATCCTAAAATTCCGCTTTAGTGAAATGCATTTTGGATATTTCCAACCCAATTTGGCAAACTAAACAGAATTGTTTTCAATATTTCCAATCGAAAAAATGCATTGTTTATGAGTGCACAAGAGAAGCGCAACATAAAAAGAGAACAAATGTGATATTGCATTCATTAACTTCTGAGAAATGTGTTCACGAAATATACACACATGCTGAAAATTGATCCAAGAATATGCTCAGTTTAATAAATGCTCAATGGTTGAGAGGCATACAGAGCGCGAACGGAAATTGGTGAGTAACAAAATGGTGTATATATGTACATATACTTACACATAATCACATACCGTTACTAGATGAGCGCTGCCAACGCGCAAGCGCTTTTGCTGGTAGAAAGCGAGACGAAATCAAAATGGCCGCGTGTAACAGGAAACAATCGCAAGCATGTTAGCTGAGTAAAACTCTGTATGTGTGCACTGTGTATGATATGAGAGCGCCTATTTAACTATATTGGAAAAATACCACAGTAGATGTAATAGCCATGAATGTGTGCTAAGTGTGAAATAATAAAGTTACTTCTGCTGCTATCGCTGCTGACAACGCACAGTGGGGTATATGAATAATAGAATCGGCCAATCTTGTACTTCAGTGTGCAATAAGGCAATGCGTTTAATCTTTATTTTAAACCGGTTTCTTCATTTTCTCCAATTCAAGTGAAAAATATAGCAAAGTTCTTAAGTAACTTGCCGATGGTGATATTTAGGTCACACTGGTAGTAAAAGTTCGTGCATATACCACTAATTTCTTCATTGCCTACTAAGTACAAACTAACACTTGTTGACTATATAAATTTTCTTTTGGATTTCAAGATTGATATCGTTTTCGCTCTTAATAATGGTTTCCAAATTGGTGAAGTATTTTCTATATAGCTTCGATGTTATATATTGCAACACGAACGTTGCTACCAAACCCATAATGCACCGGTTCTTTGGTGACGAAAATTATTTCCTGTCTCGTACACAACTATACCAATATTAAATTTTTTCACTTCTTTATCAAGGCCAGAGAAATTTATTAAATAAGATGTCCTTTCCAATCCTAAAGGAAATCTGGTATTGAAGATAAAACAAATTGAGATATAAAATCTTACATATATACGAAGAATTTTGACAGGCAAAGATGCTATAAAGTCCCTAGTCTAGAATTTATCGGTTGATAGTGTACTTACAGATTATTGTTGTTGTAACGACAAAAATGATCCGAAGGGTTGAAGGTAGGTTACCCGAAGATGAATCCGATAGTATCATCATACTGATTGCCGCAGAAACGATTTTCGGACCCTGGCGAACCTTCAGCTGATTGTCAATATAGTGTTCAAAACATTGTTTACTATATAGTTTGGCAACTTAAATTGGGGCTATGTTGCGAATAGAGTGGAAGGCAGTTGAATGGAGTATAATGAAGAACGGCAGGAAGAGCGGAGTTGCATTGCATTAATATACCTTTAATCTATGTACCAAAATTACAGATAATTGTAGAAAAAATAACTAGATACTTGAATATAAGCAAACATTTTCTCCTAATTACTGCAAATTAGGTGTCCTCAGTGCTATATATTCCAAAATTATCACAGTTTATGAATTTGAATTTTCTAAACGATTTTCGTAATACATATAACCATTAGTGATTATGTATAGTGATGTTTGTGTATGTGTGCTAATTCTGAGCGATCAGCTGTTAGTTGCGCTACTTGTTAAGGTTTACAATGGTTCAAAAGATCTTTGGAACTAACAAAATTCGATAGTGATGGGCGCAAAGTTGTTATAACCATAAATAGGCGCTCGCAATCCACGTCATGGCTGGACGAATTCGTCACGATTTTGAAACCTAATGTTCGCTGCGAAAGTTTCTAGTAGAATTTTGGAACATAATTTCAGATTATTTCTAGAACCGTTGTTCTTCCCGACTAGAGTTAGTCATATAATGTCCTCATTGATGGAACGCCGTGAGTGAGAAATGTGCTCTCTCTGCTTGGTTACATCGTTGGGTCGTCTTTTATTTCAGAGAGCAGGTGTGATGGTGTAGTGCAGACATTTTCTGCTGTATGCCTCGTGAACAACTTTTCGATGGTAAGCTTTCCTTGCAACGCTGTATTGCCACTGTAGGACCAATGATTCCTTCGATCTCCTTGCGGTCGTATGTGTTTTCCTGTTTATTACTCCATTTAGGATGGCGTCCGTCCCTTCCGACGACGCAGCGTTTATAGTGCGGATGCATTTAAAAAACATTTTATTTGAATATACTTTCAAATATCGTTGTTCTCAAGTACTCAGTGCTAATCAATATAATCAGTTGCAAAACAGGAATAAAAATTATCTCCGTGGTTACGCTGCAAAGCTGCGCTGAGCTTTTCGTCGATCTTTTAGCAGAACTAGGCTGCGTTGCTAAAAAATTTTTCGAAAGGCCATATCATCCAAAAAAAAAACTACTGTGCAATGAAATGCCTACCCAAGATTTGAGTGTAATAAAGGTAGCAGCGGCGGCAATGTCAGCGCAGCCGCCTCATCCACCACACTACTACTTCAACGCTAACTCTACCCAACAATTTTCTGGCATTAGAGTGCGAGTAATTCCGACAATACGCTCAGATTTCACTCGATCTTCGTTGTGGCAAGACGTTAGCAATCCTGTGACGCGTGGTGAAAAGTGAATATTGAATTTTGTTATAAAACATATACATACATAGTTTCTACACATTTACTTACTGCAGGGCCGTAAAGCAAGTAGAATTCAAGTATACGTTGGTGGCCTCTGTGTCATTGTGAGTTGTGTACTTAATTTATTTGAATGTAAGCGCGCATTGGCAGACAACTGTGAAATAACTTAATACATTCTTCTTATTAAGAGTATTTCAAGATAACCGAAAAAGAATAAGAGTTCCTTTAAATTCAAAACCAAACGAGGATCAACGGCAAGCGAACGACATTCTATGGAAATTTCATGTGCGACAGCGACGCTGTTTGTTTGACGTGAGCTAAGTGTATGTTAAAGAAAAGAATAAATAAAAAATATAAGTGGCAGAAACGGAAAGTATACGAGTACATGAAGAAACGTAAACAAAGAGCAAAATAAAGAGTTAATATGCAAATAAATGAATGACAACGCCAAACAATTTTATTAAGCGACGACTTGTAGACCGACGCGAAGTGTTTTTCTTTGCTTTTGTTTTAATTTTTTTGACGCAAAAACGTACGTATGTACTAAATTTCGTTAGCCAAGAAATTAATGAATGAAAGATACATACATATATCGGAAGCACATTACTTCTATGTGGTTAAAAGGACGTTAAAAATAAATAAATATTGACAAAAAGATGTAAACTCATAAAACTGTGCTAAAATCCGAAAAAAAAGAAATTTCTAACAAAACGAGCATATTCGTTAATGTGATGTAAATGTTAATAAAATAAGCAAAAATAATTATAAAACAAATTAAACAACGCGCTCAAGCACAACCTCTACAAAGAAACAGCCCAAAGAAGCGCACAATAGCTAAAATGGTTGTGCCCACAATGGATGGGCTGCCAAGAGTACCGGACACACATGGCGATGTCGTCGATGAGAAATTGTTTTCAGATTTATATGTCCGCACAAGTTGGGTAGATGCACATGTTGCACTCGATCAAATCGACAAGGTATGTCAAATTCGAAATTATTAAAACAAGCATAATGATAAAGGTGATATTTAGTTAAGATACAGCAGACTAAATATCAAACAATATAGGTATTCTTTTGTAATACGTTAGAACTTCGAGGAACTTGGCACGTGCACTTAATTAACTATAAACTTCCAAAAGGAACGCAGTATACATTCAGTCAACTAAAATACCTGCTAAGAAAAATTAATTAAGCCTTCAGTGCAATAGGCGAGAATACTAGCCACTATACTATCGAGAATCAGTTCACCCTAAAGGCCGCGGTACAATGACATTTTGCAAATATATGCGTTTTTCATATATATCGCCACAATCAACCAAGATGTTGCGTTTGCAAATACGAAGGAACTTCAGACATGGCAATTGAAGTTTATTACGCCTTGCCCACTCACATACAAAATTTCGCGAAGCACTGTTGTAAACATTCTCCCTATACAACAAAAATACTTGCTAATCTATTTTGTGTCGTATTCTATTGTTATATTGAGTTTTCAATTGCGAGAAATGTTAGAAAATTTACCAACCAGTGGGAAAGATAATTTCACTTGCAAAGTGTGCCAACACCCTTAGCCAAAGCAAATGTGAAATTCTTCTTCTTATGATTTGCTTGGAACAAAATTGGGGAGTTGGCTACTTTTCAATTCAGATGGCGCCAGTGTCGCTCATTCTACCGTTCTCCATAAAAATACGTGCAATCTACTCAGAATGCAAAAGATTGAGTAAAATGCAACTATGTATATGAAAAACTGCTTATGTGTCGGACCTATAACTACATTCGGGAAGATATATTAACCACCATAACATTGAGAGAGACTCAAAGTCAAACTATCTTAATTTTTACTGTAATTGTTATTGCTAAGTCTGTAGTTACTTTAAATTTACAAACGCAACAACTTTCGTGTTTGTGGCGATGGTGCTGTCGTGCATAAGATTGCGTTGAACTCATCTGTATGAAAAACTGCATTTTGGCTCGGCTATTAGGGAAAATAAGTGAGTATGTAACGTTAATGTTAGGATCTGCCAGTGTTCAAAATCATATCTGAATTCAGCTAATAAAAATTTACTACAACGAGAGTTAAATTCTCAGATTTAAAGGCAGCACTGCAACCATTATAAACAAATGCTCATTTGGGAATTCAATGTTTCCTCTGAACTCAATATCATGTGATTTTAGGCTATGATGCTTTAAACAATTTTCATTGTTCCCAAAAACCAAACAAAGATTTCCTAACCTCGTTTAAATAAGTGAGTGTTAGTTGGTAAACAAGTCGCATGTCCCAAAAAAACTGTCGGATATACATACATACTTACTTATCATCATATTATTATTATTATAATAAATTATTTAATTCACTCCGAATACAGTTGGCGGAATATATCAGCATTTGAGTGTACCCAACTTATTATTAAAGGCAGTTGTACTAAGCATTATATCAAGGATTTAATTAACACCGATTATTCTTAGGTCTGCATTACCGCATAAGACGGGGCCTCCCGAATATTTGAGTCCGACCTTTTTTAACATCATTTGTGCAAGCTAATGGAAGAAAATTTAATGCAACAATTCAATCAAAATATCATTGCTGATAAAGATTAATATAGTCAGCTGCTACAAAAGATATATATATCTAAGAGCTAAAATGGCAAGAATAAATATCACTGCTTTAGTTTTATGTTTTACTGACAAAGATCAAACAAAGTTGACAGGAAGAGCTGCTGTGTACGGCTTCATAAAAAGTCAATAACATGCGGTGCTTACAAACAGTGCTTTATAAAATTGTACACAATATTGAAAAAATAGTCAATTCTTTTCCTAAATGTGTTACATATTAAGCCTATATAAATCATTTCCAGCTGGCGTTTTGTGGTGGTAGTGTGCTCCGCCTACCTCACCGAAGATTCTGGGTCCAAGTCCCGGGCGAAGCAACATCAAATATTTTGAAAAAAGGTTTTGAAATTAGAAATAGTGTTTCTCACTGAAAATTCGTCTGCCTTCGTCGACTTCACTTTTGGAGTCGAAGCCATATACATACATAGGTTCCGTCCGTAAATTTTTAGGACAAATTAAAAAGTAGCACGACACGAATTTAAAGAGAAGTTCGGACTTAATTTCTTCGAACGCAAATCGCGCCAAGTGTGTTTTTTTTTTAATAATTTCATCCATCGTTTGCACGAAATCTAGAAGTAATGGTTTGTGGTTTTTCGCATGCCGCCGCCGAATGTCATAAATATCCGCGCGGTGAGATTTTTGGCGCCTTACTTAATTTTCTACTGTCTAGTCCGTTTATTGTTCAAGTGGATTGTCGATATGGTTGAAAGGGGTATCAACTGAACTGCTGAAACAAGGATTCTGTATGAAAAAATTCCCTTCATTTTGCTTAGCTGTTCCATGGTTATAGGGCCGGACCTTAATTCCTTATAACCTTATTAAATAAAAGTCCAGATTTAACTTTTCGAAATATAAGTCCGAAAATAATTTTTTCTGAAAGATTGTTATGATAAATGGAATAACAGTTTGGGTTCCTGTTTCGGACACAATCGTTTTACAATTACTACAAACCAAGGCTGGCAACTCTCAGGTGTTCTCCCGCAGACTCAATGGTGTTTAAACACCCTTTTGAAATAATTCTCACCTCATACTTAAGTTCAAGATATAAGTATGAGAAGAGTTTGAAATATTACTTGGACTTACATATATTCAAACCTATGTTGTTTATTTGCGAATAGCGTCTGAAACGATAATTTCGATTTTCACACTTGATCATTATCAAAACCCAAGTCTTCTAATTTGGCATTTCTTAAAGTTGGCTGCCCTACCCCAACTAGTCCCTTGGAGTGAATCATCATCATTATAGCCTATCCAAACCAAGTTAAATATCACCTGCACTTTACGGCTTCTGTAACAAATGTGAATATGTAGGCACATACATATATTTACCAGGAAAGAATACTCAGAGTGGTAAAGCCGAAGCTTTCCCAAGCCAGTTGAACAAATTACCGGAGGTGCTACTACCCAAACGTGGAACTAGTCGTGAAACTGGAGTTACGAGGTTAACCATAATGAACTCTTATATCATAAGGCTGAACATATAGTCATTAATATCTTTCAACTTAAGGTGGTCGACTTTCACTCAAAAATATTGTTTTGGTTTAACGAAGGATAATGAAATCAATGTTTAGAGCTCAAATGTCTGCGAATAAACATTTTTTTTAAATACAGTTTTAGCACACCGCTCACTTGTAAAATTGAAATTATATACGCAACGATATCCACTTAGCTTATGATTCCGAGGGCGGCATCTTTGGCCAAATAGTTACTCCTTAACTCCTCTCTGATGACTCGAATAGTCTCTTGTGCTCTCGGCAGCATGGAGCGATAGAGCTTCTAGGAAAGTGAAGTCGACGAAGGTATGAATTGGAGTTGCTACTGTTCGAACTTCGGAGATTGTAGCTCTTAAAAAAGGCAAAATAAAACTGGAGGTGATGCTTTGGCGCGATCAACCAGCATTATTTTAATGCGAATAGCTAAAACCGTGCAACAAAAGACTATTAATAGCGGCCGTAAACCGCAAGGAGCTACAAATGATCAAAAGAAATCGCGTCCAGGACGAGTACTACAAAAGTGGGACAATTTTAAGTATTTGTATTTTCTTTCGGCAGACGCAGCAGTACAAGTATCTATGGCCGGGGCTAGGCTCGAAGTCTCCCTGGAGAAAGTGAATAAAGAACATCCCCTCCGCAGGAAGCCACTCCTTGGATGACAATTTTTGAACGATCCGTTCCGCAACCCAATTGTCAACCTCACCTACGCGAGGGGAATCCTGTTACAAACATGAATATATCATACACATATTTAGCAGGCGAGGCTGTGGCGACCCCAAGTTTCTCATTGAACTAGGAGGTGGGGAGGGTGGGATGGCCTAGAAGGTTTAATTTGGTAATATCAATCGTTCCCGAGATGGTCGGGCTAGTACCTTAATGATGCTTTGTTACCGGAAGGTACCGGATCTATATCCGGCAAAGGAATAGCAACATCGACAGCACTCCCCAAAGCCTTCGGGAAGTGTCTTTATCGTTAATACAACAACAACAACAACATAAACCTCTAGTGAGGGGTTATCAAATTTGGAGTAAAACTACTAATAAGTTAAGCTAACCAGGACACCTAATTTTTTACATGTTTCGATTATTTAAATGGGACACATTCTTAAGTTTTTTATTCATATATAGTGAAGCGCCGCTGGTAATGAAAGCTTGATTGATTATGGGCCTCTAAACATTGAACCACTTCCGATCCATAAACTGGTAAAATAATTCCAAATTATCCACTATAACTAGGAAAAACAAAATTGTCCAACAAGTTTTGTGAGGCACTGTACATGCGCCGTTCTGTATGTATTTATGCACCTACTTTAGCAGGCGATGCCACTTTTTCATGCATTTTTATACTCAGCGTGCTTTGCACACAGAGTATATTAACTTTGATTGGATAACGGTTGGTTGTACAGGTATAAAGGAATCGAGATAGATATAGACTTCCATATATTAAAATCATCAGTATCGAAAAAAAATTTTATTGAGCCATGTCCGTCCGTCCGTCCGTTAGCACGATAACTTGAGTAAATATTGAGATATCTTCACCAAATTTGGTACAATAGATTGGTATTGAAAATGAGCGAAATCGGATGATAACCACGCCCACTTTTTATATATATAAAATTTTGGAAAACAAAAAACCAAATAATTCAGTAAATAATACACCTAGAATGTTGAAATTTGACATGTGGACTGATATTGAGACTCTTGATAAAAATGGGCATGGCACCGCCCACTTATGATAAAATCAAATTTACAAATATTATTAATCATAAATTAAAAATCGTTAAACCTATCGTAACAAAATTCGGCAGAGAGGTTGCCTTTAACGAAATCGCTTAAGGACCACGCCCACTTTTATATAAAAGTTGTTTAAAAGGGTCGTGGACGAATAAAATAAGCTATAACGTTGAAAAAAAGAGCTTTATATCAATGGTATTTCATTTCCCAAGTGGATTTATAACAATAAATAGGAAAAACTGAAAATTAAAAAAAATGGGCGTGGCACCGCCCCTTTTATGACTAAGCAATTTTCTATGTTTCGGGAGCCATAACTCGAAGAAAAATTAACAGATCGTAATAAAATTGGGTACACAAATTTTCCCTATAGCAGAAAATATTTCTAGTAAAAATGGACGAGATCGGTTAAAGACCACGGCAACTTAGATATGAAACAAGTTTAAAAGGTTTAAAAGGGTCGTAGGCTAGAATAATAAGCTATAACTTAGCAAAAAATAGTTTTGAATCAATGATATTTCACTTATCAAGTTTTATTGTAAGAGGAAATGGGGGGATATTTTTTTTTTAAACGAGCGGTGCCACGTGTTATGTAGAAAAGTAATTTATCTGAAATGAAATGTGCAATTGAAGCTCACGCTGAGTATATAATGTTAGGTTACACCCGAACGTAGACAACTTTACTTGTTCCTATTACTTTGATTTTTTGGTAAGTCTCCGTTTCCTTTTCGTCATTTATGCTGCCAGTTTTTGCTTTCGTAGGCAATCAGTTGAATCAGACTGTAGGAAACACGGGCAAATAAACAAATCTATATCTAAATGTCTGTATACAAGTACATAAATACTACATACATGTATGATTGTGTGGCGGCCCTGAGCTCGCTATTGCACAACATGGGTGGCCGGAGTGTCGCCAACCAGTGCCGGGTATAGCCCGCAGCCGCCATCGGCTGACTGACTGCCGGTCTGTCGCATCGTTGAACGACTTTCTCACAGACGCATTCAGCTCCTCCTGATTTGTTTGCGTGGTAGTCACTTTAGTTGCGGTTTTTGACAACATTCATTTGTACATGCACTTCGATCAGACAGCGCTCATATACAATACAATCTACTAATAAATACGTTCATACATCTGTTTGCATGTAATTTAGGCAGCACGAACAAGTTGAAAATCCAAACGAGGACGACAAATGTACCTACATTTTTTTGTACCACACACCAACTGATCTCTGTCGACGGCTGCCGTATGGTTCATGTTAGAGATGTGCGCGGGACTAAATGCTCTCTCCCGTCGCCGTCCATCCTGACATTGAGTTAGTAAATGTCGCACTTGTCCATGCGTAAATAATAGAGTTGTGCTCTTTCGTTCATTTCAGAGATTCGAATCTTTTGTTCTTTTTCTGATGAACGAACAAGTTGTTCTTTTTGTTCATCTGTTCTTTTTTTTTCAAGCAAATTTGTTCACTGCTGCTCGCACCAGCGAAAAAAGCCAGCAATTATAGATGGGGGTGTGTATGCAGTAATGCTTTGTGTAGGTAAATTTAAGTGTGTTATGAATAAATAAGTTAATATATATATGTATAATTAACTTCAAAAAAAGTTACAAATTACGGAAGATCCAGGAAATTGAAAGAGTACAAACACAAATTGTAAATAAGAGCTTTTCAAGTTTAATAAATGTAATCATTAGCTTCTTACAAAACATGTTTTTCATAAATAGTCCATACATATATTGTTGTAGCAGTGCCACACACAAAGATGACCACACATATCTTTAGTGTAAGTGGCATCATCGACATTCGTGCTCACTGTGAAGTGAATTTCTGCGTATGTATGTATGAATTTACAATGTTCGCGAACGAGAAGAGAGAAAGAATAACATTAGATAAAACGAACTAAAAGAACAAATGAACTAAAAGAACAAATAGAACCGAAATCGAAGATCTAGTTCACTTGTTCAGTTGAGAGACCCGGTCAATTGAACAAGTTCAGAACGAAACGACCCAACTCTAGTAAATAAAGTTTTCGGAAGCTGTCAATTTAAACGAAGTTGCTTGCAAAATAATTTTTATTTTGTGGAGTCAAAAACATTTAAAATACTTTCTTTTTTCCATTGAGTACGTGGGGTCCCGATTGTCGAGCGTGGGTTATCGTTCATGTAGAAAACACAAACTGCCTTTTTCCCAAAACAACCAATAAAGTACAATTAAATTTCCCGGACGTCCCTCATCATTAATTTGCGTTGAACTATTTAGGCGATTTCGGCCATTGCGTAACAGGCCAAACTAGCTACCCCTGATCCGCAATAAATGATGCCAGTCGAGAACACCAATCTTGCCCCAAAAGAAATGGGGGTTGATTGGAATTCTTTCTTGGCCAAATTCCACCCCAATGTCTCTCGACACCGACCATGATTACGTACATCAGGACAGGTTCTACAAATTTATAGAGCGTAATTTCTGTTCGCAATAAGTGGTCTAAAGTAGCACTCTTCGGTAAAAATTTTTTTTGTTATCAATGCTTGTCCCCAGATAGACGAAGCTCGTCGCAGTCTCTAAATTATACCCGTCAGCAGTGACATGTAAGCCTGGGCACAAATATTCAAACGATTTCTTGGATTACAACAAGCGATTCGTCTTGATGAGCTTCTCAGCGATGGATATAGTGAGACATGACAACCACTTCGAATTTACATAAGATATTTATAAATCTTTGATTGGAATTTTTAATGGATTTAAGAGTTGCGATATCAAAATGGTACATCAGCGCGCATAAAAAGCAACGCGCAACGAGTCGAGACAAACTTCAGACTGGCAGAACTGTCACAGCCGCTGCACAAGTGAGTCGCATTTTTATCTTCAAACACTATACCTCGCATGCCCAAAAGTAGTGCTAATAATCTTTAAAATGCTGACTGGGCAAACTTATGTTTGGATATGAGCACTTTATACAACTGAAGCCTCATTGAATGAAGTAAAACGAGTGAGTGACAGCAGCAAACTAACTGCAATGACTGCCGGCTGCTCTGATGCATTTGAAATAAAAAATCCAAAAGGCCACGAGAACAACATTTAGCAGAAAATAAATATGTTGCAAGATCCAGAAGGGACGCTTCTGCCTTCGACTGCGCACAAGGTTCTTCATATGTTTTATTGTACCCATTAATATTAAATTCCCTAAGATTACTGCATGGTTTCCCTCTGTAAGAGCTTGCTTGAGAATCTTTACTTATGAGTATCTTTATGTCAATCTCTTACCTATGAGCTTTTGCCTGTTTCAAGTTTTTAGATGCTTGAAGCTTTCAATCCCCATTTAAGGCTTTCGGTCTCTAGCGCATATATTGACTTTATGCTACTAACTGTAAGGGGTATAGAAATGTTCATAATCACTAGGCAATCACTTTCATGCTCGAAATACAGAAGGCAACAATAAGTATATTTATACCATACTCTCGCTATTGTACGACTATTATCTAGAAAATACTTCTGTCTGATAAATGACGAACTAACTGAGCTATATGTAAGGTGATGCTGGGCTACCGCCAGCTAAACTTTCCAACTAAATATGTATGCGCACACATTATGCACGTGAGCAAACAAACTATTTTCGACCACCTCACATCAGTTTGGCTTTCGCCATATATTCTTTCATTCTTCCTATGGACTTGAAGACATATTATAAATATTATCTCGTATTTGTATCAGGGACGTTACGGACTTTCAATTTCACAATTCCGACGAAACTATAACAATAATAATAGCGATGTTGTTGTTGTCTCCGTCAATTCCATTGTTTACGAATATGTAAGCTGAAGAAATAAGCTCTCCTCTTGTGTTTATCAGTTTAACTGGTATCTCATACGAACTGACATATCTTATTTTATATTGATGCACTTAATTGTTAAAATGTCAACGGAAGGTCTATGATTTTATCAAGCCCATTAGGGGTATGGATCTTCTAGTACTCATCCCCATTCGCAATAGCGCACCTTACAAAGTCTTATATTTTTTATTATTGAGTTGCCTTTATATGACTTATTTATGATGTTATTGCTTTACATAGTTTACAGTATGCTATCACGTCTTCAATATTCATAGATCTATTCCTATGCCTGCATTTTTATTCAACAGTCCCTTTAGAGTCCGAACTCTTTTGGTTCCTCAGCCTTAGTATACGAAACCGATTCCGAACCCAGTATTGACTTAGTACCTTAGCATCTCTAACGTAGTATATTGTGAATAAATAAATCCAAAGGAAAAGACTTGTGGAACAACCAGTTGGTTGAAAATCTCTTTTATACTCTTGAAATATCTATACACAGATGTATAGGTACTTTCCCAGCTGAAGCACAATCCTGGTGGCACCGGAAACATGGATAGGATTGTATTTGCATATTAGAATTGAATGGTCTGAACTCAGAATATGCCTAACATAAAGACTGCAAATAGGCCATAAAGTGTTGTAACATACCCCAGCAGATGGTGTCTTAACATTGGCTTGATTTTATTTTAAAATGTTTCGCTCTCCCCACTTCTCCTTTCTTTAATTTGTGTTGAATCGTTAGTTGTTCCAAACATTGTCAATATGTTTGAACATTTCTCTAATAAGTAAGGTGTGTGGCATGATCCAATTTTCCTCAATTTTGTACAACTTCATTATTTATGAGAAATATTTTATGACACTTCAGCTCTTGAGGGTTCCAAGAACCATTCGAAACAAACCACATAATAAAATCGGACACAAACAAACATATAGGTACGGAGCAGCGGAACCCATGGGACTAACTTCAAAATGGGTGGCGTATATAAAAATTCTTAGTACGCGACATCGCCTATATCTACCCCGAAGTGTTCAGATTTGGGTTCGTGGCGTGGCACATCCGGTGTCCAATATAATAATATCGAATACTGTAATTTAATAAAAAAAAATTTTTTTATTGTGACAATATCCACGAAGAGGGTACATACCTTATTCGGACCCGGATGCCCCTAAAATATGCTACTGCAATAATGATTTCAAGCGAAATGTATTACTGAATATTGTTTTAGGTTAGTTTTTCGCCAACATGTAAGAACTCCATAAATTACACCATTTAGCAGGAAGGTGACTCATAGAGCTTGATTTGGTTTAGTCGAGAGAACATTGTTTCTCAAACTCTTACTAAGCCAAAAATGCTACGGCTGATTTCGTTTTTTGTTCGATGTTTATACTGGTTCCTATGCGACCAACATTTCTTTGGGGTCGCTAATTCAATTTAACATGTAAGGAGGCATCCGCAGAGCTGATAAGGCATACAAAGAAAGGGAGAGTTTCGAGAAGGAATAATTGGATCCGTGCTCATATCTAGTAGATATATATGTAGCATGTGTTGCCATAATAAGAAGTCGTCATCAGTTTAAGTCAGAATTAGCTTGAGACTGCATTTGCAACACCTACACACTAGTATTTGGCGTAAATGGCTGGTACATATGGATGTACTTCTGTACGTAGTTGGCTTATGGCATAACGGGCACTGCCGCCTTGTCCATGTTATACTAATTCGGACATTCTTATAGCCACACGATTGAGCCATCAAATGCTCGCGCCAGGCGGCTCCAAACAGTGAACTTCGCGATAAAGTTTACAGTGGGTCAATTTGTGCGGCCAGGCCAGTGAATTAACTGCTGTTTGTTGATTTGGTGAATAGTGGCAAAGTCTGTACAATACAAAAATAGCGAAACCGCCTACTCACATTTCCGGTTTTTATGCATCAGTGATTTTGTTGTTGTAGATTTACAATTTTTGGAAAAATTGGACTTGTCTTGAGTTCAACAGCCAAAAGACGTATTCTGCGTTCTTCTACTTTTTATTGTTGTTAATTTTCGTGTGTTATCTTCAGTCAAGTTGAAAGACAAGTCAATTTTCAGTCAAAACACATGCAAAAACAACAAAAAATTAAGCAGCGATAACAAAAACAAGCATAGCAAAGAAACAACAAAAACTACTAAACAAATTTTAAATAACAAACTCAGCAAGCGAACAGAAGAATTTCCAGTTTCCGAAAAATCACACACAGTCACATACAAAAGTAATCACGCTACATGAGTACCTATATACCTACCTTGAGAAACGCAAGGGGGATCCAACTTTAACTGAAAAATCTTTTCAAATATATAAAGAATGCAGAAAACAACAAACGTACGTACAAACATCCAATCGAAGGAATTATGAAGACATTAACTTGGCCACACACATACCGCCGTCCCCAGTCCGACTTGGTAAGGCATTATTACGAAATGCCAACAGCGCAACAACAACAACAGCAATAACAATATACACAAATTACGGCAAGCCTAAAGTGAAAGATAGAAATATAGACATTTAAATGGACGGACAGATCTAAGTACAAACGCACAAACTGTTGTTGGCTGGTTTAACAATTGGTTTGCTGTGTGTGTGGCTACACGACCCGACCCGGCCCGTTCCATTCTTCAATGCAAGCGGACACACACAGCTTGTGTGCCACACACAAAATCACTCACATAATTTTAAAAGGCTCAACAAAAAAAAAACACCAAAACAACAAATAAACCAACAAGAGATCCAGCGAACTACTCTTTATGCTTTTGTACGGTTATAAGGCCGGAAAGATGCATATGTTTGTATGTAGTGTGTATGGGCTGAAGCGATTGAGGTAACGAAGGAACGAATAATCGTTGTCAGGAACACGCTTTACGGTGTCTATAAAATCAAAATAAGAACAGCAAACAAGACAAAAAGTTGTCTTCGAGGCATAAAGTATTTTTTATATCATGCAATACAGTGCTTACAAACGTTTGGATATCGGATGCTTTGGCTGAGTTTTAAAATTATGTAGGGATCTTCCCTTTTGGTTCCATAGTCTTTTTGTTTTCTGTTTAGGCAGCAGGGTTGCAAGTTTCTGGATTAACTTTCACGCTGTTCGAAGTTTGGAGTTCCACCGGCCACCTGTGGTCATTTTCTGTAAAGACGGGCGTTACTACCTCTTGCAAGGAAGTGAGATCCCCTTGACCGCAAGACGGTCTGCAAAAATCATTGGGATCACTCAATAGTGACGGGAGTCACTTTTTAATGGTAACTTAAGAAGTACATATGTACATATAAGTACCTACATTGGAAAATTCTTGCAGACAAAAGACGGCACCAAATATTTGGGTATGCTATTGTATAACAAATTTTCCCAAAAACTCTATATACAGAGGCTTCATTGCTCAGGACATTCAACCGAAAGAGCAAGTCATACGAAAGTAACTTATTAAAAGGGTAAAATGAATTAAGCGAGCTGATACAATTCTAAAACTACATATGTTCATCATCCAGATGGTTTTCATAAGGCAACTTACAATTTTTAGTTAAAATTTTTGGATTGCTACGTAAAAAGAAAATTATTACACTTCTGAATTAATTAGTTTAATATGCTTCCTGCTGATGGACTTAAACTACTCATAAAAACTGCATCTCCATTTGTTGAGTGTTTCGAGGCACGCTATTTGTAGAAACACCTTCGAAGATATCTTGATGCGGATAGAATTTTTTGTTATATTTGGCCCATAGGCCATAAAAACCCATTTCTAAAATTTCCGAAAAGGAGGTTCGAAGCAAATAGATACAGATTCCTATAAGGGGATAAGAGCAGCATCCAGATCTAAAACTGTTATCTGGCACATTCTTAGATGTTACTGTGCTTCTCTTGTTACTCTGTTAAAAGAATTTAAGAACAACGAGCCGGACCCGTGCGCATCTTGCGCAACCAGTATAAAAGTCTCTTATCAAATATCAACAAAAATCAGCTGTTCTATCAATCAATTAAAACAGCTTGCGCTGCCACCTGGCGTATGCTAGCAACTGTCGGTAATGCAGTGCAAATATTCACAATAGTGCCATAGTACAAATCGATTTCTTTGTGTGCTCACAATTGTTTATTTTTAACAGATTATTTTAATAAAATATAGCGAAACAAAAGCTTTACAACCAAAATTGCCCAAAGCTCGCTAATAGCGCGAATCTCCATATTTACAAACAAAACTTTATTTATAGATTTGGATTCCAAATAAGAGCGCAAAAGGGACCCGTACATAAAACAGCAATTAGAAATAATATATATGATTATATATGTTATAACGAATAACTATAAATAAATTCTCCTAAAAACCCATGGCATACAAAAACCTTATTTAAAGAGATTACCACAGTTTCCCTGAAACCTCCTCACATTGAGGGTATAGCTAAAAGAAAACCATTATTAAAATTTCCGAAAAAGAAATTCAAACCAATAGATAGTCACATATTCTTTAAAAGGAAGAACGAAAATACAAAATAAACCTGCCGGTTCGCCACCTATACGCGCTGTTCGACCAACATCCACGAGGCATAAGAAATTACTAGAATTTACTACGTATGTATGTCAGCTTGCGCTTCTGGTAGAAGGTAGGAATATATGTATGTATGTATGTATATGATGCCACACTCTGCGTGCCACCAAAATGTTAAACGGCATTGAGTGCTTCTACATGCGACTGACTGGCTTACCTGCTGGATGGATGAACGATGAACAACGGACGCGGCCAACTGCATATGCCGCAACACTATCTACCTACAGCACACACAAATAAAGATAATATAAAAAAAAATGAAGAAAATCAAAATAAGGCGAATAAAAAATATTAAGAAAAGTCAACGCTACAACAACAATTGCTACACACGGAGCACCACCAAAGTCGATTGGATCGACATCAATGCCGGCAAACGGCACCAACGATACCAAAGGCGAGCTTCATGTATGGTTAAGTACAACAACAGCGATATCGACATTGCCGAATGCATGAAAGGCACAATAAAACAATAGCAACAAGACGAAAACGTTGGAGCAATAAAGACGTAAACAACCGCATAGCGTAATAATAAAGACATTAAACTGTTAAAAAGCAACAGGAGAGTGAATGTTAGCGGCGATCGACCCCGACCGCCACCAAGCTGCACACTAGTACTCTTGCACCCGCACAATCCGGCAACTCAGTTAATGCAACACCATTTTTTGTGTGTAATGTTACCATACAGCTAAGAAACAAAAAACAAGTAAACTTTCAAAGTAAACTCTGTGCTTATTAAGGCATCGGGTCCCGGGAATGCCGATCAATTCTCCCCTCCGAGATCCCGGGACTATATTTATTATAATCATGTTTTAAATTTAAAGAACTTCAACCTCGTCGTATGAATTTTGAACTGATTTATAACATGCTAACAACAATTTCCCCTTCTAGTGCGTTTCTCAACTTCCGGTTACATACGTAACAGGTTAAGATCTAGTCTTTCAGATGAAACTTCATTTGTTTTAATATGATGAGTCCCGAAATGCCGGAATTGCAACATATCTTCGGGACTCGATGCCTCAGTACTTACTACTGACGTTAAAAGCCAACAAAGAATGTTGAAATCGCGGAAAACGGAAAGATGTAGTATCTTAATAGTTTTATGTGGGCGCATTAGAAAGAAACGATTTTTAAAAGAGGAAAAAAAATGAATCAAAACAGAAATGCTTCTCGCAGCTAGAAAAGAGCTTTTCATAGAACTCAAAAAGAACTCGAAATATAGAAAAAGTAGTGAAAGATGTTTCGGGGAGATGGCTGTGAAGAGGGTAATATAAATTTTCCAGTAAATTCAAGAAGGAGACAAACTTTTGTTGTTTGTACTCAAAACGTCTGTGGAGAGTCACCACAGAGAACAGCAACTGCCTAAACAGGCCATATTTGGATTTAATTCAGCGGGTAACAAGCCCACTGGGATTAGCTATTGGTGGAACTTCTTTAAGTGTCATTATGACAAAGTCGGTGTTTTAGGCCTTCCGGCTGCCAAACCATCTAATAAAGACAGCGTCGCATAACACCTTGGACTAGAAAGTGCTACTAAGCGCTCGCCAACTCTCTGCCTTCGGAGGTTAATAATATGTGAGTTTTATGTTATGATCGTCTTCGAAGATCAAGATAATTTGAAAAATATTGGAAAAGTGCTTACAACCCTGAGACATAAATAAAATCAGTTTTTCTGACCACAACATCAGAACAACAGCAAATATGTTTTTCTCAAAAGATATATGTATATGGGGTGAACGATCGGCTAGTGCGCCTTAAATATATATAATCCAAATGTTTTGCAACATATGGGCTCCAAGGATTACAGTGAAGGTGGTCATAGTCGACGGATAGCTAGTTGCCAGTAGAGTCTATAACGTTTTAATATTCTCTGCAATTCCTTATCTTTAGTTTAAAGAGATACATTCGAGCTGTACGCGATATTTTTTTTTTATTTTTTTTTTATTTCCTGATACCTATCTTTCTGTTAAATAAATTACAAAAACAGATATCGCTCCATTAGGAGAGCATAGGGCAAAAACGAGTTCTCTCCACCGAGTTCTGTTATGGGCTAGTCTGTTGACCTCCCTCCACGACCCTTCCGACCGGCATTCGGCGTGAACAGTTCGCGATATTTTAGTTTCTCTTAATTTAGTTTGATAGCTCTTATAAACTCTCTTTAAGTGATATAGATTAAGCTGTCCGTTAATAGAAAATTTGTTTTGCGAGGTGGAATATAGTGAATTATGGTCTATGGCAGGCGTCGCAGTGTGGTGGTAGCGTGCTCCGCTTACCACGCCGAGGATCTTGGGTTTAACTCCCGGGCCAAGTAACATCAAATGCCGTTCAGAGTCGGCATGAAACACGTAGGTACCGTCCCGCCAATTTATAGGGAATATTAAAAGGAACACGACGCAAATTGGAACAGAAGCTTGGCCTAAATCTTCTCGGAGTTATAACGCGTACAGTATTTTTTTTTATGGTCTAAAACTAAGGTGGCAAAATTTAATCGAGTTCTTTAACACTTAGAGCTGCTAAGTTGGATTTGAATATTTTGAAAACCATGTGCTTTCAGTTTATTTGAAAAATGTAGATATTTTTTATTACATTAACTAAGCTCACAAAATTAGATTGTAAGGAAAACAAGTAAGGAAGTCTAAGTTCGGGTGAAACCGAACATTACATACCCAGCTGTATACTTGAAATGCTGTTGTTGTTTGTTTTGTGTGCTTAATAGTGTTACAAGGCTGCGCAATAATACATATACATATGGTTCTATTCTGAACTAATTTTTCTTCGAGTTTTGGCTCCCGAAACATAGAAAGTTGTTTCGTCATAAAAGGGGCGGTGTCACGCCCATTTTTTTAAATTTGAAGTTTTTCCTAGGCTGACTTCGTAAATGCATATTGCAAAGCATAAGCTGCGATTTATTGCTCAAACTATGTAAAACAAAAATGTTTTGTATCACTGCTTTCCATCACAAATGCATGAATAAAATTTATCATGCACAAAAATGATAACCGATACGCATGAAAAAGAGTTGCAATGCAAAAACGAGCATCATCAATAAACAAAGCTGTGTTGAAAACGAACGAAGTCAGCCCTATTTATTGTTATAAATCCACTTGGAAAATGAAGTACCATTGATATAAAGCTTTGTTGCTTATTTTATTCGTCCACGACCCTTTTAAAAATCTTTTATATAAAAGTGGGCGTTGTCCTTAACCGATTTCGTTAAAGGCAACCTCTCTACCGAATTTTGTTACGATAGCTTTAACAATTTTTGATTTATGATTAATAATATTTGTAAAATTGATTTTATCACAAGTGCGCAGTGCCACGCCCATTTTAAACAAAATTTTCTAATTTTTATTAAGAGACTCAATGTCAGTCCACCCGTGTTAGGTTCTATTTCTATATATGGCATTGTGAAAACTATTTTCACCCCTCTAGAGGCCTTCTTTCGTCCTAACAGCCAGCCATATAATGTTTTTTAATCAGACTAAATTTAAGAGCACTGCCCGAATGTATCAGCAGCAGTGCGAGATGAAGGCCTGAAATTACTAGGGAAAAACCAGCGGAGAAAGACTTGACTTTTCTTTACAGGGGGTTCAGCGCCAGTTGATGATCAGTGTTGCCAGTTTAGCTTTATTTTTGAGGGGCTTAGGAACAGATATTCAATGAATTCATTCATCTGCTTCGAAACTACATTGGAACGAAATTGAATTTTTTATTTCAGAAACATACAACTGGTTGTATTTGCGTAAATAAACAAAAGAGCTGTGCAATAGAGATATACGCCGCCGATAAACGCCGCGGCCGCCGAATGTCAAAAATATCGGCGTGGCGGCGCGGCGTCCGGCGCGTTACTATATTTTCTACTCGTTTAAGACTGTTTAGGCTATTTATTGTTCATGTCGAAAATTGTTCGGATATGGTCGAAAGTGGTATCAACGGATGCACATCACCGCCAGTTATAAGAAACTAATTGCGAAATTTAACTCTTTATAACTATTCAAAAGTTATTTAAAATAACAGGCGCTTTCGATGTCAGCTTAACACGGACTTTCCATCACCCTATTCACCAAGTTATTAAACAAAAGAAAAGTTATATAATAAATTTATATGCTCACTTTGCATTTTTGAAAAAATTAGTAATGAACAATTAATTCAAATAAAATGACCCAAGGCGAACATGTTTTTAAACTGTCCTCAAGAATAAGCGAAATCAGTGATGCAAAATCCTTTAGTAGGTTCTAGGGGCATAAACACTCCTTTGAAATTATTTTTACCTCATACTTAAGTTGAGGATATATGTACTTATGAGAAAGGGTTTGAAAAATAACTTGGGCTTACATTCAAACATCTGTTGTTTATTTGCGAAACTATACAAAGCGTCTGAAATGTTAATTTTGATTTTCACACTTCATCCTTCAACACCCAAATCTCCCGGCTTGACATTTCCTAAAGTTGGTGGCCCTATCCAAAACTAGTCCCTTGGAGTGATTCACACTGATTGTAGCCTATCAACCAAGTTTAAATATCACCTGCACGTTACGGCTCCTTTTACAATTGTGAATACGTAGGCACATACATATATTAACCAGGTGAAGCTTTGTCCTTCGCAAGAACACTCAAAGTGGTGAAGCAAAATCCCAAGACAGTGGAACTTATGACCGTGTGTGATATTACCCTAACGTAGCGGACAGACTTGTCTGAAAACTGAAGCTACGCGGTCATCCATAATGAGCTCTTATATCATAAGACCGGAAAACAGCAGTTGACATCTGTCAACTTAAAATCCGTCGACTTTCATTCTAAATTTGATTTAACGAAGACTATTGAAATCAATGTTGTGAACACAAACGTCTGCAATCTTTGGTCTACATTTTAAAAATTTTACCCAGGGTCCTTGTAAAATTTTAATTATGTAGATGCGCCGAGGATTATACGGATTTTCACCCATGACGCAATGACATCCACTTAGACTGCTTATGATTTCGAGGGCGGCATCTTTGGCCGAATAGTCACTCCCTAACGTTTCAAAGTGTAGCTCGGCAGCATAGCGCGACAAAAGCATCCGTTGGAAAGTCTTTGGAGCTACACCTAGAGCTTCTAGGAAAGTGACGTCGACGAAGGTATGAGTTCGAAGTCGCAGTCCTATAGCTTCTGTACTAGCATATGGTGTGAGGCTCAGGAGGCGTGGTAGCGACTGGTGATAGGGATTCCTACTGTTCGCACATCGTAAATTTTAGCTCTTAAAAACAGCCGAAAAAACTAGAGGCGCCCTCTGCCACGATAGTCATGAGTATTAATAGACCATTCATAGCAACCCTAAGTCGCCTTTATGCGTGACCGCCAAGGAGCGACAAATGATTTAAAGAAATTGTGTTCGCGACGATTATTAGTAGTTAACCCTAGGTGAAACTACGCTTTGCACGAGATATACAGGCAAAAGTGTGACTATTTTATGTATATCTATTTCTTATCAGCAGGCGCAGCAGTACCAATTCCAAAGACCGGGGTTAGGTTCGAAGCCTCTCTGGAGCATGCGAACGAGGGACAATCCCTTCGCAAGGAGCTACTCCTGAAAATTTTGCAACGGTCTGCGAAATTTTGATGCAAAAACCCCGGATCTTTCCAAAATGGCCAACACGTTGATTTCCTTAAATACATATAAACAAAACCTTTCCTAAATATTATTTTTTTAAATAGAAAATCAAGCTTTTAAAGTAAGAACACCGGCGTACGCCGGCGAGCGGGCTACGCAGCCGCCGCCGGTATATAATAGAGCCTACGCCGCCGCCGCCGATAAAGTGATCGGCGTAAACCTCTACTGTGCAATGCTATATGCTGCGATAAACGATGGACTCGAACCATTCCGAGTTGCTTCTAGACGAATGGGATAGCGTAGGTTTCACAGTTGAATTTTAGGGACAGGTTCTACACTATAAAAACGTATTTGGGGAAGATCCCTTAGATAGTCATTCCAAGGTTGTTTTTTTTTTTTTTAAATTTTTAGTACTTGGGTAACTTAAAAACGAAGCAGCAGAACTCATTTATAAAAAAATTAATTCAATGGTACGATCTCATTGAACTAATGAAAAATTTAAATTAATTTTCATAAAACACAGATTGCATCTCTAAACTATTTTATTTATTTTTTATGAAATTGGAGTACAATTTAATTTTAATTTTTTAGTAGTTGTACCTACGAGGTTTTTATACTGTCCAAGTTTTTTATGAAAAAAATTGAAAAAATGCTTGAAAAGTTGCTTTAAACGTTTAGATTTCTTTTCTTAGCCTTACAAATTTTTATTTGGCTTTTTGCTTGTCCCTTTTCTGAAAGTTTTCTGTCAACACGCCTGATGAAGATAAAAGACGAAACACTCTAATGAACATGCATACATACCATTTCACAGCAACAGCAGCTGTTTAAAAAATGTTTGCATGTATATTCGTTTGTTCGCACACATTTACACACTTATCGTCGCAGTGAAATTTTTTTTTAGAAATTTGTCAACCTGGGTGGTCTTGCTGTTGTTATTGTTGTGTTTGTAGTCTGGTAGATGTGGCCGCTTCAAATTGGTTTGCTTGCATCGGTATGACAACAACAATAACTCATTTGAAATGGCTCTTAAAGTCCATTGTGTGAATGTACATACATACATACATACATTCTTGCATCCATTAGGTACTTATGTAGGCTTGTGTGTGGGCAAAAATGTATCTACTCCTACGCACGATCCTTAATGTAGTACCGATTTTCACTATAATCACATTTGGTGCGTAAATACATTCTTATGTACATATGTATATGCATGTATGTATGCATGTATATTTGTAGTTTCATATCGATCTGTCAACAGTCAAATAAACCTAAACGAACATGCCAATCAACCAACGGGTAGGTAGATAATAAGTACAAACTAAAATGTGTGATAAATTAGAGGTTGTTTCAAATTATTATTTGTTGTTGTTGTTGTTGTAGCGATAAAGACACTCCCCGAAGATTTTGGGGAGTGTTATCGATGTTGAAGGTCCTTTGCCGGATGCAGATCCGGTACGTTCCAATAACAAGCACCATTAAGGTACTATCCCGACCATCTCGGGAAAAATTTAGTATGACACCATAAAACCTTCTAGGCCATAACGCCCTCCCACCCCCTTAATCCATGAGGAACTTGGGGTGGCCAGAGCCTCGGCTGCTAAAGAAACAGGATTCGCCACGGGTAGGTGAGGTTGCCAAGGGGGAAGTTGTGGAAGCTATAAATCAATTTGGTATTTTATTCGCCTCTTACGACAGGCATACCTGTCGCGGGTATATTCTTAGCGCCCTAACCCGCTGGAGTTATTATTGCTGCTTTGCAGGGCAAACATGCCATCAACAGAGGATCATAAGAATATGAAGACGGCGGGATAACACAAATCCGCCGGAGTTGCCTGCTTCCATTCAGCAAAGCAATTTTATGGCGGCCAAGTCGAGTTGAATTCGTCTTTCATCATATGTCAAAATCTATTTAAGCCTTCTTAATATATCCTTGGGCAATTTCTGGATGGCTGCATCAAATTTGTATACCAAGAGCTCTATCGTTGCTTATGATATACTTTTCAACTTAAAATAAAGAATATTGTGGTTGTAGTTGTTGTTGTATTAGAAGTGAGAATATTGTGGTAGAATATAAATACATCTTTTAGCACAAATTTGTATAACTAAGTGTTCTTTCTTAAAATAACCAATTTCCTTTAACTATTTTGATGCATTCCCTTTAATTTAACAAGTGAAAAAACTCAGATGAAATGTTATAGAAATCTCCCTCTCCCTCACATTCATAATACCTACTTTTCTCCCATAATTGGTTTCCGCTTTTCCGAACATTGTTCAGAATAGGAGAAAAGGGAGAAGTGAAAAAACTCACATGGAATTTTTATTTAGAATACGACGAATAGGAGCAGGGAAAAAACTCGCACGGAATTTTTGTTTAGAATTGGCTGAATATTTTTTTAAAATGGGAATGGTTTTTATGTGGACTTTTTTAGGATATTTACTTATGCTTGGTAATTATATTTAGAGTGACTTGTCATTTTATCTGGCAAACGGTCGCAAGATTTGTTTTTTTTTTTACAATGAAATAGGAAGCATTTTGAAACCTCACATTTTTCAGCAGATTACTTATTTTTAGCAAATTTGACATTTTTTGGAAACACAACTTCTTCTCTATCTCTCTATAGAAATCATAAATTTCCACATTGCAACCTGACCTTAAACAATTATGCAAATAACTTGCTAGGCTGTGGTTTTTCAAGTTATATTGAAGTGAATTTTTCAAGAAACGGCCAAAATCTGCTAGGGGATTGAGCGCCAAGTAATGATGATGACGAAACGTTCATGTTGCGATAATTTCGATTAGTATTTCTATCATTCATTCGGCCAATGATTGTATGTACGAACTAAGCAGGATGATAATAGTTTTGCAACAAAAAAACATTACGATGCCTAATGGATACAAATATGTATTTATCTGATAAGAGGGTTCAATGTTTGTGATTGACAACTGCATTCAGAAGCTTATGCCTTCCGAACTTTATTGTCATCACTACATTTCCACGATAGGTAGCTATCTAAGTGATTTAAGCTTGTCTTATGGTCGAGTTCTTATATCACAACTAAGAGTGCGTTTTTCCTAAGATTTAAAGCCATTACTCAGAAATAGAACCAACTGTGACCTGGTTTAGGTAAAAACCTGCAATTGGTCTATCCAAAAGTTGATTAAAAAACGATATCTTAAATATTTGAAACTTGCACTTTATTATTCTAAAATTTGATGGGCTGCATAACTGCATGCATACAATTTATCTAAAAATTTAAGGAAACAAATTTTATTTTTTTTCTAATGATTTTTGAGGACATTCAAGTTTTTTTTATCTTTTAATTTCGCACATTTTTACATGCTTTCATTTATGAAATATTTATTAACATGAACAGGCAGAATAATCGATTTTCCAAAAATGTTCCCATTTCTTTGAATTTTGCGCACAAATAATTTTTACAAACAAAAATTCAAAAATAGGTTCTTTTCTAAATCTCAAAATCTTTACAAAAAACAAAATCGTTTAAACATTATTTGAATTATAAAAAAAATTTGTTCAATTTGTCCCCACTGTGCGGCGCGTATGTCTTTATTGGTGGTTCGATGTTTTTTTCTTAATTTTCAAAATTGCTCAATTGTAACTAGCAAGAATTAAAAACTTCCGCTTAATTGAGTTGTTCCCAAAGCCAATATTCATTAAATTAAAATACGCAGTAAGAATAGTATGGGTTAATTGATTAGTTTCAAAACTGACACACTTAACCATAACCTTGGTTAGGAGCCAAACGGCAGGCTTGGTTAATTTTGTGAGAAGGTCGGGCAAAATATAATCACTTCAACGAGAACGAGCTCTTACAAAATCTGTAATATTTTCTCTCATTTCCACTTATAAGATTTTGAATAACAGTTTATGTATGTCTCTTTGAGTTGAAAAAACCACTCCGATTTTGCCCGCTTCAGCTTTCGGTCACGATTTGCTAACAGGGTATTCATAGCCGCCAAAATGGATGAAATACATTAAAACCATAAATATGTTTGGAAAAATTTTATCATTTATCATTTTATAGACCCTTTTTGTGTGATGTGAGCCGACGCGGTCTTGGGAATTGAGCTAACAACCGTTGAGAATGTGAGTCGTGTTTATTGCTACATTTGTCAAAATCAATAGAGACGTCCAACCACAAACATATCAATTGTATGCAAGTATTAAAGCTATGCGTTGTTGTTGCCTATTTTTCATGATATGTTATATAATTTGGCTGTTGTTTTTGCTAACTTTTATTGGTGTTTTGTTTTTATTGTACCTGGCCGGATCACGCCGTCATGTGCGGTCCAAGCATTCAAATTGACGGCACACAAGCGCGCGCATATTGATTAACTTAACATGAAAAGAAAAAAATAATAATTTCAATGTGTGGCGATGTGAGTGTGTACGTACTTATAGCTTTTCGCCTTTCCAAAGCTTAATTGTTTGTAATTTTTATCTTTTTTTTGTACTAAAACAAAATGGGTTTCTAAAATATTTCCGCACAAGCATACATATTTTCATACAGCAGACCATAGATTACCTGAATACACTCAATGATATATGTATGTAAATAGGGTGCCACGGTAGAGGACTAATAATAATAAATTGACATGATATATCTCCAAAGAGATTTAGGCTGCGCTCCGCTTTCTATTTGACTCGTGCTACAATAAGACTGGCAAACTATTTGAAAGTTATAATTTGAACTTGGTGATCGACGATGCTGCTTCTTCATCAAGAAGACATATCTTGCTTTTTGTGGAACTTATAACAGCTATCTCAGCACCAACCCAAAGAAGGACCATTCTCAAATCATTAGGTGGAACCCTTTGGTAAAGCTGACTCCGCACAGTTAAGAAAAAACGGAGGTTGTAAAGTTTTAATGCAGATTTCTAAACATGATTTGAAACATCCTGCTGTTCACCGCGAAACTAATTGCTTTATATGCTAACAAACTTTGTTTTCATTGCACTATTTTTTTGCTGTTTAATGGTACAAGGCTATTCGAACTGAAATGGAATAATTTTATTAATTTCAGAAAATCAAAATCTTTATAATTATTATCCTTATATAAATATTTAAAATTCCACTATTTCTGCGACTCATTGATTTAAAATTTTAGACCCAAGAATTACCCTATAGTTTTCTAAAGGCCTTCAGTACCTACGTGGAATCTGAATCCAATGTCAGAATTTTTTATTTAATTCTAGTTTTCCGGAATATCTGTATCTTAGAGTACAGATAACACGTTTTATGTGAATACAGCTTCTCTACACATTTTCGTCAGGAAAACTTATATTCGTTAGGGAAATTGTACTTAAAACTGTGTTAGGTTTGTTATATTTTCTACATGCAATGGTTTTTCACAAGTTTGCGGTCTTCTTTTAGGCACGTCAAAACTAATAAAATCAAACACCTAACTTTAAAGGGAATTATATCGACTACTAACTGCAACACAAGTCCAAACCCTATATAAGAAAATCTGCCTGAAAGTGTGCTACATCTATTACTTTTGTTCGTAGCGAACAAGGCGGTACAGAACAAAAGCGTATATATGAATATACAACCAAGGAGGATAAATATTGTAACGAATTTTGGGAATTCCGCTTATTCCAAACCTTCTGCTAACGTTCGAATCGCCAAAACTGTTGAATAAAATAACTCCAATTTCAATAATGCAAAATGGTCTTTATTAGACTACTTTGAAAATACTTCACAATAACACTTATACTTCACAACCAGTAGCGTGCTTAAATCAAAACTGATTCCTCACCTTGCGCTGCTTTTATACTCTCAGTTTTCTCGTTCATCCATTTCTCCTAAGGTCTAGTCATTTTGCGAAACTGTATTCCAGAACAATTGTATCCCTTGCTTGGTTATTAGCTATAACTATACATGTATACCTATTTGTAGTTTATGTTTCTCTTATAGTCATATACGGGTGTATGCGTGTGTACTACTTCGGCTGATGATTACATCTGTTTGAGAGTATCTCTGCGTTGCCTAGTATGTACAGATGTGTGTAAACGATGATAGATTTGTTTACGTACATACGAGTGGCTGCTTAGTATCAGCTTAGTGATACTAGTATCAGGTTAGTGATGCTAATATTCGTCACAATATAATATTCTTTACTTGTAGCCATTTGCTAAATATTTTCTTCGAGGTAGTCGCTGTTTTTTTTTTTTTTTTTTTTTTGGCGAGATGTGCATAAAATGTTTTCAATACATTTTCGTGGGGTATTTGCGTTTATTTTTCCGACTGCATTTAATTAATTAATTGATTGTCCTTTCAAAAATCACAGTAGCACAAGGTAGCACGGTATGGATAAATGCGATACAATTAAAAATGTACCTCTTAGAAAACATTAGGCATCAGTTTTTTTTAATCCAGCGAGTTACTCGCCACCCGTAGCAGACTGGTGGCTCTAATTATATTTATCCTCTTTGATATCACGAACGAATATCGGGAAAAAATAAATGGCGGTTGTGAGTGTACTTTCTAACGATATATGTAGATTTTTAATCGAAATAAGGTTACGTGGCAAAATTACGTATTGAACACAGCCAAAAAATCTCCGACGTTTATGCAAGAATAGCTCGGAAAAAATAATTAAAACCAAGAATCCGCATCTATACTAATATTTAGGAACTGATGAACTTTCGCAAAGTCTTAGCTCTTTTCTGAGGCCGAACTTTTTCTTTTAACTTTTATTTACTCTAAGTACTAAATGAACATAAAGCGTCACAGTAAAATTCGATTCATAATAGGAACAAAAAATTATCTTACAACAATCGATCATTCTTTGATTTTAACTAAGAAACCCCACCACTGAAACACCCTTTGTCCTTCCATAAACATTAACGCAGCCGTTACGGCACTAGCCGGGTGGGTGGTCCTTTTGCCACACAACGTGCATGCGCTCATTGCTGGCCAGCTTTCTTTACTTTATTACTTCTATAAATTTTGTATTTCTTTTTTTTTTTTTTTGTTTTTTCTATTTCTATTAATGTCGAATTACATTCATTATGATATTGCTTTTGTATATAATTTATTGTAATTATTATTTCCGTTTGTATATCTTTTGTTGCTGCTTTTTTAATCCTCATTGCTATTGACTATTTTTCAACCCATTCAATTACTAGACAAGCAAAATAGCTAAAGAATCCTAATATTCCATAAATACTTAATAAATCTGAATGTTAGAGCGCACGGTGGGGTATTTGATCAATCTAGCTGGCCAAAAGTCGATTTTTCAAAATATTCCAATTTTGTTTAAATATATTCCCTGGCGTTCCCAGATGTCCATTGGGTTGGTGTCGAAATTCTGTTCGAACAAAATTCGGAAAACAAAATTCTGCTTTTTAAAAATTATGCTTTTTAAAAATTATGATTTTTTAAAATTCTGATTTAAAAATTCAGAATCGTAAAATTCTGTAAACAATGTTAAAGAGGACATGTCATTACTTTGAAAAACTGCGCACTTTTTCAAATTAATGACATGTTCTCTGTAACATTGTTTACATTATATTTCAAACGGTATTTTGTTTACATTATTTCTTGAAACAGCATTATAGATGTTGGTAGTTATATATATTATCTTTTAAAGACAATTCTTGCCATAGTGGTGAAACGAAAACTTTTCTTAAATGGTTCTTTGTTATGTGCTCAATAGTAATCGAAAAAACTTGGTTTATTAGTATATTTACAAACATGTCACAAATTAGCATTTTAAAATCGAATAAAAACAAAGATATGTTAGGTGTTCATGGCTATTCCTATTATTTAGAGAAAATAAATAAGAATGCTTCATATAATTGGTCTTGTTCAAAAGGAATCCAGTTTCAGTGTAAATCGCGGATAGATAATTATAACCCGAAATATTCCCCTGAGTTTTGGTCAGTACATGACCACACCTCATCGGAAACGGAAACCTTTCCTAGAACTCAAAACAATGTCGAAGCGTGGCATCGACGTTTAAATGTACTTGTTGGAAGAAGCAATTCGCAGTTTTACAATCTTGTATTAAATTTGCAAAAGGAACTTATTTACGCTAAATTGCAAATATCCAGAAGAGAAAATGGAGAAATAATAAGAAAAAAAAGAAATGTAATTAAAAAAAAGACTAATTCGAAGAACTATTAGAAAAAGAAATGAATTAAGTCACACGAATTTTTTGAAACGAATTGCAAAAATATAACAATTTACTAGACAAAAATATGGTTAATAACGTACATATTACATTTATATGGAATAAAAGTTTTGTTTGTTGAATCTAAATACACTCGTTATAACTTTTTCGCTTTATATAACGGGTTTTTAAGTTAGTTAAAACGCATTTCAGAAGTTCAGGTTCAGGTGCAGAATTTCGAAAAGCAGAATTTCGAAAAGTAAGAACTAATAAGAGCAGAATAAAAAAAACAGAATTTTGTTCGAGCAGAATTTTTAAATTTTCCGGAATTTTGGGGAGTCGAATTTTGTAATGCAGAAATGTGACACGCTCCCATGTCCATTTAATAGTATACATACCCCAAAACACATCTGCAACGTCAACGGAGCAGTATTGTATTTTTGGATTAAAAAGCAATATACCCATCTAACCTAAATACTTGTTTAGCCTTAATCAAATCTAGTTACATTTTCTTTTAGGACAGATAAATGTGTTTTTAATTCATATATTAGATTTTTTAAATCGCATGTGTTAACTGAGTTATTCTACTTGTAATACTACTATTTTTCAATATTAAATTTTTTAATAACCTTGCAAACAAAAAGATATATCTTTTTTTCATGGCATATCATGTCAGTAATTTTTTGCCAATACATAAGCTTGTGTTTGTTTCAAAGTTTAATAACAAAAACGGCTGTGCATACCCGCGATTTTTTGAGTGGTGATCAATTTTGTAAGACTGATACCCTTATTGGCAAAAGGTGGCAACCTTGTGAAAACATCCTCAGTGGCAACACCAAGGTGAAAAGTCTTAACATGTAATACTATATCGATGTACTAAATTTGATTCAAATCGGTTAAGCCGTTTCCGAGATGGTAGTGGATATAAAAAGAAATATAAAAAAGGTGAGGTGGCAACCCTTCTTAAAAATGTCAATAGAATGCGGAGTAAAATACCTTTCGTTCCATGTAATTCCAAAAAATTACCCCGGGTCCATACCAAACCGGGGGCCCGATTCATAGTAATTCTGCGCGGAACACCGTGAATTTACTGTCAAATATTTCTTTTCATAACAATGAAGGGAGACAATCACTTTTTGAACAGAAATAACTGCTGTTTTAATTTTGGCCAAATACCCCACCGTCCCACTAGACCATATATAGGAATTTATATTTTTATACAAGGGTGCCTCATTGCATAAATCCTTCTCTCGTGCGAACTGAGTTGATAACCGGCAAAGGACTTTGCCATCGTCAACACTCTTCGAAAGTTGGAAATGTGTGCTTGCCGCTACAACAACATCAATAACAAGCATGATACAATGACCTAGGAAAAGTTATCATTCACATCACAGATGTCAGGTTAATTTAGTTGTATTGGTTGTTGTAATTATACCCACGTATTTTCCTATGACTTGCATTTCCGCTCCGTATTCTTTTATTGTCAAACGGTCTTATTTTATATTTAATGGTTTTATGAATACCCTTTTTGCACCCTAACACACATAATATCTAATATTACATATGTACATATGTGTACCTTTGTTTCTCTAAAACTCTATTAGATACTGATAAAGCAATAATTTCCGAACCATTCTTAATGGCTTTTAAATTGGTTGCTGATCAAGTTAATTAACATATTCTTTCTTTTGAAGTATTTTTTTTATTTAATTTTATAGTGCTTTGCACACAGAGCATATTAACTTTGATTGGATAACGGTTGATTGTATAGGTATAAAGGAATCGAGATAGATATAGACTTCCATGTATCAAAATCATCAGTATCGAAAAAAATTTGATTGAGCCATGTCCGTCCGTCCGTCCGTCTGTCCGTTAACACGATAACTTGAGTAAATATTGAGATATCTTCACCAAATTTGGTACACGACCTTATCTGGACCCAGAATAGATTGGTATTGAAAATGAGCGAAATAGGATGATAACCACGCCTACTTTTTACATATATAACATTTTGGAAAACACAAAAACCTGATTATTTAGTAAATAATACACCTAGAATATTGAAATTTGACATGTGGACTGATGTTGAGACTCTTGATAAAAATTTGAAAAAAAAAATTTTAAATGGGCGTGGCACCGCCCACTTGTGATAAAATCAATTTTACAAATATTATTAATCATAAATCAAAAATCGTTGAACCTATCCTAACAAAACTCGGTAGAGAGGTTGCCTTTACTGTAATGCTGTAATGCTTTGAAGAAAAATCAACGAAATCGGTGTAGGACCACACCCACTTTTATATAAAAGATTTTTAAAAGGGTCGTGGACGAATAAAATAAGCTATATCTTTGCAAAAAAGAGCTTTATAACAATGGTATTTCATTTCCCAAGTGGATTTATAACAATAAATAGGAAAAACTTCAAATTTTAAAAAATGGGCGTGGCACCGCCCCTTTTATGACTAAGCAATTTTCTATGTTTCGGGAGCCATAAGTCGAAGAAAAATTAACAGATCTTAATAAAATTGGGTACACAAATTTTCCCTATAGCAAGAAATATTTGTAGAAAAAATGGACGAGATCGGTTAAAGACCACGCCCACTTGTATACCAAAGATTTTTAAAAGGGTCGCAGACGAAAATAATAAGCTATATCTTAGCGAAAAAGAGCTTTGTATCAATAGAATTTTACTTTCAAAATTGAATTATAACATTAAATTGGAAAACACTTAAATTTGAAAAATGGGTGTGGCACCGCCCCTTTTTTTCTAAGCAATTGCAATGTTTCGGGAGCCATAACTCGAAGAAAAATTTACATATCGTAACAAAATTGGGTATCTACACATATTTTCCTTATAGCAGAAAATATTTCTAGTAAAAATGGGCGGGATCGGTTAAAGAACACGGCAACTTAGATATAAAACAAGTTTAAAAGGGTCGTAGACTAGAATAATAACCTATAAATTAGCAAAATTTAGTTTTGAATCAATGATATTTTAATTATCAAGTTTTATTGTAAGAGGAAATGGGGAGATATTTTTTTCTTAAACGGGCGGTGCCACGTGTTATGTAGAAAAGTAATTTATCTGAAATGAAATGTGCAATTGAAGCTCACGCTGAGTATATAATGTTCGGTTACACCCGAACTTAGACACCTTTACTTGTTTTATAAATTTTTTTTTCAACTTCTATACGATACGATGTCATATCCATACTTTTTCAATTGATATCGCTATTTTTAATCTATAGTTTTTACAAATGTTTTTAGGTATCGAATATAGAAACCGTAGAATCGTATGTGGTATCCTTGTTCCAATTTCTCTAGACTGTTTATGGCCTCCCAGCTAAATTATTCACAATCATTGTACCAAATCCTAAGGTCCTGCAGCTTCACTGCACTGAAATGAAAGCTTAGAAAACTTGTACTGCCCTTAAGGTTGGCTCAGAGTTAGATAGAGAACTTTCTTCAGTACTTAGGAACACGATATCGAGTCTAAAGTATCGATACGATGTTCATATCAAGCTTTGCTTTACAAGTATCGGTATAGTATCTAATCAAAATGAGCCGGCTTTATAAAAAACTCATAATTTGTCATCACATGACACCAACCATCTTTTCAATTGCAATGTGCAACCCAGAGATCGGTATCAAATGCCAAAATTATCGATATGGTAAAGGGCGGTTCGTGTCCCTATCAGTGCTGGGTTAAGCTTGCCTTAAGCGCGTTATCCACATTGCAAAAAATTAAAAATTCCATACAGTTGTCGAAGGCTTCCTTTAGAGAGCACTCTGCATATCTGTGCTTAGATTATTACGAGCGGGATTATAGACGCCCTGATGATTTTTTTGATCGCTTGCTCTATAATATTCTCTATAATTTTCAAAACAGAAGATATCCAACTACTAGTTCCTCCCTCTGCTGCAGAAATTCTTTATAAATGCCACCTTCTTCTTCTTAATCGGCGCTTAACCGTTTAAATGGTTATGGTCATCAAAAAAGGCGCACCAGTTGCTTTTTCGCTCTTCCAACTGGCGCCAATTGGTCACACCAAGGGAGTTTAAATCGTTTTCCACCTGGCTCTTCCAGCGGAGTGTTACATTTTCAAAAGAGCTACATCCGAAACCTCGCGTTATTGCCCTGAGCTTGTGTTTTCACATACAAACATATGTATAGTAATGTACACTAGCGATGTGTTAAACTGAAAAACCGGCATCTCAGGGTATCTAACGATGAAAACGTCTAAAATATCCGTACTACGACACCCTAAAGGGCCAATTAATGGTGATTTATAACCATATAACCATAACCAGATAAAACAGCTGATCAAACCTACCTTATGGAAATCAATGTAATTGATTAATGGTGCCATACAATAACGCTAATGCCATAACCATACCATAGCCAAACAATTGGTTTTTGGTTTCTCGCCATATCCATAACCTAAAAATATTTGAGTTGGTGAATTTATTAACTTTTTGTAGATTTTATTCATTGTATTGGATACGTTATGACTAAGAGTATTTTTTGTGGAATATGTTTGTAATTTTTTGCGTGTTCTTCATTTTTATGAAATTTTCACGATTTTTAGGTTAAGGCACCATTAACCGATCACATTGGAGATGGTTGTGGATATGGGTATGGTTAGGACTATGGCGTTAGGGTTAAGGAAGTTTAATTGGCCCTTAAGAAATGAAAAGCGAACGACGCAATGAAAATTCGAAGATATTCGATATAGAATTTCAAAGAACCGAAACTAAAACATATAAGTAAAATCAATTCGTTCGAGTGTTAGTGGAGCGATATTTTAAATAAAGTTTAAAGAATATGATCCACAGAAATTTGGCGCACTTCTTTAAGTTTTCATGATAAACGCAGGATAACGAATTATATCCGGTTATTTGAGCAGTCGAAACTGCACATCACTAATTTATAAATAGCTAAATACGTTTGATGGAAGATTCGGGCGATGACATACTAAATGCACCCCCGAAAGTTGTATGGAAAAACAATTGAAATGAGGGAACTACATACATTCATATGTACGTGAGTAAATATGACCGTCTGTATTGTTCAAGGCATTTTTGTCAGAATTGCACACAAAAATTACCTTCAACATGGGACCATTGACTAAGAAGAAGACGTCGCTTTTTTTTTAATTCCATTGAGTACCGCCTTATCTGCGGAACGAAAGCAAGTCGTTTGAAGGTTTTTTGTATGTAAGGTACACTTGTATTTAATACCAAGAAATTGGTAGTGAAACGTCTGAATAGAATAAAGAACCACTGCAAGGAATAGACGTAGTAGTTTGATATTTACATTATTATTAGGCCTCTATGCTCCTCGACCCCTATTTAGAGTTATTGCGTTTATATTAGGCTCCGCCTTATAGTTCAGGTACAAACCAGGATCGACGTAGCCTTTGAAATAATTACAAATCGGACAAGAGAAGACGTGTCGAAAACGTAAGTGAGTGAGTGAGTGGTAAACACATTTTTAGAGTGGTTTCGATAGCTTTTTTTAAAGCTGATTACAAATTACTAAGTACCACGAAATAGCCCTAGAATGAAGCCGAAATAGTCTTGAAATGATCCCGAAATAGAAGCGAAAATATTCTGAGAAGTTTTACGCAAAATTATCTCCAGATAGTCCTAAAATGAATCTAAAATTTCTTCAAAAAAATCCCTTCCTGGTCCACAAATGTTTGTAGTATGAAGAATGTACATTTTTTCGAACAAAGGTTCTGAAAACTGTTCCAAAACGATACTGAAGTGATAGCGAAATGGTCCTGAAGTGATCCAGACATGAAATTATTTAATACCAGTCCCGAAAACAGTAGCATAACCTGACGTTGCTCCTACTTTTACTGTTCCTAATTTTAAAATTAAACCATACCTTACTTTTGTATAAGTTTGGTCAAACTCGCTGGAAGCGTGATACTCAGACATGACATACGTTTTTGTAAATATACCCAGCCAAAACTGGCATAAACCGTTGTAAGCAATAAGGAATACTAGTTTCACTCCTGACAGATAAACTTTGGAATAAGGTTATAAAAGTACATCGTACGTCTTATAAAAACGCCTGATTTTAGCCTTATTTGCACTACAAAGGTAAACAAAAATAAAAAAACGTGCCAAACTCTAACGGTCTACTGGATAAACTAAACCTTATTTTAGTCGATACAATTTTTTAATATTTTCAAGGAAACTGGAATTTCTTTTTATTTAAAAACTAGAACGCCGATAAAACTAGTTTAAATAAGTAAATCTACTTTTTATCGTTTTAAAAAATCAATTCAAGATGTAAACTTTATATTTCTCGTTGTCTGTTATATTTCCTGCACACTGGCAGAAGTAGGTATTTTATGCCAATTCCAAAAGATATCTGGGAAATGACAATTGGCAATTGAATTTTTGAAGAGAATATTTCATTGCTGATATACATTCCCTGGGCCAGCCGAATCACACCCGAGGAGTGATCTGTTTAGAAAAACTTTCAAAAAGTATTATTAATGTTACATATCCTGCATATAAAGGAAGGAACTGAAAATTAATTTTGGATGATACATCACCAATATATACTTAAATAAAGTTTTGAAAAGGTGATTATGAAGATATTTAAATGAATTTGAGGTCAGATGGTGGTTTATTATATTTATATCCTATGCAAGCCTGATTTTATATGTACAATAAGAGTTATAACTAGGTTATAATATGGCATACTACAAAAAGTCATTCAAAAAAGGTTCACTCTAATGCGTCAACAATGTTTCTGCGAAATTCGAAAAATGGCAGTGAAATTAAGATCTTGAAAGTACGCACAGCACGACTTGTACTGTTAAATTGAGGTGAGGGTGAGAGCAAGGTACAAGGCAATGTAAGGTAGAAATCCATTAGCAGGTAGCCAATTCCAATCAGGTGAATGCTTGATGAATCGACAAAATGCCGCCGTTTCCGTGAACTCCGGTTAATGCTGACTGGAACTGAAATCCACAGAAATCGTTTTTTTTTTATACTCAGCTGAGCAGAGCTCACAGAGTATATTAACTTTGTTCGCATAACGGTAATACGTAACGGCATAAACTAATCGAGATAGGTATAGACTTCTATATATCAAAATGATTTGGGCGAAAAAAGAAATTAATTTAGCCATGTCCGTCCGTCCGTCCGTAAACACGATAACTTGAGTAAATTTTGAGCTATCTTAATGAAATTTGGTACGTAAGTTCTGGGCACTCATCTCAGATCGCTATTTAAAATGAATGAAATCGGACCATAACCACGCCCACTTTTTCGATATCGAAAATTTCGAAAAACCGAAAAAGTGCGATAATTCATTACCAAAGACGGATAAAGCGATGAAACTTGGTAGATGGGTTGACCTTATGACGGAGAATAGAAAATTAGTAAAATTTTGGACAATGAACGTGGCACCGCCCACTTTTAAAAGAAGATAATTTAAAAGTTTTCCAAGCTGTAATTTGGCAGTCGTTGAGGATATCAAGTTGAAATTTGGCAGCAATGTTACTCTTATTACTATATGTGTGCTAAAAAAAAACTAGTAAAATCGGATGATGAACACGCCCACATAAAAAAATTAAATTCAAAAGTCAAATTTTAACAAAAAATTTAATATCTTTACAGTATGTATTATGTCAACATTCAACTCCAGTAATGATATGGTGCAACAAAATACAAAAATAAAATAAAATTCCAAAATGGGCGTGGCTCCGCCCTGTTTCATTTAATTTGTCTAGAATACTTTTAATGCCATAAGTCGGACAAAAATTTAACAATCCTTGTGAAAGTTGGTAAGGGCATAGCTTCTATGACGGTAACTGTTTTCTGTGAAAATAGGCGAAATCGGTTAAAGCCACGCCCAGTTTTTAGTCACAGTCGACCGTCTGTCCTTCCTCTTGGCCGTTAACACGATAACTTGAGCAAAAATCGATATATCTTTACTAAACTTAGTTCACCTACTTACCTGAACTCATTTTATCTTGGTATTAAAAATGGGCGAAATCCGACTATAACCACGCCCACTTTTTCGATATCGAAAATTTCGAAAAATGAAAAAAAAGCCATAATTCTATACCAAATACGAAAAAAGGGATGACACATGGTAATTGGATTGGTTTTTTGACGCAAAATATAACTTCGGAAAAAACTTTGTAAAATGGGCGTGACACCTACCATATAAAGTAGAAGAAAATGAAAAATTTCTGCAGGGCGAAATCAAAAGCCCTTGGAATCATGGCAGGTATACTGTTCTGGTATTACATATATAAATAAATTAGCGGTACCCGACAGATGATGTTCTGGGTAACGCTGGTCCACATTTTGGTCGATATCTCGAAAAGGCCTTCACATATACAACTAAAGGCCACTCCCTTTTAAAACCTTCATTAATACCTTTAATTTGATACCCATATCGTACAAACAGATTCTAGTGTCACCCCTGGTCCACCTTTATGGCGATATCTAGAAAAGGCGTCCGCCTATAGAACTACGGCCCACACCCTTCTAAAATACTCTTTAATACCTTCCATTTGATACACATGTCATACAAACACATTCCAGGGTTACCCTAGGTTCATTTTCCGACATGGTGATTTTCCATTATTTTGTCTCCAAAGGTCTCAGCTGAGTATGTAATGTTCGGTTACACCCGAACTTAGCCTTCCTTACTTGTTTTTAGTTTTTTTTTTTTTTTTTTTTATTTTTCGGTTATCTGTCAAATAAACTGCCGGTTAGTGTTAACGAGAGATTGCGCAACCGGCCTCTAAACTGGCAAAACACAATTTCTCATGTTCAGAAAGAATATCTGTCGTTGAGAGGTTAACAGTTGTAACTCCACGTTTAGTCCAAATAGAGTTAATATCATCTGTAAACTTTATTCCGCCTCCTTGGACTTTTGCAAAAGATCGTCTCTCAGATTTTTATTTTGAAAACGTTGTATCCTCATTCATCATTTGGACAGAGAATTTACCTGTTTTGCACATTTCTCAAGATGTAATCTTTGCCTTTCAGCTACAGATGTACATACATGCATACCTAATTAGCTATAATGTTAGGACGAATTTCAAAAGTCGTCGTCTGAGTGAGCAACTGAGCTTTTGTTGTATATCAGGACTTTCTGAGCTCTGCCGACGAGCAGAAAAACATCTTATCCCAACGCGCGTTTCAAGAACATTCGATCTCAGAATTTGACTCAAGAACGCTCTCACCCAAGTTGCACGTAAGTAATGACAACACTTCCTTTGTTCGTCTATCGCAACATGATCGGCTTAACTAAGCATCGAACCGGGTTAAAATAAAATTCATTTTGTCCCTAGCAATGCTCATACGTTTTTTGTTAAGCTCTTCTTGTAAGAGTTGTTTTTGTTCTTATGATGCTCCCAGAAGGTTTAAGGTTGTTTTACTCGACTGCCCTACAGTGGTTAAGGCGCGGCGGCCGCCGTGGTGTGATGGTAGCGTGCTCCGCCTACCACACCGTATGCCCTGGGTTCACACCCCGGACAAAGCAACATCAACATTTTAGAAATAAGGGTTTTCAATTAGAAGAAATTTTTTCTAAGCGGGGTCGCCCCTCGGCAGTGTTTGGCAAGCGCTCCGGGTGTATTTCTGCCATGAAAAGCTCTCAGTGAAAACTCATCTGCCTTGCAGATGCCGTTCGGAGTCGGCATAAAACATGTAGGCCCCGTCCGGCCAATTTGTAGGGAAAATCAAGAGGAGCACGACGCAAATTGGAAGAGAAGCTCGGTGTGACCACCCGACTCGATTTGCTTCTCCGCACTTAAAAATTTTCAAAGTGCTAACAGTGCACCACTTGACGCGAAGAAAATCAGGACCCCCAGCGGGTTAGGGGATCAGAATATACCCGCGGTAGCTATGCCTGTTGTAAGAGGCGACTAAAATACCAGATTCAAAGGGCTAGCGCAACCCTTTCAGGTTGCCAGCGCAATATATAGCTTCTCCAAACCCAATTTTCAACCTCACCTATCCGTGGCGAATCCTGTTTCACTAACAGATGACCAAGCGACCCAATCTCCTCATGGAGATATGGCCTGAAGGTTTAATGTGGCCATGTAAATCGTTCCCAAGATGGTCGGGCCAGCACCTTAATGGTGCCGTGTTGCCGGAGCGTTCCGGATCTGTATCCGGCAAAGGACCACCACATCGATAACACTCCACAGACTTTTTTAAATATAAGTGTGATACACCTTCATACGCGGATCCTTTTGCACCTTTTGTGCAAAGACTTTATTGGTTATAGTTTACGAAAATCGTATTTTTAATGACATACCTGTTTTTTGTTTTTATTTATTTCATAACTTACTGGCCACCTGAATTATTTCTCTTTCCTTTATTGCAGGGTAAAGCGCGAGGGAGCCGCACTGCCATCTATCTACGTTCAGTATTCCAATCACATCTCGAATCACTTGGTAGTTCAGTACAAAAACATGCTGGAAAAATGCTATTTGTTGCTATCCTCGTTTTGAGCACCTTCTGTGTGGGGCTGAAAAGTGCACAAATCCATTCCAAGGTACACCAGCTGTGGATACAAGAAGGTGGTCGGCTTGAGTCCGAACTCGCATATACACAAAAAACAATCGGTGAAGATGAATCCTCAACGCATCAGCTAATCATACAGACAGCGCATGATGCGAATGCGTCCGTTCTACATTCGCAAGCTTTGTTGGCGCATTTGGAAGTTTTGAAAAGAGCGACCGCAGTTAAGGTGCATATGTTCGATACAGAATGGGGTTTGCGCGATATGTGTAATTCACCAACAACGCCAAGCTTTGAAGGACATTATTTTATTGAGCAAATTTTCAAACATCTGATTCCATGTTCAATAATAACACCATTGGATTGTTTTTGGGAAGGTAGTCAGCTTTTGGGACCAGAATTTCCAGTACAAATACCGTAAGTATTGGATGTGGATTAGAGTTTTGTATTCGAATTAGACAAGGTTAGATTGACAGATAGACAGAAATAAACAATTTTCTTCGACAAATTATCTATAAGTCCCGACTCCATGTTCGACAGCTCAGCAGAGATTTTCAAAGATTTCGGCCTTAAAAAACCCTACAAGTTCAGGTGCTTGATGCGATTCACCTCCAAGGGTTTTTAGGGTGAGCTTCTCTTCCAATTTGCTTTGTAAACGTTTTAATTTACCTTACGAATTGAAGGGACGGGACCTACATGTTTTATGTCGACGCCGAACGGCAGATGCATTTTTACTGAGTTTTTCATGGCAGAAATACACCGGGGTGTTTGCCAAACCGCTGCCGATAGACGAATTCCATTAGAAAGGCTTTTTTCTAATTGAAAAAAACTTGTTTTTAAATTTTTGATGTTGCTCTTCATTATTCTAATTGCAAGAACTGTATTAAGCTGCAGGTCTAGGCGCAATTTCTCTTGCGTATACTGCATATAGAAAGACGCTTCAGGGCTCTCTAGAGTGTTAGACTGTATGACCCGCAAATGATATGTTCTGTGTATCCGACGTCTGAAGTTCAAATACTGTCGTGTTATATTCCGTTCTATACATTAAGCTAGAATGGCCCTAGTTAAGTTGCTTTTTTGCCATATCATTTAATGTGTACCGTACCGTTCATAATATGAATGATGTACGGTCACAGCTCATTAGATTAACCTACATTATTTGCATTTTTTATTTTTTATCCCTCTAGTGGCATGGATAAGCGAATACAATGGAGCACAATGAATCCCTCTAGCTTAGTACAAACAATGAAACAGCAAATGAGCGATCAAAAAATATCTTTTGACTTTGATATCGTAGATCAATATATGAAGCGTGCAGCCATTACCACCGGTTATACGGAGAAACCTTGTCTTAATCCCAAAAGTCCGGAATGTCCTGAAACTGCACCTAATAAGCACAGTCAACAACCGCCGGATGTTGGAGCCATACTGACCGGCGGCTGTAATGGTTATGCTACCAAATATATGCATTGGCCAGAGGAACTTATCGTGGGTGGTGTACAACGTAATCGCTCGGGTCATTTACGCAAAGCAAAAGGCTTACAAACGGTCGTACAACTTATGACGGAAAAGGAAATGTTTGATTTGTGGAATGAGAATTATAAAGTACATCATATCGGCTGGACGCAAGAAAAGGCAGCAGAGGTTTTGAATGCGTGGCAACGAAACTTTTCAAAAGAAGTCGAGTCACTGCTGAAGATCAATCGCCGTATATCCAATAATTATGATATCTACGTCTTTTCGTCAGCCACATTAGATGATATACTAGCTAAATATTCAAATCCCAGTCCCACAAGCATAGTGATTGGTGTAATTGCCACCGTACTTTATGCCTTTTGTACGCTCATACGCTGGAAGGATCCAGTTAAGGGACAAAGTAGCGTTGGCGTCGCAGGCGTGCTGCTTATCGGCTTCTCCACTGCTGCTGGTCTAGGTTTATGTGCTCTACTTGGTATCGTGTTCAATGCAGCTAGCACACAAGTGGTACCTTTTCTGGCACTCGGTCTTGGAGTGGATCATATTTTTATGCTTACTGCTGCCTATGCAGAAAGTAATCGTAAAGAACAGACTAAATACATATTGAAAAAGGTCGGTCCGAGCATACTTTTTAGTGCATGCGTTACATCGGGCTCATTCTTTGCCGCAGTTTTCATACCGGTGCCAGCATTGAAAGTATTCTGTCTGCAAGCTGCTATCGTTATGTGTTTCAATTTAGCAGCAGCGTTACTTGTTTTCCCCGCTATGATATCTTTGGACTTACGACGCCGTACCGCTGGACGTGCGGATATTTTCTGCTGCTGCTTTCCAGTGTGGAAGGAGAAACCTGTTGCAGCATCATGCGCTAACGATGCGCACTATAATAACAATAGACGGAATGCGTATGCTGTGAAGAATTGTAATAATCGTTCGACATCTCCCTCGACATTGTCACAGCAGTCTTCCCAACTAAAACAGCAAGAGGAAGCGCTGCTATCATGCGCCGAAAAAAGGATACCAACTTTTTCCTTATCACATTTTGCTTTCAAGTATTATACACCCTTCTTAATGAAAAGTTGGGTAAAATTCCTCGCTATCGTCACATTTGTTGGTACGCTCATTTTTAGTTTATATGCATCGACGCGTTTGCAGGATGGCCTCGACCTTATCGATCTCGTACCCAAGAACACAAATGAGTATAAGTTTCTCAATGCACAAGCGTCCATGTTTGGTTTTTATAGCATGTATGCTGTGACGCAAGGAAATTTTGAATATCCCACCAATCAACGCTTACTGCACGAATATCATGAGGCTTTCGTCCGCGTACCACACGTTATTAAAAATGATAACGGTGGTCTGCCAGATTTTTGGTTATCGCTATTTCGCGATTGGTTAATCAATTTACAACGTATTTTTGATCGTGAATTTAGCGAGGGTCGCCTAACAACCGAAGGTTGGCAGCCGAATGCTACAAGCGATGCGATATTGGCCTACAAGTTGCTCGTCCAAACAGGTTACGTTGATAACCCAGTTGATAAAAGTTTGGTAACCCAGAACCGATTGGTGGACAATGAGGGAATTATCAACCCGAAAGCATTTTACAATTACTTATCCGCCTGGGGTACAAATGATGTTTTCGCCTATGGTGCTTCACAGGTGAGCTTTAAAAGAAGGCTGAATACTGTTACAAATATTAATCATTTTCAATTTATATTTACAGGGTAAATTACATCCAGAGCCACGTCAGTATTATCACATTGCCGGCGAGTATGATCTCAAAATACCCAAGAGTTTGCCTTTGGTTTATGCACAAATACCATTTTATTTGCATGGTCTTACCGACACATCCGAGATTAAAACTTTAATAGGACATATTCGAGATTTGAGCATGAAATTTGAGTCGCGAGGACTACCAAATTACCCTTCAGGTTGGTTAAAATAAAGCTGTCAAAAGTATTGTCGGTTACTTTGTAGTTAAGTATGAATCTCAGTAACGGTTCAGAGTTTGTATACGTCATGTCACGAAAAACCATTTCCATTAAGGTCTCTACTTCGTCGAATATAATTGGTAAATTTTCCATTGGTATTTAAATGTGATTGTGAGGTTCCTATATATTTTGCTCGTGTTTTTCTGGCCCGGCGGGTTACTGTAAAACTTTTAAACAGCGAACTTTTTTTTGTAACTTGATTCAAATGGAAATGCGATTCGAAAACTATCAAATCACATAATTTTTTTTATTCAAATCCGAAAGAAATTTCTTTCAAATCGTGCTATGTAAGTACATAACAAGGCCCCAGGAATAGATAACCTAATTACCCGAATGTTTGAGCTATTTAGATACATCGCTTGCTTGTCGCCATCGAGAACATCAAAGGCAAATTGTTCGATAGTTATCTTATTTATCTGATCGAGCTGATGCAGCAACTCAATTCCATGAGCACTATTTAATGAAATCGTATGTTATCCCCATGGATTGTATGCTTTAATCCGTCTCTGCAGTCTTACAAATAATTATACTCAGCTGAGCATAGCTCACAGAGTATATTAATTTTGTTCGCATAACGGTAATCCGCAACGGCATAAACTAATCGAGATAGATATAGACATCTATATGTCAAAATAATCTGGGCGAAAAAAGAAATTCATTTAGCAATGTGCGTCCGTCCGTCCGTCCGTAAACACGATAACTTGAGTAAATTTTGAGGTATCTTAAAGAAATTTGGTATGTAAGTTCCTGGGCACTCATCTCAGATCGCTATTTAAAATGAACGAAATCGGCCACGACCACTTTTTCGATATCGAAAATTTCGAAAAACCGAAAAAGTGCGATAATTCATTAACAAAGACGGATAAAGTGATGAAACTTGGAAGTTGGGTTGTCCTTATGACGCAGAATAGAAAATTAGTAAAATTTTGGACAATGGGCGTGGTACCGCACACTTTTAAAAGAAGATAATTTAAAAGTTTTGCAAGCTGTAATTTGGCAGTTGTGCTAAATAAAAATTTGCAAAATCGGATAACGAACACGCCTATTTAAAAAAAAAATGAATATGAATATGAATTGAATATCTTTACAGTATATAAGTAAATTATGTTAACATTCAACTCCAGTAATGATATGGTGCAACAAAATACAAAAATAAAAGAAAATTTCAAAATGGGCGTGGCTCCGCCCTTTTTCATTTAATTTGTCTAGAATACTTTTAATGCCATACAATAAAAAAAAAAATAAAAATAAATGTAAGGCGCGATAACCTCCGAAGAGATCTAAGGCCGAGCTTTTCTTGATTTTCCCTACAAATTGGCCGGACGGGACCTACATGATTTTATGCCGACTCCGAACGGCATCTGCAAGGCAGATGAGTTTTCACTGAGAGCTTTTCATGGCAGAAATACACCCGGAGCGCTTGCCAAACACTGCCGAGTGGCGACCCCGCATAGAAAAACTTTCTTCTAATTGAAAAACCTTATTTCTAAAATTTTGGATGTTGCTTTGCCCGGGGTTTGAACCTAGGGCATCCGGTGTGGTAGGCGGAGCACGCTACCATCACACCACCGTGGCCGCCAATGCCACGTCAAACAAAAATGTACCAATCCTTGTGAAATGTGGCCTTCCTCTTGGCCGTTAACACGATAACTTTTTCGATATCAAAAATTAAGAAAAATTAAAAAAATGCCATAATTCTATACCAAATACGAAAAAAGGGATGAAACATGGGGATTGGATAAATTTTTTGACGCAAAATATAACTTCGGAAAAAACTTTGTAAAATGGGTGTAACACCTACCATATTAAGTAGAAGAAAATGAAAAAGTTCTGCAGGGCGAAATCAAAAGCCCTTGGAATCATGTCAGGAATACTGTTCGTGGTATTAAATATGGGGTATTCCATCCCATTTCGACCAATTTTGAACCCGGCCCCTTTAGAATTGGCTGAAAGTTTTTCTTCTTTTTCTAGCTTACGAAAGACGTTTTTCAGAAGTTTTTCAAATTTTTTCATCCAACTCAAAAAAAGTTATGAATTTAAAAAAAAACACCGTTTTTGTTTTCAAAATGCTATAACTTTTTCATAAATTGACCGTTTGGGATCTTTTTTTTTTAAATTTGTTTTTAAATGTACTTTTTGGGAAAAATTCACAAACATTTTTTAAGTTTTTTTTTTGTTGTAATTTTTCAGTTTTTCGAGATTTTTCGAATTTCGCCCTTTTTTTCTTTTTTTTCTCATAAAAAACTTCAATCAATTCTGCAATCATCCCCTTTAATCCCGGAGTGGGCCGAGAATTTTTTTATTTAATTGAATAAATTAGAAAAAAAAACTTTAAAATTTTGTTTGTATTTTTTCCGAAAAGTACATTTAAAAACATATTTAAAAAAAAAAATCCCAAACGGTCAATTTTTCAAAAGGTTATAGCATTTTGAAAACAAAAACGGTGTTTTTTTTTTAATTCATAACTTTTTTTGAGTTGGATGAAAAAATTTGAAAAACTTCTGAAAAACTTTCAGCCAATTCTAAAGGGGTCGGGTTCAAAATTGGTCGAAATGGGATGGAATACCCCATATATAAATAAATTAGCGGCACTCGACAGATGATGTTCTGGGTCACCCTGGTCCACATTTTGGTCGATGTCTCGAAAACGCCTTCACGTATACAACTAAGGGCCACTCCCTTTTAAAACCCTCATTAATACCTTTAATTTGATACCCATATCGTACAAACACATTCTAGGGTCACCCCTGGTCCACTTTTATGGCGATATCTCGAAAAGGCGTCCACCCATAGAACTACTGCCCACTCCCTTCTAAAATACTCTTTAGTACCTTCCATTAGATACCCATGTTATACAAACACATTCCAGGGTTACCCTAGGTTCACTTTCCTACATGGTGATTTTTCCTTATTTTGTGTCCAAAGTTCTCAGCTGAGTATGTAATGTCGGTTAAACCCGAACTTAGCCTTCCTTACTTGTTTTGTTATTAAACAAATTTTTTCTCTTTTCCTTTTATTTCAGGCATACCATTCATTTTCTGGGAGCAGTATATGACTTTGCGTTACTCACTCGCCCTAATCCTGTGCATTTCACTTACCGCTGTTTTCATTTTGGTGTCCATTCTGTTACTCTCTGTTTGGGCAGCCGCATTGGTCGTCTTCAGCGTCATCGCCTCATTAGTGCAAATATTCGGCGCCATGACCATGTTAAGCATTAAACTCTCAGCTATACCAGCAGTGATACTGATACTAAGTGTGGGCATGATTGTTTGTCTTACGGTGCACATATCACTGGTAAACTTTAAATTTTGTGTTATTTGCAGCGAATTTCCAACTAAATGCTTTATTTATTTATCTTCTCTTTGAAACAGGGTTTCATCACATCGGTAGGTAGCCGCGAACGTCGCATACATCTATCCATGCAAATGTCACTCGGTCCACTTATACACGGCGTACTCACTTCCGCTTTAGCTGTATTCATGCTTTCTACATCACCATTCGAATTCATTATACGTCATTTCTTTTGGTTGCTGTTGATAGTGTTATGTGTGAGTGCTTGCAATGGTCTCATACTTTTTCCCATCTGTTTGAGTATGTTTGGCCCTGAGGCTGAGTTAGTACCACTTGAACATCCAGATCGCATTTCAACGCCATCCCCTGTGATGACGCGTAGCAAGCGTGCTAATAAAACTGTGGTGGTGCATGGCAGCCGTTCATCACGTTCCTGCAACAAGGGTATGCACCATCATAAGGATATTAATATAAATGATCCTTCGCTTACGACCATTACCGAAGAGCCACCCTCTTGGAAATCCTCCTCCTCATCGATACAAATGAATGCAAATGAATGGAATGCTGCTTCAAATATGAATAATATACAATATGCTACAAATGGCACACAACAACAACACCAAATGAATAATTATAATATGAATAATTATTATGTGCATCGGCCGCAACAAAATTATGCACCATATCATCAACAGCAACAACAACATAGTACACAGCAAACTATTTATGGCACGCCAACAACATTTCACAAAATTCAACACCCACAACAACAGCAACCACAGCACTCACATCATCCCTCACAGCAGCAGCAACAACAACCACCTCCGTCGCCGCAACAGCCAACACACAGCAACTGCGGCACGACGCATACGCTTGGTGGCCACCATGAAACAAGTAACTTTCCCGAATTGCAGAGTATCGTTGTACAACCGGAAGTCACTGTGGAAACGCACCACTCGGACTCGAATACAACAAAAGTAACAGCGACAGCGAATATTAAAGTTGAGTTGGTGACGCCCGGACGTGCGATGCGCAGCTATAATTTCAGCAGTTAGCGGTCAAGTATAAACGATAGCTACACTCAATAAATGAGAACACATTAGAATTTTAGGTTATTTATTTGAATAGTTAAGTAAGTAGAAATGTTTGCAGTTTTTTAGGTCACACATTTTTAAAAACGTTGCGGGGTCTGATTAAACAAAAAAAAAGCAACTAATAAGATATGCGGAGAGGGAGGATGGCGCGCCCCTCGAAAATTCATGTATTGGAAGCTTAGGTGGCGGAAATATGTTTGCCTGATTTTGTTGAGATTTTTACTGTTTCGAAAAGAAATGATTTAAATAAGAGCGTGAGTGAACGGTTTATAAAGTATTTAGGTAACCAGGAGCGTGCGCAGGAATTGTCTATGGGGGGAAGTGTTTTGAACATATGGAAGCTCATAAAGTTCATTTAAAAATATACATATAATATATATAAAATTACATACTTCTTTATTTTTGACTGAAATTAAAAAAATTTAAAAATAACATAGTTATTGGTTATCAGTCAACAAACGGCCTCTTCCATCTACCAGTTTTTATGAAAAAAATTCAGTCGTTGTAAGCCCATGGGAGGTTGGAACCCCCAAAAAACCCCTTGCTCACGACCCTGTAGGTAACAATAGCATAATTAGGAAATACAGACATACATACATAGCTATCTAGCGCTAAAACTTCTTGATTTCAATACGAACAGTACTGGGGCCGTATCACGTGTTATGATCAGTGACTGCAAATCATTTTCACTCGAGCGATGACTATGCAACTGTCAAACTATTTTTTAAAATTATAATAAGTTATTGATCTAACGCGTACTCTTTGCCACTAGTACGTATATGCCATTAATCCGATCCACTATTTCAGAGCTGTTGTGATTTAAAAAATCTATTTCGATCACAGATCGTAACACGTACATAATACTGGCCCTAAACAAATGAATCGAATGTAATTCGGTTCGAAACTTTTTATGAAAACCAGAACAGATCTGCTGATTCTTAAGTTAAATTTTTGATAAAAGGTGCATCTCGGAAGAAATGTTACAAAAAAAATTAATAATAAAAAAGAAAAACGCATATTTTCAAATAAAAATGTATCTTCTGCGTTTCGAGATTCAATTCTGTATGATAAAACGGACAAGATTTGACCAAAGAGGATTCATATAATAACAGACGTCAGTTCATACTTTTTGCGAAATTGATTATTATCCCATTTGAGGGGTAATTTTAAATTGCTCTCACTGCTTTCACGAGGTATTTTTGATTGTTTTAAGGGATCGCCAATCAGCTCTGGATCACGAACAAATCTCAAAGGAATGATCCGGATCAGTACTATGAGAGTTCGCAGCACTCAAGTAATGTGTTCACATAATAGGGTGCCTGTTATTTTCACACTTTTTCCCCGAATCGCTCCATAAAATTTTACGTATGCCTGGTTTTTCAATACGAGTTTAAACTCCAGCTAAAGTTGACACTTTTATCGAAAAAAGCTAGAGTAGCAATGCTTAACAAAAGGTTCCAAAAATGTTGGTATGGGTACCAAAAGAAGCGTTTCGAACTAAATAACTATTGTCCCAAGGTTGATATTAAAAATTGTACTTCTCTCAGGCCGTGACATTTTGGCCCAATAAAAAATTATAATTCCAAAAGCAATTCAACGCAATGCAAAGCAAGTTATTACCGTTTCATGCAAGTATTATCTAGGTACGTGCGAAATAAAATTGAGAAAATTATATGTAAGTATGTTATGTTTGTTTGTAATGTTTTCGTCAGTACTAGGCTTTTACTGCCAATTTAAATGTATTAAATATGAGTTTCGCATTATCAACCAAATAGTAGTAAAGTCACAAAATGCAGGGTTCGCATATATGTATGTATGTATTTACGAATTGGCAATCTAAAGAACTTAATTTTTTCATTACAAAAAACTTTATGAAATCAAGAAAAGCTTTTTAATATTTTTAAATGAAAAAAGAAGTCAAAATTTCCTAGATGCAGTTTTTTTAATTGAACTTAAAGATAATACGGACCCTGCTGCAAACAACATGCATGTTTTTTATGTTAGAAAAAAATTGTAATACTCATATTTTTATAAAAGATATAAAAAAGGCATTCACGCATTGGATACAAAAAAATAATTAATACTGAAACTAGTACAATTTCCTAACGACTTAGATTTGTATCGATGCTTAAAAATGCAAATAAAATTTAATTAATTTTTAATTTAAAATAAATTATTTGTAAATATTATTATTATTACTTCTATTAATTAATGTTAGAGCTATTTAAATTAAAAACGCAACCGCAAAAAAATAAAAAACATAAAGTATTCAAATTGTTTTAAAACCTCGTATTAGTAGTGTTCCAAAGCGAAACTAAACACATATAAGTGAAACTGAAAAATATTCAATCTTAATATATTTTTAACTAAATTTAATTTACATCGTAGCGTTCTCTACTTAATTTATTTTTAAAATTATGAAAAGTCTCCTAAATTAGATAAAGCAAAATATAATTTTTAAATATCTTAGACTAAAAAAACAACAAAAAACTACTTAATTGAAAACAACAAAACTTATAAAACGTCAAACTTAGAAGACTGGACGGGTTCATGTTGACATATCACGCTGATAAGTCAAGGTATTAGTAAATCGAGTATACAGTTCGGTAGGTATTGGGAAGCTCGAGCGTACAAATAACTTCGAAATTTAACATTTTTGAGTTAGCTCCCTATTGCTCTATATGGTATGCAATATCAGCAAAAAATAGTTAATCACTATTTCTATGGGGAATTTGATATATGTAAAAGCGTAAGATTGACTCCGTCGTCTTACCTTGGAGGGTTTATTTAGTAATTAATATTTTGTAAATTAATGTTGTTTACTTTTATTATTATTTTTATTGCACTTTAAAATGTGTGTGCATAGTTAATGGTTGTTTACTATTATTATTATTTTTAATTTGTGTAAACCAACTGCAAATGTATATTAGTTGTAAACGATTACTTAGTATGTATATGTGCAAGCGAGAGAGAAATATTTAATAAATTTTCAAGGTTATGCCAACCTCCAAATGTAGCACCTAATTGAAATTATTTTTAATGTTGCTCCACTCGCCATTGCTCATTGTATGGGAAAAAGACTTCTTGTATGTTAAGGATAAGTGTTACCGATATGGGCACCTTCTGGTACTAACCTGATTGCGACGGAAAGGATTCGTTTGAACCCGTTGCACCTTGGAGTCGTATTAGAGTAGGATATTCCTAGCGTTCAAATGAACAGTGATCCAGATACCGATAAAAATTTAACATGCAAATATCACCAGTTGGCGCTCAACCGCCTAAACGGTTTGGCCATTTCGCAACAATTCATGCCAGCCTCTGCTATAACTGATGCCGGTTGGTAGCACCGAGCGAGATCAAGTCTTCCTCTCCCAACTCCGTGAAAGGCTTGACGGTTACGTTGTCTTTACATAAAACTTCACCTGTCCACCTTGAAGCTCTATATTGACTAAGGCATCGGGTCCTGAATATCTTTTGCTCATCCAGAGACTTACCTTGAATTTTGGTTAAAATATTATTAGGTAATTTATACAAATATGAATAATTTAACAAAAAAAAATTATTAGAAAAATGTCTGTTTCCTTTGAAATCGGATCATTGAAATTTGTAACGCCTAAAGGATACTGTACTTTACCAGGAATAGAAGATTCCCTGTGGTTTGAATTACATAAACTGAGGCAATCAACGGGACAACACGTATACAATTGAAGATCGTCAGCGTAAATGTTGACGTCACAATTACCACATTTTTGTTTTATTTTATTGTGATACAAGCAATTCACAAAAGTGTCGTAAATGTTGTTAAATATATAATTTCAGGATGTTTCAATGGTTTCCTATACAAAATTTTAATAAACTTAGCGAATAGGGGACTTAATTCAAACTGCACAAACAAAAACACTACTTTTAGGTATTATATTTTCAAATTTCTAGGATAAGTCTGTGCCTTCACTAATTATACGTTTTGAATGTAGTTTTGCTGACAAAGCTCTTAGTTCTAGCATTATGTTGTTAATTGGAAATAAATAATATTTATAGGGCAGTTAGGTTTTAGTAAGGAAAGCCTAAAAAATTTGCGGTTTGGTGTAGCCGAACTATGAGCAAACTCAGTAAATCAGAAATGATGCTTACTTTTTCCCCTGAACGTTGAAATTTCATACCAAAGCCCAGATTTAGTAAGTGTGATTTTTGAAAAACTCACATTTACTGAATCTAACCCCAGGTTTCAGATAAAAAATCAAACGTCTTAAAAGTTTCAACTGTGCTATAACGGAACCTGATTACATTTAAAGCGCCAAATACACGACACGAACATTCCGCAATCTTATTCGCAGCTTTGGCCATACACCATACGAACTTTTGGCCGAACATTAGTTCTCTTTCAGACAGCGATGAATACGGATAACAATTGTGCTGCAGCAATATTGCTCGCTGTGGCAATTAAGCGTAAAAAAAAGAGAAGATTTATACATTTCAATAAATTCACTCAGAAATTTTATATTGTCCATTTTACTTTTCCGCGTACGCCTGTTCCGTTCAGAAATTACTGCGATTATGAGCTATTTCGCCATACACGCACGAACAGTTCGCGCAAATGTTCGTCAAAAATTAAAATATTTTGATTTTTGGCGAAGATTTGCGCGAACTGGCAAACACCACCATACACGACAGAAAAGGTCGCAGAAACATGACATAACGGGAATGTTCGCGGAAATGTTCGTGTCGTGTATTTGGCGCTTAAGTAGGTACTAGAAATTAGTTAACAGCGTTGTTCTTGAAGTTTATGGGGTTCTGTACCTACGAGAATAAAACACAAAACACTTCTTTCGAAATCAAATCTTTTTTACATTTGCTTCAAAATCTGAATATAAAAGTAAATTTGTTTAATCGCGACACGTTATTTTAAAAGTGTTACCAAACATAAAACCAATTAGTTTCATTATTTTACTCAGTTTTCAATTCAAATCTTAACTCGACGGCCTTCGTAATGGCTCCATCAGTGGCAAGCCCTGCCAAATTTCTTAGAGGCACACGTGCATTTGAGAAAAATTTTCTTAGCTCAACCAAAGAGGATAAATACATTAAGAGCCGTCACTCGTAATTTTTTTGGCATTTACTCGATGTATACTGAGAGGTAGTCGCTACTTTTTTTTTGGGCGAGATGTTTATAAATGTCTTCTATACATTTTCGTGGGGTGTTTGTGTTTATTTTTCGACTGTATTTAATTTATTTATTTAATTCTTTTTCCAAAAATCACAGTTGGACAAGGGGCCTACGCGGCATGGATAAATGCGAGACAATTAAAAATGTCCCTCTCAGAAAACATTCGGCATCAATTTTTTTCAATTTCCAGCGAGATAGTCGCCACAAAATAACGAGTGACGGCTCTTATTGTATTTATCCTCTTTGGCTCAACTAGTAAAAAAAATCTATCATGAAAAGTGTTTGATAACCTATCGAAATATCTGGATACTAAAACAAGAATTTTGGCTGATAAGTCCGTATAATGGGTTTGCCCGTAGATCACACATCGGCGTTTCATAGATGAATTGATCAGACAAACAGGTTACGCTCTTCATATAGAGAGGTTGCGCTCTTTCCTTACCAAATGATTTAGTCGTCGCTGAACAAGTCATTGTGAATGATGACTAAGTGTGTTATCTTATCTGTCAACTGCCTGACAGGCTGTTCAATATGACTAGTTTTCAGCGTTTTGACAGGCTGTTCAATATGGCGGCGCCTATCTTCAGCGGGTGATAGAAAGAGATACAGAATGAGACAGCGATAGTCATTCACAAATCCGGTGATCCAATCACTGGAATTTTGACGTTTATGCAGAAGATATCACACTTAGTCATCATTCACAATGGAACAAGTGGCGTAGCAACATCGTTGTGTGGCTATCGCATGTTTGCGCAGCGAATGTTAAAAATATGCATGAATGTACGTATAATTTTTTTGGTTAACAACCGGCGGACTAAATGGACTAAAAGTGGCAACCGTGCTTGCAACATGTTAACATGTATTTGGGGAAACAAGGTGAATCGCAGATCGTCGAATACACAAACCTTTCTCACCACGTCAATCGCGAATCTACCATGCGAAATGTCAATCTCAGCTGTCTTTTAAATACTACCACAAACAAAAACAAATATATTTTTCACGAGTCAAATTTCCAATCGAATATTCGTTTCCTTTTTATTAGTGAAAATTTATATCTCTCCATACACAAGGAAAGTATATTTCGTAAGAAAACCATGCCAGTAGAAGGAAAAGAGAGCAAGGCACAAAAATTGGCGGCTGCACGGAAAAAGGTAAAAGAATAAATCTATGACACGTCACACAGGAGTTGTATTATAAGATGGGCAGTGGGGAATGGTCGTTTTAAATTTATTGATTTACTATAATAAATTACAAATTTATGTTTCACAGTTGCGGGAATATCAGAAACGTGGCGTATTGGATAGTGGCACATCAGTGCCTGCTACTACAGAGTCGCATACTAGCAGCATAGCTGGTGGAAGCAGCATATCGAGCAACATATCGGAGACATCAGATTGTGAATCTTCCACAAATTGCTTGGATGTTGGAAGTCTAAGCGTAGTAAACAGCGCAATAGTGACGGAATGTGTAATTGAGTCATCGACAGGGTTGGGCAGCGCAACCGAAGCTGAGACAACTGATTCTGCAACAACAGAGGAATTGCCACCACCCACTGCCGCTATATACTTTCAAGCAGTACAGCCCACACCTGAGGAAAATGTAGCAACCACAACAATATTTGATAATTTATGCACATCAGAGAGTCCCCCAGGGCCTGATGTTTCATTTAAAGACGCTGACGCTGTTAGTATAGATCCAGTACAAAATAACGTCAATACAATACAAGTACTCATAAATGAAAAGGCGACACTAACAGCCGAATTAAATAAATATCGTAGCTTGTGCCGTGAGTGCGAATTGGAATCAGAAGAATTGCGTACACAATTGGAAGCAATGACACAAAGACAAGATGACATGCTGCAACGCAATCAAATGCAAAAACAAAACTTGGAGCAAATGCGTAAATCAAATGCTGAATTACAACATAAATTAGCACAAGCGAATGCAAAACTTGAGGATCAAGCAGCGCATATGGATGAGTTAAAAAGGCTTTTGGACGTAATGCAAAAGCGGGCGACAGATGTGGAATATCAATTCAAAGAAAAATCGAATGAATTAGAAATGGCACAATTGCGAATACGCCAATTGTCGGATGAGGCAAATGTAAATCAAAGCGATAATCGGGTAGAGGTATTAACGCAAACGCAATTCATGTACGAGCAACAGATAAGGGATTTGCAGGTAAGTTTAGGTGGAATTATGTATAAATATATGTAAGGCGCGATAACCTCCGAAGAGATCTAAGGCCGAGCTTCTCTTCCAATTTGCGTCGTGCTCCTCTTGATTTTCCCTATAAATTGGCCGGACGGGACCTACATGTTTTATGCCGACTCCGAACGGCATCTGCAAGGCAGATGAGTTTTCACTGAGAGCTTTTCATGGCAGAAATACACCCGCAACGCTTGCCAAACACTGACTAGGGGCGAACCCGCTTAGAAAAATTTTTTTCTAATTGATAAACCTTATTTCTAAAATTTTGCTGTAGCTTCGGCCGGGGTGTGAACCCATGGCATACGGTGTGGTAGGCGGAGCACGCTACCATCACACCATGGTGGCCGCCATGGAATTAGATTAATTTATGAAATATAAAGCATTACAATTAATATTTGTATAACTTATATTATACTCATACAGGCTATGGTACAGCAGCTGACCCACGATAAAGAGCAAGCCAATAGTCAATATCAAAATTATGTGCAACACTTGAATGCAGAGATGAGAAGTTTGAATGAGAAACATTCCGAATTAATGGATGAATATACGCAGCAGCAAGACCGTGAACGTCAACTGGTTGATCATATTAGTTCACTTGAAAGGGATATTCAAAAAAATATAAGTCGACAAGATCATTTCAACAAGGAGAAAGAAGTGAGTTGTGTTGTAAAGTAGTTCGTTGATAGTATAGACAATTCGGCATAAAGGCAATGTCTATGTCAAAGTTTAATTAAACGTGGTTGTTGTTGTAGCAGTATTGCTACGTATTGCTTTACCGTATTGCGTAAGAGGCCAAACAATTTCTGATAGACTAAACTTCCCTCTGAACTCAACAAAGTATGTTAGGACACCATTTTAAAGAGATTCAAGAGGTTGATAAACGCAATTCATAGCTTCCGCAACCCAATTGCCAACATCACCTACGAGTAGCGAATCCAGTTACAAATATGCATGTATCATACACATATTTAGCAGCGAGCCTCTGGCGATCCAAAGTTCTTCATGGAAGTAGGGGGTGCAGGGAAGGGAGTGTTGTGGCCTATAAGGTTCAATGTGGTCATATTAAATCGTTCCCGAGACGGTCGTGCTAGTAACTTAATGGTGCTTGTTACCGGATCGTACCTGTTCTATATCCGACAAAGGGCCATCAACATCCCCCAAAACCTTCGGGGAGTGTCCTTATCGCTACAACACCAACAACAACTTTACTTACCATAGACATTTTCGCTGTAAGTCTTTAAAGAATGGCGGAAATTAGCCAAAAACTATGGTATGCAATACGATAAGCATTTTTCCATGGCCCTATTACCATGCTCATTATCAAGGCTTTCCGATGTCTCATTCTCAAGTCGTTTAGTGTACAATGTTGGGTATGTATGTAAGTTACTCCAAAGTCTGCACTGCTTGGGATGCTGAGAAAAAGTGTACTATAAAGCTATGTAATAACAATAAAACAATTTTTAACACCTTTTAGGTGGCGCCAATCAAAACAGAAGCACACAATGAAGAAATTGAAAAATTAAAGGAAAAAATTTGCGATTTTGAAATGGAACGTCATGAATTTCAATTGAAAATTAAATCACAAGAAGATCGCCTTGAGCAACTTCAAAGTGAGTTAAAGGAAAAACACACGAAACTAGAACAATTTGAGGAGTATATGGAAAATCATGCAGCCGAACAGCCAGATAAAACTAAATTGTTAGCCACCATGGAATCTGATAAAATTGCAGCCTCGCGGGCTCTGACACAAAATTTGGAACTGAAAAAGCAATTGGATGAATTGGAATTACGTTTCGTGCAATTGACAAACGATAAAGCAGATTTAATCAATAAATTAGATGCGGAGGAGCATGCAAATAGGAAATTCCGTGAAAATTACGCGACACTTGAAGAGAAATTACATAATATCGACGAGCGCTTCAAATTTAAAGACGAAGAAATGATACGCCTATCACATGAGAATATGGAATTAATAAATAAAGCAATGGCTTTAGAGAGAAAACTTGAACGCCAGCAACAACAAAGAAGGGTATGATGTTATGGTTTGATTGATTATAAAAAGTTTGAAAAAATCTGACAATGCTGTATGCTACATCTACCGTCTAAGCTACATAAGTTTGACAATTACCAAATATTTAAATTTTGTATAACTCCGTAATGGACATTATCGCGTTTTAAATTTTACTAATTTGTAAAACTTTTTACACCATTACTGGCCTGGATGTAATGACGTTTTGTTGTCTGAATAAAATGATACCTTCATATTGCACTCTTAAATTCTAACCTTTGAACTAGCTCACCTGAAACTACGCAAAATGGCTCTTTGTGAAGGTAATGAGACCATATTCTTACTCAGTGGAAAATATGTTATTAAAAGATCGAACAAACTCACGAGAGAGCTCCGGAGAACCAACGGAGCAACACTATTTTTAGAAAGGAAAGCGGCATTAATGTGAATTGTGAAATGTACACTTCCCACCGAATTTTGGCAAACAATTTACTGAAAATAGAAGTTTTTTTTTATCGATCTCTGTCTAAAGTCGTCCATGAACTTAGATTAGCCTGCTCAGGTGTTTTGGGGAACCATAGTAGCTACCGTGATTTAGACGCTTTGTCTCAAATCGACTATGTAGAGATCTCGCCAGTTCCTGAGTAACAGTCGCCGGTTCCTTTTCTGAAATGAATGTCGTCCGTTGGTTCTTCCAAACTGTCTCGTAAGTTTATGTGCTCCATTCTTAACAAATTTCCCCACTGAATAAGAAAAGGATTACCAATACCCACATGTTTAGCATTTTTGCAGAATTCCAAATGACCTAGTTCAAAATTATAATCTAAGAGTGCAATATGAGAGTTTCATTTTTTTTTTGCAGAAAGGAAAACGCCATTAGTGGCACTAGGAAATCAAGTCAGAGTTGATTAAACTTTTTTGCAGTTAGTAGCTACGCGTTCCTAAAAGCATATGTCATTATCAGAATTGTGAACTCTTTTGAATCAATATTATAACCCCCCGGGAATATTGTGAACTAGTGACTAATTGCAATACATTTATGTTCCTTTATACTTTTTCAGGAACCCCATAAAGATGTTACAGTAGCGGGTGATTATAGGTTGCATGAGTCCGCGGTAGAACTATCTGATCACACTGGACATGATCATAATCATAAGCATGGCGATCAAGCTGACAGTGATAAAGAAGACGCTGAACATAAACACAATGGATATGAAGATGAAGAAGGGCATGCACATGAACATGGATCCAGATATGAGCACGATCGCACGTTTGAACAGAGCCAACACTACCAAGATGAGGGAGATCATAACCATACGCACCATCATTATCACGACCAAGAGCATAATGAGCCTATTTTCAATAAAAAATATTCAACAAGTAGCAGTAATACAACAAGCACACCCCAACTAGCTACGGAAGAAGCTGTTGAAAAGTTAGAACAACGTTTTACGCGTCTTATGTCACAAGTGGCTGATCTTACCGATGAGAAACAACGTTTAGAACATATAGTTTTACAATTGCAAGGTGAAACGGAAACTATTGGCGAATATATAACACTCTATCAAACACAGCGACGCATGCTTAAACAACGTGAATATGAGAAGGCAGCACAAATGCAACTGCTACAACGTGAACGTGAGCAATTGCGTGAAAGAATTGCTTTACTTAATCATCTAGTAAATAGTTTGAGTGCAGATCTGCCACAGCATCGTGTACCCGTACCACAGCATTTAAATGCGATGATAGCTGATTGTAATAGCGCTGTAAGTACAATTAATGACAATAATGCGAATAAAGCAGATTTTGTTGCTGAAGTACGAGAAGCTCTTGAAGATGTGGAGCCGCCAGAGCCGAAGCATATTAATCATCAAAATGAGATGCAAGCGCAACAGAAATTAAGTGAGGCTGAATCACGAAAGATATTGGCAAAAATTCAAGATATAATTTCAGAAATAGATGAGAACACACAACATATTCCAGATGTAGCTACGACGCAAACTGTTGATCATCTAAATTGTTGCCTTGGTAAAATTGAAGTGGTTTAGACGGCTGCACTAAAAGTCACAGCATATTTATGTGAGTGCGCGTTTATTCATGCGTTTGTAGTCTTGAATTATACAAGTGATCGAGGTTTCTTAAAATTGTATCTATATGTATGTTATTTGTTTAATTTCCTATAATGTTAGCCGAACTCATTAAAACTTTTATTAAAATAATTCAAAAGGTCTCCTATTCATCGCCATAGAGCGCCAAGTGACCAAGTTCAAAAGTTAGAATCTTAGAGTGCAACATTAGGGTAACATTTTTGCTAGAAAAGAATACGCCTTAGTATCACACGGGTATAGAGTTATGTTGATTTCCGAAAATTTGTTTCCTAACTGATTTGCGTGGAAATTGTAAAACACTTCAAATTTTCTAGACAATATTTAACAAAGAGAACGTAGGTAACACTCTTTTACTCTGCATTCACCAAAGAAAATGAAATATCCGGTGAAAGCGTAGAAAGTTTTCCACCAATGTGTTTTTTTTTAATTGAAAATTCAGCTGCAACATTCTTGGCACATTTATACATTTTCTTTGTTTTACATGGGGTGGAGTATATAAAATGTAGAAACTGTAGAAAAGTTTTCACAAATGTATTTTGTTGATGGCAGTTAAAATTAAATTTCTCTACATTTCGGATGGATTTTAGACAGAGAGAATACCCCTATTGTAAAAAATTCCTGCGCACAAAAACTATTTTGTTTTTATTAATAAATCTTGTTTCAAATACCCATTTTCTACTCAAATGCGTCTATGGAAACTTTTGTGTGTAGAAAACCTTTGAAAGTTATATGGAGAATTTTCAACTATGCTTTTTATAATAATTTTAAGACTTTCAAAATTGTGTGCAGTTTTCATTAAGCTCTTTTTTTGATTTATCCCTGCCAAAAATGTTTATATAATTTCAACATCTATTAGTTAGAAGTAACTAACTGGATTTTTTTCTTGAAATAATGAAATGAAAATTGAATTTTTTCCTCCAAGCTTATATTTAGGCAAAGATATACATATATAACGTTTCGAGTTTACCTATATTTAAATTTTGTACAATCCTTTTTTTCAAATAACTATTTTTAAATTTGTGAACTTTAATAAAAATGTGGTGCACGACCAAAACAGAGATTTCTTGGTAAATATTAAAAAATCCAGGCATAGCCCAATATTTATATATACCCTATTATTTCACAAGAACACACTTGTTACTTTCGCTTTTAAAAAATATTCCTCAACAATTTTCGTCTTTACGCTTTACCAAGTTCCATTCCAATCAAAATATGTTTTCAATGCTGTGGTGCTATCGTATTTAAACTTGGTGTCGTTTTTTTTTTTAATGCAGTTAGCAGCAATTAAAAACTGCTCTTAGTTTTGACAAACTCCTATATTAGCTTCACTTGTATGTATGTAAGTTCGTTAGTGAATCTCTAGGTTAGGCGCGCAAAGGAGAGTTAGACCCATCTAGCGGCAATTATCGAAGACTCGCGAGTGGTTAAATAACTCGCTACAAAAGAAGTTGTGCTTAATATCAGAGACACGAATATCTGTGCTACGGTGCTAAGTGCTATCAACATCAAATATCATAGAGGATTGTAGATACTAAAACGGCGCTGTATTTGGGTGTTCTTTAGTTTTTTAAACTATATTAATGAAATTAAGTATTTACTACATACATATGTGCATAATAATCATATATTAAAAATACCTGACCGTTATTTTACCCACATACCGATAAACCAATTATATTTACTCAACGTTTCTTTGATTTCGACCTTTTTACTTTACTGGCGTTACGTAACTTTGTATTTAACTTGGGTTCAGCTAAATTTCTAGGTATACAGCTACGTGACGGACGCAGCGTTGAATTGTCGACAGAGGGTGTACTACCAACTTCATCAGTACAAGCTGCTGAAACAGCCATCGTCTCAACTAATGCCGACGTGTTGCTCTGCGCTTTTCCATTATGGCAGGGTGTGCTGCAGGGCTTTTCCAAAAAATTGCCCATTGAGTATTCTGGTAAGCCTAAACTTGTTTCAGTGCCTATAACAAATTAAATATAGAAAATATGGCAAGTAATCTTAATTTATAACGCATACCATCGTTCTCTTTGGTAATATCAGCTAAGTTCTCTAAGTCATGTGGTACGATTGTATCTGTTTAAAATGCAGCAAGAAACAAAAATACATATTTAGCTTACGGAGAGCATTAAAACTGGTATTGAGTAAATAGATTACCTTCGGTAGCATTATACACCATTATATTGGGTGGAAGCTCATGTAAACGTTGCAGGCGCACGACAAGATTTCTAATAGGTTTTTCATTACAAACAATATATTCATTTTGTTTATCAACTCGAGTGTTTGATTCGGCTCTACCAATTGTTAAATGCAAGGAGCGTTGCACTGAGCTTACCAATTCGTCCTCTATATCATTATCAAGATCAAACTGTGTTGGTGTTTGTGAGTAATCTAGAAGGATGATACATATGTAAACAGTAGAGGCTCGAGTATCGAGGTATATTCATGTTGGAGGTGATAATGACGCTGTTACTTTAATCTCAGACGATATAAATGTCCTAAAGTATTCTGAAACCCCATAGTGCTTATTTGTACTGCGTTGTTGATTAACTAGATCAATTTAATAATTTGTGGATTGATTTACGTTCAGCACCCGGTCGACAAACTCCAAGATCATAACCTTGTCAAAATGACTTTCCCAAAAAGATTCGTCGATTGCGAATCTCTAATATGCCCTTCGTTCGCGAGCAAAAATTTGTTGTTGTCGTTGTTGTTGTAGCGATAAGGACACTCCGAAGGCCTTGGGGAGTGTTATCGATGTTGTTGTTGTTGTTGTTGTAGCAGTGCTTCGCCCCACCTAACAGACGCGACCGATCACAAACTGTCATCAATATCCTCTAACGGGAGTCCAAGGAAACTTGCTGTTTCAACAGGGGTGGACCATAGGGAAAGGGGTGTTAGAGGCGTTGGTTCCACATTACAATTAAAGAGATGGTTGGTGTCATGTGGGGACACATTGCAAGCGGGGCATACATTTTGTATGTCGGGGTTGATTCTGGATAGGTTTGACCGTATCAAAAGCTTTTGATAGGTCTAGCGCTACGAGTACTGTTCTATGGTGGGGGTTTTGATTTAAACCGCAATTTATCTGGGTGCCAATGGCATTTAGCGCGGAGGTAGTGCTATGGAGTTTTCTGAGGCCATGCTGATGGGAGGCTAGTTGCAAATTTGCTTGGAAATAAGGGAGCAAAAGGGCTTCGAGCGTCTTTGCTACTGGCGATAGGAGAGATATTGGACGATACGACTCTCCTATGTTAGCTGGTTTACCAGGCTTTAGTAGCGGGACCACCTTGGCCATTCTCCATTTCTCGGGTATGACAAAGGTGGAAAGAGACAGGTTGAAGACCTGCGCTAAATATTTGAAACCCTCTTTCCCTAGGCTTTTAAGCATCGGCATGGCTATGCCGTCTGGGCCCACTGCTTTGGATGGTTTAGCGCGTCCAATGGCGTCCTCAACCTCTTTAGCGGTGATGGTGATTGGTGACGCGCTGAATTTGTGTTTATGTGCGTGTCTGTTGGCCCTCCGTCTAACTTTGTCGACCGTAGAATGCATTATATATTGTCGGCAGAAAGCGCTCGCGCATTTTTTCGCATCCGACAGCACTTTGTCGCCAAAGGCGATGGAAACTTTGTCTTTGTGCTTAGTCGGATTCGATAGGGACTTTACGGTGGACCAAAGTTTACCCACACCGGTAGAGAGGTTACAACCTCTTAGGTGCTCCTCCCATTTCGCCCGCTTGTGTTCATCCACAAGCAATCTGATGCGTTGGTTTATATCCCTTATTTGGGGGTCGCCTGAATCAAGCTGCCTTATAAGGTCACGTTCTCTCGCTAAGTTTGCGGCCTCCGCCGGGAAGTGGGCCGGATTTCGGGAATTCTCCCGGCGGGAATGAAACGTGCCGAGGCGGATTCAATGACCTTGCGGAAGGCACGCTCCCCTTGGCGGGTATCAGTCGGGATAGGGAGGGCAGCAAAGAGGTTGTCTGTAAAGGATTTATATTCTTCCCACTTTCCTTTTTTAAAGTTTATGAAAGTGCGTTTTTCGGTGACGATGAAGTCGGCGGTACGCTCGAGCGAAACAAGTATAGGCAGGTGGTCGGATGCCAATGATACCATCGGCTGCCAGTTGACGCAGTTTACGACTTCTACGCTCACGATTGAGATATCTGGCGAACTGTGACAGCTTCCTACCATACGTGTGGGGGCGTCTCCGTTTATTGTGCAGAACGTCGTTTCTTCTATTTGATCCGCCAACATCTCGCCCCTACTGTCCGCCCGCAAATTTGAATGCCATAGGTCATGATGGGCATTGAAGTCGCCTAAAATAATGCGATTGTTTCCAGTGAGTAAGGCTCTGATATTAGGGCGGCATCCACCGGGGCAACAGGTGGCAGGGGGATGTAGATGTTGATGATTTCTAGGTTTGCATCGCCTGACCGGACAGATAGGCCTTGACGTTCTAAGACGTTGTCCCTGCGGTCGATGCCAGGATCAAATATGTGATATTGCACAGAGTGGTGTATTATAAACGCGAGGCCGCCTCCATGTCCGCTCTCGCGATCTTTTCTGTGGACATTATACCCAGAGCAGGTCTGAAATGCAGATCGTGCTGTGAGTTTAGTCTCTTGAATCGCAGCAATGCGGATGTTGTGCCGCTTCATGAAATTGACTATCTCCGTAATCTTCCCAGTTAGTCCATTACAGTTTAACTGCAGAATTCTGAAGTGCATGAGGGGAGACGTCGCCACTCTGGGGGTAAGTGACGGGTGACTACGCCTGGGTTGAGGAAGGCCAGGACGCAATTGCTGTTGTGGCCCTGGGACTGGGCGTCCTTGGGCAAGCATTGGGGTACCCGGATGATTTGGGTTTGCGACCTGGCAACATGGCGCGATGAAACCCGTCGAGGGGTTGCCGTCGCGGAGACCAGAACATCTAGGAAAGTGGCACCACCCAAGGCAGGAGCTGCATTGGGCGGATGTCGCAAACATATATATTCTGTGCTGGCAAACGGTGCAAACGGAGGTAGGGACTAAGAGTCTGTTTCCCTGACCTACACGATTGCTGCCGGAAAAGAGGGGGGGAGAAGACGGGGGCAGGGGCTGTTGCTCAGCATTGCTTCCGACTCTACTACGAAGATTGTAGTTATGAGTGGTAGCAGCTGTTTGAGTTGTTGGCGCCGTAAGGCGTAGACTACGGGGCGCCCTTGGGCGTGAACAGCAAGGAGCCACAAAAGATTTATAAAAGTTACGTGGACGTCGGGTTTTGGGATCAAGCCCAGAACAACCTGTCCGATGCAACCATCCCTTACACGAGACACACTGAACAGAGTATGACGGTCCTAAAAAGATTCTTTTCCGGCAGATGCAGCAAAACCATTTCTCAGGACCGGGGTCAGGAGACGGACCCGGATTGGATTCGATACCTTCCCGGAGCAAGAGAATATGGAGCAGTCCTGCTGCAAGGAGCTGCTGGGAGGATGACAATTTGTGGGAGGGACGAAACAAATTAAATGGGGTTACACTGAAATGACAGTCCTTGGTCGGGAAAAATCCCGAGTCGCTCCGGTACATAGAACCGACTGCCTTGGGAAGCGGTTATCGATGTTGATGGTCCTTTGCCGGATGCAGATCCGGTATGTTCCGGTACGAAGCCCGACCATCTCGGGAACGATTTGTTATAACCACATGCGACTTTGGCCATCCCGCCCTCCCACCCCATCCATCTATGAGGAGTTCGGGGTCGCCAGAGCCTTGGCTGTTAATGAAACAGGATTCGCCACGGATAGGTGAGGTTGACAATTGGGTTTGGAGAAGCTATATATTACGCTTCTAACATGAAAGGGTTGCGCTACATAACCCCTTGAATCTGGTGTTATTTTCGCCTCTTATGACATGCACACTTACTGCGGGTATATTCTGACCCCCTAACCCGCTGGGGGATAAGCAATATTTTCTTCCCTAGTGGTAAAATCCCTACTCACAAACTGAAAGCATCATGGTGTGCGATATTGATTTCTCTTATTGTACGACTCTATTTGACACTACTGTATTTCAGTCAATACACGAAAGGGGCAGGGGAAGCGCTACACTGAACTCGCGTAACATCGGTTACGACAATTATCGTAATTGGAAAGACTAAAATAAAGACCTACATCAAGATTTACATACCCAATGCAAGATCACGAGCCGTATCAATAGAGTTTTCACATGCATTTAATCGTTCACCTTGTTTTCCACGCCTTCTAATATCGCTTTCTTTTCTTTTTGCTGGTCTATTCTCCATAATTTTATTCGACACATCTCTTAAAGGGTTTTGTTTAGGCGTCATGTACATGTTACTTTCCATCTCCAGTTCTTCTTCGGTCCCCTCATCTATGCAACCCAAAGCTTCATTTTCGATAGTATCGTCATCGTTTTCAACATCAATTATATTATCCGGATTTATTGAGTTTTCTAAATCCATGTCCGACTCTTCCTCGATCATTGTCGCGTCTTTTTCTTGTACACGTCGCGTTGGTGACATTTGTACTACACTCTGTTGGCGACAAGCTACACTAGCGCGGCGGAAATCGGACACAAGCTGTGTACTTCTACGCTTTGCACATTTGCTAAATCCGCTTTGATCACTCACTCCCACAAGGTTAGCATCTACACTTTGTATATATTCCATTATATTTATATCAGCGTCAATTTCACGTAGTGAAGTTAAAAAGGATTTAATCAGTGTACGGAAACGTTCGCGACAATTGAATTCCGCCTCAACACGTTGTCGATGCTGCTCCATACGATCGGCCTTCAGCATTACCAATTCTGTTTGTAGAGTGGTAACTAATTGTTTTAGTGCCCGATTGGCATCAATTACTTCTTTATTTAGTTGCTTGTAATCACACATATTGAATTAAATTTTTTAAGGGCCAGCTACAATGTAGCCAGTGAGTCTGATACTCCTTGCCGCGTAAACTAGCACATCATCTGTACGCACCAGCTTTCTTTAAAATCTGTTGATCTTGTATGTCTGTCTATGAATAAAAGATGCAGAAATTTTTAAAACAATGAAATATGCATTAAATAGTTTACTTACTGCACAAAATAAACACATATAAATTATGGAATATTTGTTTGCTCTAACAAAAATTCAAACGAAATCGCCTCAGGATTATAGTGCTGCCAGATATTTTATTTGTTTCTAACCAAAATGATTGAGGATTCTGTACACACGCGAATACTCTCGGGTAGATACCATGAAGCACAATTCTGTATCAACCCTAAATAAATAAATAATCTAATCTAATCTAATAACGAAATCAAAGAGGGTAAATATAATAAGAGACGTCACTCGTTACATGTAGCCGTTTGCATTTGATAAATGTTTTCTTCGAGGTAGTTGCTGTTTTTTTTGCGAGATTTGCATATAATATCTTCTATACATTTCCGTGGGGTATTTGTGTTTATTTTTCCGACTTTATTTAATTAATTAATTAATTCTCTTTCCAAAAATCACAGTTCAACCATGTGCCTAGACGGCATGGATAAATGCGAGACAATTAAAAATGTCTCTCTTAGAAAACATTATGCATACATTTGTTTAATTTCCATCGAGTTACTCGTTACTCGTACCAGACTGGAGCTCTTATTATATTTATCCTCTTTGACGAAAGCTTCTGAGTTTCTAAACCCAAAACTGGTGTGCTCGTAATACCTATATGACACAATTTTATTTTTGCTTGGATTCCAAGCTAAACAAACTGACGAAACTTTATCCGAAAGTCAAATTACAAAAACAATTACCAACGAGAGGACCAATATTGTCTACGAAATAAAATAATTTGAAATGTTTTTGTATATGTTTTAAATTTTATTTTTTCACTAACATTTTTATTATCAAAAAGAGAAAGAGGGACCGATATTGTCTACGAAATAAAATAATTTGACATGTTTTTATATTTTATATATTATTTTTTCACTAACATTTTTGACCACAAAAACAATGCAAATAGGACGGAAAAGTTATTTCTCGTTCTGGGGGGTCACTTATTTTACTCGAAAGTTCATTTTAGTTGTTTATTTATGCACAAAATTTTCAAACTTAAAACAAAATTTATGTTAATAATAATGAGCTTAAAGGCCGTGGTTAAATAAAACACAATGTTTAAAATTTCATTGGTTTTTTTAATTTGTCAATATTTCGGCTTCAGTCTGAAGCCATCTTCAGGACTGTAAGTAAACCCCCCCATTATGAACACGCCTAATGATAAGAGAATTAATTTTAAAAGTGACACAGACCAATGCGCATATGCATATCGCAATTTATTGCTTAAGCAACAACACAAAATGCAAGTCTCACGGAGCACATGAAAGAAAGCAGCGTACAGAAATTATTCCGCTAGCAGCATACTTGGGATCAGCAAATCATAATGTTGGATGACGACATATTCGTTGATCTATTGTTTGTATCCCTATATATTTGTTTGTGCATATTTTAGTTTACACTTACTGTACTTTAAAATTGTATACATTTTTGATGTTTATTTTTCTTTTGTTTTCCGAACATATGATCAGTCGATAAAGAATAACCACAAGTGTAAGTTGTGTCTCGTTTATATGTATACCTAGTTGCATAACGTAAATTTTAATGACCATGTATCTGAAATGAATGCCCCCCTTTTTATACATTTGTGTTTACTTACAGTCCTGAAGATGGCTTCAGACTGAAGCCGAAATATTGACAAATTAAAAAAAACCAATGAAATTTTAAACATTGTGTTTTATTTAACCACGGCCTTTAAGCTCATTATTATTAACATAACGTAAACGCATAAGGCTATAAAAATTACCAAAAATGTTAAAACAAAATTGTGATTTGTCAGAAAAAACTAAAAAAAAACAACCAATGTCAAAAAAATCTAAAGAAATACAAACTGGCTCGTTATATGATGCTACCTTATTTTATCTGTATTTTGTCTTATATTTTTTGTCGCCCTCCCTCCTAGTATGGTTTCGGTAGTGGTGTAAGTGTGTAAACTACATTTCAAAACTAACGAAATATACGAAAAATACAACCTAGTTCATTAAAAACAAACGAGCCAGATTTTATTTCGATATGTTTAGTAGTGTCATATAGGTATTAACAAACTAGATTGTATTTTCTTTGTTTTTTGGAATATAACTTACACTCTTATACCAGGGTGAAGCCGTATTAGGAAGGCGTGCGACAAAAAATTTAAGATAAAATACAAAAAAAATGAAGTAGTGTCATATAGGTATAACGTTTAACTGTGATTTTGATTTCTCTGTTGCATGGTGCAATTATAGGCCTCCTTCGATTTACAACGGGTTTGACTGAATTTTGTGTGTGTTAGTGCAGTCGGGTGGCTTCGTGACACACGTATTTGTTGTCGGCTACACGTGGATGAAAAGCAAACATTTTTGATTTTTCCATTTGACGCTTACTTATTTGATAGCCGCGGAGTGTGATTGACAAAACAGTAGTGTTGTATTTGGTTTGTGCCGACATTCAAAATGGACAAGTGCGCGGAAGAACAGCAATTCATATTAAAATTTATTGAAAATTATCAATGTTTACGAGCTTTATGGAATGTAAAGCTTTTATTATTATTTAATAAAATTTTTATAAATTTTTTTATTATTTAATAAAACTGCTGTAGTTACAAGTAAAAAAAATCATCATCCGATGAGGACATATTCACGTCCAAACGCTACGGTTCATTGTAAATTTTACCAAGTAGCGCAACTAACAGCTGATCGGTGAAAATTCGCACATTCACGCGCACAGTTCTCGACTCAGTTTCAAAACAAAACTTTAGATTATTTAATTCAAATTTTAAAGTGGGATAATCCTTACATATTTATGTATACAGAATATATATGGCGTTTTTGTTGTTATTAAAACAATAGTTTTATTTATATTAAAGCTTTTATCATTTTTTTTTTTTTAACTTCGAAAAATCTCCGAACACCATTCCTTCATTATATGACATTCGACTGCCTAGTCCACTGCCTTCCACTCTATTCGCAACATAACCTCTACTTAAGCTGCCAAACTATATAGTAAACAATGCTACGGTTTCTCAATGCAAATTTTGATTGATGGCTTTTTATTTGATAGTCGCGGGGCAAGCGTCAAATACCCGACACGCACGCATACAAAAATTCAATCAATCTCGCTGTAAATCGCAGGAGGCCTTATTAAAACAATTAAAATGCACTGTTGCTTGCTCATTTCCATGGCGGAACGATACAAGGTGGCAGCATGGGACAGCTGATTATAAACTTTTTTTATTTGATTTGATACATCCATTTCCGGCGCAGTACGATTTTGACATTTGTCCTTCGAATTTACAAAACCAAAGTACATGGAATTTTTATTTATGTTTGGAGGTGTGTCACCATGATGCTGCCACCTTGTATCGTTCCGCCATGCTCATTTCCACCATATAAAGGCCCCGTCACGTACAATTTTTGTTAAGCATCGTACAGGGAATTAGCAGTGGATTGCATGTATTTGCATGAACAGCGACAAATATTGATTGGTATATCTATTTATTATTTTGTGATGATGTTTTGCTATATTTCTGTAATCTTAAGTCTTTAAAGTTTCTTAGCTCATATGGTTGCACTTTTTCACATAGAGGACCTTCTGTGAAATATGGTCTGATATTTTTCCGGCAGTAGTCAATTATACATACATAATTGTATGCATCACCAATCCGCACACTCAACAATTTCAGTACATCAAGCAGCAGCTTTACCTATGTACATATATCTCCGAAATTTTAATATTAATCGTATATCTCTATTCTGTAGTTTTTATATTCTATCAATTTGAGAATTACTGCAACATGAATACGGCGTAGTGTTATAAATATTTATTGTATTTGGCACCGACAAGTTTTTTCTAATCCTTCTCAAAAATTTTTTGCATTGAACACCTTCGTTGATTATTACATCTAGATATTACCCGTTAATTTCGATATTCTTCACATTGTTCAAATTAATTTCCATTATCTGTCAATGCACGATGCTGCATCATAAATGTTATATGATGGGGCCTTAAATCTATTAGTTTGACGTATCTGTGTTCGACATTCTCTGCTTTATCTTCGGAATTCTCATATTTATCTATTCACCTTTTCGATTACGGGAAATTTATGCTGTTTGGATAAGTAAAATTATTCTAATTTATCATCTGTTGTTTCAAACTGGCGAAAATTAAATAATTTCGATAGAAAAGTGCTTTAGTTAAATCGAAGTAAATGTAATGCCATAATAAAGCGAAAGAAATCGTCTGCCCAGCTTGCCTGCAAAAAGGCACAAACAGTTGCGTGATTAAAAAAAGGTGCTGACCAACAGCAAAAATAATGCAATAACGAAAAGTGTCGACTCGTCAGTAACAAAAAAAAAAAAAATGAAAATGGGCGAATGTGTTTAAAAGATTTCGACAAATAAAATATCTTGATTATGAGGCTGTGAAGTAATATTGCATTTAATTAACAAAAAGAAAATCAAATTTATAATTAAAAAAAAAATCTACGGAATTTGTGACATTTCGACAAAAGTTAGGTAAAGCAATAAAGAATATTTGTTTAAAAATAATTTAATTGAGGGACGAAAATTTGCTATAAAACGGTGATTAAACAAATTAACGGGCTAGACATTAACCAAGGAGCGCAAAATATCCTTGCTTCCAGGTAAGATATAGATACAGAAGTTGAAGATTATGGATGACTTTTCAATCATAACATACTTATATATATATTTACTACTTTGATTGCTACATTTACATAAACATTTAATTAGCTTGAAAGTTTTGCATTGCGCAAATACTTCCTTATAACTAATCTTATTAGCGTGACGATAGAGCATGTTGACAAACGCGTAACCCACAAAAGGTGCATTGCCGCCGAACACCAAAAGTTCAACGTAACGCTAGTGAGCAGGTCACAACATAAGCATGGTGTCAAAGTGGGTGGATGCACAGGAGATGGGTTGTTTATGTATAACTGCATTCACTCATATACTTATTTCCCAAAACATTTCATTACAACATATTTCTTAAATCTCAAGAGTTTTATCTAAAAAAATTGCAGTGTTATTACTGTAAAAACAAACGAAATTACATTATTTTTATTTTGAATAAGTATCGCACATTTTAATGCAAACAGAAGTAATCAAAAACTTTAATATTAAATAATAAAACAAATAAGGAAGGCTAAGTTCGGGTGTAACCGAATATTACATACTCAGCTGAGAGCTTTGGAGACAAAATAAGGAAAAATCACCATTTAGCAAAATGAACCTAGGGTAACCCTGGAATGTGTTTGTATGACATGTGTATCAAATGAATTATTATTTAAAACGTAGTGGGCCTTAGTTATATAGGTGGACGCCTTTTCGAGATATCGCAATAAGGGTGGACCAGGGGTGACTCTAGAATGTGTTTGTACGATATGGGTATCAAATTAAAAGTATTAATGAGGGTTTTAAAAGGGAGTAGCCCTTAGTTGTATATTTGAAGGTGTTTTTGAGATATCGACCAAAATGTGGACCAGGGTGACCCAGAACATCTTCTGTCGGGTACCGCTAATTTATTTATATATGTCATACCACGAACAGTATTCCTGCCAAGATTCCAAGGGCTTTTGATTTCACCCTGCAGAATTTTTTCATTTTCTTCTACTTAATATGGTAGGTGTCACACCCATTTTACAAAGTTTTTTCTAAAGTTATATTTTGCGTCAATAAACCAATCCAATTAAACTGCCCATCTATTATATTCATTGTGTCAGACAAAGAAATAGATAAACTTCAAAAGATGCAAAACAGATGTATGAGACTTATTCTTAAAAAACCTAGAGATACTCGTACGGCTGATATGCTGAGAAGTTTGAACTGGTTAAGTGTCAAGCAAAAGATTTTTTTTCACGCTATGAAATTTAAATTTAATATTAAAAGTGAAAATGTACCTGAATATCTAAGTAAAAACGTAGTATTAGTTAAGCAAACATATAACATTAATATACAAGGAATAAACACAAACTGCCTTTATTCAGAACTGAAATAGATCAGCAAAATATTTTTTATAAAGGTCTAAAAAGTTTCAATGAACTGCCTATAGATATAAAAAGTTGTTATGAAATCGTAGCTTTTAAAGCAAAACTTTATGAATATTGTATAACCTTAGCAATAAGATAGTAAATTGTAATATAATTTAATTCATGAATTAGGCTTTTTTGCCGTAATAAATAAATGAAATGAAATGAAATGAAAATGTTTCATCTCTTTTTTCATATTTGGTACAGAATTATGGCATTTTTTTTCATTTTTCGTTACTTTTGATATCGGAAAAGTGGGCGTGGTCATAGTCGGATTTCGGCCATATTTTTTTTTCCTTTATTAACAACTTTGATATACAATATATATTCATACATCCATTTTCTCAAAAAATATAAAATTTTGTGCGAGAAGATAACGAATACATTTTTCTCATTTTGCATCAATCAGTTGTGGCAAGAGGAAATATTCCTAATTAGAGGAGAAAATAAATTGGATTGTTTTATACCAAGATTAAGTGACTTCAGATAAGTACGTGAACTAAGCTTAGTTAAGATATATCGTTTTTTGCGCAAGTTATCGTGTTAACGGCCGAGAGGAAGGACAGACGATCGACTGTGTATAAAAACTGGGCGTGGCTTCAACCGATTTTGCCCATTTTCACAGAAAACTGTTATCGTCATAGCATCTATGTCTCTACCAAATTTCACAAGGATTGGTACATTTTTTTTGGACTTATGGCATTAAAAGTATTCTAGACGAATTAAATGTAAAAGGGCGGAGTTACGCCCATTTTGAAATTTTCTTTTATCTTTGTATTTTGTTGCACCATATCATTACTGGAGTCGAATGTTGACATAATTTACTTTTATACTGTAAGGATATTAAATTTTTTGTTAAAATTTGACTTAAAAAAATTTTTTTTTAAAAGTGGGCGTGTTCGTCATCCGATTTCGCTAATTTTAATATTTAATATTTAGCACACATATAGTAATAGGAGTAACGTGCCTACCAAATTTCATCATGATATCTTCAACGACTGCCAAATTACAGTTTGCAAAACTTTTAAATTACCTTCTTTTAAAAGTGGGCGGTGCATCGCCCATTGTCCAAAATTTTTCTAATTTTCTATTTTGCGTCATAAGGTCAACGCACCTACCAAGTTTCATCGCTTTATCCGTCTTTGGTAATGAATTAAAACACTTTTTCGGTTTTTCGAAATTTTCGATATCGAAAAAGTGGGCGTGGTTGTAGTCCGATTTCGTTCATTTTAAATAGCGAGAGGTGAGCGCCCAGGAACCTACATACCAAATTTCATCAAGACACCTCAAAATTTACTCAAGTTATCGTGTTTACAGACGGACATGGCTAAATGAATTTCTTTTTTCACCCAGATCATTTTGATATATAGAAAGTCTATATCTATCTCGATTATTTTATGCCGTTACGGATTACCCTTATGCGAACAAACCTAATATACTCTGTGAGCTCTGCTCAGCTGAGTATAATAATAAACGCATACGATTTTTTTTTTTCAAAGACAGCTATGTCGGTTACCCTTGCTCCTTTAATGTACTGTTTTTCAGTGCGAGTTTAAACTACAGTTAAATAGAGTTTAACCCTGCCATTTTGGCCGCTTAAGCTGAGATGCGCAGCAAAATTTAAGGCCGAGCCATATATGTAGGTATAGTGTTAACTACTTTGTACTCTTTATTTTAATTTTTAAAATAATTTTAATTGAGTTTTCGTGTTAACTTAAAATTTTGAATAACTTCAAAAAAAGAAAATTCTAATTAGTTGGAAAATATCTAAACTCAAAAATAAACAAAAATAAATTTTTTATTGCAAACCAAAATAAAAGAGTTTTTTAAAATATCAACTTGAATGTTGATATAGTAGGGTACATGTGTTCAAGGAAATATTATGCATGCAAGTAACATCGCCATAATCACGCAAAATGTTGCATTTGTACATATAAAGGAAGTTCAGACTTGGTTTATTTAAATTTTTTGTTTTCGCCAAAATTTTACATCTTTTTTTCCAAGTTGAAAAAACAGCGTTGTCCGTTTAAAATCCAATGGCCTTTGCTACGCACATTTAAGCTCTAATTATGGTAGTAGTTGTTGTTGCTTTTATGATTAATGGCACTTGTGAAAACGTTGAAAAATGTCTTGATAAAACTTTCTCCTATATTACATTCTTATCATTTTGATGCTGGATATTAATTAATCTCAAATTCTTTAGCCATCGATTTTTCTTTGCCAAAGCACACTTTTAAATCAATACTCAGTTATATTTGTTCTGTGTAATCTGTAAATTTATTGCCCTTGATTACAATGCAAGTGGTTTGTAATTATTTTATTTTATCATAATTCGGGACATTGCTCAGTATAATGCCTTCAGTATTCGTTCTGTGTATATAGGAAGAGAGACAAGGATAGGTATTAAAGTTAACCCGTACAATTTTGTGTAATCAATGGTACATAAGCGTTGACAAGGTCACCAAAGTTCTTCGCAGCATTACACAAGTAAACTTCTTACTAATGTCAAATGTAAACTTTGATTAGAACAATACTAACAATTAAACACTTCATGTACCTACCACCTTGTACATGAAGCACGGTCTCCAAAAACAACCAACCAACCGAGCGCACGACGAACTAATCCGATATACCAATGGTAAATGTATTGGCAATGTGCATTTGCGTTGCCATGCTTTGCTTGATAAAAAAAAAACACATCCAACATATTTGGGGTTGATTTCTATATCCTTTTTAGCATTTGAGCATACAATGCATATCTCCAAGCATATATGTATGTATAATTATTTATTTATCAAAGTGGAAGCATTTTCCGTGTGCGACAATAGCAATATTGTTAAGGCTTTCCCAAATGCATGGGCGTCTTACTTTTTTTTATTTTTCGCATTAAAAGTGCAGCACTTTACCCAACAAAGAAGTGCTAAAAGTTTTCCACGGGTTTTCTTTATATTTCTTTTGGAGTGGCTGAATGAGTTCAATGTCGTTGAGAAGAAGTAGCAAACAAAGAAAACTTTCATATGTAAATACATACATATACATATGTACATATATATCCCGTGATGGGGAAAATAAAGATTTAAAATTTTTATTAATGTTAAAAATATGAACAGCTACATGCTCTATGCTGCTGCGGATTACTCACTCAACAGTTTTACACTCTCCCTTATGATTATGTCAAATATTTTTTTTTTGTTATATCATAGCGCTGTGGTTTGCCTTTCAAAAAGTAATTTAATTTTTGTTCTAAATTTTACAAATGCAACAACTATCACCGTTTTTGTTTACTATTAAGTGTCTGTTTTCATATCTTATCCGTTAATAAGGCAAAGAATCTGCCACAAAGCTTTTTAGCGATAAGATATGTATGGATATGTACGTATAGCAGATACTTTTTTAGGGTGGGCCTCAAAAATCAAACGAACGATATTTTTTTACACGCAAACCGTCATACCACGCTCAAAGATATACATACATATGTATGTACATACATATAAATTGTTGGTATTTTGATCACATAAGAATCAAAAAAAGAACCAAGTGGTACAGCTGATTTAAAAATGATGCAAACATATATATAATCGCTGTGTTTTTTTTCTCATCTATATACGTTTACGCTTAAACTTTATATGGAATGCTACGCGACAAACTTTAAATACACCAGGCATGCTTAACCAACGAACCGATATCATTTCGTTACGATAATTAACGTTAATAAACGAAACAAAGTCTTTTCGTTTCGTTTATTAACGTTAAGAACGTCAAATTAACGAAATGATTTCGTTTCGTTTTCTGCCATATCAAAACGAAATCAAATCGTTTATGTTGATTATAAATTTCAAGCTATGCTGGCAAAGCTGATTGGTGGCGGAGTAATTAAAGGTGAAAGCATTAGCCAAGCTGATTGCAACTTTTCTCATGAATTTTGACAGTACGAACATTTCTCAGAGAATTTTTGACATTACCACAAACGAATTACACAAACAAATTACATAGAGTTTGTGTGTGCATGTCCGCTCGCTGTTGCCACCTTACGGCTTCACCATGGCTATAGCATTGCCAGCACAATTCAAACATAAAGTATCACGTTTTTGTTAACGTTTTTAACGTTAACGAAAGCTTTTCGTTTCGGTTAAAAACGAGATACAATTTATCTTGATAATTTCTTTATCGATAATATTTCGAAGTGTTTCAACGGAAACGGTGGAAATTTTTTGATAAACGATTGGCTTAACGTTACGGTGCATCCCTGAAATACACCCCCTGAAATTGCTACGCATATAATTAGAACTACTAAAGGCCCCATTACTGATACAGCATAGGCTTGACTTGGCTTGAGAACTGTCACTTACAGTTGTGTTAAATGAACATTGCATGTTACTACCCTGCAAAAATCGCGAGTACTCCATGCATGCATGTATGGAGTACTCGCTATGGACCAACCGAGTACTCCAAAATTAACCACAATTCATACAAAAAATATGGTCCAATTAACATTGCGATGTCCTAGGACTGGACCATATACTCCAGCTTCGCATTACATCAGAGTAATCCATGGAGTACCCACAGTCAAATAAACATCGTGTAGTGATTACAATCGTTAAAAACGAGCAATGTTCTGCTTACAATGTGTTCGTGTAGAAACATGAGTTGGTCCATTGCTGCATTACAGTGGAGTATAATGGTAAGTACTCCAGTGGACCACATGATCCAACGATATTTGTAGGGTAATTACTCAAAACTTAGCAACAATTAACTTGACTTAAAGACAAATTAAACTTCCTTAACCCTAACGCCATAGTCGTAACCATACCCATATCCATAACCATCTCAATGTGATCGATTAATGGCCCTTAACCTAAAAATCGTGAATATTTCATAAAAATGATGAATGCGCAAAAAATTACAAAGATATTCCACAAAAAATAAGTATCTTAGTCATAACGTATCCAAAACAATGAAGAAAATCTAAAAAAAGTTATTAAATTCACCAACTCAAATATTTTTAGGTTATGGATATGGCGAGAAACCAAAAACCAATTGATTGGCTATGGCGTTAGCGTTATGGTATGGCACCATTAATCGATTACATTCCTTTCCATAAGGTAGGTTCGATCAGCTGATTTATCTGGTTATGGCTTTATGGTTATAAGTCACCATTAATTCGCCCTTTAGAAGTCTGTTGAATTTTGATCTTCTATGTAAGTTCTAAGTGACGTTTACATTTTGAGATGCCATTTGTTTGTTTCCATTTCATTTTGACATTTTGTCATACAAATTGGCATTTATTGATTATGATGCCAGATTGTATGCGCTAAGTGGAGTATAATCAAGGCTAAGTTGTCAAGTTTACTCCAAGTCAAGTCAAGTCTATGCTAAGTATCAGTAATGGGGCCTTAAGCCAGAGTCATTGGTGCCGTATGTCGTATCGCTGTATCCGTATCCCTAACGTTATAAACTGTTTATCGTTACGACGGTAAACCAAAACCCAATTGGTTGGCTACGATACGGTTACGACCTTAAGCGCCAAATACACGACACGAACATTTCCGCGAACATTCCCGTTATGTCATGTTTCTGCGGCCTTTTCTGTCGTGTATGGTGGTGTTTGCCAGTTCGCGCAAATGTTCACCAAAAATCAAAATATTTTAATTTTTGGCGAACATTTGCGCGAACTGTTCGTGCGTGTATGGCGAAATAGCTCATAATCGTAGTAATTTCTGAACGGAACAGACGTGCGCGGAAAAGTAAAATGGACAATAAAAAATTTCTGAGTGAATTTATTGAAATGTATAAATCTTTGCCATCATTGTGGCAAGTAAAAAGCAAAGATTATTGTAATAGAATTAAAAAGAATAATGATTATGCGACTTTAATCGAAAAATTAAAAGAAGTAGATCCTGATGCCACAAAGGATACAGTTATAAAAAAAAATAAGTAGTTTGCGGGCGCAATACCGGCGTGAATCAAAAAAAAAAGAGAGATAGTTTGAAGTCTGGTGCTGGTGCTGAGGATGAATATGTTCCTACTCTTTGGTGCTATGATTTGCTATGCTTTTTGAAAGACCAAGAAGAACCTTTGGCAGGCGTTACCACAATGCAGGATGAAAATACAAACACATTTGAGGTAAGAAAAGAAGTCAAAATTTTATTGTTTCTTTTTTTTTGTGAACACAAACATATATTTTGTTTTTATTCCGTAAATGATTCACTTTCTTATATTTAATATATTGTTCTGCCACGGAACTGCTCCCACTGTATTAAAATAATTACAATATTTTTCTCGAGTAGTTTTTGCTAAATTGGATGCATTCTTTGCATTCGTTATGAGTGCCAAATTTTTTGTAAAAGTTGGTCAAATGTTGCCTTGCTCATACGAACGTAATTTTTAAAATCATTTTGTGACGTGAATTCCAGTTCTTTAATAAGCTCACTTTGTCCAAGAACTGCACCAATGTCTCCAGCTTTAAATTGCAATACGCATTATACTCAGATGCAACTGAAATGTGTGTCTATGTTTCACCCTCTGCACTAATTCTGTGTATTCTATGCGCGTCCACTATTTATCACAACTGATTCAGCTATAAGCTAAGCGAAGATAGACGTTTTTTTTTCACGCGCAAACGAAACGTACACGCGTGTAAAAAAAAAACACGACTAATATTACTATAAATGATGATAAAACTACATATATATGTGACCTGGAATCATGAAACGACCGTATTTTGCGAAAACAATTTTTCGAAGAAAAATGCGTTTAAAGTTTTTGTCTAGCTTGACTCTGTGTAGCGGCTGGCCGTTGTGAACGAATTTTGTAATTAAAATTTAATTAACTTCCCGATAAGCTACAAGCTTGAAACTTGGAGTATAGTTCAGAATCCGATGAAAATGCAATAATAAGAAAAAAACTCCGATAGGTGGCGCATGGATCGAAATATTTCACAAAATCGTATTTGTGGTCCGATTTGGCTTTAAATGCGATTTCTGACTGTGGTTTGTTCCATTGGAAAGAGCGTTAAATTTCCTATAAGAACCACTCAAAAAGTGAAGAACGGAATTTTCGCACAATAGGGTCGTTTCATGATTCCAGGTGACATATGTATGTATAAATATTTTTCTAAGTACATATGTAGGAAAATATATATTTTCGTATGTGCACTTAAAATACATTTTCAATTGAGTTGTGCCTATCTTCTCTATATCCATATATACATATATGTATGTATGTGAGTGTGAAATGATTTTAATATCCCTTGCTGTGCTAGCGTTGTTGGATTTGATTGTTTGTCACGTTGTAATCGTTTAACATTTAAATAAAACTAACACAGGAAACTCAACCCCCACATTGAATAAGTTGTGGTTTATTGATGGCTGCGCGGGCGGTCGGTGGGATTTATTCATAATCATAGGCAGCACTTATGTACATTAAATATTTTATTAAGATTACTTAGACATACAATTATTGTTTATAAAATAGTATTTTTTAGTATGTTTTTGCTTAAAAGCGTTGCTTTATGGTTGAAAATGCCTTCAGCGTCAAAATCCTGATTTATTAAAATAATGTAATTCGCGACTATCTCCGAAGAGATTTTAGACAGAGCTTCTTTTCCAGTTTGCGTTGTGCTCCTATTTTAATTGTTCCTACAAATTGTTTTATACTGATTCCGAAGGGCATCTGCAAGGCAGATAAGTTTTCACAGAGATGCTTTTCATGGCAGCAATACATTCGGAGTGCTTGCCGAATCACTGCCGGGGGGCTACTCCGATTAGAAAAAAATTCTTATAATTGAAAAAACTTGTTTCTAAATTTTTGATGTTGCTTTGATCGAGTATGAACCCAGGATCTTCGGTGTGGTAGACGCAGCACGCTGCCTCCACACCACGGTGGCCCCCTAATATTGAGGATAATTTTAAATAGCCATCATGAAAAAATCACTAACAAGACTTTGTTCGCTTATATTGCTCTATTTACGCTACCCCGCCTCTACCCTCCTAGTTCCCTAAAGGGAGTCGGGGTCCCCAGAGACTCAGCCGATAAAGAAACGGGATTCACCACGGATCACTAACTTGAATAACTTGACCTCGCTTATATTGCTTTATTAAAGCCCTCCCACCTCCTACCCACCCCACCCCTAGTTCCCCAAAGGAAGAAGAGGTCGCCTGGGACTTGGCTGCTAAAGAAACAGGATTCGCCACGGGTAGGCGAGGTTTACAATTAGTTATATGATTGAAGAGACTTCGCCTTTCAGGGACTAAAGAAGTCATCTTCGCAAGCATTATGAGAAAATACGGCACCTGAGATATCCACAAAAAAGCGCCAGACCTCAATGCCAGGAATTGCATGGCGAAACCCCTTCTTAAAGTGAAATACCCTTAACTCGCAGTAAAGGAAAGCACAGGAAGACGCGGCCGCTCTAGCTCAACTTCGATCTGGATTCAGTAATATGTTAAACTCTTACCTGGCATACATAATACAACGCTTGTAAAGTGTCCCCAAATGACACCAACCACCTTTTCGATTGCAATGTGTAAGCAACGCCTCCTAACACCCCTTTATCGCCGTTCCACTCCGATAAGAGGATGTTGATGACAGTTTGTGAGTAGTAGCACCTATGTAATGGGGCGAAGCACTGCTACAACAAAAACAACAACAACAGAACGACCTATACCGCTAAGAAAGACAGAATGACGCGTACCACCCATTGATCTCATCTAGAGAAAGATTCTCTTAAGGTGGTAAAGATAAATAATTAGATAAAGACAACGAAAAAACAATTACTGTATAAATTGTTCTATTTGCCAGAGGCCCTTTTCAATATACTCTTCGGTTTTTGCTGTTCGAATTTGTTCTTCCTCGGGCAGGGAGAAAGCTATTTTATTCTATAGAAAGATCACAAACTCAATACCTTCATTAGGACAAATTATTCAATCAAACCGCTCGATAGGGAACTCTTTTGTGACTGTCTTATAAAATAAATTTTACTGGCTTGTAACGCTGCCAGTGTCTTTCTTGAATCCGCCATTTTTTAACGTAAAAGGAACTGAAGTTTTAAAAAACTCTATTGGCGCATACTGGTCTGTTATATAATTCTTTTAGTTGAACTAGGCTTGCTATATGGTGTTTTTTTTTCAATACCCTATCACTTGGCTTGGTACTTCTCTCTCAAATACTTAGACCGGTTGCGGAATTATCGGCAATTCTGAAATGTGATCGTATGGTGTAATTGCCAAATGAGGATGTTAAAGAGTTGTGAACAAAGCATACTCTTACTGATGATTAAGAAAAATTGTATTTAAAATGGATATTCAGTTTATTGCTTTTTCTTTTCATAAAAATATTAATTTAATATTTTGTGCGGTAATAAGACGTTGCCACCTATTCTGCTATATTTTGCAAGCAGAAAAAACGGACGCAAAAGATGCCTGCCATTTTTGTAACCGGTTATAAGAAGGTCGGAACAATTCTAACTATCTGCTTTTCTCTGCCCTTATAGCAAGGGCCATTTGAAAGCCTAAGCCATTTAATGTTTCCCAAATTTTTAAATTTTCTCTCAATGATTCATGAAGTTTAGTTTTATGCGTTGTGTATAATCTGTAAGGTGCTTAGTTGCATGATTCATTTAAAATTCATTGCCGCAAAGATCAATTTATTATCATTTAAAATTTATTTAAAATAATCAACCAACCAACTGGATTATTTCAGCCGCGATTAAAGCACTGAAGAAATTTGAACTGGATTAAATTGAAAAATTAAAACAATAAAAAGTACCCAAAATATTATACCCACATTTAGCCTGTAAAAAGTAGAGCTGTTAAGCCAGGAATAAATGCACAAAAGAAGCACAATCACAAATGTCCCCAATGTCATGGCGCTCCGCCGCAATATGTCTTAGCTACAAATGTAAATACACATACATACATACATACAATCTAACCCACGCCATTAAAATTATTTAACTAAAATTTATAACCACAATTTTAATGTAGATGTAAAAAGCATAGTTTAATGTTACAATTATGATTCAGATGACTTCATTCGCACACTGCATGACCCACATACAAACAATTGCTCTATTAGTAATTGCCTGCGTTTAATGCAAGGACTATAACATTTTTTAAGCCTATGGAAGATAAGGAAAGGAAAATTGCTCATACAGACTTGAGCAATTTTACCTTACTGCTAGTGTACGTTTAATTTACATATCTACTGTTATCTTCGTTTAAAAATAACAGCACGTTCAATTTATTGGCAAAATTTTAACCATCACAACATCGTATGAAACTGCGAAACCTCATATAATTTCCACGAGGTATTTCAAATTGGCAGTAGAGCGACAGTATCGAGGAAGACTTAGAAAGATTAAGGGGTTTGAGATATTTTTGCAGTGAAGCGAACATGAATGTCGAAAGGCGCGAATAAAATCCACAGGTGCGAGGGACTAAAAAATCCCGTACACCTACTACTGTGGCGTACCGGATTCAATCCTCGGCAAAATGCTGCCCATATCCGTAATAATCCCCTAAACCTACAGCAATTGTTTTTTACGAACACATTTGATATCGGTGTCAAAGGTTTTTGCCAACGGGAAGTTAATAAAGCATTTCACGAAGAATCTTCGATAATATCCTGAAATATAACCTCGGACGATAGTTTGGAAGAAAGGAGACGGCAAAAAATTTTGACGTAAACCGAAGTAGCAACTACAACTAATAAGTGATTAAATTTTTCGAAATGATATAAATTATTATATATTTATTTATTTTTTAACTAAATTTATTTGACTGTTTTGGAAAGTCCCCAGTATCATAAAAGCTGCGTAATGTGGTTGACTCATAGATAATAAATATGTAATTGAGTTTATATTATAAGTACGTACGTGCATTTGACGCGGAAATTTGCAGCTTAATACGGAAATTTCATAGTTTGAAGTCAATAAGTATTTATACTCATCTAGACAGACACGGTTAAAAGTGTCAGCCTAAGCTGGACTTTTTTTCTACTACAAATATGACCAAATCAATTTTAGATTATACCGGTGTGTTTAAAAACCACTGTGTGTAGAGCTTGATTTTAAACCAAATAAGTTTACATTCGTTATACCCACTAACTGTATAACAAAACATATCGGAACATTTCATACTGTAACGGATTTAGGGAAATTCCGCTTATTTGAAACCTTATGATAACGTTCGAATCGCTGAACTGTCGAATAAATGACTCCAATATTCTGTATTGCAAAATGGTATTTATTAGGCTAACGTGGGAGTAGTACAATTATACTTCACAATTATACTGCACTTCGCAACTAATAGTGTGTTGAAATCAAACTGATTCTTTATTACTCAGATTGCGCTGCTTTTATACTCTCGGTTTCCTCGTTCACCCGTTTATCCTAAAGTCTAGTAATTTCGCGACCAGTTGTAGCTCACGCTTGGTTAGTTACCAACTATATACATAAGTACATGTATATTTGTAGTTTATAGCCATATGCGTGTGTATGTTTGAGTAACTACTTCGGCTGATGACTACATCTGTGTGTGTGAGATAGCTCTTCGTCGCCTTCTACATAAGTGTTGCTTGCTTAAATGTTTTTGTTGTTCCGTGATTATTTACTAACAGCCTAGTGATGTCAACATTCGCCACAATACGTATAACAAAAAACACTGAGCAGATCCGCTCAACGCGTTTATTCAGCTGTATGGTAGTTCTTTGGCGTTTTAAAGTGTTGTTTATGAGTACAATCTGTTTTCTTAATACTATAGGGAAGTTTGAAAAATAATTGAGTAAGTCCTTTTCCTTATAATTTAAGGATTATTACCTCATTTAGCAGTTGGCTCAACTCGCCTTTCATATAACGAAATTTCTATCACTCACCTAACCGAAATTTGTTTGCAACGTATCAACAAAAATTGTGTTCGCTGAAAGCGCGCTATCAATTGCAGCCAGAATTGGGCAAAATTTATTCGTATAACGAATAAAATATAAATAATTTTTTTTTGTCAGTAATTTACGAATACAGATAATTTTATTTAAGAAAGAAACGAAATTTTATTTGAGTGAGGAATAAATTATTTTGTTCTTTATTCGAATAATAAATAAACACTAAAAGAGAGACTTGTTTTCTTAAAATAAATATTTTTTTGCTTCATATTTAGATAAGCAAACTATGAGTTTTTGAAAAATTTTTCAATCGAAAATTTATTCAAAAATAAATTATCTATAGAAATTTGTTCATGTATGATTTATTCATGAATTAATTAACTTTGAATAATTTTCTTATAATACATTATCATTCGAATAATTATCTAAATGAAATTTTATTAGAATAATGCCCAACTTTGCTTTACAGCACTCTGCAAAATAATTTTTTTTTTTAATTTATCAGATGATTAAAACATATTGGTTTTGTTTAAAAACAGAAGTGTCTAAACGTTTCTGTTGTAGATTTTTTATACTTTTTGATCTTGTTTTAATACAATTTTAAGATTTCAGTCTAATTGTTAAAGCAAGTTTTAAACTTAAACCGAATAAAGTTAAAAATGCAGTAACAAATTGCGAGATTTTCAATTTAATGCAAAAAAGTTTAAAAGTTTGCTTAAACCGATGAAAGGTCTAAAATTGTGGCTACAATTTTTTACATGTTTTTGTTTTTCGTATAACATTTTGAGATACATATATATACAGACATCGTCAGCTTATATTCAATATCCTATAGCTGTAGTTCCATACCGAACGCCTTGTTGTCGGTTCTCAAGGTAGATATTGTCAAAAATGGCAGACAGGCAGATGAGCATTGCACAATCAAAAATGTTTAGATACATAACCTTAATAAACGGGAGTTTATGTATATCTCGACCCTTTTACCCTATGTAAATCCGCCTTAACTTAAGGGCGCTGTTAAAGTCTCCCGCAAGTTGTGAAAAACTTAAATAAAATTTTTAATAAAAATCACTCTGAGCTGAAAAAATTTCGCCACGACATAAAATTCAAATGTTGTGACTACATCAACCCTGTTTTCAATCTCTTACGTTCCTGCACAGAACCCTAAATTGACCGTTTTCAACTGAAACAACAATGGCAACCCAGATTTTCCGGTTATGCTAACTTAACCGAGTGCCTGTCAGAAATAAGTCAACACAATCGTACTAATCCACAATGCCTATAATGTCCGATGTACGATGTATAAGTCTAGCTGGGTATACAAATTATGTTGATAAAGGATTTTGCTTTTATAAAATAATTATTTTTGTTGACAAAGAAATTTTCAAGATGATAATACCATTTTTGCTAAATTTTAAAGCTGCAAAATAATGTGGGAACAATTTGTAAAGTAAACCAATCAACTAAAATGTTTGAAATTAGAAAATAAACGGTGTAATTAAGACTGGTTGCCCTTTCTATCGAGCCCTCTGTATTAATTATTAATTAATTATAATACGGAAAATAAAACTCATTTATGTCAGCTTTTTCTCAACAAGAAATGACTCTCTTATATTGCAACCATGGCTCCAAATAAGAGTTAAACGAAGTAGTTATTTGCAGAAAGATAAATATGGTGATGTATTAGATGAAGATGGAAATGGAGACGCTCTTAGAGAAAGAGGCCAAGATGGAGATAGAGAAATAAGTAGATGAGGCTATGAAAAGGGACAGCGAACCTGAAGTAAATACGCTACGTATGCTAACTGCAAAGGTAATGAATTACTGGTGGACTCAAAACCACGTCATACAAGTTGAAGAGTTCAAATATAGGAAGCTTTTAAAAAATTGAATGACTGATTTTGTGCTTGGACTTTTTTACTGCTGCTACTGTGCACCCCAGCAGATTTAGGGGCTTAGAATATATCCGCGGTATATCCACATACTGTTTGCTCGAAGTGCATACAAATCGTGCTTGATGCTGTCCGGATAATAACTGAATGTGCTCGTACCAAAGCATACGAGATTTATACCCGGTAGAGATAAACGCCGCCGCGGCTTTCGATGTCAGCTTAACACGGACTTTGCGTCACCCAATTCACCAAGATATTAAAACAAAAATTAAATAAAATGACCCGATGCGAACATGTTTTCAAATTGTCCTCAAGTTGTAAAAAAAGGCAAATTACACAAAAAAGGTGCAGATTAAAAAAAAAAAATTTATATTGCGATTGGCTGAAAGAATAAGCGAAATCAGTGATGCAAAATCCTTTATCTTTAATCCGGATTTTTACCTCATACTTAAGCTGAGGATATATTTACGTATGAGAAGGGTTTGAAAAATCACTTGGGCTTACATTCAAACATCTGTTGTTTATTTGCGAAACTATAAAATGGCGTCTGAAATGTTAATTTTGATTTTCACACTTCATCCTTCAACTCCCAAGTCTCCCGGTTTGAATTTCCTAAAGTTGGCGGTCCTATCCAAAACTAGTCCCTTGGAGTGAATCGCATTGATTATAGCCTATCAACCAAGTTTAAATATCAACTACACGTTACGGCTCCTTTTACAAATGTGAATACGTAGGCACATATGTATATTTACCAGGTGAGGCTTTGTCCTTCGCAAGAACACCCAAAGTGGTGAAGCAAAAGCTTTCCCAGGACAGTCGCACTAATGACCGTGTGCGCTATTACCCTAACGTAGTGGACAGTCCAACTAGTCTGAAAACAGAAGCTACGCGGTCATCCATAATGAGTTCTTATATCATAAGACCGGTAAACAGCAGTTGACATCTGTCAACTTAAAATCGGTCGACTTTCATTCTAAAATATCGTTTAACGAAGACTATTGAAATCAATGTTGTAAGCACAAACATCTGCAAACTTGGGTCTACATTTTAAAAATTTTACCCAGAGTCCTTGTAAAATTTTAATTATGTAGATGCACCGAGGATTATACGATTTTCACCCATGAGTTACACAATGACATCCATTAGACTGCTTATGATTTCGAGGGCAACATCCTTGGCCGAATAGTCACTCCCTAACGTTTCAAGTTGTTTCTCTGGTGTAGCTCGGTAGCATAGCGCGACAAAAATATCAGCTAGAAAGTCTTCGGAACTACACCTAGAGCTTCTAGGAAAGTGACATGGAGGAAGGTATGAGTTCAAAGTCGCAGTCCTATAGCTTCTGTGCTGGCATATGGTATTAGGGTCAGGAGGCGTGGTAGCGACTGGTGGTCGGGATTGCTACTGTTCGCATATCGGGAGTTGTAGCTCTTAAAAATAGCCGAAAAAACTGGAGGCGCCCTGTGCCACGAGAGTTATGAGTACGAATAAACCATTAATAGCAACCGTAAGTCGCCTTTGTGCGTGACGGCCAAGGAGCCACAAATGATTTAAAGAAATTAATTGTGTTCGCGACGATTATTAGGAGTTAACCCCAGGTGAAACCACGCTTTTCACGAGATATACAAACAAAAGTGTGACCATTTTATGTATCTCTATTTCTTTTCAGCAGACGCAACGGTACCAATTCCAAAGACCGGGGTTAGGTTCGCAGCCTCTCTGGAGTATGTGAACGAGGGGCAACCCCTCCCGAAAATATTTGAACGATCTGCGAGATTTTGAGGCAAAAACCCGGGATCTTTTCGAAGTGGCCAAAACGTTGATTTCACTAAATACATACAAACAAAACCTTTCCTAAATATTATTATTTTTTTTAAGGGAAAAATTAAGCTTTTTAAAGTAAGAACACCGGCGTACGCCGGCGCACCGCCCACGCCGCCGCCGCTAAAGTGATCGGCGCAAACCTCTAATACCCAGCAAAGGACTTTTTAAAAAAGGCCCAACAATACATTACTTACTCGAATTGGCTTGCCTTAACAAAAGATGAAGATTAATTTATAATAAAAAAATTTGCATGGAAATGGACATAGTATTAACTTTGACGTAAATAGAACATCAAACTTCCACCCATTTATACATATGTATATACATATATACTCAGTCCACTTTCACCTTACTTTGACATTATCATTCAATGTAATTGCCAAAAAACTTTAAGGAAACTGCTCAAACAGAACTTAATTGATTTAGGTGCGGTTCGCTGACAGGAATATCAATATTTTGCTTAAATTACAAGAACAACACCGGCACATCGTTGCTGGTATTTTTACGGTAACCTTAAGAATTCAACATTTCATTGAGCAAACCATCCATTAGGGATGTCAATACCGGTGACCAGGGTTCGCATTGCTGACTAAACTTGCACTATTTCATTTTCCATGCATTTTTGTATAATAACAACGACTATCGCATTGACTGCGAAAGATGCACAAGTAAAATGAAAATGAAATATGCAAAACCCGTTTTGAAGTCTTAGACGATTATCTGTCGTTATGGTATTAACTTAAAAATTACTTTCAAAAAAGGTTGAATAATAAACGCACACAGCAGTTTATCACTAAGAGTCCTCATGGACATCCAAAGCGTTTAATTAACCTCAGTTAAAACCCTCTCCTAGTCATTTTTTGATAAATCTAAATCTATTCTGACCGGCCCAGCTTTTAATCCAGTTTTGCACTTTAATGAAACCAGAATACGAAAAGTAGCACCGCTGGCGAAAAAAATTTTGATAAAAAATCGCGCAATTTTTTATTCCAAATTTTCTCCAAACTTTTACCTGAATAAGTTCTTCTTATCTCAGAGACGACATTATTGGGCCGATCTTTCTTTAGAGTGGGACCAAAATATAGGAAAATTAGCGTTGTATCCAAGCAATTTTTATGAACAAATTTTAAATCGACTGAAAAAAAAACAAAGCGAAAACAATAAAGCGCAAGTGTAATTCAACAGTTGCTACATTTTGATACATGGAGGTGCGAAACAAAATAATTGACCTTAAGACCACTTGAGCAGAAAATAGTTGACTTTATGACTTTAGATGGATGGTCATAGTATTTACATCGTTAACATTGTTACCATTTTGACGTTGTCATAACTTCAACTGACTTTGTGGCCATTTTAAGTGGTCAACAACAACAACTTAATGTCACCCATCCTAGATTAGAAACACAATCTTCGTGTCTTATAGAAAGGTTTTATCTTTCTGCCAGCTCTTTAACTCATTCTTCTATTTTGCTTTCTCAAACTTAATTCATACGCGATCTACCTTTTGACCAAAAATAAATTTTACTCGATAATTTATATCTCCCATTAAACAGTACCAAAACATATGTAACCAACTACGTATGTAGGTATGTAAGCGTTTATTTGAGCCGCTTACTAAAATTTATAAAACTCATAAAAACGTCAGCTATCTACATTGTCGTTGCAAGTATTTCGGTTAATTATTCCTGCTACATACAAAATTGTGACATAACTAAATGAGCATAAAAAACATTTTATTCATGAACAAATAAAACCAGACCTCTTGCATACTTCTTTCGTCAGGTATTGCAAGAAATTGAAATTCGTGCATTAGCTAATAAAAGCGGTAATGACAAAATATTGTAACGAATCTAGAGGAATTCCTCTTATTTGAAACCTTCTGCTAACGTTCGTATCGCTAAACTGTTGAATAAATCACTTCAATATTCTGTAATGCAAAATGGTCTTTATTAGACTAACTTGGGAGTAGTACAGTTATACTTCGCAACTAGAAGCGTGTTGAAATCAAACTGATTCCTCATTCCTAAGCTTGCGCTGCTTTTATACTCTCTGTTGCCTCGTCAGCATATTTCTCCAAAGGTCTAGACGTTTCACCTTCTCTAATCTCCCGCTTGGTTACCAGAGTTATACATGTACATATATTTGTAGTTTATGCGTTTCTCAGTCATATGCGTGTGTATGCGTGAGCAACTACTCCGGCTGATGACCACAAGCGTGTGCGTCAAATATCTCTTCGTTGCCTTTTATATATGTGTGTAAATGATCCATGTATACCTATACGAGTGGCTGCTTCATGTTTTCTTATTGTTGCGTGATTATTTATTTAGTATCAGCTTAGTGATGCTAATATTCGTCACAATATTATTAGGGGCATTTACAACAATTTCAGAATTATGGTAAAGCGAGAAATGGTTAGTACCTCGTAATACCTAATCTAAATTTTTTATTTGATCTCAATTTAAGAGGCATTTCATTACATACTAACCTTACTAACACATCTCAAATGTGAGTAGTTACTCGTACCTAAATGACACTCAAATAACCTTTGTATTCTCAAACTAAAAAGGGTATTTTTATCAGAGGGTAAACTATTCGAAGTTTGGAATTTCCCAGATGGAAACTATTTGAAATGAAATTTTCAACTCAGGTTAGGTTAGGTTAAACTGGCCGGTCAATGAAGATCTCACATAGACTGAATGTGTCCAACATGTTACCAGAATTTGTTTGACGACCAAACGGAAGAAACCCAATCAGGTTCCAGGACATATGTTATAGAATAACTCCATCCTCTTGGCAAATACTAACAGTTTTCTAGGACCCAGCTTAATTGCTGCCTCGAGATCTGGCAACTCTGCCGCACCTAATATCTAAAGCCTTGACTTGGCGAGTGCAGGACACGAACACAGAACGCCCTCAACCGTTTCTTCCTGCAGTTCGCACTTCCTAAATCTACTGTTACTGACGAGACGGTCTAATTTATAAGCATGTGACGCCAAAAAGCAGTGTCCAGTTAGTATGCCCATCGTAAGTCTTAAGTCTTCTCTCTTCAGAGATATTAGCCGCTTTTGTGAATCGAATATCATACATAATCTTGAAAATTTTTAAGCCCCACT